>NW_004567113.1:51013202-51094976 GCF_000260355.1 Condylura cristata
CACGCGGCGGTGCGGACCGCGGGACTGCAGAGCACCGGGTGAGACCCGCGCTCGCACAGCCGCGCGCACGCACGTGCACCGCGGGTAGCGAGAACACTAGCTGGAGCCGAGAGGACGGCACGCATTTTCGCGATGGCTTCTGCCCTCAACAGCAAAATTCACGCGCCCGGGACTTGCCCGGGCTCCAAAACCGATGCCCGCGGCGGCGCCGACTGGAGAATGGACTGCGATCCCGAGATGCACGTGAAAATGTGCAAGAAGATCGCCCAGCTCACCAAGGTAAGGCCAAAGGGTGAGGGCTGCGAACCGGCGAGCTGGGCTCCCGGGCTGCCGAGGGGGCACGGACGCGCCCTGGGGAGGCCCAGGCCGAATCTGGGCAGAAACTTTGAGGCCATCCCGGAAGGGGAGCGGCGGGAGGAGGTCCTAAATGGTTGGCGTGACCTTCTGGAGGCACCTGCCAACCGCAGCTGCGAGAGGATCTTTGCCAAGGAAACTCCTAGAGCCTGCGTGTGAGCAGGTGGCCGGTGCTCCAAGGTGGGAATGTGAACGGAGCAGAATCAGTGATGGGGGTGGGCGTGTGCGCGCGCGCGTGTGTGCGTGCATGAGTGTGTGTGTGTGTGTTCCTTCTCGGCTCTGCTCAAGTGATCGTGCCTGGAATGTTTTGATTTCATTCACCGCCGTAGGGAGGTCATGTGGGCTCTGTTTAAACACTTGATTCATTTATTCGTTAACAAATATTTGAGTGGTTCGTTGAGCGCCAGCAGCTTGCGTGGCGCCTTACTAAACCTGGAAGGAAGCCCAGGGGACTTACTATGTATGTAGGAGTTTAAACCGGGAAGAGCACGACTCCCTATATAATAAACTCGGGAGTTACTAAGGACCTGGGGAGGTCGGCCAGATTCTCCCTGCCCTCATCCCCGCATGTCCATAGAGTCTCCTCAGACCAGTGAGAAAATGCCCCCCTGCCCTCTGCCAGCCCTCTGGCTTCTCCTGAGTGCCTTGTCCTTGCATATGAAAACGGCTCCCCTCCCTCTCTGTCCTATAAACACATTCCCCAGTGGGTGAATTTAGCTGTTTGCCTCGGGATTTCCTTTTGATCTCAAGATAAACTTCTGACAGATTGCGTGCTGTAGAGGAAAGTCAGATGCAGACTTCTGGAGTGTTTGGGACAAGTCCTCTTCCCACACTTCCCCCCCACCCCCTTCAGAACGGTAGGCAATTCCCTCCGGACTATTTTGCCATAAGGGGGAAGCACAGAGGGTTGAAATTGTCCTTCCTATGAACTTCTCTTTCTTTGTCTAGTAACCTATCTCTAGTCTTCTCTAGTGTCCAGAATTGGGGGCTGGGGGGCGGGTGGAGATATCCTTTGGAGGGTGTGGCATGTGGGACAGGCATCTCTGAGCTGATCTACATTCAAGGAGTGACAGCCTTCCCTAAAGGTAGCTGTTCAAGGTACTAAGCGCAGTATAAAGGCATCTTTTCTACCGGCGAAGAATCTGAAATACGTTTGGAGACATGGGGTTCGAAATAAGCAGAGAAAAGCGAGGGACACTGCTATGTAATCGAAGTTGGATGTTTCAGAGTAAGAAATAAAATAGAAATAAAAGCAAAGGGTGAGGCGTTCCAGGCAGGAGCAGTTGGAGTTGTCATGGGAGGCATGGACTTGAGTTCAGTTTGAATGTCAGGAGTGGCTGCGGTGTGCCAAGTGCCGTGCCCAGGATCGGTGGCACAAAGCTGAGGAAGACATAGCCCTGCTCTGGGAAGTGACAGCCCAGAGACAGTTCATTTTCTCCGAACGTGGTCAGCGGTCCATTCGTCCATCTTCATGACACACCTGTAGTGAGCCCACACTGAAGCTAGTGGCGGTGAAGCACGCGGGTGTGATCCGCAGCACAGCCGTGTCCCTCAAGGCCGCGGCTGGATCCTGACGTGCTGCTCTCCCGCAATGCCCCATGCTAGCTGCTGACATTAATGTTTGAGACTGATGCACCACCGTTCTTTTGGCTGTTTGCCAAAAGATTTTTCATCTCTTTGTGTCTAATCTTTGCTAAGGTTTTGTTTCTGTTGTTTCTCTGACAGGTGAATATAATCCGTGTGCCTTTATTATGAATACAAATACATGTGGGCCTTTCTTTCATCCCATTTTGTATTTTTTCATTTGCTACCATTACTCATGCTTTTTCTTCCTTTCCGCCTCCTGTTAAATTAATAAATGTCATTCTATTCTTCTCAGAATTGTCTTTTATTTTGCCGCATACTTTTCAATGACACAATTTTTCTAAGAAGGTCACCGTGTACTTCTTAAGCCCTGCACACTGTGCATACGCTCCCTGCTTGCCAGCCCCACCCCCATCTTATCATTACGTGCAGTCTCTTTTTTAAATTTAAAAATCACCTCTGTAGGGCCCTCCCTGGTGACACAAAGGCTAAAGGGCAGCACTATGAAGCTCTCCGCAGCCTCGGATCCGGGCCAGGGAGCGACCCACGTGGCACAGCAGACAGACCTCTCTGGCCGCCCGCTGCTGCCCTCAGCAGTGTACTTAGGTCCACCTGCCTGTTCTGCTCCCCGCTCTGTCTTGGGTGAGTCCTCTCACCCCCTGCACCTACGGCCTGTACCCCAGCTCTTGTATGCATACATAAATAAATCTTTTTTTAAAAACCACTTCTGTAGTCAAAAGTTTAAGTTTACTGAAGTATTTTATTAATTCCCCTACTATTTTTTTCTTACGTCCAAAGCCTTCCCTTGGGTTTGTTTTTCTTCTAGCTGAAGTCCATCCTTTACTGTTATTTCTGAAGGGGTCATGGTGATGGAGGGAATTCTGTGTCTCTGTAGTTGACAATGTCTCCACCCGGTCCTCGCTGTTGGGAGGTCGCGTCCCATCATACACTTCCGGCAGGCAGGCAGTTGCTCGGTCCTGCTAGGGACAGCGCCCCGTGGACTCTGACAGCGACTGTCCCTGCTACAGTCTCCTGCCCGTCTCATCGCCTTCGGCGCGATCATCGGCCTTCTCTCCTGAGTGCATTCCAGATCTGAATTTGCTTATCTTCGATGTTCATCAGAGCTCTCCAGTTGTTTGTTTACTTTTTTTTTTAAAGATTTATTTATTTATTCATACAGAACTGGGGTACAGGCCAGAGATGCGGAGGGTGAGAGGCTTCACCAGAGACAGAGCGGGGAGCAGAACAGGCAGATCGACGAAGTACACTGCTGAGGGGAGCAGCGGGCGGGTCAGGAGAGGTCTGCCGCGCCATGTGGTCACCTCCGGGGCAGGCGGGGATCGAACTCATGCGGGAGTGGCTCAAACTTCTTAGTGCAGTGCTTTAACCCGCTGTGCCACCAGGGAGGGCCCTGTTTGTTTACTTTTTATTGAGAACTCGAACTCTCTTTCATTCTGGAAAATTGTCAGTGATTTTCCCGTTAGGTATTGTGGCCCTAGCAAGGCCTTCATTCCATTCCTTAAGCTCTTAAGCAGCCTCTCCATACCATTGCAGTTTTCTCTCCTTTCTGTCTGACTTTGATAACGTGTTAATTTTTACAGTTGTATTGAAGGATAAGTTACATATAAGTCACAAATCACACCTGTTTTAAGAATACAGATCAATACTTTTTAGTGAAGCTATAAAGCTGCTGAGCCTTGACGTATAATTCTAGAACATTTCCACCAATCCAGAGAAGTTCCCCCTTTGTGCCCTGTATGGCGCATACCTGCACCCTCGCCCCACCCCGCACCCACTCTGGGGAGCCATTAATTTACTTTCTGTCTCCTTAAGTTTGTTTTTTCTGGATATTTCATATCCAGGAGATAATATAATATGTGCCATTTCCATCTGCCTTTTTACACCCCACGGTTAAATCTCAGCCTGCTATTTTTGCAGTGTTTTCAGGTTGTAGCACATATCACTCATTCACACCATTTTATTGACAAGAAGTGTCCCCTTGTGTGAACGTGGTGCATCCTGCTGAGCTCTTCAGCAGTTGATAAACACTTAGGCTGTTTCCACTTAGGAGCTACTTTGAGTTGTGTGCTGCACACATTACATTCTTGTGCAAGTCTTTATATGGCTATAAATTTTCATTGCTCTTGGGTAGATACCTACGAGTCGAATTCCTGGGTTGTGTGGTAAATTTATTTTATTTTATTTTTCAAGATTTATTTATTTGTGCATACAGAACTGGAGTACAGGCCAGAGGTTCAGGGGCGGCGAGAGGCCTCACCAGAGACAGAGTGGGGAGCAGAACAGGCAGATCGATGAAGCACACTGCTGAGGGGAGCAGTGGGGGGGTCAGGAGAGGTCTGCCACGCCATGTAGTCACCTTCGGGGCAGGCGGGAATCGAACTCATGCGGAAGTGGCTTTAGCTTCTCAGTGCTGCGCTTTAACCCGCTGTGCCACCAGGGAGGGCTGTGTGGTAAATTTATAAGAAACTGCCAAACTACTTTCCAAAGTCACCACACCATCTTACATTGTCTGGCCTACTTGTTCCAGAAAATCTAGTTATACCCAGGCACCCAGTTACTAAAGCCCAGAGAAGGATTTTTCTTCCTTACTCCATGATCTGTGCTCTTGCTGTTTCCTCTCCAACATGTCTTCATCTCTAAAGTTGATTCCTATTTACCATCTTTTAAGCCTCACAGCCCCCAAGAAAAGCCTTTGGAAAACTTCTATCATTAATCATGTATTCATTGTGCATTAATTTTTTTTCTTATTCATCTTTCTGCTTTTTCCCATACAGAGGGGAATGTATATATTAATTGATGAGGTTGGTAGTAAGAACTGGGTCTATGGAGTAAGAGCTGGGTCCCTCCTGCTCCTTCCTTGCTTCTGCCTCAGGGAGTGACCTAGGCTCTCCCCCACTCCCCTCAGGCTACAGATTTTACAGGATACAATGCTGTGGGGAAAGGCTGCCTGGCCCAGCCTTTGACCAGAATCCAGCTTGCCAGAGGTATAAGTATATGCTCCAGTATTAATCTTATAATATTTTGGTCTCAAAAATAGTCTTGACACCTTGATTTTATATTCCTGTTACTTCAGTGGAGAGGAAGGACTTTATTTATTAGATTTGCCCACAGACCCAATACAAAGAATTTAAGATAAGTCCAATGTTGAGAAAATTGGTAAAGCATTACAGTGACAACTACTTCCATCATCTGACAGAGCTTCTTAAGCTGAAAGTGGGGAAGCTCTGAAAGGAGGTAAAATGTTTATCTGTAGACTCTTCCCTCCAACTGTGAGCATATTGTAAAATTTCCTGAGAGTGCTTTCCCCTCCATCCCTGGTCTAGCAGGCAGGAAGATAAAGCCATTTTTATAGACTTAAGAATAAGCTTCATTCAGTTGCTTAGACAAGAATTCTGCTGCATTAAGTTACAACCAGTATTTTCCTACCCGATGATAACCAAGGAGCCAGATAAAGAAAATTTAACAGTGGGCACGCAGATTTTGCACCTCTTTATAGAGCACATTCTTTATGAAGCAGAGACAAGTCCTGCTTGTTCCTTCTCCAGCAGCAGCCTAACTTTAGGGCAGGACAGCTTAGAACTGGAAGCCTCTCCTGTGAAGAATGACTACATTCTTAAAGCCAATAATTCATCACTCCTACCTATGTAAACTAAACCCAAACTTGTGTTTATTGGAAAGCTCTCATATTTATACAGGTGCAAATTAAGTACAGGTCCAAAGTGAAGACGCTGGGACAGCTCACGAGGTTTGGGAATGAGCCTGGACCACTCTTCCTGCTGCTTCTGACATTGCTGGGTCCAGCTGATGTGCCAGCAGTCCAAGGGACCAACTTTCCTTACCTGTAGCTCGAAGAAACACCTTTGTTGTCTTGGTGACTTGTTGTGTTTCCATGGCTTCACGAATGCAAGTTTAAGCCTGGGCAGGGCAGAGCAAAAACTTGTCACATGTCCATTTCCCACCCCCTGATGAAGTGCTGGGGAAAGTGCAGAGGGACAGGACTGCTGCCAGTTGTCAAAACCGGCGATGGCCACGTGGGGCAGAACCAGGAAGCCAGGCCAGGACCTGCGGGGCGAGAGGCAGGGCCTGTCCCACAGGCATCGTCCTCTCGTCCTCGGGAGCAGGCTGCCACTTGAGCCCTGTGTTTTCATGGCTTGAAGGTGTGGATGTTTTATTACACCCACTGAATCCCTGTGTGTCTCCAAAACGACCCTCCTGCTTGCCAGAGCTTGTCTGGAGACAGACGTTTACGACGTCTTCCACCACTTTGCTTTGGGATTCTAGATTTGCAGCTGCAGATCTGTTTCAACAAGCCCACTCGGTTGCCCTTGTTTATGGCAATGATGCAATTCTTGGTGTAAAGAGCGCCACCTCACAAAAATCCTTGTGGGCATTAAAAATGTACAAAATGCACCATAAGTTGGGAGTCTGTGAACCCGCCTAAGATGCCTCCACTCTGGCGTGATGGTTCCAGTGTCTGCCTCTCTCCCCAACTCCTGCCCTTCCTCCAAGCCTCTCTCCACACAGCAACCTCCGTGACCTTCAACCCAGATTGAACCCCAGTCCTCTGCTCGTGGGAATGTCCACGATGGCAGCCACTTTGCTAAGCCGTGTGACAGCTCCTCCAGCAGTGAACAGAGTCACCCGAGGATGCACAGGCCCAAGAGCAGTGACACACACTTCCTCGACACATCAGCACAGTGTTCAGAGCCACGTGGTCCAAAAAAGCTAAAAACTGCAAACACTAAATGTCCCTCTCTCGAGGTCTTGATCAATAAAGTGTGATCCAGTGGGAGGGGTGAATAGGGGGGTGAGGGACTGTGAGAGGGGAGAGAAAACAGGACTATTCAAGGGCACTGACAGCGATGATTAGACAAGGCTTCTCCTTTCCTTTATTTCAATCCAGTTCTAAAGCAAATCCTGGTGACTTTGCCCCCTAACGAAATAATCAATCAGCCTAGCACCATTTCTGTGTCCACCTTAGTCCAAGCCACCTCATCCCTGGTCCCCAGCTACTGCTATGGCCTCCTTATGGTCCACCCTTGGCCCCTACCACAGTGGCCAGAAGGAACTGTTAACAGATAAGCCAGTGCTCGCCATCCTTCCGGCATGCGAGCCCACTTCATCTGGAATAAAATAAGAATAAGAGCTTTATCAAGGTCACTTGAAGTTCAGCTCGGACAAGCCTGGGGGAAGCAATGTAATGAGCAATAAATGGCCTCGTGAAGGAGGGCATCACTGGCTAGCCACGGGGCTTCGGTCTTGCTGAGCAAATCTGCAGTTAGCATCAGAGCTGAAGTGTCGGAGGCAGTACAGGAGAGATTGTCTCCCCTCGACATTTTTCTCTTTCTCCTTGCATTGCCTTCAGTTTTGAGCAAGGGCCCGCTCAGGCTTGCAGGGTGGCTGAAGTCAGCCCACTTGGTTTCCCCTTGCATCTGGCCTGGTTTGCACCAGCATGTGCTTGGGAGGTCAGGGCATGGGTGAGCTCTCTTGAGCTCCAAGACCAGGTTTGTCTAGATCCCAGTTTGAGTAAAGCCAAACCAGTTCCACGAAAACAAAGTACCTGCTTCTGGCTTGTGTGCTTCCCTCCAAGGCATCTGCCCTTGAGAAGCTTGCCCCTCACACATCTGCTTTTCCTTGTGCTTGCATGCTCACAAATGGCATTTTCCCAGAGACCCAGAAATAGCAAGTTCCATTAAAAGACTTATTATTAAACACACTACAAGTCTTTATGTGGAAGAAGGATGGCCTCTGAATAAGAGTCCATTAGTGCTGTATGCCTGGAGAAAAAAATGGGTCAGCTTTCTCTTAAGAGAGAAATTAATACAGCAAGCAAGAGCCAGCAATACTGCCGACATTCATCCTGCAAAGCTTTTCCTCTTCAGGTTGCCAAAGTGCTTCTGTCCAGACTCGCTATTCCTGTCCTCAACCCCCTGGAACAGAGCCCATTTATCCTGAAGAAGCCTATCAAGTTGTCTGGAGACAGCCGAAATAAGTGTAAGGGAGCAGATTAAAAGTGAGTACAAGGCGGAGTGTGTGCTGTTGTGTGTGTGCACATAGACGTGCAGTCTGAGTAGCAGACTAGCCCAGGCCCCAGGAGAGAAGAGCTTTCTTCAATGAATTCTTGTGTCAGTTCCACGGACGTGACTCAGCAGTATCCATGAGATTCTGTCCGTCCCCCACCCCCAAAGAACTGATGCAGAGAAGCTTATTTTCACGGTGAGAGCTGAGTGTTCGGGACTGTCCAGTGGCCAGTCTCTTCGTTCGGACCCCCACACTGGAGCCCAGGGCGTGGTGTGTCCGACAGGTGGGGGAGTAACTAGTGCTGAGCCACTGGAAGAGGGGTGCAGAGGTGGGGGACAGGGATATCCCCTTGAGAGTAACCAGGGCGTCTGTGTCTAGAAACGCAGTGAGGGGAGGGAGCCAGGCACCTGTCTGTCTGGGAGCGCCGTTCAGTCTGTGTGCGCCTGGTCAGGGAGAGATTCTAGGATGGGTGACTCAGAAATCAGGGGGTTTGGCAGCGAGGTGTTCTATGCAGGTGCAACAGAATGCCTGCAAGTGGTCTTGGGCAAGGAGACACAGTTCTAGAGACAGAAGTTGCTGGCTGAGTGCCTGGTTCTTACCAAAACATACGCAAGATGTAAGAAGCACGGAAGGTGTCAGGACAGAGCCGTCTTACAGGCTGTGCATTGTATACTGGTGTTTTGCATTTCCATTCAGCAGATACTCAGTCTTGTCCCCCGGATGACGCCATGTCAGAGACGATTTCTTATCCCTTCAAGACGGGCTTCCTCTGAGACTTGCTCCAGAGTGTAGGGGTAGGATGTGAACATGGGCAGAGGCCCTTAATGTGCTTGTGCCACGTGGTGGTCATGCAGAGAGTGTGTGGTAGTGATCCTGTCCCAGCCTGGCCCAAAGGGAGCCCTGCTCGCAGTCTGGAGCCTGGCCCAGCTGATACCTGAACCCTCAGGTGTAGGCAGATCCGCTCAGCTTGGCTCGGCCTAGAGCAGCTCCACACAGCTCACCTCATGTGAATAATTGCTTCTTGTCCTCAGGCACCAGGTTATAAGGATGGTTTGTTCCGCACCTGTCTGTGGGCCGTCCATGCCTGAAACGGTCATGCTGGAGTGGATAAAGGATGTCTAGTCCAAAGATTCCATTTTAGGAATTACTAACTTCCAGGAGAAAGTCTCTTTGTTCATCTCCTCATCTATTGGGTGTGAGCTGATTCTGGGCCGGGTCCTACAGCTCCCTGGAGGAGATGGGTCAAGATCCTCTGAAAGACCTCCTCGTTGGTTTCCCAGGTAAACGATCTAAGAGAGAGAGAAGTTAAAGTTAAGCAGTGTCACGGGGGTACCAGGCCAGGCTGCCCTGGCAAGGACCAGTGTGCAGCACGAGGCTGTCACTCAGGCTGCCTCCCACCCAGTGCCATCAAACCACCTCCCAGAATCTTATTTATCACCCCTTTTACCGCGCTGCGGGAGCACCCTCACTTATGCAATAAAAATGTCATGTCGCTCTTCTGCTGATGCTTCCACAGGCACCAGGGGTCAAAACGATCACTTCCTCTTGTCTTGCAAAAAATTGCACCTGTCACATTTCTGAAACAGATACAAAAGCATGGACCTGGGGAAAACCCGGGCATCTACATTATCTTCACTACAACAGACAGTATCTTGACTGTGGCTCCAGGAGACAGGCGGTTAGCTCCTCGGCTGGTTGGGTCTAGGGTGCGGGAGCCCATGCTGAAAACAATTATGGGCCCTTTGAGATTTCAGCCAATGCACTGCTGCAGCTTGCTGGGATCGGATGAGTAGTCAACTGGTAGCAAAACCGATACTGAGATGTATCGTGAAATGTTGCAGCTACTGAAAACGTGGAGACCAAGTCCCTTTGAAAGTGGCTTGTTTTTCATTGCATAATTAAGTTAGTAGTGATGAAAGGAGCCAATATTAGTCCTGTACAGTCCTTGTGCTAGAAGTGCCTTGGAGATAATTTAGTCTGCTTCCCCTCCCTGACCCAGCCAGTTTGCAAACTGGAGATGAGAGAAACTGAGAGGCTCCTGTGAGGTCATAGCCTGGCTTATGGGTGCTGGGGTGGGGGCAAGAAGCCACTAATTATGGTTTTGGCATGATGAGGTTGGAATATTCTGAGGCACCCAAGTCAAAATACCACAGAGACAGCTGGCCATTTTTACTGGTCTTTTAAGTCTGAGGTCAGAGTTTGAATTATACATTCAGAGTTTGAGGCTGGGGCTTATTTACAATGCTGTATAGGTCCCAAGATTATATTTTCTCACCACATCTACAACCAAAATTTCATTCATCATCCACCACCAACCTGCTTCCCATTTGTTCCTCCCCTTTCTCTCTGATAACCACCATTCTGTTGGTAGTGTCTAAAGATATATTTTAGTTTTCTTTATATTCCACCAGTGGGTCCAGCCATACAGTATTTTTCCTTTTCCTCCTGACATTTCACTTAACAGAATCACCTAAGGTCCATCCATGTTGCTGCAAGTGACAAGATTTCATCTTTTTAATGGCTGAGTAGTACTCCACTGTGTATGTATACCAAGACCTCTCAATCCATTCCTCTGTTGTTGGGCACTTGAGCTATTTCCATATAAGGCTGTTGTGAGTATTGCTGCAGTGGACATGGGGGTGCTTACATATTTTTGAGTTAGTGTTTTCATATTCTTCAGCAAATACACAGAAGTGGGATTACTGGATCATATAGTAGCTCCAGCTTTAATTTTTTGAGGAACCACCATACTTTTTTCCCTAACGGCTGCACCAGGGTGGTGGTGGTTGTTGATCATCTCACTCACACACATTTCAACTCTGTGCTGCAAAGGCTGGAAAGCTTAAAATCATATTTCTCAGAATTCCTTGTAGCTAAATTTCTTTTCTTTCTTTCTTTTGTGTGTGTGTGTGTGTGTGTGTATGGGGTATAAGCCAGAGGTATGGGTGGTGAGAGGATTCCCCAGAGACAGAATGGGGAGCAGAACAGGCAGGTTTACTGAAATACACAGCTGAGGGGAGCAGCAAGTAAAACAGGAGAGGTCTGTGGTGCCATATATGCATCAGCTCCCTGGCTGAGGATCAAATTCAGGTCATGGCAGTATAATGCTGAGACTTAACCCCCAGGCCTGCAAGGAGGATCTTAATTTCCTTTCTTTAGAAAAGCGTGGCATAATTGATTTTTGCATGTGATTGATTCTGGTTATACCACTTAGGTAAGGTATTTGTTGTAACAACTTTTTGCTATGAAAATGTTTAAGCATGTACAATATTAGAGAGACTATTGCAACACATTTCCCTTGTTCTGCCTCAGAAGTGACCAATGTATGCTAATCTTATTTCAGTTACAGCCACAGCTACTTCCTGCATCTGGATTATTTTAAAGCAATCTCAGAAGTGCTCGGATATTTCAGAGTATATCTCTGAACAGATACAGTATGTCCATAGTAGCATTATCACACTGAAGAAAAAAAAAAAAGACAGTAAATTCCTTAACACCACAGAATAACTGGTCAGTGTTCACATTTAACCAATGTTTTTTTCCAGTGCTTGTATTGTTTTGTACTTTTGCCCCATAATTTTTTACAATTTTCTCTTCAAATGAGGATGTAATCAAGGGTTTATGTATTATAATTGATTGACAAGTCTTTTAAGTTTCTCTTAATCTGTAATTTCATATAAACAAACATACATGCATGCACATCTCTTCTAGTTTAAGAAACTGGGGTAGTTTCCCTGTGGTTTCCAACAGATTGGATTCTGCTGATGACACCCATTCAATGCCTTTCAACATGTCTCTCTGTCATCGTATTTCTTAGAAGTTTTGTCCAGAAGACTGATTCAGTTCAGATTCAATCGTTTGGTAGGAAAATGTCCTCGGAAGTGTCAGTATCCAGCAGGAGGTGCATGTGTCTGACTCCCTCCTTTTGTGGCATTGATAATTTCTCAATTCTATTATTTATCTCGGTGTCACAGCTAAAATCCTACTAAGGAAAGCTGTGTTCATCACTGATCATGTTTTCTGTGGCACAGTTCACAGTGGAGAAGCAAAACAAAAGCTTGCTGTATATCTTGATTACCTACATTAAGAAACTAAGATTTTTTTCCCCTGCACCCTCCCAAAATGACCAAGGTGCTTCCCGCCCCCCCCCCAGAGGAGCACATCACTATAAATTTAAGGATTTAATATATTTCAATCCATTGCCAACATTGTTCATATTGATGTGCAGCTTTGGTCCTTTGCAATGACCCCTGTAACCGTTGACAGCTCCCCATCTTTTTCCTTCCTTGCTGTGGAGAAACAGTTTAGGACCATCTTAGACCCTTCCTGCTGCAATTCTGGGATCAGCCATTGCCCCAAGAAGCCTTTTTTTTTTTTTTTTTTAATGAAGGAAATGACATTTAGAGACATTATCTATGCACTGAGGGTATCAATTGAGATGAGATTGTTCATCATTCCCCTTTTTAGCAGCTTACTTTTTAATAATCAGGAAAGCTATTGAATCATATATTTTAATCCTAGTCAATTTTTAAAGACTGCCAGAGAATGACAACCTCTCTCAGCAGCCTACCCCAGCATTTTTCACTGAAATACTTGATTGTGGAAATTATTCACAGTAGGACGACGGATCTAAGTAAGAAAGTGGAAAAATGGCCTGCTAGCTATTTGAATAGTGTATCATAGCTCTTAGGAGCTATTAATTCCTGAAGCATGTTCGCGATTATTTGTATGCTTGTACAGGTTTATGAATAACTTGACATGACTCCTAATACATTAGTAGACAGACAGATTCTGATGGGCATGGAGGGGGCCATGTGGAAAGCGAGGGACCCATGGGGGGCCCCACTTTGGGGGTAGAGGAGGATAAAATGCTAGTAGGCAAGAGCTGCACCACAAATTACTGAACAGATCAGTGTTGCTTACTGAGGCAGGAACAGGTAAGCTAGAACAGTGCAAGCAGAGAAAGAGCTCACGGCTGCTTTCAGGTGATATAGCTGAGGTCAGGAGAGGAACCCAGGAGCTGGTGCAGGCGGGGCCCAGTGGAAACAGGCCCGTGGCTTTCTCCACACTGTTCTTTTCATTTTAACAAGCTCAGTTTTCTTGGATTCAGTATAAGCCAAGCTGTTTTATTTTCTCCCCTGTCAGAAGTGACAGTTGATTTGTCAGTACAGTCATTTATCAGTTTGGGAATACGTTGGCATTCTCATCTATGTGCCTGTCTTGTAGGAAATATCTTTCTCTTTTCCTTTAAATAACATTTGCAAACATGGTGTAATTAACCATTGGGAACCCCTGGCTGTCCTCCTGAGGTCTAAATTTCGGGGTGCATGACTACCCACACAGCCCATGAGGTGGAATCACACTGTAAAAAGGGTTGTGGCCTGCTGAGATCCTTAGGGCTTCCATCCTACTTTAAGAACCCGGCTCTGTGAGCAAAGGAATGAACCAGAAGTTACTACGATGCTTGTGTTCATCCGCCAAGTTGCCCACTGCCCACCATCCATCTGTACATTCACTTGTCCCTTGCCCGGCCAGCCATCCTTTCCAGCACTTCTCCAACCCACCCAACCTCTTCAACTGAAAGACAGAATGACTTTTTTGAATATTTGTCAAGTCTGTTAGGCCCATGTCTTCTCTATCTGTGGTACTGATTGGCTTCTCTGGGAGCCAAGGTTCATGGGATTAAAACAAGACCACGGGAAACAAATCAACAGTTTTTGCCAACAAACTTATAAAGATTAAGGAAGTAGACAAAGTCATGGTGAAGGACCAGGATGCAGGCTGGAGACCCCCTGAAATGGCCCCATTGTCTTCAAAAGCAGTTTGACAATAGGATGGCCCTTAACAGTGGTCACGTGAGCCACCCTGGTGGCGCAGCTGGTTAAAGCACAGCACTGTGAAGCTGTCTGCAGCCCCTGCAGCACGAGTTCCACCCCCAGCCAGGGAGCTGACCCACAGGGCACAGCAGACCTCTCCTGACCCACCCGCTGCTCCCCTCAGGAGTATTTTTCAGTCTGTCTGCCTGTTCTGCTCCACATTTGTCTCTTCTGGTGAATCATCTCACCACAGCCCATCCCTGCACTTCAGTTCTTGTATGCATAAATGAAGACATTTTTTTAAAAAATGGTCATGTCTTCACATCTGAGAATCCATCCTAAGGGAATAATCTGAAGTATAAAAAAAGCACTAATGCAAATTTGTATTCTAAGCACCATTATTTATAGGGAAACATTGGAAATAACTTGAACTTCCAACAATAAGTGTATGTAGCAATAATATATGATTGAGGTACATGATGAAATTTTATGTCCACATTGACCATTTATGGAGATATTTATGAAGAAGAAAACCACTTCTAATGGCAAATACAGAAGTGAGGAAATGAATATATACCATGAACACACTTTTTTTTTTTTTTTAAAGATTTATTTATTTGTGCATACAGAACTGGAGTACAGGCCAGAGGCAGTGAGAGGCTTCACCAGAGACAGAGTGGGGAGCAGAACAGGCAGATCAACGAAGTCCACTGCTGAGAGGAGCAGCAGGCGGGTCAGGAGAGGTCTGCTGTGCCATGTGGTCACCTCCGGGACAGGCGGGAATCCAACTCATGCAGAAGTGGCTTTAGTTTCTTAGTGCTGTGCTTTAACCCGCTGCGCCACCAGGGAAGGCCATGATGAACACACTTTTTAAAATGAATACCTTAAAATATTTACACATACAAGCAACTTGGCAAGAAGTAGACCAGAATGCTAATGTGTCTGCTTCTTCAGACTGGTGTGGAAACAGGTGATGGTATGCGTCTTTTGATGTTTTATAAGTTTATAATCATGTTTACAAAACATGCTGGGTATTCAAGGCACCAAATGCAGAATGTGTTGGTTATGCTGACCTTCCAATTTTTAGACCTATTTCTGTTGAAGATTCTTTCTTTTCTGATCTCTTTTGCTTCCTGTTTTCCTTACCTTACGGGATCCTGAACTAGAGTCCATAGGAGACTATTAGGTCAAAGGATGAGGCTTGTAGCGGCATATCAGAGGGCCCTTTACCCCTAAAATTATAGGATATGTGTGCTTTTTTAAAAAAATGTAGGATATTTTAATGAGGAACAGGTTTTTTAAAATTGTGGTTCTTTTTATTTTTTTTTAACTTGATCATATATTGCTACTTTTAGAATGAAAATAAAACAACTTTTTAAATATTCCCTGAGTCAGAAATATCTACGTGCATTTCATGCATGGGTGCACAAGATCCATTTTGAGCTTGCTTTGTGGTGTGGTCTGTTGAATACACACCTGTTGATTCAGGATTCATGAGCCATTTCTCACGAGCACCTCTGTGGTTCCCAGCGTTGTGCGAGGTACAGCTTTCCCATGGGAACACGCTGAGTAACTCATTGCTTGACGATTTAGCAAATACTCATCAAGGGTGTTGTTGGGCCAGTGTCCTAGGGTGTAACTACATGAGCCGAGACGGTACAGCCTGCTGCACACCTGGACTAGGTGCTGTCCCTGTTGGGACCACTGTCATCGATGCAGGCTGCCTGAAACTTCTTCAGCCACGACTCTGCAGAAGAGAGCAAGACACCAGGACTTTTGATAACTTAGGGGTAAGTTCTGCTACATAGAGCAGAAAAATCCAAACAACTGAGAAGTTTGTCCTGTTTTACATATAAGAGGACCAGATGTGCATACTTGCAGGTAGGTATGGAAGCCAGGCAAGCTAGATTTCATCTTAGGAGTCATCTCATGGCTCAAGACGATTGCTGGAGAACAGGGGGTGAAGATGGGTGCTCCCACACACACTTAAGGAAACCAGAAGCCCACTTAATACTATTGCTAACACAGCATGAAGTGGATCTCAGCCCTATAACCACAATGTGCTGCAAGAGTCTGGAAAACAGAGAATATTAGTAGGCTGGCTGCTGGAAATGGAGATTCTTGGCATAAGCTAAGCAGGACACCAGTGGCGCACTGATAAGTGATGTCAAGGCGGGGACTCCAGGCTCAGAGAGAACAGCAAAGGTCATCACTGTTCCAGCCACCAGGAGGGCGTCTAGGCCCTTCTGCCCCCGGGTATTGGAGACATCAAGGAAAATGCATTGCACTGGAGGGGACACCTCACCCCCAGTGAGAAAAGGAAGGATGGTGAGCTCATTCCCCAATCTGATGTACCTGGATTGAAGTCAAAAGATTCTGCTTGTGAGTTTGCCTTTCCCAACGTAAATAGTAGTCTCCACTTTAGACCATGGTGTGTTAGGAGACCAATGGGGCATGGGTAGATATTATGGGGGAGCAGAGAAGGATGGGGTATTTTTAAACTTAACCTCTTTAAGAAAAGGAAATAGATTTTTTAAAAATCACAGCTCTTTCCAGATCTCCATACTGGAAGAAAGACCTTGTAGGCAGCAGATGAGGGGAGTAGGCTTGCAATTTCTCTGCCTGGAGGGAGGATTCTCATGCATTGTGGGCAAGGAAGGGAGCTAAGAATAAGGCAGGAACACCAGGAAGTCAACAGAGTGAAGAAACATCCTCCCCAGGCAGGTCACACGTGGTGAAAACTTGAAGGCTAGTTCTGCCCAGGGAATTCAGACTGCCTGCCTCGATCCAGAGGATGGCGTCTCAGGCTCGGGTCTCTGTGTTACAACACAGAGAATCAAGATTTTTAAAGTCAGACAAAGTTGGGTTCATGGCACAGTAACATGTCAATATCATAAAACTACAAAAAAAGAACAGAGATTCAGAATTCAACCGTGTTGGGAAGACATGACAAAGAAGGCCCAAGTATCATAGATGGATCATTCAGTTTTGCTAAGGTGTTGGTGTTGTTTGGGCAAGAGTGTTTAGCTTGAACCACATTATGTATCTGAGGATAAACAGAAGATGCATAAGTAGATTGGAAAATGTTTCAAGAGATTTTCCTTCCACCCTCCAGAACAACAAAGAGAATAAAATTCCGTACAGAATGGGAGGTCCCATATATTTCTTCTGTGTTGTGAGGTTTGCCTTGCAAAGCTATTTTGTGAACTGCACAAATGTGACTATTCACTGTTTTGTTACCTGTATGGAACAAATGGGCGTGTTTGCCTGTCGAGATGGGCACACGGCACCAGCTTCCAGAATTTAAGTTGCAAAATCATAATGTGAACAGGTGAGCCTGAAGAACAGCTGATTCTGCTTTTGACCAAATCATTGACTTCCTCTGTGTCAGATTTTGATGCTCCCAACTTCTGCTTTTCTGCTAAAATACTTCTGTTAGATATTACCTGTAAGCAGTGTTCAGATCTCTTTTCCCTTTTTTATGAAGGTATAGTTGACACATAACATTCTATTAGTTTCAGGTGCACAACATAATGACTCGATATGTGTAGGTGACTTTTGGTGTTGCTATTATTCACAAGGATATACCACGCGCTCACAGGAGCATCTGTTGACCTGGCTGGCTGAGCGAGGGGGCCGCCTCTTTGCTTTGCTTTCCAAAAAGCTGTAAACAAAGATGATCAAGTTGAAGGACAAGAGGGTCCCTTCCTAGATGCCATTGAGATGGAGCCGGCGACGCATCAAGAAGGCGGGTAGGCGTGAGTGTGTGAGGAGGAGCTCTAATTAAGAGCCTTCCACAGATTCTGCCCTCACCTACCAGTTGAGTCGCAGCATGAATTGGTTAGGGAGACATTTGGGTTTCAGTTGCTCAGCAGCTTATGCCTGGCAGCTCTGTGCCTTGTGCAAGCAGATGCCTAGCAACTGCTCTCTGGTGGGTAATGGGGAGATTTAATTAGCGCCTTGGACTCCATCTAGAAATCCATTTGGAGCCCACATGCTTGCAGGAGCCCAGCCTCATCTGAGACCTGTTCAGCCCATGTCCATAAAGCAAGGGGCAGCAAGTACCTAGCCCTGCCTTCCCAGGGAGCTCAGCACCCCCGTTTAGGAATTCCTGCCTGAAAAGGCCTCTGTTCTGATTTGGTGTCAGGAAGGTTGGGGCGGCCTCCTGTATGCAGGGGTGTGGCTAGGGCAGTGACATTGGCCTGGGCCTGCTCTGGCATTCTGGGACTGTTGCTTCCACAGAGAGGTGGTGTCGGGTGAATGAAGGTGGCCAGGCGTTTACACTGCTGGCCTCTGTGGCTATCACCTGGGGCCTTGCTGGTGCTTGCAGGAGGCGCTCGGGAGCGCAGAGGGGTGGACACCTGGATTGTGATGTGCGCGTGCGCAGGTGTGCACGCCTGGGCCTAGAGGCTGAGGCTGTAAGGGGGCGACACACAGAGAACGGCTATAACGGCAGAACGGCTATGGGAGGATGAGCTGTGAGAGGAAGGGACCACGAGAGGCTGCCAGAGAGGCTCCGGCCCCTGCTGCCCTGCGTGTGGTTGCTGTGCTGCAACTGGCGTAGAGTGACCATTAAAGCCTGAAAAGCCCATCGAGGGCCCTGGATCGCCTTTACCCGCCCGCTCTAGTTGACAGAGAGCCTGCACTGTGCCTGCAGGCTTACACAACAGGTGGCCTGGACACCCGCGATCATGGAAGCTGCTGAGTCCTCCAGCCTCTCACTCCGTCACCAGCCCACCACTCTCCATGGCTGGTAGCTCCTGAGACTGTTCTCTGCTCTCTCTGCCTTTAAAGGCCCACCCCACCCCCAAACTCTTCTGCCTCGCTGCCTCGTCCGCTGAGGCCGTGATCCCAAAGAGCATGTGAAATCCGGGGTTCTCCAGAGAAAGAACTCGTAGGGAAGACAGAAAAAGAGATTTCTCATAGCCATTAGCTCCTTAAAGCTCTGCAAGCTGCATCTGGAGCTGGAGCCCCGTGACAGCAGAGGTGCAAATTCTAGTCCTACCCTGGAGAGAGATTTCATTCACTCAACAGATATGAGTGCTGAGGCCCCGTGGTGCCCGCCCCTCTGAGGACAGGGGAAGACTGATGTCTCAGGGCAACAGCCAGCCAAAAAGAGTGCTTTCTCCCTGGCCAGGCCTTTGTCCTGTTCCGTGGTCAGTGGACTGCATGGAGCCCCAGTGAAACTGACACATAAAATTAGCTGTTACGGAGAGTTGTGCTCCCCATAACTCTAGAGAGGCAGAATCCTACCAGAAAATCGTCCTGCCTGACCCAGGAACCATATTTCCCCCCAAAGTATGCATCCCTATTTTGGAGTTTGAGTTCCCAAGCAACTGAATGTTAAAAATTCAGATCCTGGCCTCTCCCCCGGCCTCTGATGGGGTTATCTCTGGAGCAAGGTGAGGAGGCTGCAATTCGCATGTGCTGTGTAACAAGATAAAGCCGAAACTCGGTGACATGGGTGCTGAACTCTGAGTGTCTGGCCTCTGCCCGCCTGTCCAGTACAGTCACTCTGTCTGCCCTTCCTGTCCATGCCCCTCCCCAGCCTCTGGCCAGAAGGACTCCCTTACATATCCCCTCCCAGTCCACTTTGTTCCATGCCTCTGTGCCATTTCCTGCTCCTCATACTCACTCCACCCATCTGTATTCTCCTCCCCGTGTCTGCCTCGCTGACTATCTAAATCCAGCTCAAGCACCCTTCATACTTTGATGTTTTTCTGTGAGGATAAAAAGATATTTCATTCATTCAAATATTCCCAGAGTCCTTTCCACAGTCAGGCACTATTCTGGGATCTAGTATAGAGGCAATTGACAAAAATAACCTACCTGCATATGGCTCAAAACAATCAGCAACAAGCTCTGAATGTTAACGTTAAATTTATAGCATGTCCGGTAAAAGTGAGAGAAACCCAAGGCAGGGGAAGATAGAGCCACAGAAAAGACTTCTGGGTAGCCAGGAAAGAGTGAAAAAAAAAAAAAGCAGGTGAAAGAGTGACCACCTGCTTTGGGAGGAATGTGCAATAAAAAGGTACACAAATTGAGGGTAAGACCAAAAGAAGGATGTTTATTAATGACAAAAAGCACATGCAAATGATGGTGAAGTTGATCCAAGAATGATGAGGCAGGAAGGAAGGGGATGATACTGGAGCAGTCAGCTCCTTCCCTCCCCTGTGCCTTTCTTTGAAGCACATTAAATACCACAAACACACTACTGTTGGCTTGCTTTCCTCTCTCTGAGTTCATCAAATCTTCCTGCAATGGTGCTAGTGACAAACAGCTCTAAAGTCTCAGCGGCCTGCAGGAACAGGGGTTTGTTTCATGCTGAGGTTGGCTGCTCTCTGCTGGACTTGGGCCACATGTCTGTCATGCTAGGACCTGAGGTTGCCCTAATGCCCTTTCTCATGGCAGATGATGGAAGCACAGTAGGGCAAGTCTGGCCATGAACATGTGGGTAGCCTCTGATTGCAACAAGTCACACACCTGAGCCCAAAAGGGAAGAAGCGTTAATAGGCGAGGGGGTACATGGCAAGAAGGGGAAAATAACATGGACAAACAATGTGCTCTGCCGCCCGTTCAGCTAGCCCTTCAAGATCAGTAAGAATGATCTCATTTGTTAGAGTTTTTTTGTCCCTAGCATTGCAGTAAATGCTGCAAAAATACTGAATGAATGTTACCAGCCCTTTATTTTTTTCTTAAAACAAAACTCAGTTCTATTTAATTTTGGATCTAGAAGGAGTAGGGCTTCATCTTCACTTTTTTTTTTTTTAAAGATTTATTTATTTGTAATTGGGGTACAGGCCAGAGGTGCAGGGGTGGTGAGAGGATTCACCAGAGACAGAGTGGGGAGCAGAACAGGCAGATAGACGAAGTACACTGATGAGGGGAGCAGCGGGCGGGTCAGGAGAGGTCTGCCACGCCATGTGGATCTCCTCCGGGGCAGGCGGGGATCGAACTCATGCGGAAGTGGCTTTAGCTTCTCAGTGCTGTGCTTTAACCCGCTGCGCCACCAGGGAGGGCCATCTTCACTTTTTAACATTGTTTTTTAACATTAGCTTATTTTAGTATCATTTTTATGGGCCACATTAATAATAGTAAAACAATATCAGGCAGTATTTCTTAAGTGTTTGTGCTAGGAATATTGTACAGGTCTTAGGTTCCTGATGTCATTTTTCTCTCCAAACAAATCTATGTGGTGATTATTGCTAACTCCATGTCAACAATGGAGACTGAGGCTCAGAGAGGTTCAGTAAGTGACCAAAGGTCACTCAGCAAGAAAGAGACAGAGCTACAATGTAAATCCAGGCCAGCAGGCCCTAATGCCTCTTCTAAACAGCATACTACAGCACCCCTACATGACCCAATGTCAGCTTTTCATCTGTAAAATAGGTGTGGACTCCACTTAGTTACTAGACAAATTGCTGTTAGAGTAATTGAGAAACAGTATGGAAATCCTCTGGTCCAGTGAAGTTACACTGTAGGCACTCAGCAAGTATTACTTCCCTTTTTTCTGATTCCTGCTCCTAGGCTTGACGGAAACTTTCCTTAGGATCTGATGCCCATAATACATTAATTATAGATTTGTTAAACCTACAATACTCAACCTTTATGACCCTAACAGGCCCCCTGCTGAAATTTTCTCTGAAGCCAAACCATTAGCAGTGGATTTCTAAAGCCCTTGGGAAGACTTTGAACTTGCTCATATTTCATTTGGCTGTGAATTATTCATGTCCCTTGATGGTTTCTGAAGTCGGCCTCCTCCCACGGAAGTGGGTTCATAAATGAGGCTGGGCCAGTAGCGTTAAAGCGTCTTTTAGGAGGTGGTGTGCAAAAGCAAGCAAGGGGCAGGCAGTGTAGGGTGCTGCCTAGTGCCCTCGGAGACACTACCCAGAAGGGCGTGGGTCTGCTCAAAATTTCAGCAGTTTCAGACATGAGGGGATGGGGCAATGTCTCCAAAAACAAGGGATGTTTCCTTTTGATGGAGCGGGCTGACACGAGAGGAGGAAGAGAGAGGTAATGAAGACCTATTAAATGCAGACACCCAAGAGAATGGTCCTCAAAAGAGCAAGATCTGGGTTGTTGGTTTTTATTTTTATTTTTTATTTTTTGCAGAAAAATGAGGTTGTAAGCACTGTAATAACTGAACAGCTTTTAAAAGAGAAGAGTCGGAAAGTGCCCTGGTCAAACAGAATTAGGTTAGTCTGAGAATGGCAGAAACCCGAGCTGGCTCCGGGGAATCTGGCTGGCATGGCCGTCCACCTGGCAGGAGACCGGCTCCTCTGGCCTGTCATTCTGTCCCCCCCCCACATCCAGTCTGGGGCTGCTTTCACCAAATTAATTAGTCCAAAATGGAGCGCTTGGTTTTCTTCCCCGTACCTGCCTGCCTACACGTTTTCAGTTCAGTGAACACTTCCTGTAGCTCGGCCGGGATGTCATCTTGGCTCCTCAGCTTCCTGCGATGCTCCTACCTCCCTTCATTCTCTTCTCCGCGAGGCAGCAATGTCCCTGCCTTGTCCCTGAGGTGAGGGAGGAACGGAGAAACGGTCGGTCGGCCTTCCACCGGTAGTGTTAGGTCAGCTGCGTCTCGCTCTCAGACGCCGTTTGAGAACGCTCCCTTCTGCGTCTGGCGCGCGCACGTTTTTTCACAGAGTGTTAGATTGTCAAATGTTTCTCTCTCCTGTGCCTCTGGAGACAATCGTGTGCCTTTTGTCCTTTATTCAGGTGCTGTTACAACAACCGATGCTGAGGTGTTAAGTCTCCATTGCGTGGTTGGAGCAAATCCTACTTGGTCATGGTGAAACATCCTTTCTGTAGCTAGCTGACTTCTATTGTCAAGCATTTTATTCTTCTAAATGTTTGCTCCCCAACACGTTCTTTCTAAAGAAGTCAGAGCATTCGGTCCTTGACCAGGTTCTGGGGTGCTGTAGGGTTCCCGGCCAGAAACTCCGCGTCAGATCCCCCCCGGAGTGTTTTTTGCAGTATCACCACCTTGCTCTGCTCTCTTTTCCCTGGTTCCTAATACCTCATTTCACACGGATGTTCACAGGTGCCGTTTGCGGGGCTCCGTGTGGTGACCACGGCAGAGGAGCAACCTCTGGTCGGTTGCCCTCACCCCGCCCACTCCCACGCACTGAGAAGTGCGCCTTGTCTTGCAGGTGATCTACGCACTGAACACCCGCCAGGATGAGGCAGAGGCCAGCATGGAGGCGCTGCGGGAGGCCCACCAGGAGGAGCTCCAGAACGCAGTGGCCGAGGCCCAGGCCCGGCTCCTGCAGGAACAGGGCAGAGCGGATGAGGAGGCCCTGCGGGAGCGCATCCAGGCCCTGGAGAGTGCCCTGGAGCTGCAGAAGAGGCTCACCCAGGAGGCGCTTGCCCAGTCGGCCTCCTGCAGGCTGGAAACCAAAGAGAGGGAGCTGAGGGTGGAGGCTGAGCACGCCGAGCGGGTTTTGACCCTCTCCAAGGAGATGCTGGAGCTCAAGGCGGACTATGAGAAGAGGCTCCGCCACCTGACCAGCCACGAGGCGCCTCAGTGGGGCCGGCTCGCCCAGGAGAACCCTGACGGGAAGGGAGAGCCGGGGGGCGGCCCGGAGATGCGGGAGGTCCTGCTGGAGGTGCAGCGGCTGCGGGCGGAGAACCAGCAGCTGAGCAAGGACTACGCCAGGAAGGCGGAGGAGCTGCAGGCCAACTACGAGCGCGAGAACGAGGCCATCCGGCAGGCCATGCAGCAGTCGGTGAGCGAGGCCCTGTGGCAGTGGCAGGAGAAGGAGACCGACCTCCGCAAGAACTTCCAGGTCCAGGAGTCGGCCCTGCAGGCCCAGGTCCGGAAGCTGGAAGGCGACCTGGAGCACAGAGGCCGCAAGATAAGTGACCTCAAGAAGCACGCGCAGAAGCTCAAGGAGAGAATTCAGGTGAAGCAAGCCCCTCCCTTTCCTTCCGTTTTTAAAGATTTATTTATCTGTGCATACAGAACTGGGCTACAGGCCAGAGGCTCAGGGGCAGTGAGAGGACTCGCCAGAGACAGTGGGGAGCAGAACAGGCAGATGGGTGAAGTACACTGCTGAGGGGAGCAGCGGGAGGTCAGGAGAGGTCTGTGGGCCACTGGCTTGCAGTGCTGCACTTTAACCTGTTGCGCCACCAGGGAGGCCCCTCGCCTGCCTTTCTCTCTTTTTAAAATGTTTTTCTTTTCTGAGGTAGTTAATGTTGGTTTGCGGCACCGTATGTTTGATTCAGAAGTTCAGCTTCACGCATCTTCACATGCTATTACCTCACCGCATACACCTGCAGCCGCCCATACCCGGGTGTACTGACCTGGCCCTCATGGTGAACCCCTCATTATGCGTCAGGCGTTGTGCGAAACACAATCACAAAAGTGAATGTTTTAACTCCACTGTGCTCATTACATTCATTCAGCATTTTTTTCTGAAAACGAACCGTGTACCAGGCAGGAGCCCTGGTGAGCTGGGCTTGGAGAGCTTAGACACATCCAGTTTGCAGATGACAAGACTGGCGGAAACTGAGAGGCTTGAGGCCTGGCCTACGTTTTTGAGTTCAGGTCGGCCGCATTCTAAAGCCCCTGCTCATCAACTTGCCTATCCTAGAGTCCCTGGAGGGTAGGTGGCAAGTCAGACCATGAACCCCCTCCTTACGTGACCCCATAGACCCACAACGCCCCCCATCTTAAAGTAGCAATAGCTAACATCCCTCATGCTCCCTGAGTATTTTTTTCTCCAAGCATTTTATCTCCTTCAGCCTCACTGGAGAAAGGTTAAGTAACTTGCCCAAGGTCACACAGGCCATCACAGCGCGAGGAAGGATTTCCTGTACATCTCACCTCGGAGTTCTCGCGACTCAGGGTTAAGCCGTCAGATCTGAGGTCTGCGCACGTAGGCTGTCTGAGCGGAACTGAAGCTGGGGAAACAAGCCTCTTTCTGTCTGTTTAGGACCTGGACGTGCAACTCAAGGAGGCGCGGCAGGAGAACTCAGAGTTGAAAAGCACTGCCAAAAAGCTCGGGGAGAAGCTGGCTGTGGCCAAGGACAGACTGGTGCTGCAGGAGTGTCACGTGGCGCAGAAACCCGGTGAGACGCCCGAGTCCCGTTCCTTACAGTGGAACAGGGGCTGCGAGGGCCTGGCACTGACCCCGCCCCCAACCACAAGGGCAGAGTGGGAGCTTGGGATGTTTGGTTTGGCTGCCAGCTGGGCCAGCCCAGTGCATGCGGGACCCAGGGAACTGCCGCAGGCCAGATGTGTGACGGGTGACATGCAGGGCCTCGTGTCTCCACGCTGGCCACAGCGCCAAGCCGTCTCAGCACTGCTTCTCCCCCACTCTTAGGCAACACTTTGTTCTTTTTTTTTTTTTGGTAGTACTAACTGTTGACAATGTATTATTATCTTTTAAACACTAGCATTTCAAGTAAGTATGCAGCATCACATTTAATTATGGGATCCTGGAGGCATTCCCATGAAAATCAGAAGTAAAATGAGGAAGTGTGTCTGGGTATGATTATTAAACATAACTCAGAAAATACTTATTTTCTCTCTTTATTATTTCCTTATTGTTCTTATTGACGGTATGTCATGTACACTAACCCAGTCTATGATTTGGGAAGTCAGGCTTCACACCTCGTCAGATGTGTATCACCCCACCACAATCACCATCGAAGCCCCGGTGACTCTTCACTACAGTCCATTGGGCTTCTCCCCGATTTGTTCCCAGCCTACACACTCCCGCTCTGACATTCTCAAGTCTGCAGTCAAATTTATAGGGTTTGTTTCATTTTATTTTTTCTGTTGCTTTGGTTTATTTTTTTATGCTCCACGTGTGAGTGGAATCATTCAATATTTGTATTTCTCCACAGTCGTTTCACTTCCTATAATCACCTACAAGGCCACCCATGTTGATATAGATGGCAACTTTCATCTTAAATTTTATAGCTGTGTGTTATTCTTTTGTGTATCTATACATCTTCTTAGTGCAGTCATTCATAGATATGTTCTTTTAAAAACATTTCATAATAACATTAGTGGATCTTCCCTATAATTTTGCCACATAGGTATTGCCAGAATCACACTACTGGTGAAGCATGGAGGCTGACAAAGTTCAGCCAAGCAAATACTTGGTGAGAGAGGCAGTGTTTGCCTCTAAGAACATCGGATTTTAAAATATCCTCTAGGAAGCGCCCTTCTTGGAAAGTTCTTGAATATACAGTGTGACCAGCTTGCTATTAGGAGGTACAACATGGGCTTATGCCTCCAGGAACCCCTCCGGGACACTGACCTTACAGCCCAGGGCACACGTGGCTATCATAGTCACAGGCAGCAGCGACTAAAGCATTCGGGAAAGTAAAAATCACCACGGGCTGGAAAGGTGTGGAGAAGAGGTTGGAGCTGGAACCAGACGTGTGTGGAAGGTGTAGAGTGGTGGTCTCAGAAGTAGGGCATGAGTGTCTCAGGGAATAAGGGAAGAAAGTGAGCAATTCTAGATCTATTCTTTTTTTTTGTCTTATCCTTTAAGTTCCTATCCTATTTCCTATTGAATGTGTACATATCAAGGGACATATTAAATATTTTTAGAAGGCAGGAAGGTTATATTTGAAGAGCAGGGCAGCTGTTTAAAATCAGGTTGTTGCTGGAGCAAAGACGGGCACCTTGATCATGCGTGCACCCCAGTGGGCGCAAGATTACATAGCAAAGTAGTGGGTCAAGTAGTGGAATTACAAAATGGGGACCAAATTGTGGAAAGCCTTAGACACCACGCCAAGGTCAAGGGCATTGCAAATGATGTCAACGCTTATGCTCGCAGATAACATGAAGATGGAGCTCATTTCCGAGAATAAAGTCCTGGGAGAAGGAAATGACCTGGAAGCCGGCAGTCTCCATCCTCAGCAGGATCAGAACTTTCCCAAGGAGTGTCCATGCATGAAAGGAGGCACAGAAACACAGGTAGTGTGTATCTGAACCAGCCTGAGGGTGGAGAACTCACAGAGGGCTTGCCTGGTAGGAGCTTCAGGCTGAGGCCCACCCCCACACAGAAGGCTCTCCTTGGAACACACTGGCCCCATGCTTTCAGGGGTGGAGATGCAGGAGCAAAGTTTTAGCCAACTCCCTGCCAACTTCACCATTCGAAACTAGGAGACTGCGAATATAGCAGAATCCTCCCATCTTATTGCTGGCTCCGGGGAAGCTGGAAACTTGCTAAGAATTCCAACCCCGCCTGCCATCCCCCCCAACCCCACCCCTACACACACACACACACACACACACACACACACACACACACGTTTCCAATCCAAACAAAGCATTCCTTACAGAATACTTTGGGTTGAAATGTCTGATCCTGTAATAGTGAGTACATGTTAGTGCTCTTCCCCATCCTGGCTCAAGTGAAGTCTCCCACAGATACCAAGGGTATAGTTTTGTAACTGTTGTCACACCTTGTGATACATGCAGTAAAATCAGTATATAAACGCCAAAATGTAAGAACGGTACCCAAAAGATGAGTGGTTCTCTGCTCCCCACCTTGCCACACCCTAGCAGTTTTCAAGGTTCGTTTTCTTTTTATAGGGCCAAAAAGAGGCAAGTGTTGGGGAGTCTATGAAGCAACAATATGAAGAAGATCTTCGTAAAATCAAAATCCAGACAGAAGAGGAGAAGAAACATCTCAAAGAGCAGCTGCTGAAGCGTCTGGAAGACTTGGTCAAGAAGCACACGGTGGAAATGAAATCGGTTCGCTCCTCGGTAGAGGCTGAGAGGAAAAAGCTACAGAAGGTGAGCAGCCCCTTCCCTGGGCGCTGCTGGGTTTGCCCCTCCACCTCCTTCCTGTCCTTTACTCTCCCTCCCTTTCTCAAGCCCTGAGTGTGTCCCTGCTCCTGCCGGCTGTAGATGTCAGCGGGTTCACTGACCACGGGAGTTCAGGTCTTTGTGGGGAAAACCAGGGCCCCTAAGACAGTTGTGAGGCATCAGTGCCTGGAGAGGGGTGGAATTGTGTCAGAGAGCCATTTAACGTAGGGAAATCCAACACTTCTCAGCAAAACCAGAGAGAAAGAAAGCGAGGCGGACAGGTCGGCAGCCTGGGTTCAGATCCCAATGCAGCTGCCCTCAGCTTCGTGGCCAGCGCCTGGCATTTGACCCAGGCACAGCAAGGGGGAGCGTGTGTTGCAGCCTCACAGCCCACGAGCCTACGGTTTCCCCCAGAAGTTGGGAGGAAAGTTGCTGTATGGAGAGCATCGTGTCCCCCAGCCCCAGGTGCCAGCAGCCAGCCAGCTGCTCCACTGGAGCTGACGGTTACTGTGGTAACTTGTCAGCCGAGCCTGTCTCTGAGCCCAGAAATCCCACTTCCACCTTAAACGGGGGGCGTGCAACTCATTAAACAAATCATAGAGAAGTCATTGGTCTCCTCCCGGTTGCTTTGCCTTTTATTTTTATGTTTGGCCATTTTTATAAACAGGGGATATGAATGATATAAATTAGCCCATGCAGATTAGGGGAAGGGCAAGCCTTGAAAAGGTCTCAACTCTTGGGTTGCCAGACTAAAAGTAGACACCATTTCCCCCTGTAGAGTTAAGGTTGCACCGCTTGCTGCACCCTTGGGTGTGGGTACGTGGTGCATCCTGAGTGCAGCTCACCCTGAAGAAGACGGAATGCAGGACTGGGCTGGAGTCAACACTGAAGGCCTGTCTGGCTTGCTGGTGCCCAGGGTTAGCTGTGATCACTTAACCTCCAGAAACAGGACCACACGCACATCTAACATTAGCACTCACCTGCCATGTTGGACACAGCAAGGGTGAGCGCTGTGGAGGGTGCTGGACGTGGCTGTGTCCAGGTCTCATCTGTATCACATTGGATTCTTGGTGGCAAGCATGACCAACCCTGCTCAGAAGTGGAGGCAGAAAAGGAAGTCAGTAAGGAGTAATGTGTAACTTTCTGGAAGACCAACGAACCAGACTTGGCCAATACCCAGCCAGGAGCAAAGTCCCAAATCTATGTGAAACTGATGGGGATAGCCTCCTCTGCCCCCCCCCTCACCCCAGCACTTGTGAGCCTAAGACCTTTGGCTTCTACTGCTGCCTTCACCTTCCTGGGCCCCCTCATTGCCTCCGGAACTGCACTAATGTGGCCGCATCTAGACACCTGGCTAGCCACATTTAAATTAATTGCAGTTAGATAATGTTTAATTGTAAACCAGAGGTAACGCTGTTGAAATTATTTTAAAAGAAATTAAATAAAACTCAAAGTTCAGCTGCTCGTGGACCTAGCCACAATCCAGGGCTCCCTAGCCTTGTATGTGGCTAGTGGCTATGAGCGTGGATAACAGTGCTGAGCGTGGACAGCACAGACCCACATTATATTTTAGAACATTTTCCTTGAATTGAGAAGTTTCCTTGGCCAGCACTGCTCTGGAATGATTAATTCTGTTGCCCCTGGAAACTGAATTTGCCAGTCTGGCTTGTTGGTACTTTTTACTAGCTTTTGATTTAGCATCTGGGGTGGGTGCATCTGATTGGTGGAGCTGGGTCACATTCCCATGCCGGAGCTGCAAAGGATTCTGGGAAGGTCAATCTCACATTTTCAGGTTCCTGATGCGAGGATGGCTCTGATGTATCAGATGGAGAGTTTCCTTCCTAACACTGGAAGGAATGGGTGCTGGGCAGCCAAAGTGAAGGCCGCTGGCCCCTCCATGGTTCAGTCTGTTCCCGCTCTACTAATTTGTAAACAGAACAGTGAGGAGCCACCCAGTCAGCGCGTGGCTTTCATGGCCACCTTGATGGTAGAAGTTGGGATAGAAGGTGGAGCTTTGCAGGCCTCAATCCCGGAGGGAGGCCATGGGTAAAAGGGACAGAACTGTGGTGAAATTTCTTATAATGAAAGTTGCCGACCTTGCAGGTCTTTTCTCTTGTGCTTAAGGTGTCCCTTTTGTTCTCGAATGCCTTTGAGATGTTCTCTTTATCATTGATTCTCACAATTTGGTTATGAAATGCCACGATGTAATTTTCTGTGTGTTTTTCTGCTTGGAATTCATTGGCATTCTCGGTTCTGTGGTTTCAGTTTTCATCCCGTTTGAAATTTAAATCCATTCTCTCTCCTGCCACCCCCTCTTCCATGTTGTTCCACAAAATTCTGTTTTCACCCTCCTTGTCTCTCTGTTTCAGTTTGAATAGCTCTGTCGCTGTGTCTTCAAGTTCACTTATTATTTTCACCATCCAGTCTTTTTAAGGCCCATTTTTTTCATCATACTTTTCAGTTTTAGATAATTCCACCTGATGCTCAATGCAGCTTCCCTTTCTCATCTCATTATGTCACATTTTCCTCGAAATTCTTGTGCATATTTCTTTTTTAAGATTTATTTTTATTTATGCAAACAAGAACTGGGGTGTAGGCCAGAGGTGCAGGGGCGGTGAGAGGATTCACCAGAGACAGACTGGGGAGCAGAACAGATGGGTCTACTGAAATCCCCTGCTGAGGGGAGCAGTGGGCAGGACAGTCGTGGTCTGCTGCGCCCTGTGGGGTCAGCTCCCTGGCCGGATCCAACTCAAGCTATCTGGTCATAGCTTGATAGCACTGAGACTTTAACCCCTGCACCACCAGGGTTGCCCTGATATTTCTAATTATTCTTTTATCATTCTTATCTCTCATTTTAGGATCTTTTCTGTTGACTGGTTTTTCTCTAGGGTATAAGTCACATTTTTTGGTTAGATGCTGGACATTAAGATGTTAACTTATTGAAAGCCTATAGAGTGTTAATATTTTCCTGTTACGAGTGGTAAATTTGGTTTTGGCAAGCAGTTAAATGACTAGAAGCCAGCTTCATTCTTTCTATGGCAGTAGAAAGTAGATAGTTGAGCTTTGCTAGAATGAGTTTAGAAGAATTGCCCTAGTGCCAACTCAGGCCCTCGACTCAGATGCCACCCTCATGGCATCTAAAAGCCTGTGTAGTGAGTAGTTTCAGAGCTAGTTTCTCTGGGTGACATGTTAGGCTTTGTAACTGGTGGAATCATTTACTGCACCATGAATTTTACTATAAATATGTTCCAAAGAGTCACTTTCCTCCTTGAAAAAAGTTAATGTTGGGTCCTCCCTGGTGGCACAATGGGTTAAAGCGCAGCACTATCAAGCTGGCTGCAGCTGCTTCAGCACAAGTTCGATCCTGGCCAGGGAGTGACCCACAGGGCCCAGCAGACCTCTCCTGTCTCCCTGCTGCTCCCCTCAGCAATGTACTTTGTCAGTCTACCTGTTCTGCCCCCCACTATGTCTCTGGTGAATCCTCTCACCTCTGTACCTCTGGCCTGTACCCCAGTTCTGTATGCATAAATAAATCTTTTTTTTTTAAAGTTAATGTGTTTTCCTTTAAAAACCACTGAAATCTTCTCTTGGTAACTTTGCGTGGCTGCTCTTTTGTTCTTCCTGTCGTGTGAATCATTCTGTATCTTCTCCTAAGTTAGCGCTAATGGTAGACTGGAAGCATCAGACAGCACCTGTTTAGGGTTTTCCTTCATGGGAAATGGATGTGATTAAACCCTCTTCCCTGAGTTAAAAATTGCGAATAAGATGGGAAACCCGCGGGGCTTACCATTGAGATGGAAAAAAATGTACAAAATGATGTAAAAATAAACTGTTATAAAAAAAATAAAATTCCTGAAAGTATTCAGAATTCCATAAATTAATGGCCCATGGCATGCTCCTTAGGTATAAGATTTATATATTTGAAAGCATCCACCTCCTTCTTTATCCTCATGTTCTTTGAGGTTTTTTCCTCTTGAGTTAGAATAATGTGAGCTTCTATTGAATCCTCAAAGCTTCTGTGGGCTTAGCCGCATTTAGGCATGCTTCCTTCTAGTCTGTGTTCGGCAAGTGACCCAGGATTATTTGTTTTCTGACAGCAAGCCGCATTATTTTGTACTGAAGGGAATCTCCCTAATGCCAAAACTTACTGCTGAAATCTGTTCTTTCCATCTGTGGGGGAATTATTGCACTGTAGCTCATTTGTCAAGGCAGCAGCTGAAGCAGTGATTGATTATATGAACCCAAGTAAATCAGGCTGTGCGCGATCAGAAATTGCACTTTATGTTAAGCATCACTTGCAGGGCATTTCCACTGTGTTGTTTCAGGAACATGCCTCGGCAGAGTTAGTGACTGTCTATCAGGAAGCACATTACGCAAAACATTTGTTCAATAAATCCCTCAGTGAGGGCCCTCCCTAGTGGAACAGTGAGTTAAAGTGCAGCACTATGAGGCTATCCTCAGCCACTGTAGCATGAGTTCGATTCCTGGCCAGAGAGGTGACCCACATGGCGCAGCAGACCTCCCTGACCCCCCACCCACTGCTCCCCTCAGCAGCGTGTGTTAGTAGATCTACCTATTCTGCTCCCCGCTCTGTCTCTGCAGAACCCTCTCACCTGTGTCCCAGTTCTTGTGTGCATAAATAAATAAATCTTTAAAAAAAAAATGCCTCAGTGAATGAGAAGCTAATTAATGATGTGAAAAATCAGGACAGTTGCTGAGGGGATGATGGTGTTCTGATGGTTGTTTAAAACATCTATACTTGTTTGGGACAAAAGGATAGCTTGTGTATCATCTGTAGAAATGGACTCCAGGCCTGCAGAAGGGCCTGCTAGGTGCTCTATGCTCAGTGTCCAGGTGGTGTGGGCCTGCCGATCTAATCACACCTCTCCTTTCTTCCCTTTTAAATGGCTGAGTAATGGGTAATGTTAGTGGCCAGAAGATGTCAGTCACAGGTGACCCTTCGTTACAGCATTTGGGATGCACAAGTCAGAAGCCCCAGAGCCACACGTGACTTCTTGCTCATCCCTGGCATTCAGTCAGTTATCAAGGCTGTTCGTTCTTCTTCCATGGCCCTGGCACATCTCCACTCCTTTCTGGCCTCAGTTGGCACCACAGTGCCCCCAGCACCCACCATTTCTTGAGGGACCATAGTGTCACCCATTTCTCTGCTTCGCTTCATTCCTTCTCCATCCCAAACCAAGTCAACCTTGGTTTCAACCTCCAAAGACCCCTCTTGTCTTCACAACTTCATTAGTGTGGTTGCTGAGGCCCAATGTGGTAAGACTCTATTCGTGTCTCCTTCCTCTCCCAGCTCTCCCCTGGCTGCCCTTCAGTCCTCAGTGAAGACCTGTGCAGGAAGCAGCCATCACTGACAAGCAAGATGTCACTGAGAAAAATCATAAGAGACGTGTAGTTCTCTCTTTAATGTGTTCCCGTATTTGAACGTATGGTTGACTTTTGACTCATGGGGCACTGAAAACTTGTGCAGTAATGATTCTTCTCCTTTTTTACTTGGTACTACAAAAAAGTCAGGCTCTCCCCTTCTCTCCACCCACCCCCCACATAAATCAGACATCCTGGTGTGAAGTTAACTCGTTTCCTTTTGATTTTCTAGCATCTTCCTAGTTATATTCTCCAGTATTTTATGACTCTGAAGCTGCTTTGAAACCCTTTGGGGATGAGACTAGAGTTGAGGTGTCCTTGTCCTGCCGTGCAGCTGACTCTTCCATTGTCACTTAGGAAGTGGAAGCGCAGCTGGAGGAGGTGAAGAAGAAATCAGAAAATGAAATAAAACAGCTGGAAGAAGAGAAAACAGCCCTAAATGCGAAGCTCCAGAATTCTCTGCTTGAGGTAGGTTCTGATTAACTGTAGAGCCTGGGAGGGGTGGTTCTGGGCCTGGAGGCGCCTGACACACTGAGATGCTGGGCCTCTCGGGACCCTGCCCTGACTGCCTCACGGGCCCATCCTGAGGGGAAGGGAAAGGACTTTGGCTCAACGGGAAGGGAGCTGCTCAAGGAGGCTTAGATTTAACTGCAAGTAGCAGAGTCTGGTTTCTAGAAACATAAAACAGACACTTAGCCTTCCCTGGTGGTGCAGGGGTTAAGTCTCAGCACTACAAAGCTCTCCGCAGCCACTGCACCATGACTTCGATCTGGGGGCCAGGGAGCTGACCCACATGGTGCAGCAGATCTCTCCTGTCCCATCTGCTGCTCCCTCAACAGTATATCTCAGTAAATCCGCCTGTTCTACTCCCCACTCTGTCTCTGGTGAATCCTCTCACTCCCCACACCTCTGGCCTGTACCCCAGTTCTTGGATAAATAAATAAATAAAGTAAATCTTAAAAAGAAGAAAAAAGAGAGAGATGCTCAATGTCTCACAACTGTAAAAGAGATGCAGGAGTCTGCTGGTGGATGGTGGTGCTCATTGATCTGGGCTCTGGAAAAGCTGCTCTCTTTTTTGCTTTAATTTTTATTTCTTTGAGTAATAGACAAAATAATCTCCCTTTCATTATCGACATAACATTGCATTGTAACATTATATGTTTCAGAAGCTCACTGCTGAAAATCAGCACATGTATGCACATTAAGGGCACCACTCAAAGTCCAGCCTGCCCTTCACCCCTGATAGCCCCTCCCCCCTCCTCCCCCTCTCGCCCTCCCCCTTCCTCCCCCCCCTTCCTCCTTCCCCTTGCTGAATTTAAGATACTGTCTAAGCAGTTTGCGTGTTAGCTCTTTCCTTTCTCGGATTATCTCTCTGCTTGACAAATGAGAAAATCGAGGCACAGAGAAGGCAAGTCACCTCCTCAAAGTCACACAGGCAACAAGTAGTGGTTCTGGGATTCAAACTCAGGTAATATGACTTTAACCCCCCCCCTCAAGGCCCCACGAATCTGACTCAGTTGCAGTTTGCTGCCTCACGGGTGACCCAGCATCATTCAGAACCTGAGTGTTTACAGGTGGCGAAGCATGACCCAGAGGCTGACCTTGGGCGAAGCGCCTCAGCCTGTTCTTCACCCTGCATTTCTCCGCAGTAATGGTGTCATTATCGAGCCGCCACTGACAACCACAGCCGGGCACGGAGGAACCGCCCTGACCATATCTGCCTCTCCAACTCTCCCCTGTTGACCGCAAGTCCTTGCCCTGTCCACCCACACATTCCATCTGTTGCGAGGTCCGGTGGGGCCTGCTGCCTAAGCCTCCGTGCCCCGTATCTTGTTACACCATTGCTTCGGTCAAGACGCTCAAAATGATTCCCCTGGACTTCCAAAAGCTTGTTTATCGAGACTCCATAAATGACCACACAGGACTTGCTTGAATATTTCATAAGCCTTAGCAAGATGCCACAATCTTTAGCTACTTCTCCCTTCAACATTCACTGTGCAAATAGAAGCACATTCGGATGGCCTCGCTCTCTCCTGGGAAATCCAAAATCTTGCAGGCGCCTTCTCCTGTATCCCCCGCCTCCACATTCTCCCCGGCCAGCTACTTCCAGAACTAGCGTTCTAAACCCCAAGTCTGCATGGGGCCCCACCCCTCCCCTAAAATCTTGGATCTACCTGCAACTCACATGTGGCTCCATCTCACCCCCAGAGCCTCCCCCCGTGGTAGTACCTTAAAGGGTTTAATACGCTGAGATCGACACCTGACACATTCATGCTGCTTTTATCACGGTGTCTGTACTCCCCTGGATGTTGCTGTGGTTACCAATATCTGTCTCCTCCCCACGCTCCCCTCCTGCTATACTAACATGAGCTTCTTGAAGGCAGGGACCATATTTTATTACCTTACTATCCACCCCTCGCTTTCCCCTATCCTCCGCCTTCCCACCTAGCCTACAGGTTTTCTAAAAACACTTGTCAACAACGTCTCCATTACCCTTATGGCTATTGGCTTTGTTCTTTTCAGAGTCTAAAGCAAGGAAGTCTGTGTGTTTCACTGATGCTCTATAGTCAGTTGACTGATGGTCATCGTCCTCATTAAAGCATTACAAGTTAACAATGCCTACTAGCCACCTTTCTCTCATGTTATCCACTCAAGTCTTAAATATTGTCTCTCTTTAACAACTAGCTTTAAGAAACATGAAACAGAATGGGCTCGGGATGTGGGGAACCAGTGTGTGCCTTCCCCAGACCTGTGTCGATACCCAGATGTAAATAATTGAAGGGGAGTGCAACCCTGCCCAGCCCGCATCTTCTGTAGAAACTGAGCAAACAGCTGATTAGAAATGGTTTTCCAGAAGTGGGTTTGGAGTTTGTCTCAGGGGGCGCCCTCCCCAGAACTAATTGACTGAAGAGAATGGTGGCCAGGTTGATGGCTACACCCTTTATTTCATGCTTAGTGGTTCTTTTCTTCTGTTTCAGGTTTTAAGGCTGGAAGAATTTATTCAACAAAATAAGGTCCATTTCCCCAGAGGCCAGGAACAGCCCCAAGAACCAGATCGCGGACTCTGCGGCATGTTGGAGACCCAGGTAACCCCTGGCTTCTTTCTGCAGTAATTAAAGGGATTTCTTTTCTCTGCTTCAGCACTTTGGTGTCTCCAATGGCATTAACCAGCTCTTTTATGACCCCCTTCAGAGCTGCCAAAATGCTTGGGGAAAAAAATAAATGCACATTTGCAAAAGCCATAAAGAAGGTAGTTCTGAGTACATTATCCCTGTGGCTCGAAAAAGAACGAGGCTGTGTCTCTTCCACTGCAAGAGCAAGCCTGCCCAGCAAGTAAAGGGCCTCTCAGCTAGCGAGGACCCCCCCCACCTCTGCAGCTGCGTCAAAGGACGCTGCCCCAGCACAGACGCTAGTCCCGTCCGTCCTAGGATTACTGTCACGAGGGTGTGCCCTGAGCCACGGAAATGTATGTCTCCCAGTGGAGGCTGGAGTCCAAGGTCAAGGTATCAGCAGGTATCCCTTTGGAGCTCTGAGGGAGAAACTGTTTCCTGCCTCTCTTTAGCTCCCCAGGCCTGCTGGACTCCTTGGCATTCTGTGGCTTAGACGGAGGTACAACACTTCTACACGGGATTGCGGAAGGAGGCTGATGAATATCAGTTCCATTTGCACATTATTCATTCAGTCAGTCCACAGGAGTTTGTGGAGTCGCTCAGTGTACCCGCCTCTGAGTTAGGTGCTCAAGAGAAAAAATGTGCATTAAAAATACAGCTTATAAACAGTGAGGACGCTGAGCCCTAGTTAAAGGTCTGATGTTTTTTTTCAGTATACAGCTATCCTGATGGCTTTATAGGTATAACTGGATCTTTGAAACGAAATTTCTTTTCAAATAGATAATCCACATACATGGCACAGAATTCAAAGGGTAGGTAAAGGTAGGCAGTGAAACTTCCCCTCCCCAAGTTCCCTGTCTAGTTGTTCTTGTCTTGTATGTCCTGTCAGAATTACATGGTACATAAACACATGTAACACTCTGTCTCCTGAACTCTGCTTTTACTCAAAGTTTTTGGCATGGAGATTGGAACACATTGGCACATGCCCTTATCGACTTTATTTTTTAAAAAGAACAATCCTCCAGTGTTCCCTTGTGCAGAACAACTGTAAAATACTTAACTTTCCCCCTTATCATGAATATTTAGATTGTTTCCAATTTTTCGCTGTCCTGATAATTCATCAGCTGGCAGCACTATACCATGGAGTTCTGTGAGCCCGCCCGTGAATGAGGTGACAGGGTTCTTACTGACTGGACAATCTTGGACAAATGCTTTAAAGTCTCTTTGCTTGAACTTCCTCATCTGTAAAGTGGGGGTGATGCCACCCCCCTGTTTGAGGATTTTGGTCATGACTAAATGAATAAATATATGTGTGAGTCCGAAACAGCCTCCAGCATGTGAAATGCCCAGTTGGCACTAACTCATTATTGTAGCATTTGCTGGATCCCCAAGCAGTGTGTTTGACTGGGTTAGCTATGCCACCTGGCCTCTCCCTATGTCGTCCCAAAGTCTAATCCCACAGGCACTAGCTGTGAATGCCAGTTTTTCCCCCCACAACTTTGCCAACATACTCAAAACTTTGAGTGTGGCCAGTCAGAGAAAACTTCTATCTCAGTTCAACTATTTTCTCATGTCAACTACGTCGCAAACAAGTGAGTGGAAGTTTTGCCAGCACCCCAGAGGCACAGAGCCTAGGGCAGCCCCTGGGCTGGTCTGGGGAACATGGCACACCCAATGTAGCGCCCCCTGCAGGATGCTGCAGCGGACAGTGCTAACGAGGAGGGTGCTTTGCTGGGCTTGGAGGATCCCATGGCTGATCTGCGGGTGGACACAGACACCACACAGGTGTTCAGTGACCACTTCCTCAAAGATGATTTTGCTGAATCCCAGAGCCTAAAATGTATGTTTGTCTAAGATCAGGAGTTTTCCTGGGGACAGTTAGCAGTTCTGCTAACGTGTCCAGGAGTGGAAAGAGCTGTAACTCAGCAAGAGCTGAGAATTTGCTCCCCACTCCTCTACCTGAACAGGAAGAAAGGATGTTGCCCAGGCTAGGTGTGGCTCTCCCCCACCCCCAAGCTAGCTGTGACTTTAGGGAACCTTTGTCTTGGTCTCTTATGCTCAGTGTCCTTGATTCTCTTAGGTTCGTGGTTTTATTGACTGATTTCCAGAAAGTCATTTCCATTTTTGTTGTTCTGAAAGGAAATTACTTGCTGAAACACTTGTCCAGTGCCTGAGTCACAGCTAACTGGGGGCAGGCAAGGGGTTTCCATAGACTCCCCTTCCACACCCTCCAGAAGAAAGAGCAGAGTCATTCGTGGGCTTATTATTCACATCATTTCACTTCGACAAGTATTTGAGTCCTGTGAGTGTTCTTGAAGAGCTCCATCTCGAGTGGGGGACATGTATCTAATGCCAGCAAAAGCCTGCGTAGCAGATGCTGTCATGGCACCAGAATGTTCTCATACAGCTAATACGTGAGTGAAGGTTTCTGCTCAAGGAAGCCCCAGAAATCACAGAGCAGGCATTTCTGCCTTCAGAGATTCTGCAAGTTGAACTTGACTTCATCAGGAAGGGGCATGGCTGAGGAGAAAGTGGGCTAGAGGTCCAGGGCACAATCCCTGAGGCTGGTGGGGGAAAGGCCTGACCACACCAGCACTCTGAAGTTCTCCCAGCCCTGGAAGAGCTGCTGGCTCCCAGGAGCCCTGCATGGCTGGCCGGGCAGCGTCCCTGAAACAAACCTGGAGGGTCATCTGAGTCCTGGGCCTCCACAGGGAAATGACCACTGAGTCCTTCAACTACTGCAATGGCCCACGAGTCCCCAGACTGCAGAGGGTCCGCTGCCCCCTGTGGTGCAAGTTGAAGGGTCCGGTTCCATCCGACATTGAACGATGCAGGCTGCCCTGGACACCCACATGTGGAGAGAGCTAAGGACCAGGCCGAGGTCTGTGGGGGCCCTCAAAGACAGCAGAGAGCTGGGCAGCAGCTCCTGTCTGGAATGAGGGCATGGAACCTGCCCCAGTTTTATGCCAGACCTGCCCGGGAACCTCAGGGAGTCCAACACTTCTCTGAGATCCGATTCCCCTGCATTCCTGAGTGCCAAGAACTTCGTGGTTTGCACAGCCTCACACCCCACCAGCAAGTGTAATTATTACTACCCCCTTTCACACAGTAGGGAGCCAGCGCCCACGCTATACACTGTGAGACTACACTGCTTCCCTTCCCGTGGGAAAAGGGGAGTGGTAACCCTTACCCTGCGCAGCCAGGAGACTTGTTGTGAGTGGAAGAGAGCATATGAAGGCACATTTCAAAATGAAGATTCTATAAATGTAAGGTGACCTTACAGTATCTATTACAGTGATCATTTCAGCAAAACCCCATTGCATTAGTGATCTATTTTCAGATGTACTTAATTCTACCTTTGAAAGGTTGTCAACTGAACTTGAGCATGACTTTGAATATTCCCTTCCAGGCAATTTCCTGGGTGTGGGTGTTCCGTTAAAATAGAAATAATCCAGAACAGATTCAGTGCCTGGAAGATGAATGATGAGGGCCTGATGTGAGCACGGGTTTAAAATAACTGGCTGCTTGTTTGCCAGGAGCTGGGAGGACGCCTTTGCAGTGGGTGGTGGCAGGAGAGCCGCACTGTTCAGTTTCTGTGTGCATGTTACAGCCAGGCTACGTTCACACTAGAGAATGTGGGAAGAGCCTCAAGTGCCTGCTAGGAAAGCCAAGAGTGTGAACCACAGGCTGGAAACCTGTGGAACACCTAGAGAGGCCCAGATTGCTCCTGTGAGGTGCTCACTGAGTACCCCAAGACAGCAGCACCTGGAAAGCCTACACCAGTAGAACTTAGAGAAGAGGGCAGAAGTCAAAGAAGTATGGGGGGACTTGAAATCAACCATAGCTCTCCAAGGTCAAGTCCATTTGTGAAGTATTCACATCACACCCTCACTCCTTTTGAATGATGTCCTTTGATCCAAACACCTCCACAAAAGGTGGACCAGAAGTCCATGGGAATTACCAACAAGATGGGAAAAATGCACAAAATGAAGAAAGATGTAAAGATAAATACTAAAAAAAAAAAAAAGGTGGACAAGAGAGAGGGGATGCTTAGAATTTTAGGTGTTCTGGTGGGCCCCACTGCTGAGTCATAGATTTGTTGAGATTACGAACTGTGTCCTGGCCCTCCCTGGCAGCACAGTGGGTTAAAGCACAGCACTGAGAAGCTGAAGCCACTTCAGCATGAGTTCGATCCCTGCCCCAGAGGTGACCACATGGCATGGCAGACCTCTCCTGACCCGCCCGCTGCTCCCCTCAGCAGTATGCTCCACCCATCTGCCTGTTCTGCTCCCCACTGTGTCTCTGGTGAAGCCTCTCAACACCCCTGCACCTCTGGCCTGTACCCCAGTTCTGTGTGCATAAATAAATAAATCTTAAAAAAAAACAACTATGTCCTACTCACCTTTATTCTTCTGGCATCTGCTGTATCTGCACCGAGCAGAGGTTTGGCTCCTTTTCTATGAATTGACATGACGTGACAATTGAACAAGGGAGCAGAGGCCCTGTCTCCTGTCCTGGCATTAAAGCTCACGCGAGGAACCCTCTCAAAATCAGCCCTGGCTAGCAGACGATTCAGCATGACACTGAGGCCCTTTTTCAGCTACTGGTCCTACCCTCCCTTGCCTTCATCAGCTAATCGGAGGGGGATTATTCATCTCCTTTCGGGGGAAGGTGTCTGCTCCTGTCTCTGGTGTTCAAACAAGTGAACAGAACCCAAAGGATGACCGAGCTCATCTTGCTATGGATTCAGAAAACCGCTGTCATTTCTGTGGTCGATTCTGAATGTCTGTTTTGCAGGTGCTTTTCAGCAGCACACTTGCACAACGTGGCTTTAACTCACCCAGTTAGGTTTAGATGCTGGAGCTGACCGTTGGGTCAACGTGGCACAGCAAGGGCCAGTGTGGTCCCATGGAATGACCAAGAAGGGAATCAGTCCACCCAGCAGTCCAGCCCTCCAGTATCCTTGTGACCTGGCACGAGTCATGACTTCTCCAGTCTCATTTCCTCATGTGTAATGACACCTGCCTGCCGCAAGGAATCTTAGGGACCCAAGAGTTTTATGTATGGAAATAGACAGGTGGTGCAACTTGAGCAACAGTCGTCCTCGGGGTGTGTCAGCTTCTATCAAATATTCTATCTTCTCCTGTCTCTGGGCTCCTGCCTGGGATGCCTTTAAATATAGCTGTGATCGGTAAGATGTCCAGGAATTACATCCTGCACATCCCCTTCCGTGCTGTGCACAGTGGCTCAGAGTACATTTGAAATTCTTTCTCATCTCTATAATAACGGCCTGAGATCTTGGTGTATTATTCATGTCGCTGCAAGTTCCTTCTCCCTCTTCCTTGATCAGACTTGCCAGTAGTTTGGCGTATCTTTTCAAAAGTCAGCTTTCTGAGCTGTGCATCAAATCTGTATTTCTCTGTCATTAATTTTACCTTTTCTATCTCTTCCCTCTTGAGTTTACTTTCTGATTCCTCTTCTAACTTCTTGAATGTTCTCTAATTAATACACTTAAGGCTTCCTACTTCCCTTCTAAGTGTATGTCTTTAACTATACCCAAGGACTTTGAAGTTTACCTTTCTTTTTTTTTTAAGATTTATTTATTTATTCATACAGAACTGGAGTACAGGTCAGAGATGCGGAGGGTGAGAGGATTCACCAGGAACAGAGTGGGAAGCAGAACAGGCAGATCAATGAAGTCCACTGCTGAGGGGAGCAACGGGCGGGTCAGGAGAGGTCTGCCGCACCATGTGGTCACCTCTGGGGTAGGCTGGGATCGAACTTGTGCTGAAGTGACTTAAGCTTCTTAGTGCTGTGCTTTAACCCGCTACGCCACCAGGGAGGGCCCTACCTTTCTGTTAAATCTATTTTCATGATGCTTCTTAACTTTATTTTTATGTAGAATAACAATGTTCTAGAATAATACCACTTTGAACTGTGTTGAGATTTGCTTTGTAGTCTTCTGTGGGGTCAGGTTTTTTGTTTGTTTTATGAACCCAATGTGATGGAGAAAAGGATACAGTCTCAGTTTGGTCATTAAAAGTCATTATAATTAAACCCCAGTTCTAGGATCTATTCGCTTTATGACCTTGGACAGGTTACATATTCTCTCCTGCCTCAGAATGGGAAGAAGGTCTCCACCTCATGGAATTCGTGGCTGATACACGCTAAGCACCATGTAAATATCAGCAGAGATTCGTATTCTTTTTTAGCTTTTAAGTTTAACTTGTTAATCTTGTCATTCAAATCTTCCCTACCCTACCACATTTTGTCTAATCAATGTAACAGTTTCTGAGACATACATGTTAAAACCTCTACTGTAGGTATAAATGTGCCCGTTTCTTCCTACAGTCCCAAACACTTTGCTTTATGTTTTCAGTGTCTATTGTTAGATGCCTACAGGTTCACTATTAGAGCATTTTTGTAGATGATTCTTTTTACAAGACTGAATATACATGTTGAAATTAGCCAGTTTGTATACACTGTGCTTACTGGTATGACTAGAATTATTTTTGCTAACCATATTTTGTGCTTTCTATATACCAAAATTTCTTTGCCACTAGTTTTTCTTTTGAAAAATGGACCTATTTAAATTTATCATAATATAGCTATTTATGCTGTAGTATTCTGCTATTCTGTTTCTTGTTGTCCAACATTCACTATGCAACATCCCCTTATATATAACTGACATGTGTCTATACTAGCCCTTCTCAGGGTTGTTTCGCTAAAACTATGACATTTGTTTCTGGGTTTTCCTAGGAATTAGAGCTCGCTGACACATTTTTAATGCTTCCCGAGTACTTGAAAGTAGGGGGGGCAAAGAAAAGTTTTTGTTTTTTGCAAACACAAGATCTTGGAACCATTTACTGAAAAACCCAGGTTGTAAGTTATCATTATTTAATGAGATTTACCAATAAACAAATCGGTTCTTAACCTGTCTAATTACACTGTTTTCCACAGACAGTGGTTACTGTGATAAGTAGAAAAATCGAAAGTAAGAAAATCTCTCCCACCTTTATGTCTCTGTGGCAAGGGGAGAAGGCAACATGGACAGACTCAATTTGAAGAAAGTTCTGAAGTCTCATTATTGACTCATGGTGTCGTTATTCTCCTCCCACCATACCCTCTTCCTTGACACTGCTGGTCATTCAGCAGCTCCATGGATTTGATTGTATGTAGTGAAATGCAAAAGACTCGCCACCTGTAAGTGTAATAATAATAATAATAATAATAATACCAGTTAGCCAGTGGCTGTTTGCTGGCACTATTCTCTGATCCCCATGCCAGGCCCCACAAGGACCCTCCATGTCATGGAGGGCTTAGCGTCCAGGCCCCTCACGGAACTGCTGACTGCAAGTTCCATAACCCACCACCCACTCCCCACGTGAGCCACTCACTCTCCCTCTGCTTTAATCCCACCATCTGTGCAGAATACTCAGTGGGCTGAAAACAGGATACAAAGACCAGGCTGAAGCTCTCCTCAGCCAGGGACCGTGTGGGCACTGTGCCCTCACAGCTCTCTCTGCCCCAGGCCTGTTTCTCCTCCGGTCTTGGGTTCCAGTAAGCCATGGACTGAGTTGGTGATGACTGCACTCGACCTCATTTGCAACTCTTTTGTTTTTGTCTTAGGATCCGTGCTTGAAGCCGAGGAAACCTGAGCCCTTACCCAGAGAAGAGCCTCAAGAGAAGGGGGCCGCTGAAGGAGCCAGCAGTGACGAGGAGGGCAGGTATGGGGGCGGGGGGGTTGCGGACATGATGCTAAATGCGCCAGTGAATGAGGTCTCAGATTTGGGGGCACCATGCATTCTGTTCTCAAGCACCGTTCCTGCCCTGGCATCACGTGTAGAGAGGAAGCAGGCTCTTTTCTTATGTCTTCCAGCACAGCGAGAAGCTTTAGATAAATTCTTGTGTAATGGTCACACCAACCCAGACAGGCTGTTTTATAGGTTCATCATATCAAACTCAAAGAGGTTAGTAGACTTGCCTGAGCTTGCCCCAAGCCCTTGCTCCTTCATCTTCCAAGTGTTCTTTAACTAGGAGACCCGAGGAAGCCAGTCACCCAGCGGCCCACTCTCCGTATCACCGAGGAGTCTGGATTTGGTGCTGCACTACCATTCTCAAAATGCTAGTCGTTTTGAGTTCGTAGGTCAACTCCCTTTGTTCTTAGCAACGCTGAACTCTGCTCTGCTCCTATGATACTAGCTTCTGGCCAAGGTCAAATGCTGTAGCGCTCCCCCAAACTGTGGGTGTCGTTCAAGTCTACTGCATGTGCCTTGTCATCTGGGACCACAGCTGACGGATGAGCTCATGAATAGGGCATGTTGTTGCCTCGGTAAGGGAACACTCATGGCACTGGGGCTGATGCCTCATAAAGCCCACGCTCAGAATACACTCTCTGAGGACCAGAGAGGTTAAGTAACTTGCGCGTGGTCACACTGCAGGTTGAGCACAGAATTCAGATGATAATCTCTCTGGCTCCACAACTCACACTTTGCTACATCTCAACATTGGGCGGCTGTTCTTAGGTGCGGAATGAAAGCCCACAGATTCCCCAGGTCACTCAATCCTTGAATAATCATCACTGATAAAAACCGAAACTTTTACCACAGGCCATGATACCATAACTGGCTGTGGACATTCCCGCTTTCTGTAGACACTTATGAAAATGACATTATGAAAATGGGCAAAATAGATTAGAAAACTTTTTGAGTAGGGGCTAATCACACAGACTGTTTGAACTACAGCACCAACTAACGTGACCTAATGACAGAGACGATATGGTGCAAAACGGCAGACAACCTTGTCCTCCAAGGCACATAGACAGCCACCAATATGGTCAACATAAAAAGCCACAAAACAAATTGTGGTCCAGTTCAGAGACTGGAATATATTCTGAAGAACACTCTGTTTTTCAGAGGGTTTTCTCTGACAGCAAAGGAATTAGATTAGAAATAATAAGAGGAAGCTACCAAGGAAATCCTCAGCTACTTGGAAGTTATCAGTCTGCACCTAAATAATAAAGTAAAAACCCCATGGAAACAGACGATTTCAAATTTGATCATAGTAAATATGTGACATCAAAATCAGGGGGATAGAACTAAAGAAGACACTTCATAATGTTAAACACTAGTACCTAAAAGTGTTCTGAGATCAGGTATCTAAATCTTCATCTTAAGAAACTAATACTGGATTATCAAATGAAACTCAAAGTAAAGAGAAAGGAGGAAATAGTAAAGATGAGACCAGAACCCAGTGACGTAGGAAGCAGACTCGTAGGCGAACTGAACAGAACTGAAAATCTCCAGGTGAGTAAAGAAGAGCAGCAACGTCCTCCCGTAGAGAACAGAGCTGCTGGGAATATTCGGAGTTAAGGTCTTAATTTATGCGAAGTTCAGTTCAAACTCCAAATCCCAACAGCCTTATTTATAGAAAGAAGTGGTTTTGAATATAGAAAAAACAAAAAACCTAGGAAAATATTCTTGAATAAAGTTAGAGGACTCGAGCCACTTATTGTCAAGACGTGTGAAGCTGGATGAAAAGGTCCCTGTTGCCCTCTCACCACTGCTAAACCAGAGGCCACAGAGCCTCTCTGCACAGCCCGGGCCGTGACTCCCTGACCTTGGGTTCTCTGGCCAAATGCCCTTGGCAGAGGAAGCCAAACGTGACCTCCTGCCCCCCCCCCCCCGTCTCTGTAGAGGGCCCCAGCCCCAGGGGAATTCCTTTTCATATCACCCAGGATAACCACGTACCATACCAGTCCGAACCAATCACATTTGGACTTCTCAGCTGGTTCAGAAGTTCCGAGCCGAGTCCCCTCCCAAGACACCTGTCAGCATCTGTCCCACAACACAAGCTACCAGGGCTTCAGACCAGCATCGCCTTGTTCTGGCTGCATGCGTAACAGCCTATTAATAACCCTCCTATTTATACGTGGGGACAGCCAGTGAACGTTATGAGCAAGCGTTAGAAGGTGCCAAACACTGTATTCAAGAAAAGCATTATTGCTTCATCATTTTTTTTCCACATGCAGGAAGATTTGCAAAATTAGATCAGGAAGATCTCTTTTTGCAGTTCCCAAGTAAGGAGCTGTGGCTCTCGATCTGACAGCCCACCACTTACTCAGCTCCCACTAGAACAGCTTCTGGCTGCAGTTCTAGTGGGTTCAGCTGCATCCAGATCTCATCCCAGGTGCAGTGACACCAGTTAGCGCGTGGAGGGGAATTTTCTTGCCCACCCCCCCCAAGCGCCACTGAACTGCTTCCGCTCTGCCCAGCTATTTCAGTGGTGTCAGGCCCAGCCGAGGTCCTTTGTAATTGTGTCCTTCGTGTCTTCAAAGGAGCCAGGCGCCCCTCTGGGAGGGTGGTGAAGTGCCACCTGCACAGGGCTCTGCGCTGAAGGAGAAGGCTCCGGACAGCCAGTGTCTGCAGGAGGAGTGGCAGAGCCAGAGGGCCCGTCTGCAAGCGCAGGTAGCAGCCCCGCTGGGTGGGGGGTGCCAGAGTCTGAGGGAGCACCCGCTCCTCCTCCCTCTCCCATCTCCCTCTCTCCCTCCCACCCCACCCCCCACATCTGGGCGCCTGATTCCCTCCTGAGCCAGGAAGGGTCTGGCCAGGTGACATCCTTCATTCATTCAACATCTGCCCTGAGCAAACCATGAAGCCCCACACTGACCCAAGTGCCCGGCAGCTCTCACAGATGCAGCAGGCCCTGGAGCAGTGCGCCAGCAGCTACCGGGAGGACCTGCAGCAGCTCAGGGATCTCTCGAAGCAGGAGAGGGAGAAGCTGCAGCGTGAGCTCCAGGAGACGGTGCGGCAGAACCAGGCGGCTGAGGCACAGGTGGGGGCCGCCCACCAGCGAGCCCTGCGCCTGCTGGAGAAGGCCCAGCAGCAGGAACTCTGGGTGAGGCCTGCGCTCCAGTCCACGTCTCACTGAGCACCCGCCACGCCTGGCTTCTCGTCCACCTTCTCCAGCCCCCACTGAAGCCCCACAGAGTCATTATGAGCCATTTTTATCCATTATCATCCATTTTCCAAATGAGGGAAGTGGCTCTGGAGGCCCTGCGGACTTGCTAAGGGCCACACACCAAGGAGTCAGAGTTTGTGGGGCCTTCTGTGCTGCTTCTCCCCACCTGCCTTGGGGGTAGCCTGGGCTCAGCTGTCTGCTCTGCCCCTGCATGGACCCCCAAGCCCAGGGCTGTGTCCCCACAGCCTCTTGGGGGACCCCACCCACTCCAGCCCTCAGCCCTGATGTCCTGACTCTCAGAAGACGAGGTGGTGGTATTAATCACTCCCGCATGGTACCTGTGCGGCCTTGGGATGGGTCATTCGTTTCTCCCAGCCTCAACATACTCACCTGAAAGTGGGACCCTCAATTTTCCGTGTTGGAAAAGGCCGACTGTATTAGTTTTCTTTGCTCCTGTAGCAAATTGCCCTGGTGACAGGACATTCCAGATGTATTATCAGACACTCCCGGAAGGCCAGAGTCCCTGAAACCAAGGCATGGGTGGTGGTGGCCCTCCTGGGGTGCTAGGGGAGGGTGGTTCTGCCCTTTCCAGCTGCCAGAGGCCACCCACTCCCACTGGCTCCTGGTGCCTTCTGCATATCAAAGTACTGGGCTGCATCTTCTCTGAGTGTTTGACACATAACAGCTCCCCAGTTCATGGATGTCTGCGTGAAAGAATGATTGGATAAAAGATGAGGCATGAAAATGAACCCAGGGCAGAGACTCAACTCAGGAACCTTGTAGACTGGGGGGTGTGAAATCCGTGGGTCCTCACTCCCACCGTTTCTTCTGTGCTCAGACACCGGTCCTGGACCCGTCACAGACATTCCTCCTGCCTCTCTGGTCCTGGGTCAGATGCAAGGCGCCTCTTGCGTGTGTTGAAACTGGAGCCAACCAGTCAGTCTGACTTGCTTTCTCTTTCCCCCTCCTCCTAACACCCAATTCCCAATGAGTGGCCCAGGTTGGTCCAGTCAGGAGGTAGAGTCACACGACACAAAACAGCTGCTGTGGTCAAGCCATCGCTGTCATCCCGGAGGGGCGGGACCTCATCCACTGTCGCGGAATAAGCTGTCCAGGGAGGGTGTGTGCCACAGGGCCCGCACAGAGGAGCTTGCCAGAGGCACCAGGTCTCCCCTTCTGAGCCCATCCTCATGCCTCTGCCCGCACTTCTGCCCACAGGCCACAGAGGAGCGCCTGAAGAAGAAATCCAGCCACAGCCTCCAGCTCCAGCGCCAGGCACATCAGCTGCAGCTCCAGGCCTTGGAGGAAAAGGCCCAGCAGGAGCTCCAGGGGCAGCTGGAGAGGATGCAAGGCCAGCAGGCTCTGCTGCTAGGTAGCCATGGGCATCCTCCGGGGGGACGAGCAGCCAGGCCAGGGAGGCTGGAGCACTCAGGCCTACAGTCCGCCCTGCCTCAGACACCAGCCAGCTGCGAGACCCAGAGTGGACACTCTCGGCCGCATTTACAGTGGCTACAACTGACCTCTCTCCTCAGGCTGGTGTGGGCCTGATGTTGAGTGTCACGTGCCTGGCACGATAATTGGGCCCAGGGATGGTGGTCGCAGTCCTCACTGACTGTGACCTGGGGCAAGTACAGAACTGCTCTGTGCCTTAGTTCCTCATCTGTGAATAATGGGGGTTGCTATGGTGTCCACTTGTTGGGCTGTTAGTAGAATTATTGATGGCTGTTTGGGCTGGGGTGCAGGGCTGGGGTGCAGGGCGGCCGTGCAGGACAGCTCTGCAGTTTCGCCGTGACTGCGTGGCACAGCTGCCTCCAGAAGTCTTGCGCTTTAGAGATCATCTCGCCCACATTTTCTCCATCACTTTTATCTTCTTTCTTCCTCTTACACGCTCCCGTCCTCTTTCGTGCGAACCATTAAAGGCCACACTGGCCTAATCGAGCCTCTTCAGGCAATGTTGCTGTTAAGGGAATTCTGGGGAAAGGCAGTTGCTTCGCAGTAAGATCTGCTGCTGCCTGCCCGGGTCTCCCCTAGACCGCAGGTCTACTGACCGCTCGTTTCTGGAGAGTGATGTGGGGAGCAGGAAGGGGAGTGCTCCCCAGGTCCCCCGGTAGCAGCCACCCTGGAAGGGAGGGGTCCCCGGGGCAGATACTAAAGTTAGCAGCATCTAAGGAAGATGTGCTCCCCGAGATAAAACGCAGGCTGTGCTGGGAGGCTCAGGCACAAGACCCCCCAGTCCAGACCAGACTGGACACTCCTGGTGACTCTAACACCCAGAGGGACAGATGTCTTTGTCACGCCCTCCCTGGCCCCGCTGACCCCAAGGCAGCCTGGTGCTGTGGTGGACAGAAGACTCAGCATCCTGAGTCCGGCCACAGCGCTGTCAAGGGTCTGTGTGGGCTATGGGACGGTCACCCCATAGCGAGGACAGATGCTCAGAGGTCGCAACAGGAAAGTACCAAATTTACTGGCACTTAAAATAGTTCCATTTTAAAATTTATTAGCTCACTGAAGACATCTACTGAGTCAGAAATGACTCAGTTTGAAGCTACTGTTTCTTCATCGTTGATGGTGCTGGGCTACCTCTCGGGGCACAGTTAGGCCAGCAGGCGTCACCCGCTATCCGCAGAGCAGAAATTCAATTTCTGGCTTCACTTTTCCCTCCTGAGTGAAGGAGGGCCTGCACATTTTCTCCTGGATGATTCTGGCTTTGCCCCAGGCGAAACACTAGGAGTCTGCAGTGGCCTCCTGCCTCACCAGCCCGCCAAGGCCCCACACTCATGGAAGAAGAACTTGTAACAGAGAACTTATCTCTGTAAGAGCTGAGATATAAACCAGAACCTAGCGTGAGGCTTATAACCCAGGTCCGCTGATAACTCCCGTCTCCCCCTGGTTCTCTGCGGAAGCCCAGTGCATCTCAGGACCCTGTGCTGGCCTTAGGCTGCCACACCCTGGCCCACCGCCCCTCCAACCCAGCCAGCCGGGGCTCGGCAGTGAAAGGGACCACTTGAGCTACTGAAGTTGACTTCAGGTGCTGTGTGGCTCTGGGCTACTTACTGACCCTCTCTGAGGCCAGTTCGCTCATGAAGTGGGGAGAGACAGGATGACTGCCAGGCTCAATGGACACAGCTTCCAAGGCGTTGGCACACTGAGCGTTAGCACAGTCCTTACTGACAGGGCTCTCCCGGCTCCACAGCGAGGGGGCCATGCTCTGACGTGCCTAAAGCAGGCAGCCAAACCGTGACCCTCGGTGGGTCAGGCGCGTTCTATGCGATCAGGACGTTTTTGCTTTCCTTGGGGTGGGGTGATGGGGCTATGGCCCCTGTACGCTGAGGAAGGCCTGTCCGCGGTTCGGTTGTTACTGTCACCTTAAGTTTGGGGACCCACTGAAGCCTGGAGCCCTCCGCCGGGGCTGCCACTCGGGACACCTCAGCCTTCCCCTGCCTGAGCTCCCACCCTCTCCCACCAGAGGCCCTTCGGAAGGAGCTGTCGGAGCAGCGGGCGGCCTGTGCTGAGCACCAGAAAGACTTGGAGGTGCTGCAGGCAGAGCTGAGGGCTCTGGGCAGCTTGGGCAGGCAGCAGGCCAGCGCCCCGTGTCCAGGGGACAGCGAGGACCCCACCGTCGCCACAGAGGTCAGCACCCCTGTCCGCCACCTCCGTGCCCACAGGAGCAGATCGGGGCTCGGGGCGCTCCATCCTCCCCCGTCTGGAATTGGGGTGGGGGGCCCCTCCTTCCACCTGAGAACTAGACGGTGAAGCCAGGGAGCATGGGGTGGATGAGCGAGCCGCCCACCCGCCAGGCCTCACCTTCCCTGGCTGGGGAAGCGCTGGGCCCTCTGTGAGGACCAGCCAGGCCTCCCTGGTAACCTGCACAGAGAAATGTTAGCGAGTAGCAAGGAGGATGAGAGGCCGAGGGGCACCGGCCTGTCGCTGTGTTCCCACACATCATGGCAGCAGCTAAGTCCTGTCCAGCCAGAACAGTTCTACGGGTGCACCAGAACGGGCGGCGGGTACCTGTCACTCCTGAAGCGCCAGGCTAGATGCATGAGAACGGGAAATGTCCGGCTGAACCCGATTTAAGCCGCGTCCTGGTCTGCCCTGCATTGCTGCGCTTCCCAGGCCAGCCTGGCTAACTCCAAAGCAGGCATTGACGGGACCAGGCGATCACCGGCTGTCAGAGGGCAGGGCCATTAGGTGGGAGCAGCGTCAGGGAGCCGCGATTCCTAGAGATGGGGAGGGGAGTGGGAGTTGGGTGCAAGTCTTCCTGCCTATCTGTTCAGCAGGTCTTTATTTATACTGTTTAGCAAGAGTTAGTTACAATAATGCATCAGGTAAGTTAATAAGAAATCAACATAAAGTTCTAAAGGAAGAGGGGAACATGCATCCTCTTCCTGTCTCTTTATGGCGCACTAGACTGTACATCTTGGTGATAATTTTCATGTATGCGGATGTTTAACGATGACTTCAAAGGATAAGGGGTCAGGGAAAGGATGTTAGCAAGGGATTTAGGAGTCCTAGAGAAGGAATAAATTGTGTTAGCAGAGTCATCAGTGATAGTGTAGAGAAAAGTGAATGGCTAACTTAAGGCTAGCGGAGAGTAGCTAGTGTTTGTTTTAGGAAAAAGTGAATTAAGACTAGCAGAGAGTAGTTAAAGATTGTTTAAGAAAAGGGTAAATTAAGAGGAAGTCACATAGTTATGTATTCAGCAAAACCTGTGTCGATAATGTTAGGAAATTTTCCATGGGTCCTTATGCCCTGGGAGTTGTATCTAAGATTTGCTTGTTGTCATAAAATACCAAGGAAGGGTCCCATGAGCCCCGATGCTCTGGGGGGGTCTTATGTCTCCTGGAGTTTGCCTTTTGTCTCCAGATACAGAGGAATTTCCTGCCCTGGGCTCCCCTTCAGGTAGCCAATTTGAAGCTAAGGCAATCCAGTTGCAAACTGATGTTGCTCAGCATACTTTTGGTATTATGATTACACAAAAAAGGCAGGTTGTGACACAAGTTAGCAATGGAAATTCTGATTTTTCAGAGCTTTCCCCCCACCACCCGGAATCTGTCAGTCGACAGAAGTTGCACAGCTTGTGTCAAGGGATGTTTGCGCTCCGGCTGCTCCAGCATCCGGGGCACAGCACCGCCCCAGCCCCCCCATGCCTTGTCTGCATTGCATCCCTTGAAACATCTCTCCCTGGTGCTTTCTCACCAGGATGCGGGGGGCACTGGCCAGACGGGCTCCCCAGTCAGCGCCACTGACCAAGGTCCGAGCGAGGGAGGAGGCCTCCGGGAGGAGAACGCGCAGCTCAAGGACGCGGTGCAGCGGCTGCAGGCTGAGCTGGAGGCACTGCAGCGGGAGGCGCTGCCCTCCGGGGACCCCCACAGGTGGGTGTGCACCCCGCCAGCTTCCCACCTCAGCCCCGACACTGCCCACGCCCTCCGGTGACGGGGGGGTCTAAAATCGGCCCCCACTGGGGTCTCCCCAAAGAGGACACCCCTGCATTACTCTTAGCTTTCCACTGGTATTGCCATGGCCGGTGGAAATTCCTGGGGTGCAGGGGGCTCGAGATCTCCAGGCTCCCCTGCCCGGTGGCAGGCATCCCGGGCCCCTGAGAACCAGGGCGTGTACAGAACTGGACCTAAGCAAACCCGAAGCACTCCAGAAGCCTGTCTGAGGGAGGAGCGCGAGGGGGTGTCCAGGCAGTGCTATCCGCTCCTCCCTCGCTGTGGCCCCACCTGGGAATCGCCCCCTCCCGCTGCTGCAGGTCACAGACAGGTGTGTGCTGCGGGCTTGGCATGGCCAGGTGTGGAATGCAGCCAGTCAATGCGGTGGGCAGTCTCCCCTCCTGATCTGGTTGGACAGCCACTTTTTTTTTTCTTTCTTTTTTTTTTTTTTTGATTTTTTTTTTATTAAAAAGTTTATTTTTACATCATTTTGCACATTTTTTTTTCATCTCAATTGTAATCCCCACGGGTTTCCCATCACCAAATCACCCCTGTGCCACCACCATAGTCCCGTGCATTTCCCTCCCTTCCCCCCCCCCCGTTTTTGATCCCATTCCCCACTCCACCCCCACAGAATGTCTCTGGTCTATGGTTGTTCATTATTTTTGTTATTTTCTCGCCTGGTCCATTATACTCCTGCTATGAGTGAAACCATCCGGTATTTTTCTTTCTCTTTCTGGCTTATCTCACTCAGCATGATCTTTTCCAGCTCCATCCAAGTTGCTGCAAAAGACATGTGTTTCTCTTTTTTGGTTGCTGAGTAATATTCCATTGTGTATATGTACCACATCTTTCTAATCCAGTCATCTACTTTTGGGCATCTGGGCTGCTTCCATGTTTTTACTTTTTTTTTTCTTTTAAAAGATTTATTTATTTATGCAGACAGAACTGGGGTGTAGGTCAGAGGTTCCTCATCTGGTTTTTTAAATCTTTAAATCACAGTGCCGTCTGAACCTGCTGCGCCACCAGGGAGGGCCCTTCTGGTTGCCACCTGCCTGGTCACCTTGCTCCTCCCCCGCCCTTCTGCCTCTGGCAGGTTTATCACTGCAAATGTGATTTTGTTAGGGTGCAGGGCTCTCCAGGGTCTGTTTCTCCTTGGGGGAGCTTTGGCATTTTCCCATTTCATCTCCATGTTGGAGTGTCCCGGCTCCCCAACCCCCTGGCATAGAGTCGCCCAACGTGGAATGAGACCCCGGGCTCATGCGGAAGACAGCCTGTGCCCACCTGGCCAAGCTGGGGCTCCTCAAGTCCAGTTACTGACCTGGGCAGGTCACTGGCATAAGGGGGTCAGCTCAGAGGAGGGATCCCTAATGGCTTGGGTCACAGCTCCCCCCGCCCCCACCAGGGGATGGAGTGACACCGGCATGCACATGTGCTTTCTGAGGGTGACAGGCCCCTGCGGGTGGTCTGTGGGTCCCCAGTGTCCTACCCTAGGTTAAGAGAAATGACAGCTGGTGGCTGCAGACAGACTGTTCTGCGGGAGGGTTAGCATGATTCGGCCTGTGGTAACCCTGTGAGGAGGCGCTATGTCACCTCCACTGAGCAGATAAAGAGACTGAGCCAGTGCGCTCACCCGAGGCCTCGCAGCTCGGAAGCTCGGCGGAGGCTCGCTCCGCTCTCCCAGCCCACACCACGCCAGCAGCCTTCCCACCCAGGACTGTCTCCCACATGTCAAAGCACCCGCTGTTCCGTAGTGGTGGCCCAGACCCCGGGCTGCCCAGCTGAGAGAGCTTTCCGGGAGCCCGGCCCCGCCGGGACGTGCTCCACGTCCAGACACTGCTCTTGCTCCGATTTACCCTCCGTGAATGTGGGGTGGGAACTGCTGAGAAGGGGCCCCACAAAATGGACTTATGAACCTGCAACTCAGAGACCCCAGGTCTCCCTCCCATGTGGTCCTCACCTCAGATGCACCTCTTCTTCCCCACTCATTGCACCCAGCAGATGGGGGAACCCCAGGGTCCAAGAGGCTCGGCCCCACGAACCGAACAAGCCCCCTGTGCTTCTGTCCACCTGCAGGCCGCCGGGGGAGGACCAGCGGGCCCGGGAAGTGGAGCTGCTGCGGCAGGAACACCGGAAGGAGATGCAGGCCATGGTGGCGGAGTTCAGCGCCGCCCAGGCCCGCCTGCAGGCCCGGCTGGCCGCCCTGGAGACCGAGTAAGCGGGGCACAGCGGGACTGGCGGTACCGTTCTACTGGGGCGACCCACCTGCTCGTGGCCCCTAGTCTGCAGCTGTTTATTCACTCAGAGTGAGTATGTGCCCTGCGCATCTTAGGCTCTGGAGCTACAGCGGGGAGCAGTGCCCCTGCAGCCCACACAGGCCCGCGCACATTAGAAATAACAAGCAGCAAGTATTTCCCTTCAGGTCAGCTGATGGAAGGACCTGATTCCGGAGAGTGGAAGGAGTGCGCAAGGAGGGCTTTTTCAAGGGGGCTTAAGCCCAAGGGGGTGGGGGTTATACCTGGGGCTGCTTTACCTGACCAATAGCCGGAAGGCCCTTGTGGCTCCAGGGGGATGAGTGAGCAGGTGAGTGGTAGGATTTGACCTTGGCGGTTAGCTGGGACCCATGGGAGCGAAACCCTGGAGGGCATCTGGGTGTGTTCTGAGTACCAGGGGAAGCCAGGGCCAGGCTCTGAGCAGGACTGACATGGCCTCACCTACCTTTTAGCGGGGTCACTTCTGACTGCACAGAGAAGAGATGGGGGCTGCCGGTGGGAGGGGAGGTAGCAATCCAGGTCCAGACAGTTGAGGTCCTTTGCCCAAAGTGAAGCGGCAGTAAGTGAATTTAAACCCTTTGCTTTCTTAAAACCGGCTCACCACTGTCTGCAGTGGAAAGCGAGTTACCCAAAATCTGGAGTGAAAGGCTTCACTGGCTACCATCGAATGGGCTCATATCACATAGCAGGTGCCAGGGACCACACAGGGACCGCTCTCTGGCATCCACCATTTCCCGCACCTTTTTTTTTTTTTAACCAAGATATTTTTTTAAAAAGATTTATTTATTTATTCATACATATAGAACTAGGGTACAGGGTGAGAGGATTCACCAGAGACAGAGAGAGGAGCAGAACAGGCAGATCTACGAAGTAGACCGCTGAGGGGAGTGGTGGGCGGGCGGGTCAGGAGAGGTCTGACTCGCCATGTGGCCACCTCCACATGGCCACCTCCACATGGCCACCTCCGGGGCAGGTGGGAATCGAACTCATGCAGAAGCAGCTTTAGATCATCAGTGCTGTGCTTTAACCCACTGCGCCACCAGGGAGGGCCCTCCTGCACCTTTTAAAGGGGGAACTGAGGGTCCTGGTGAAATTCTGCGTCACAGAGCTAGAAAAAAAGCAGAGATGGGATTAGAGCTCAAGTCAAAGACTACACGGCCATGGCCTCCGTGACAGTCTCTGGGTCCTCTGCACCCACCATCTGGGAGTTCCTTCTCTCTGGCTTCCTGTGGAGAAGGCCTGTGGGTACCTGTCCCCTCTCCCCCAGCCCCACTCGCCCCCTCCCCCAGGACTTACTCGTGCCATTTGCGGAATGGCCAGCAGATGGCGCCAGAGCCCCGCGAGCGGTCTCGGAAGCTGCGGGCCTGGGGAGGGTGGTGACTGGCCGCAACTGCTTCTCCGAGCCCCGGGGAGCGCAGCATCCGTGCTTCCTCGGCACAGCTCCGCAGCCCGGGGCCTCAGGCCGAGAGCTGGGGTCCTGGCTTTCCCCACAGCTCTGCAAACAGCTAACGCGCTGGGAGGCCCTGAGCTGCAGGTGCAGAGGGCCTTGGTGTCCCTTCAGGTGGACAAAGAGCAGTAGCTGGTCAGGCAAGCACCCCGCAGGGCGCCCTCCGCGTCTTCTTCTCCCTCCTCACGGCGCAGGTGCAGAAAGGACTAACACCATGTTTGCTTGAAACAGGCTGAAAGATTCCGGGGAGAAGCCAGGGAAGGGGGCGTCCCGGCCCGAGGACTTGCAGCTCATAGGCCGCCTGCAGAGCCTCTTGAAAGAGAGGGAGGAGATCATCAAGCAGCTCTCGGTGAGGGCAGGGCGAGGGCGCCTGGCCAGCCGCTGGTGCAATCCTTTTGGGGGTGGGGGAGTTCACTTTGCACCTGGAGAAAGCTTGGCCCCCTGACCATAAAACTCCTTACAAAGGATTCCTGGGGTGACTTTCCTATGAAATCCAATACCAAAACCCTGCTAAAAATTTTCACACAGGAAAACAGAAGGCCCAGAAGCCACTGCCCCAACCCTGAGCGTTTGCCTCGTCGCTGTTGGCGGTTATCACCGTTATCTTAGAATTTGGGGAAATCCAGGCTAGCATTCAGGGCGTTGGGATTCTAGTAAATCAATCAAACCCAAGTCAAATCAATCAGCCACCTTCCAGTCCCCAAAGAGAAGGGTTCCCACTCACTGACTCCGGATCGGCAGACACCCAAGCCCCGGCCTGTCCTGGGAAGCCCCTCGCCCCTGCAGCCAGCCAGCCCGCCCCCTCCCGTCCCGGCCACCTCAGCCCTGGCTTTAGACTCAAACACAGCCCCCTCTTCCACACACACAGCTCTCATAACTCCCATTGTTAGGCCCCTAGGCCCTTCTGTCTGCAAGCCCCTGGCCCGGCCGCCCTCACTTGCTGAGGGCCACCTTCACTGCGGTCACTTGGGGAGGGTGGGGGATTGTTTTTTAAAAAGAAGTTTCTCTTTGAGATAGGTATCAGTGGTTTCACAGACACAGGAATTTGCTTAGCCATAAGTCAGCACAGAAAACTGGACAGTGGCACAGGCGGTGAGGCCCTCACCAGGCCCTGGGGGCTTCCCATCCTTGCCCTTAACTTGAACAGACTCTTGAAAGCTCCTCTCTGAGGCTGAGGGGGCTGAGGTCTCCCCTGTCTGCTGTGCTGTCCCAAGCAAGCAGGCCCTTCCTTTGCCAGAGGGGCCTGGACACCCCACAGGTGCCCCCACCGTCCGAGGGGGGGAGCCTGGTTCCCTGGCCTTCCTCTGCCGTCATGCGCCTGCTCTGACACTTGTCTGCCCTGTCAGGAGGAGCGGAGGCTTCACTGCGCGGCCTTCCCCGGCGCCGTCTCCCACCGGAATCGCTCCTTCTCTTTCAATCCTCACCCCGGGTACCTGACCCCGTCCATGAAGGTAAGGCCACCAGCTTGGTCCAGGTGCATTCCAGGCGTTTGCTGGAAAACAGGGTCTGCAAGTATTGGACAGTGTGTGTGTGTATCTGGGTGAACTATGTGAATTTGAACTTTTTTTTTTTTTAATATTTATTCATACAGAACTGGGGTACAGGCCAGAGATGCAGGGGCGGAGGGTGAGAGGCTCCACCAGAGACAGAGTGGGGAGCAGAACAGGCAGATCCATGAAGTACACTGCTGAGGGGAGCAGCAGGCAGGTCAGGAGAGGTCTGCCGCGCCATGTGGTCACCTCCGGGGCAGGCGGGGATCGAACCCATGCGGAAGTGGCTTTAGATTCTTAGTGCTGCGTTTTAACCCGCTGCGCCAACAGGGAGGGCCCGAATTTGAACTTTTTATGGGCGTTTGTGTTGCCCAAATTTCCCATAAACGAGGGTGTCACTGTCAGTGACTGCTAGAGTTGATTGGGGGGGGGGTGCGGGAGGGCGGAGAGGGACTAGAGCAGAAATCTTGCACTTCTTAACTTTATTTCCTTGTTTGTTTGGGGAAGTTACAGTTCACATCCAGATCTCTCATCTGCTAGCAAAAACTGCTACAGGAAATTAGGACCTTTTTATAGCTCACAGAACAACACACCCAGCCTGAGCTGGACTGACAGAAGGCCCAAAGCCACAGCTCCAGCTGCAGCGTCTGGCCCATTGCTGTTGCTGGTTATGCCATTATTGTTTTGAAATTTGGGGAAATCCAGGCTAGCTTTCAAGTTGTTTGAATTCTAGTAGAATCAGTCAAACCTATTAAACCTCATCACATCAGACAAACAGCCACCTCTCAGTCCCCCAGAGAGAAAAGTCCTCACTGTCTGAGTCCGTATCCAGCAGACACCAAAACTGGGGTTCATTCCTGGCTTTACAGCACTCTCTCACTGTGACAAAGTGTATGCTTCATCCCAGAAATAGGGGACAAGATGTCTGCTGGATATATGACACATTCCAAAATCTAAAAAGAAAGTTGAATTTGCACGACAGATTCCCCAGAAGTTTCTGATTAGCAATTGGGAGCCTGTGTGTTTTTCAAAAACCAAGCAAATGACAGAAGACCATGCTTTCACATAACAATCACTTTACTTTACGAATAAAGTGGCCTCCGCACCCCGTCAGCCTGGCTGGATAGGCCTCATTTCCCATTTTTCTTTTTGGTAAGCGTATGTTCCGTTTTCTAAGAAATTGGCCAAATATCCTCCAGAGTGGCTGTGCCGTGTTGTGACCCACCAGCAGTGACTGAGTTCCTGTTACTCCCCTCACCCCACTTTACTTGGTGGGTTTTGGCGCTTGAATAGGAGTGTGGCGGTGTCTCGTAATGTTAACTTATATTTCCCTAGTGATCTTCTCTCCATGTGGCTCTCTGCCGTATGCATCTGTCCTTGGCGAGGTGTCTTGTCTGGGTCCATTTTTTGTTCTTGTTTATTGATCTTTTGATTGTATGAAATGCTTTGATGTTTATGTACCTCTAACCTCTTATAGCTTATTTTCTCATCTTTTGCATCTCTGAAAGTGAAATGCCTGGCTGCCTTTGTCTAGGAAATGAGGAAGCTGTAGTCCTTTGAACATCTTTAAATGCTTCCTGGACACATGCATACACGCTCTCTCTCTCTCTCTCTCTCTCTCTCTCACACACACACACACACACACACACACACGCGCGCGCGCGCACGCGCGCACTGCTCTCCCAATCCCATCTCTAGAGTAATTCTGGAATCCTGTCTCTTTTGTGTCCTGACTTTCCTCAGCTTGACTCTTGCAGTACTGACTCTTTGGAGTGGCACTAACGGGCCTTTCATGTACCTCATGCAGAAAAAGAAGATGGAGGAGGTGCCCAGCCGGGTGGTGAGCGTGCCCAACCTGGCTTCCTACGCCAAGAACTTCCTGAGCGGCGACCTGAGCGCGAGGATCAATGCCCCCCCCATAACCAAGTCCCCCAGCCTGGACCCAGGCCCCAGCTGTGGCCGGCCGTACAAACCCAGCCAGTCTCTAGATGTGAGAGCCGCCACCAGGTAGGGGCGGGGCTGGGCTTCCTCTCCCTGTGTGCCAGAGGGAGATTCAGGTTTCTTCTTGGCATTTGTGCAGATACAGGAAGTTGCAGCACAAGTCCTGCCTCAGACAAATTACGGCCCACTCGGAAGGGAGGGTTGCGTCAGCAAAGGGAACTGTGCCATTCTCTGAGAGAGGTACCCTTTCTGGCACCCAGTTCCAGAACCTTTTACAGGGTGGTAAGACTGAGGCCACCAAATGGGTCAGGTCAGGTCAGTGTGGGTCACACAGGTGGATTATCGATACCTGTGACAGGCTGGGGTCTGGATTCTTAGTTGTGTGACTGTGGGCTGCTCGCCTGCCCTCTCTGAGACTCGTTTCCTCACCTCTAAAATGAAGACAGAGCCTCCCTGAGGTGTGGGAGTTAAAGTCTTGGTGCTATCAAGGTATCCCCTACCTTGGTGGCGCGAGTTCAGTCCCCGGCCAGGGAGGGACCCACATGGCGCAGCAGACCTCTCCCGTCTCGCCCGCTGCTCCCCTCAGCAGCGTGTTTCACTAGATCCACCCGTTCTGCTCCCTGCTGTCTCTAGTAAACCCTCTCATCATGCCCACCCCCACACCTCTGGCCTATACCCCACCCCTGTGTGCACAGATAGAAATAAATCTTTTAAGAAAATGAAGATAAGCTACCCCCTACCTCACCTGACGGAAACTTAAGAAATCAGCTCACGGGATGGACCCAGGATAGACTAACGCACAGCAGCGTTAGTGCGCTTCTGCCAGGAAGCCTGTTGCTCCGGCTTACCACACCATCTCAGGAGCGTCGGGCCTTTTATCCTGTGGCGGATCATGCGTGTGATGAGCTAACCACCTGTTCCCCCCAAATGGGCTCTCTGCACTCGCCTTCCAGGGCAGGCACTTTTCCTGTTTGTCCATGTGTGTTCCTACCCAGCCCTTCTTTCAGAGCAGAATTCTCAACTCTGGGCTTTGAAGTTTACATTTCAGAAAGGGGTCCTTTGAAAATGTTCCTTTTTCAGTGGCCAGGCCTGCCCCTGGACATGGTGGGGTGGTTGAGGGGCCCTTTGCTTGCACCCCCAAGCACCCCGTTAACCAGAAGAGCCCCACTATTTCGCGTACCTGTTGAAAGCCACGTCTCTCCTTTTCCTAGAAAGTGTCACAAATGTAGAGGCCACTCAGGCAGGCATCCCCTGTCTATTTCTGCTGTTTCTCCTTCTTAACGTATCGGGCTCATGTCACAGCCTGATCAAGGAGCAGCTCAGTCACCTCAGATAATGTTTGAGAAGCATAAATCACCATGCTGAGCTGCTGAACCACGCATTCTTTTACTGTCGTTATAGTTTATTGTTTAATTTGCACCTGAACCAAATAGTAAATGTTGCAAAATACCGGTCTCCCATAAAACAATGGGTCCCTTCTGTTTTCCAAGCTGGACTTGGAAGCTCCTTCCACCCCCAGCCTTCACAGCACACGCCCACTCGGGTCTCCTGAAGAGTCCAGCAGCCATTGTCTTTCCATGAAGAGATGGTTGAGTATCAAGTTGTTTGAATGATTTTCAGCACCATCTAAGAAATCTGCTTGTTTGTTTCCAGGCCACAAGATGGTGAAACAGCCCAACCCAAAGAAGCCCAGCAGAAGCAGGGCTCAGCGCCCCAGGAATGGTTCACCAAGTACTTTTCCTTCTGAACTCGTCCTCGGGATACATGTCACAAGGACATTTGAAGGACATTTCTCTGAAAGCATCTGATTGAGAGGATGGACATCAACACTAATCAACCAAATAACTTGCTTGTAATGTGATTCGTATGTGGCGGCCACGCGAAGTTCCGGTGCTAACATTTCATACTCTTTCATAGTGACACCAGTTCCTTACAGAAAATTCTCAACATTAAGATAAACCAGTGTAACCACGGGCCAAGGGTCACGCCACTGGGGGTTGACTGTTGTATTTGTAGTGTCTGAAAGGTGGTGTCCTCTTTGTGGGATAGCAGATGACTTCCTGGTCTCCCTTTAAAAAGTGGTTTCATGTTTCCTTAGGATGATCATCTCCGCTTGAAAAGATGTTTCTGTGTAAGTGATGTAATTGCAAATGTACATCTCCCCTCAATAGAAAATGAGACAAAGCTCCACGTAACCAGGAAAGACGTGGTTCTCCCTGGTAAAACAGTTCCGTTTCAATGCCTGTAGTGCAACGTGCTCAGCTGTGAAGGCTTCCAGACCAGCTGTTGTTTGGAGTCAAAGATCTACTGAGCTTCCTGCTCTGGGTGTGGACTGTCCTCCACGTGTGGCGTGGCCGGGCAGTCAGCCTCCAACACGTGGCTGAGCTGGCGGTGCCGGCTGCTGTCGGCTCACACCTGCCGGGCGGGGTGGGGGTCCCCGTGCAATTAAGACTCGCCTCAATACAACTTTATTGGGCAAAATGTATTCTCCATCCTTTGGTGCTGGCCCGGCATGGGGCCCTAAACAGTTTATTCTGTGCACTGTCAAATCTTTGCTCTTTGAATAAAACCTCAAATAACTGGGCAATAAAGATGATGGTGGCTTGTATTATTTCTCCATAGAAAGGTGACATGGGATGAAGCCAGCCTGGAGTGAAAGTTCACATTAACTTCACCTCTTCTCCAGATCAAAAGTAGCTGTTTAAGACTGACATCACTCGAGAAAGGCAATTACGACTCACGCTCTCGATTTAAAGGTAAATATGCTGTTTAATCAAAACACATAGCATGAATATTTTCAATGGAAGTATGCACTACCAGACACGCCACATGCCACAGGAATTTTCAAGTGATTTCGTGTGTGTTTGTGTGTGTGTGTGTGTGTAGTTGTCTCTATTCAGGCCCAGGAGCTTTGCCGGTTTGTTTTTCAAAGATTACAAGTTAGTAATTCTGCTTTTGTTCACGGAAACACCTGCCAGCATGCAGCTTGTGATGACTAGCTTTGTGAGGATTTTGGTGGTGTGTGGGCTGCCAAGAAAGTAGAGCTTCAGGGACAGAGTAGCACCGGTCAACAAAAGTTGGTATTTGGGGGGAGGGGGGAGGTGGGGGCACAGTACTTTTTGCGCTTAGAATTATACAACGATCTGTGTCACTTTGCCATGGTCTTGGAGCACCTTTGTCCGAGGCTGGTCTTGAGACTGTTCACTAGAATGACGTGGCAGGATGTTGGGGCAAGTCTCCCTCCTACTGGGAGCAGAGAAACAGCTGTGAGCCAAGGGTGAGGGAAAGGAGCGTGGGAGGAGCCCTCAAACTACCCTGCAGGGCCTCTGCCTGTGAGGGGACCAGGGCAGATTTGGGCAACAGGCTGAGAGGAGACACCTCAGAGAGCTCTCAAGCCGGCAGACAGGTGCCTCCGAGCAGACTGCTCCCCTGGGGGAGCCCTGAGCCAGCTGAGCGGGTCACTCAGGAGGCCCGGGTGGGAGCTGCTGTGTGGGAAGGTGGGAGCTCTGGGAACTGCACCCTCACAGCGGCACAGGACCCCTCCAAGGCCCCCAGAGCCAGGCCCAAACCCCCAGGAATGTCACGTTGGAGGTGGTGTAGAAGCAAAAGGGAAGATGTGCTGAGATGTACTTTAATAAAGAGGCCCTTTATTAAAGTAAAGGTGACGTGACGTGTGCTCTCCTGCGGCCGCGGCGCTGTGCTGACAGCCAGCTGGGGCGGGCGGGCACAAGGGCAGCTGCAGAGGGAGAATGGTGAGGGGCACCGGCGTTCACGCGTGGCAGCCTGTGAGCTGCCGGGAATGAGCCACCGGCAGACGGGGTGTGTGTGTGTGTGTGTGTGTGAAGTGACCGAGGGGATGAGCCCCACAGGTGAGCAGCTTGTGGAGAGCTCGTGCAACCGGATGGGCACTTAGCAGCTGAGCAAGGGAAAGCCAGCCCGAGGGGCCGGGGCTCAGCACGCTGGGGTGGGGAGACCCGGGGCCCCCGCGGCGCCTGTCACCCGTTCAGTAAAGGCTGACACAGCAGCTCGGCGTCCTAAGCTCATCACCAGCAAGATGTCATTAAGAGGTGAAAGATTCTAACAGACAAGGTTGAAAAGTTGCCATTTATTTGACAGAAACTTGTAATTTTAACAAAGGATCCAGAAATAAATGACAGACACTGATTGAAAATACTTTCACGAAGCACCAGATAATGTAGTGCTCGGTCTTCTCACCAAGAAGCCCTTTATCAAAGAATGCCTAAAACTTAATTCGTTTTGGCTTTTAGTCAAGAAATCTGAAGCTTCCTATCAGGGTTTCTGATTATCACGTTATGGTAACAGGTGAACAACCTTGAAGCTGTTTTAAAAGTCTGCTAAGCCTGTACATCCGACCATGGGGAATGCTGACCTCAAGCTGAGCCCACACAAGACCGGGAGGGAGCGGCAAGCGCGCCCCCGAGAGGGGTGATGCCGAGCTCCACGAGGGGCACAGGACAGGGAGAACCCAGCAGGGCTGTGGAAGGGACAGGAAGTCTGTGTGCGGATGTGCCAGGCACTATCAGTGCAGGCTGCAGCATGGCACACTGTGCAGTCAGGAACTGTGGGGACAGTGGGGGGGGAGGGGCTGGAGACCCGAGTGATGGCTGCAGGTGCAGGGCGCGATCTGAGACCGAACAGGAGAGGGGATGCCCCCAGGCAGTGACCGCCTGTCTCCTGACAGCGCCCAGGAAGAAGCCTGCTGGCCTGCAGGGCCGAAGGCAAGTAAAATGTGCCCCTCCAAGCACGCTGTAGAGGTAAGTTCACTGAGGGTCACCCTGCCGCCCACCCCCAGCCCCGGATCAACGCCAGCCCTCAGTAAGAACCTTCCCCAGTGGAAAGTTCTCATCAAAACAAAAGCAGTGACAGAGCAAACCAACTTCAAGACGCAGAGACAAACACAGCAAGCTCTGCCCCCTCGTCCTTCACCCTACGTCGCTGTCAGTGCAGTCTGCCTGTTAGGTAAAGGGGTTCGTGAATGCAGAAGGTACCCCAGTTTAGCAGTGCCGCTCCCGCTGCACTTGCCTCCCCCCCACAACAAAGTAAATAAACTCGCCCCAAAGTAAACAAACTCGCCCCAAGCACAAGCAAGCCTCACCTTAAGGATACTGCTGCAATAGTCTACAGTAACCTAGAACATTCTAATCCTCTTCCAACCTATTTACAAGAGCCCCTCACGCGGACTCTGGAAGCAGCACATACACTGCTGCATTAGATTCCTCCTCTTGAGGTAGTTTAAAGTCCTGAAACAGCAATTTGATGTATTTCGCCATGCACGGAGGGGCGCCAAGAAGACCTTCGCCATAGTCCTCCGACTCTCTGATCAGGTCATACAACCGAACATAACAACAGGAAACACAAAAGGCAGTTAAAAGTCATACAAAAATAAAAAAACTTAAAAACAAAATCCACAGAAAGGAATCCCTAAGTCTCAACTTCGCTGAAGACAAAAAAGTACATGGTTTTACCGAAGCTACGGGAATCTTGTCAAGTTCTCAAAGACAACAGCTTATAGAACAGGGGGCCCGGACCCACAACTCGCTGGCTCCGACCGGGCTCTCCCGCTCTCCCGCTGGTCACGCGCGCTGACCCGCGGGCGCCAGGACTCAGGTCTGCTTCATGGGCGCGGGGAGGTTGGCGGACGCCTGCTCCAGGTAGGCCAGGGAGCCCTGGGGAAGCTCCGCGGGCTTCCTGTGCTGCACACTGAGGTCCTCCAGCACCTGCTGCCAGTGCCTCAGCTTCGCCAGGTGCTTCTGCACCAGGGCATCCTTCCGCTGCAATTCATTCCTCAGCTCCGACACGTCCTAAGATCGAAGGGTAAGGTCAGCGCCAACTCATGAAAAGGAATACAGTCCCCGGTGGGCCCGAGCACTAAGATGTGATGCAAGAGGCTCAACGTAACCTCACGGAGCCCATGTCTCTGCTGGGCGCCACAATTCGAATGCCCCAAGTCAACTTTTCCAGGGGAAGGTGCTCTAACCCGGCTCCTGTTTTTAATGATTTTTATTAAGTAACACAAATTACAAAATGCAAAAGGCCCAAAAGCAAATCAGTTTCACCCCCACCCTAGGCCCCAGGCACGGTTAAGTCTCTAAGACAGTGAGAATCTGGAACACGAGTCAACCACCATTTAAAAGAATCCCAACCACTATTCTATCATAGTATAAATATTCTATTATAGTATAAAATCTATTATATTCTATTATAGAGACAAAAGCTCATCTTCCGGCAGGTTTTTTAAAAACCAGGTATAGTAAAACCTGGCTCTGAACACACCTCTCCTGTCACTCCAGTATTGTAACCAGGCCAGGGAGGACAGGAGGAACTTGACCACCGTGTTACCACTCACGACTCGGCAGCTGGATTCAACGAGCAGAGCCCTCCTGGGTGAACTCAGCAGTCTGGGGGGCAGTCACTTCAACCACCACCAGATACAAGCTCAGTGACTGTTTCTCAGGGCGCGTCGCTACCACTCCCTCCTTCACACTGAAGCCCCACTAAAGTGTCACAGTCATCTGGCCCAAACACTCCCAGACTACTCAGATCGATGAAATCCTGGCTGAGATTCAAGGAGGCCGGGACAGCACATTTACTGAGTCCTTGAATGGAGTATGACATTGCCCTCCGGGGAGTAAGGCAGAGAGAGGGGCAGTTTCTAGTTGCACCTGGCTCCTCATCTCCACCAACGCCGTCTGCACCTCGCTGCGGCCTTTTCAAGCAGTAAGACTTTTTAAGTGAAAGGCAGTGGATGAAACAAGCAGAGCAGAGCCATCCCACGCTCACACTGAGTGTAAACCCGCTGGAGCCACAGGGAAGGGGCTGTCTCACTTAAAGCGAGATGGAAACCTGCAACATTTCCTCTTCCTGGAAGTTGAGGAGAAAACCGAGTTTGTACCTCTTTGATTACTTGCTCTGGTTTTTGGACAGATAGCTGCAATCTTTTTTGTAGGAAAAAACATTCTGTCTGTCGTGCAATGTCCAGAAATTTCTGGATACACTGATCAACACCTACCAAAAAAAAAAAAAAAAAAAAAAAATCAGTGTTAAATCAGGAAGAACACTAGAATACTTAGTGCCCCATAGGGGAACAGACAGCCGTTCTGAGGGGAACTGTCTCATACACACCCGGGCTCTGGGTCTCGGCCCCTGTTCCTGACCCCTAGCCCTCAGGTGTTGCTGACAGTAAAGAGCAAATAATTCATCGTTTACCACATGAGTAAGATACAAAAGCTGTAACAACCCACAGGCCTGGAGTTCTGAAGACAGCCCAGAGGGCCAGCAATTAGCATCGTGTCACACGACATTTAAAATACGAGGCAAAGAAATGAGACGCACTCATGACGTCTGCGAAGAGGACCTGAAAGGGAACGCGTTGAGAATTTTATCGATAACACTATTCAAAAATTAGCAAAAACTTACTAAAAAAAAAAAAAAAAGTGTATGGGTCTTCTTTGACCCATAGGAAAAAAACTATGAAATGGTGGGTTATGAGTGATGTAAGATGTCAATAAACCGAACAAAGAACTGGAAGTACACAGAGAAGATCTACGTAGACCTGATTCCCCTGAGGTTCTCCTGGATATAAACCGGACTTAATTACATCTAGTGTAAAATCACTGCTTGGGGCCTTGCTAACACAAGACCATTGTCTAAAAAGGAGGAATTCTTACCAGTTCGAATTTCTTCCTGATCTGTGCCATTGACGTAGTCCTGACTCACCAGAGAGGCGAAGCAAGCCTGTGTGATCAAAACAGCACAAAAGGGAAAAAATGTCATTCACAAGTCAAGCCTTAACTTCAAGTCACTCAATGAGTTGGTAACATCTGGGTTTGCCCCTGAGATGACATCATGCCAACGAGGAAATCCGGTACGCTGGGTCTGCAGGCCTGGGACTGAGAGGCCTTGCTCCTGCCACTTGCTCCTGCAGGCCTCACTGCACACCAGGCTGGGCCTGTTCCAGGCACGACCTGTCAGTCACCACGCAGGAGTCGGTCGTCACCTCAGAGGCCATCCTTGTCTAGCCATTTCGACACAACACCCCTCCTGCTCACTCTCCTTCCCAACCCCAGCCTTAATGTTTCTGAAATGGCTGACACACGCCATTCTGTCAGTCCTTAGCCACTGTCCCCACTAGCCAGTGGAGATTCTGCCTTTCTTGTTCACTGTATTCTAGTGTAGGAATATGTTTGGCATGAAGTAGGCACTGACCGGAACCCCAAGAAAAAAGACAAGGTGGAAAGAGGTCTAAATGAAAGATGCAGAAACACAGGTCTATGTGTCAGCGAGTTCTAGGTACCTGCGACTTTCAGGAAATGCACAAGAGGGGTGGCTGGGTGGTGGGAAAAAAAGCCGAATGGGGTCTGGGAGAAGTGGGCTGAGGTGGAAGCTCCTCTGGCCAGAGTAAGAGGAGGTGGGCCTGAAGCAGGGGCCTGAACAAGCAGGGCTGGGGGGTAAACAGCGCCGTCTCATCCTAAGAGTAACAGGCCAAGACTTCCACCACCAGCCTTTCAGCAAGCATCCAAGACAGGGCTACCTCCAGGAAAGTGGGAGTCCACCACACTCACGCTCACCCACACCTTCCATTTAATGTTTAAGCACCACCCCAAAGATGGCACAAACACCTAGCTACAGCTGATTTGTCTGTTTTTTAAATCAGTTGTCTCCAAACTTCTGAACGCACAATCCATCAGTAAAAAATTTTTGCAGGCCTCCCAATACATGCACTTACAAAGTATATTCATTCACCTACCCCTCCGCGGTTATAGTCAATGTAAAACCTACATAAGCAGGATCTAAAACGTGGAAACGAGAACTCCGATTCTAGGTTAGCAAACCCTGGAAGCGTACCAAGCACTTGTTTTTACCTTGCTATTGCCTACCGCTCCCCGGCTTCCTTCCACAGGGTAAACTCCGTGGGCAGAACTCAAGATTTTGGGTCCGCTCTGCCTCCCACGTCCCCAGTCTCCTCCCTTCCTCGGCCCCTACTACCAAGTTGAGCACCGCCACTCTGAAATGTCCATTTCAGCCCCAAGGGTGCCATTACTTTAGGAGCGTTTAAGGCGAAGCCCAGCGGAAAGGAGACAGATCGGAAAGGATATGGGGAGAGGAAACAGTAGCAAAGCCAAGTGGGCGCGGGAAAGGACGCTCGTGGGTGGCGAGAAACTGGGGATCTGTACAACCGCCTGGGAAACGGGAAGGGCAAAACCGAGCGGCAACAGATCGAGTCCATGTCACTCCAGAAACATCAAGTTTACGCGTCTCCGTCAACTGACCCGAGCAGAATACCGGCCTCCGTTCAGTGCAGAGACTCAAGCTAGTGATTTGTGTCCGACGAGCCTGTTTCCTCCATCAGTAGCAGGCTGCAGAGCGCGTCGGGAGCCAAACTGAGCATGCGCAACTGGCATCTCCAGGATAAGGACGAGAAGCCCCCTTCCCGTCTCATCTTACCTCGAAAGATGACTCTAACTCGTCCACCAAAGTACTGTTTGAAGTCCTCGGGGCGCCTGGCGCGGCGTGTAGAAGGGAAGCCTGGCCCGGAAGTCCGGGCGGGGGCTGCGGAGGCCCAGGCGGCTGCCCAGAGAACATACCGCCCAGCGGAGCCGCCATGTTTAAAAAGGCGACTGGAGCGGTTCACTGCGCCTGCGCGGGAGCTGGTGCTAGAGTCACGTGACGGGTTTTGGTCACGTGACGAAGGGCGCCGCGGAAGCTTTGTTTTTATTCCTTACTCTCCCACTTGCTGGCGTGCAGACCTATTGGCTTTCCGTTGTTTTTCTTGAAAAGTGATGCTTTTGACCGAATTTTGTACAGTTGTGCGGAAAGGAGAATCGGTAACTTCGGTGGGAGAGCCCTCCTTCGGGAGTCAGGGTGCTTTGGGCTGCCCCTAAGCATTTGGAGCGAGTGTGGCCCAGGCTTTCTCCCGGCTTGGTTTTGTGTTGGTAGGAGGAAGACGCCCGTTTAATCTACAGACAGTTCAGAGCTGACTGTGCCCAGTTACTGTGGAGATAGGGGTAACACAGAAGCAGACTTCTCCTTGCTTTCTCTGGGGAGACACAACAAAAACGAGCAACGTAGCTCTACGGGCTTTTCCTAAGGCTCCATAACAGGAAGTCGCTATGTTCATGCTCTATCACTTGCCCGTTTGTTTTTTCAGAAATGAAATGATTAGTTTTTCATTACATTTAAGTTTATGTTGGTGCCGAGTTAGCACATTATCCCCGGGGCTCCGGGGGATGTGCCCCCTGTTGTGTGTGTCAAGGCGGCCAGGTGATCAGGCCGATAAAGCCATCACAGACTTGTGTTTATCTGCCTAAGATGCCACAGGGACGACCTGACCTTTCTCTGCCCTAGCACACTCCCTTGTAAGGGAGTGTCAGCATCTGGCAGCTGCAGGCAGTATGGCAAAAGAAAATCCCTACTTCCTCCTTTCCCGCCTTAATCTTCCACTCCTACTGCCTAATGGTATATAAAGGGATCGCTGGAAATAAACGAGAGACTCCTGGATGAAGAACCTCAGCATCCTGTGTTTTCTTTAACCTCATCGTCCCTCGGGGGACTCGGCTCCCATCAGCCGGACGCGGCAAGTTTACAGTTACCAACCAGCACAAATTGAGTTCCCCTCGTCCCTCGTCCGGTGTCATAGGTACTGTGTAATGCCCTGGGGATTATAGCCAACCTTCTCTGCCCTCGTGCAGTTTACTGTTGTTTTTATGGAAGAAGGACACATAAAGCGTACGTGCTGAAAAGAAAAGTGAAGTCGGGGAAAGAGATGACTCCTGATGGACTGAGATGGTGGTTAATAAGCACTATCCAAAGAGATATGGACAGGAGAGATAAGTGAAAACAAGATTTTCAACAAAGGAGCTCCTTAAGAAAACAGCTGGAGGTGTTTAAGAACTGCAGCAAGATTATTTGGGCCTGAATCGGTGAAGCAGGGGCTTTCTTTAGTCCGCCGAGCTCAGATCAAAGGTAATCTTCCCAGCTCAGTCTAAATTAGACCCACACTCCCAGGGCTTCGCCCCTTTTAGTGTTTTTTCCACAGCATTTAAATCTCTGCAGTTACCGTGTTCCTTTGTTTTAGTCCTTTCATGGACTAACTGGCCTTACACATACCCTCTCATGTACTAACTGCAATACAAGTTCCATGATATCAGGACCTGCCTCTTCTGTATTCCCAGCACTGTGCTTGGCATAAAATAGACCTAAAATAAATATTTGTTGATTGAATGAACAAAATACCAATATGAGAGGGAGGGATGCTACTCCAGCATGAGACTCAAGGCACCTTTACACTTATAAAAAGTTATGAAAAAAATCCAAACATTTGTGTTTGTTTATGTGGGGTATGTCTGCCAATACTTAGCTCTTAGAAGAGTAGGTAAAATATTTACCTATGTTAAAATGGAGCGTTAGCTTAAGATATGACTCAGATTTTAAGACTTAAATTGTTGGCAAAGTCAAAAGTGTAATGAGTGCCATCATCTTTTTTTTTTTTTTTTTTTGTAAATTCCTTTAATACCTAGGTTAATAGAGGACTGTTTCTCACACTTAACCAACTACAAGTAAGTTGCCTGAGGTCAGTAATATCTCTTGAATTCGCTTCAGAATAGGTTCCAGAATAGCTTTTGGATTTTGCCAAAAACACACTTCTTCATTTACAAAAAGAAAATGCTGCCTGGAAAGATCAGCAATGAGATAAATGTATTAGGGGGACAAATATAGTGCCTGGCACAGAATGGGTAATGTGGAGGGGAAAAGGGGGTCACATGATGTAATTCATTTAAAATTTCTCCACTGGTATGGATAACAAGGCACCCAAGTAGAGGTGGCACCAGTAAGGTAGTCACAGCATACAGAGGGTGATTCCGGAGTTTAGCATAGAAGAAGTGGACAGACGTGGAATGCGCTTAGATAAACTGCATAATTTAGGAATAATGCCAACTGTTTGGGAATGGAATGTGCAATGGCAATGGTTTTGACTTTCCTGAAACAAGAGGCCAGGGGTTCTCCCTGGTGGCGCAACAGGTTAAAGCACGGCACTATGAAGCTGGCCGCAGTGCTTCAGCACAAGTTCACAAGTTCAATCCCCAACCAGGGTGCTGGCCCACATGGGGCTCAGACCTCTCCTGTCTTGCCCACTGCTCCCCTCGGCAGTGTACTTCATCCATCTGCCTGTTCTGCTCCCCACTCTGTCTCTGGTGAGCCCTCTCACTGCCCCTGCACCTCTGACCTGTACCCCAGTTCTGTATGCATAAATGAATCTTTAAAAAAAAAAAAAAAGCTTAGGCTAACATTCCCCCAGACTTGTGATGAAAGGGCAAAGCTTACTCTACAAGGGCAGCTGAGCCGGACCGGCTGCTTGGCCGCACAGTACGCTGGGCGGCAGAGAAAGGTCCCTGAGCAGTGAGCCGGCCAGTGTTGTTTAAAGGACAGAGCACCTAGTGATAAGGTATCACCCAATCCCAGCCTGTAAATTCTCTTAAGGCTGGGGGTTACATCTTGTTTACTTTGCCATGCCAACCACTTTCTGCAATGCTTGCCACAGGCTTGGCCAGAAATAACTGCTGAACGAGTAACTCCTTTACTCCCAAATACTAACATTTCCCTTCTCTGATCTTGCAGGGTCTGAGGGCCTTTTTTGTATTTTCTCTGCTGTCATTTTCGTTTCCTTTGACACCAAACACTCCCAGGCTTCATCCAGTTCATTTTCCACTCCCGGGTCTCCGTTCTCAACCACTCACTCAGTACTGACACTCCTCAGTGGTTTGGGTTCTGTGCTGTGAGCAGATATAGTTAGACATGAGATGGGGTTCCTGTCCCCTTGCACGGGCTTATCTAGCAGTGGCTTCTTGTGCCCAAGGCGACATGTGGGTTTGCAGAAGTCAGGCTTGCAGATCCACTGGTCTGGGCTCTGACCTTTGTACTGCTTTCCAGTTGAAGGACAACAGCGACTTATGAGTTTCAGTTTCCTCATCTCTACCGTGTCAGAAACTGTCCCCACCTCCTGTCCTCTCTTCTCTTCTATCCAGGTGACAGATGCACCCAGCTATCTTAATCTAAATGTCCCCAAATCCTTGCAGTCACCATGGCTGAACTCTGGCTGATGATACAAACACAAGTGTTACGTGGGACTTGAGTGAGGCTCTTCCTGCTTCCTCTGCTCCCCTTTGTAGATTGCAACCCCACCCGCCACAGGGGATGCTGAGGGTGTCTGGGAGAACTTCTCTGAGCCTGGGTTTCTGATGCCATGGGGCTCTCCTTGAACTTTGGGTTGCCCACGTTAGCCACCCCCACCAGTGTTGTCTTCTAAATCACGACTGTTTGGGATTTGCTGCTCCCCACAGCCAGGCCTACTCCTACTCCTGGAGGCTGATGCCACCAGCTGCCGCATAGCGTGACTGAGGTCAGCCAAGGGTCTGTGTGGTACCTGGCAGACAGAGACTTGTGCAGTGACACTATTAAATTTCAAGGAAATGAGATAAACCCAAGTCCAGGGTTCTGCTGTGCCTTTTGTTCCTCACATTCTAGAGAACATGAGAGTTCTATTCTTTCATCTGGGAAAGGCCTTTGATAGAAAGCCAATTGTCAAATCCCTCCTTGGTCTTCTGAGTCACTGGAAGAAACTGAAATGTTTCCATTTCCTTCACCAGCTGCCAGTTCCGCCTGATTGCAGCTTTTCTGAGGAAGTAGCTTCTGCACAGACACCCAGGAGAACCAGAACCCGCGCACTACCCCAGCCTGCTTTGCTTAAAGCTTGTGGCATGATGCACACGCCTGTGTTCATTCCCTCCCTACAGGCTACTTTACGGGCATATCCTTCTATGTGTCAAATTATTCAAAATACCTCTACAGAACAGCTTTTTCTATCAGATATTGTCAGTCTTACAACAGGCATGCAGCCTGTTTGCGGGTGATTTGACTCGCCTGAGACAAAAATGTGAGAAATAAACCTTTGTTCTCAGTCTGCACACATGGCATTTTGTTGCTCATAGTCCCAGGGGCCACTGCCATTCCCTTTAGGGCCGTTTCTTCCGTAGTGCACAGAAATCCCATCAAGTGAGAGTGAAGGAGAGCACTTGTGTGCCTGAGAAGGCCGGGCCTGAGGGTGGACTGCCGGGGCTACCATCTCTGCTCCCCACTTACTAGCAGGGGCATCACTGGCATGTCATGACCCCTCTTGCACCTCGTTCTCCTGCACCGTGGAGGATGCTTAGCACATCTGGTTATTGTGAGAATCAATCACTGCTTAGTTTCTGGCAGAGGTGAGTGCCCAGGGATCCCGCTGTTACTCAATCATGGGAACCCCCAAAGTGATTATTAACACCGAGCAAACCTGTGTCACTGTGCCCTGATTTAATTACAACCCAACAAAGAGACAGGTTATCCTAGTTGTGGGTTTACAGTGCCATGTAAGTAAATGCCAGAGAGCATGAAAAGTTGGATTTATTGTTCCTGAAATTACACAGTAACTTTTTGTTTCTTTCATGTTCTTAGCATCACAAACATGAAATACAGTTTTGTTCGATTAAAAACATACTCTGGAAAGTGACCAGGTTTTAAAAATCACTCATCACATAGAAATCTTCACAAGCTTTGTCAAGGAAGGTTATTAGCTTTATCCCGATACATTGCTGCATAAAATGAAAAAGACAGAATCAAGGAGTATAAATTTCATTTTGCTCTACATTTTAAAATATCACCCTTCTTTGTTTCTTTTCAACGATTTCACCCATTCATTTGAAACTATTTTGAAGTTCAGCTGTCCGAGCTGAGACAGAAGCAGGCGTTTCCCAGCTACGCACTGTTCTGGCTGAGACGCATCAGGAACTCCACCAGCGTCCTGGTGGGCCTGCCCGTCATGCCTTTCCGCAGGTACGGGACCTCGTCCTTGTTGGTCATCACCCCGGCGATGTCTAAATGCGCCCACTTAGGGTGAGTCACAAATTCCTTCAGGAACGCTGCTGCCGTACAAGCACCTGCAGATCTGAGAGAAAGGTAAGCTGGTTACTTCACCCCAGGCGACCATGTGCCCGATGTGGCATGAAGGTTCCCCAGTTCCTGCCGAGCAGGTGCTAAAGACAGAGTATAAGTCAAGCTTTTGAAGCCTATGAAGAAGTTACCCGGATGCAAGCACCCCGTGCATTTCTTTTCAGACCTACTTTAATACGGAACCACAGTTTCCCTGTGGTGTCGAATTCTCATGTTGTCCATCTCTTTCCCTACCATTTGCATAGAACTACCTTTAATTTTGAAAACATACAACATCTTGACAACCAGTTGGGAAATACTTTGAAAATAAAATTCATGAGAAATCGGTGCTCACAAGTACGATCTCAAAAGGAAATGGTCAAAGCTTTTGTAAGAGAGGATAATGGTCGTTTTGGCTACCAGCAGGATTATGAAAAGCTGCACGTACACATACCTGTATTTCCCTATGTTGTTGACATCAGCAAGCTGGCAGTCTACGACCTGCCTTGTGTAATGTTCAAAGAGAGGCATCCTCCAAACGCGGTCCCCCGTCTCAATGCTGGCCTACAGGGGAAGAGGCGCGGAGTTCTGGGTAAGGCCACAATCACGTCCCCAGTGGCTCCCTCATCATTTTTGGAATTTCTGCTGAGCACCAATTTAGTATCTGGGACACCGACAGACAGCCTGGGCCCACAGGAAGGCTGACAGAGACGACTTTCATACACCGTCAGAGGGAACGCCCAGAAGCATTGACAAAAGCAGCTGCTTTGAAACACGAGTAGACAACAGAGGAGCCAGCAGAGGCTGAATGTGGCCGCCTCCGGGAAGACTGAAGACTGCTGTTAACTAACGTGCGGGCACATGTCACTTTGAGTTTTTAAAAGAGGTTGGAATTAAAGTCAAAATGCAGTGTGTGCTCTGACAGAGAGGGAGTGGGGTACATGGCCGTCCAGCCTGAGGACGACCACAGGGCTGAGTATCAGGGTCAGCCGGGTCGGAGGCGCGGGGGGACACTTCCAAATGTGAGACAACAGAGGCGAAGGGGGAACAGTAAGGGGAAAAGAAGTTTAAGGCTTTAAACCATCAGTTTTTTAACCTTAGGAAATTCCGAGCACCCTGAATTGAGTTTATAGCCTTTCATTCAAAGGCAAATCTACAACATAACGGTCACATTAACACAGGAGTTGAAGAAATACCCTGCTCCAAGAGATGACTTAATCATCAACTCTGTGATTCAGTTTCTAGGTATTATTCCTACCTCAAAGAGTTTGTCCCACAGCCAGGATGAATTGGTGAAGACCCCAGTGGCAGCAGACCCCAAAGCTATGTCCATGGCACCTGCAAGACAATCCCTCAGGTAAGGGTTCAGGCTCTGCTACTTGGCGGGAAGCTGTAGCCTGTGTCTCCCTCATTTTCAAACACAGATAGGCTTAGGAAATCTTTCCTGTATGTATGTAATATATATATAAAAGCTGTGTAGGTATGTAATATATATACAAGCTAGAATTTACTGTCAGTTATGAATGAAAATGCAACAAATGGAAATTACCAAATATCTCATTTTTAGTATTTCCTTTGAAAAAAACAAGCAGGCAACAATTTACTAATATCTGCACAATGAGGCACCTCTAATTTTTCTATATTTTCATAACATCTCAGAAAGTTTCCACTGCAAGACTTTGATACCTTTTTTTAAAAAAAGTGTTCAAGAAGTAACAAGTTTTGGTGAGGATGTGGAAAACAAGAAGCCCTTAGATGCTGTTGGAGGAAATGTACATTAGTGAAGGTTCCTCAAACACTTAAAAATAGGACTACCAAGTGATTCAGCAATTCCGCTTCTGGGTATTTATTAATATCCAGAGGAAACAAAAACAGGAGCTTAAAAGACACCTGTACCCTCACAATCACTGTCGCACTATTTACAATAGCCTGGTCACAGAAACCACCTGATTGCGCCCTGATGGACGAGTGAATAAATGGGACACATGTAGGCACACGCACACAGCGACACTCGCAAAGGAATACTATTCAGTCATAAAAAGGAGATCTTGCCATCTGTGACACCATGGAGCGTGTGACACTAGTGAATTCAGATAGACCAAGAGAGACGCTGTATGATCTTGCTTATAAGTGGCACCTCAATGAACGAGTGAAAACCCAACCCAACTTGCAGCTACTCTGTACAGTCACAGGAGCAGATATCTTAGCCGATCTCACCACAAGAAAAGAATGATCTAGCTCAGCCTGGGATGGATGTCACCTAGACTTCCAAGGTCATTTCACAGTATAGGCAAATAGGAAACGTATTTACAACTGGAAAAATGAAATGTTAGTTATAAGGTCTCTTAATTTATCATCTTTCATTTTCATTTCCTCCTCTGACAAAGTTGTTTCCCATTGACTAATTTCTCTTAATCAACACATCTTTTAAAATCAAATTAAAAGCCAGGTTTCCAAGTTCTCTAGGGCAAGCTCAGAGAGCTAAGTGCAGCCGCCTCTGGTTGTGGCCTGGCCTGGATCTGGCCGTTTTGTTTGTTACTAACCGCTTGACCCAGCTGAAGGTGTAAGGCCGGGAGCAGGGATCGCGTCTAATTCCTAAGCGTGTGCAGCAGATCCTTGAGTAACTTACTCTAGGGTCTATTTTCATTATAGTCATTCGCTTAAAGTTACAGTTTCAAAAAACATCCTGGTGGTGCTGAGTGAGACAGCACTGTGGCCCTCAGCTGGGGGGGGGGGGGGGGGCGCCATCCAGCGGAACTGCCAGAGGCTTCCCGAGGTCACACTGCGACCAGTCACCCAAGGCTCATACTGGCCCTCCATCCGCCCTGCGCCCTTCCCTTGACTTCACACGAGCTGCCTGGTAAGACCCCAACCCTGGCGCAGGCTGGCAGGCACTCTTCTGCGAGCCTGTGCCTTCTAACAGTCTATCCACAGCGTCCCCTGTCCTTCCATCCAGGGGATTAGTCAGTCACACAGGAAGGCACCCATGGAAGCACCCCCCTCACTCGCAGGTTTACGGCTAAATTCTGTACATCCCTCGGCCTCGGATCCACCCTTACAGCTGACATCTCATTTTGTTAACGTCGGTTAATCTCATGACCACATACGGTGTCACAATGAGGCAGTGATGCTTTCTGTAAGTTAACAGTAAGAACTTGCCAGCAGTTGACAGATTCGGACAAGTCATGATTTTAAAGTGGTGGCCTGATCCCTGTGTGACATTGGGGTACTTGGGAGCTCTACAAGTTAACTGTTCCTTCTGATTAGCTCTGAAAGCTCTGCGCCCTGCCTCCAGCGCAGCTGCCGTGACCGTCCACCATCTGGCCTGCAGAACAGTCCCAAACACTTTACCGGACAATTTCTAGTATACCCAAAAGCAAAGAGAACAGAATGAATGCACATGTATGCCCCCCCAGACAGAACCAAGAATTACTGACATGGGCACATCTATTTCACGATACCCCCACACCCAGTGGGTGATTTTGAAGCCAGGTACAGATCTTGTCACATTGGGCCTAACACACACACACTGACGGCCCACGAGACTCACAACCACACCGGCTCGGCAGGCCACGCTGGCTGCCAGCCTCCTGGCCCTTCTCCAGGCCACCACTCTCAGGGCACAGACACAACCTTATGGTCCCAGGCTCACCTTCCCTGCTCTTCAGTAGCTTCCTGCTGCACTTGGCTCAAGACAGAACCCCAGAGTGGCATGCCAAGGTTGGCCGGCACCTGGCCCTTCCGCCCTGTCGTCTTGGGAGGCCCCGCCTGGGCCCCAAGTGCCTGCGGCCCCCTCACTGGGAAGCTCCCCTCCCTCAACTCCCAGGGCGGCCGCCTCTGCAGACTCAGCTCCAGCAACGCTGTTGGGCCCCTGCGCCCTGAACTCCGGAACCCTCCACCGCCCAGGCTCTCCGGGTCACCCGCGCCACCCCTGCAGGCCCAGCCCCAGCATTCACTGGGCACCGCTGGACACCAGGCCCGCGGGACATTGTCCACTTCCATCCAGGACTCTCACACTTTACTTTCCAAGTCAGTACCTTTCCCCGACTTGTCGCTCATCTTCCAGACGTTCCCAGAGGCACAAATACGCACCTCTGAAAATGGAGAGCAGTCGCGGGCCTGAAAGGCCATGTCCCTCACGACCTGGTGGCTCTATGGCACAGGCCCTCTCAGTGTCTGCCAGGCCAGGCACGGCAGCTGGCATCCGCTCACTGCCTCACCCGGCCCTCCTTCCCAGAGGTGGTGACCAAGGCCCTGTTCAAAGCCAAGCGCTATGAAGAAGCAGGATGTTTTACAACCAGGTTTTCTATCTCTGAAGACGGCATCCCTGCTCCCTCCTCCCTCCTGGGGGTGGCAATGGGCCACAGCCTGGACCCTGCGTGAGGGCCCAGCAGGCAGGCTCGCCGCAGGCGCCCCTCAGCCACCTTGTGCCCTCCTTCCCACATGCTGTCTCAAGCTGGGGGGGAAAGGAGGGTGCGTGCTGGGAGTCCTCACTTAAAGAAGAATGATCACCCCCATCTTACCACTGTTCCCCCAGAACCCACCTCACCTTCCAGTAACGACTCAACGGAGACAAGAGACGGTGGAGACACTGTAATCCAGCTTACATGGAGCTTAGACATGAACTTGGCAAACAAACCTGAGATCTATTTGTCAGACCCACAAAAAGGGGAAAACGAGCCCTTTTCTGCTACAACTAAAGCTCGTGTAACAAGGGGAGGAGCTAAGACCCAAGGATAAAGGGTTTGATTTTTCATTTTAAAAGAGGCAGAGACAGAATGAGGTCCAGGAGAACTGTGGGTGGCAGGGGGGGGCACCCTTGTGCGCAGGAAGGCCGGGCGCTGGCTCCCCGCGGGATTCACCCCTCCCCGACACGCCGGTGCCAGGCTGGCTTCCCACAGGTTTCCCAGAACCTCCCCCAGTCTCACAAGTGTGCGAGGCAAACAGCCGTGTCCCCATGATGCTCAAGGGGTTCAAGTGCCGTGCCCAAGGCCGTCAGGCTCTGTGGGGTCACCCCAGACTGGCCCCACACCGACACCTGTTACCTGAGGGTCTTGCCCCACTGCCCCTCCCACCCAGCTCAGAAGCACTGAGTAAAAGTTCGAGAGACCCAGCGGCGTCAGACACTATGATGCATAAAGCCGCTGCTCGGGGGACTCCACCCAGCTCCGCCGCACAGAGCAAACCTCGCAGAAAACGCCTTTGAGCCTTCCTCGCTGTGCCTCTGGACGGGCAGATCGGACTCACCTGTTACCACCTTTTTAAAAAGGTACAGCCTGGAACGTCTCCAAACAACCCAATACCCAGAACGGCTCAGCAAATAGGGACAAGGCTGTTTGCCCGGTGAAAGATGTCTGAACGCACAGGGAGCGAGCCACATCCCCGAAACCGCCCGGGCCTCCGTGCAGACAGAGCAGGGCGGGCTGCCACCCACCTGTCAGGGTGGCGGCGTTGATGATGAGCTTGGGGTTGAAGGTGTGCGCGTAACACAGCGCGTCGGCCAGGATGAGCCGCCCCTCGGCGTCCGTGTTGTCCACCTGCAGGGAGGAAGCCGGCAGGAGAGGTCAACGAGGCGCGGGCCACGGGCACCAGCACCCACCCGCGGTGGTGGCTGGTGACCACAGTGCAGCCAGCAGGTGCCAGGCACACCTGAAACCCGCAGGGCCTCAGCCAGCATCGCTTGGGGGAAAATCAAAACTAAATGAAAACACTAAAGGACTTGTGCAGCATCTGAAGTCGAGTATCAAAATCTAACTTGCCGGCACCTGAACTCTGGGAACAGGTTCTGAGATTGCCGCCTTCTGCCCATCACGGAGGGCGACTCCCACGCCCGGGCCACCAACAGACGCTGCTGGTCACGGGCCGGCCGTGGGCAGCTCGCTACGTGCGCACAGCAGAGCCGGAACAGGGCCAGGGCTAGGTTCACTCTGCAGAGCCGGCGGTTTAATGATGCCCGGTGCAGGGGGCACACTGATGACGTCGGGGGCTACGACACACAGAAACGCCTGGCCCAGTTTGCAGCAAGGGGATTAGTCAGGGTTTCTGAAGCCAAGGGCTGCTCTAAGGAAGCTACGGCTAAGTGGCGGCCTGCACGTCCAGGCGAGAACACTCGCGACGCTACACTCCGGGGCGCCGCCGACTGCGTGCCCGCTCCGGCCCCGGGAGAGCCCACACTCGGGACGCGGCTTTCCACCTGAGCCCTAGACAGGAAAAGCAGCTCTAGCTTCTCTGGCGGGCTCTGCAGGGCTGGCTGCAAGTTCGCGGTGATTTGCACACGGGATGCAGGGAGGCGGAGGAATAGTCAGGCGGGAAAAGCATGCTCAAGTCCCCGTGAGGAAATAGTTCTTGACAGGCATGCAGTGCTCGCCCTGCGAGCCGCCGCCTCCCAAGGACCAACCTGTATGGTCTTCCCGTTCCGGGCTCTCACGACATCCCCGGGCTTGTTGGCCTTCCCGCTGGGCATGTTTTCACAAAGAGGGGCCAAACCTTTGGACAAGGAGAAATGAGGAGATGAGGAACGCTCCAACATGCACCCCGGGGCAGGCCCCCAGCAGCGGGGTCCCAGACCATGGCCCGTAGCCTTCCCCACGGTCAGCCTGATGCGATGGCTCCTCAGGTCGCTGCTGGGGGAACCTCACACCATCAGCCTGACCTCCAGAACTGGCAGCGTTATGGGGTGTCGGGCAGGGCAGTCGTGTTCCCGACCTCAGGGACGCGGCAAGCACTGTGACCCCCACTGGCGGCTGGACTTGAGACACTGAACTGCGTCTGTGCGCACGTGTGGAATGAGCATTTCAGGTCACTGCGAGGTCTGAATTAGGCCCCCGTATCCATCCTTGGAAATGATGGATTTTTATTATCACAGAACGTCCTTGATTTTTAGGAAACAGGAGCGAGTGTTTGTGTTGGGGGGAACTGTCATTACGTCTGAAACTCCTAAATAGTTCAGTAAAAACAGACTATGGCTAAAGTGGGGGGTGGGGTGCGGGGAGTGCCTGGGGTGGCCGTGGACGAGAGGGCGAGAGGCTCAACCTCAGCCCTGCCCCAAGCGTGGCTGCCCCCCCTGTGTCCCACGCGTCCCGCACGGAGCGGTGCCCGGCACCCGCGTCTTCCTGCCCCAGGCCCTCTGGCGTCCCGGCATTTCATCAGCACGTCCCTCTGAGGCCGCCCCAAAGGAGCCAG
>NW_004567113.1:51095597-51119652 GCF_000260355.1 Condylura cristata
CACAGCTGCTCTCCGCTGACAGGAAGCCAGGCCTGTGGTCTCCATTCTACCACTGGGCGCGACGCCAGAGTAACCCCCTCACCTATGAGGTTGACAGGCAGGTCGAGCTGGGCAGCGGACACGATGGCCGAGCATATGGTGGCTGCGCCTCCCATGTCGGCCCTCATGAGGTCCATGCTCGCGGCAGCCTTGATGGAGATGCCGCCGCTGCGGGAGAGGACGGGTGCAGCATTAATCACAAGCACGTGGCCAGAACCCCGTTCTTACCTAACCCGAGGGCTAGAGAGCACCACCCGCCTAAGAAAAATCAAGTCTCTAAACTCGAATGTGAGCTTTTTCCACATTGTGAAAGAGGATACCACACACCCCTGAAAGACAAAGAGTAAGTTCTTTTCCATGAGTTCTCACTCACCACAGGGACACCCGATAACCGTGGCACCCAGAACTAACAGGTACCATACACTGGCTCCGAATAAGGAAAGAAAACTCCCTTGGCCCAAGAAATCCAGGGCTGACCCCCAGGAGGGAGGGAGCTGGTCTGGAGTCTGTTCTAGTCACTGCCATGTCTGTCCCCAGGCAGCTTCCGCTCCTGCAGGCCTACACAGTCGGTCTCTTGAGCAAACACATTTGAACAATGCCAACTACCTCAGGCACTAGAGAAATGCGAAGGAGCCCTCGAGACGCCGCCATTTATACTCATGGGAGCGGCTCAGAGACCACAGCAGCTGGGCAGCGTGGAGAGCAGCGGGGTGCAAAACGGCGCCCCCACTTCCGAAAACTCTGGTGCTTTCTTATGAAGTTAAATAAGCCGTTACTGTATGACGTACGCGCCACTTCTCTAGGTATTTACCCAAGAGAAAGATAACGCTGTGGCCACACAAAGACTTACAGATGCTTCCGGTTTCAAATGAACAAAAAACGTCACCTGTTTGACCTACGCTAGTTCTTGTATCCAGTCATCCTGGATGCTCACGATTACTTAGCATCCCTGAAGCCAGAGTTCAGGGGCGAATGTTTCCTTCCCGACAGACTGACCTGTCATTTTCCCCACTCAGCTTCAACTTGTTGAACGAGAGATAATCTCTAGTTCTAAGGAATACTTGTGATTTTATGTGTTTAGCTGTGTGGGTCAGATAAACACAAAACAGTCATCTGAGGCAAGCAGTGGGTTGCTAACAAGAGCCTCCCTGTGAGGATCCTCCTATGTCCACACAGGAGAACAGGGTGGGAAGACAGGCGAGTTCTGTCAGTTATGGGGCTCTGACCATGTAACTTTGCTCCCTCGTCATGGTCCTTAGGACCAGCTGCTCAGAGAGCCAGTGGATGGCAGATGCCTTCTGGGGCCTCATGCACAGGAAGTATCGTGGCAACTTAATACTGTTAAAGCAACCGACGAGATCTGACCGAATGCCAAGCCCTGGGGACAAACTCCACACAAAGCCTCCCCAGTACAGAGCGCAGCGCTGCGAGGTACCTGTCGAAGGTGATGCCCTTCCCCACAAACACCAGAGGCGGCTCACTGGCGTTGGCACTGCCTCGGTAGTGGATTTCCAAGAAGACTGGGTCCTCATCGGATCCCTTGGCCACACTGAGGAACGACCCCATCTCCTGTTCCTGGATCCAAGGCTTGGGCCTGGAGAGCAGAGGAAGGGGCAAAAAGTAAATGCACTTCGTTTCAAAATAGCTGAGAAAGAAGCTCATTTGTGAGTAAGAAGTATTCACATGCAGGCGCTTTAGAACATGCACAGGTGCTAGTGTTCACTTATGTCGTGAGGGTTCAGCTTCCTTTCTGTGTTTTCCTGGGCCCTCACTGCACTGCGAGCCCCCTTCCTCCTCTGTGAAGGAGGTCAGTGACCCCTCCGTCAGAAGACGAGCCACAGAGCCACCAAGAGACCGTGTGCCTGCGCAGAACAGTGTCAGGAGTAGGCCAGTAAGTCACAGCTCCCTGATGTTCCCCGACCTAGTAACATGCATCAGAGTTTTAAAGACGATGCTAACAGGCGCTTAAAAATAGGCAAGGGATCCCCTGCTATATTTTTGGTATGTGTAAATCTCTCTCTCTCTCTCTCTCTCTCTCTCTCTCTCTCACACACACACACACACACACACACACACACAGAAACTAATTAGCCAACAAACAAAAGGGCTGACAACGCTCCACGCCTAACATATGCCATTATTTTGCTTTTGTAGAATTGTCTCTCTCTCTCTCTGTCTCTGGCTGCACTGGTCTCCGATTTCAGCCGCGGTGTGAGATGTCTGACTGAGGTGGGAAAACCAGCTGCGACTTGTAAGTGCAGGCTCAGTGGGCGGTGCCAGTGGGTGAGGCCCTCAGCGCCAGCACAAACCCACGCCGTGTCCTGCTCCTCTGGGCTGGGGTCTCAGGGGCTCAGCATTGATTTCTTCCCAGCGACAGGCCCAGAGAGAAGTTCTGACCGAGGCCCCAGCAACAGCCAGGAGCAAGGGTCCCTCGCCCCCTTGCCGCCAGCCAGGCTTGTGCGACAGCTGTCAGCTGGGCTGAGACGTGGCCGCCGACTTCACAGGGAGGAAGGTATGGAGACTGGAACAAAGGGACACTTCAGAAGAAGGCTGGCGGTGGAGCGTGCTCTGTTAATGACAGAGGCCCTGTCTGCCTGCAGGCGCGTGGGTGTCAGACGCCCACCTACGCGAGAGCAGGTTTGGGGCGCTGCCCCGGCCAGACAGGCGACACCCAGTCCGCTGACCTGGGGGCTCTGGCTCACGTCCCTCTGCTCCCACACAGCCCTGCAGATTCCCTGGGGTCGCGGCTGGGCTCTGCACCCACTCCCTTCTCTCTCAACTCAGCAAACTCCCAGATGCTGGGACGCCCCCTTCCCGGATTCTCCCCAAGGGGCACTTCCCTGCCGCTTCTGCCCCACCCCAGCACAGGCCCTCAGTCGCTGCTGTGTAACCACACAGCCACTGTTTTGGGTGACCCAAAGTAGCTCTGATGTCTCCTCTAAAAAACAAGGGTTTCTGTCAGGACACCTTTAGAGCCCATGTGCTGACCATCCCCCAGATCCCACCGGCCGCTGCTGACTTGATCCTAACTTCCCAAGGGCTCTGGCATGGCTTGCTTTCGGGTGATGGGGAGATGCCGAGATGGCACAAGCCTTCAGGCCCCCCAGCCTTGCTGCTGGCGGCACCTCTGGACTGCCTGGGGACCCTTGAGGCGGAGCGTCTCACGCCTTGCCCAGTCGGGCGTGCGATGCTCTTCACGTGCGTCAGGGAAAAGGCCAAAACCCCACAAGTCAGCTGCTCGGGAAGTTAACGGAAGTTACCGTTTGACCTGACAAGCCAACTCCTAGGTCACACCTGACGGTGATGAAAACAGTTTCCACACATGCTTGTGCCGACGCTCACAGCAGCAAGAATGAGCAAGACTCGGGGTCTCCAAAGGTCAGAGGCAACCCACGGTGGGATGGGAGCAAGCCGGCGTGAGGGTCTCAGACGTCACCGAGCTGCTCTGGACGTGGGTGCTGCCACACTGTGTCCACACGCACGCACACCACGCACACAGCACACAGGCCACAGAGTGTCCATGGCAGGGGAGACGCGGCGGACGGAACCGGGAACAGCCTGTGGGCCGCCACGCACAACCTCCTGTGGACACTGAGAGGCTGCTTCCGGAACCCGGGCTCCTCTCCCAGGTCTCACCTGCGAGTCTAGTACATCAGCCCGGATTACCTGATGTGCACCTCTGTCTTGCTACTGGCGCTTTTAAGCTTCTCCTCAATAATTCTGGCAAACTTGGTCGGCGTCATCTCGTTGGCCGGAGATTCCATGAGCTGGCGGGCCAAGTTCTGCCCAGAGGCGAAGAGGACGCCCTTCCTCCAGGCTTCCTGATCCCCGCTGGGGAGAGAGCACAGGGAAAGTCAGACCAGTCACGCTGTGCTGCGTGCAGTGACACCTCCAGGTTTGCCAGGCGCCTGCCAGGCTGTCTTAGCCTCAGAGACCTCACGAGGCTGCGGTTATACTGCCACAGATGAAATCCACAGACTTCATCACTTCACTGAGGGTGCCCTGCCTCTAAGTGGGGGAGCCAGAGCTGGCTGGACAGGTAGCAGCACCCCACTTTCAGCTGCTGGCCATAGGGGGTGGCCAGTATCACACTGTGTGTCCAGAGCACAGGGGCCTGTTTCCCAGCACCCAGATGGGGCTGGCCTGCGGCCGGTGCGGAAGGAGAAGGAGCAGGCAGTGCCTTCATCGGCGCCTCCCTGGCCTGAGCCGAGGCTGGCTAAAGGGAACAAGGCCTGTCGGGAACAAAGCTCCCTGAAGATGCCTCTCAGTCATCCCACCTTTCTTCAGGGAGCCAGCTTTTTAGGGCTCCCAGTGATCAGCAAACATGGGGGTCCCTAGAAAGTCTTGGCAGAAGCAAGCACTTGAAGCACACTGGGAGCAGAAGGTGGGGCCGTGGGGACAGTGATCGGGCTCTTCAGGTAGCTAAGGTGCTGGGGAGTTGAGACAAGCCGGTGGCGGGGCCCCATGCGGGAAAGCCAGCCGCTCATTTCCAGAAGGCCCCGTGGTCCTGACGCCGGGGCCACCCTGACCCCACTCCAGTGACATCACCTTCCATAGAGCTTGGGCGACACGACCACCTTCTTCTTCTGCTTGAGGTCATCGTACTCATAGAGGCCGAGCACCGCTCCCTCCGCAGCTGCCTGAGCGTCGCCACAGGGGTCCACCTCCACGGAGGGGAGCTCCAGGTCCTGCACCTGCCTGCACCCGGCTGTAAGGCACCAGAAACGCAGTCAGTCAGAGGCAGAGGTGGGGCGGCTGCCGAGGGAACGGGGCCCAAGTCCCAGCCCGCCAGTGGGACACCTGGCCGTTCTGAGCCCCCACTTCCTGCTCTGTAAACGGAGCGGTGCACACACCTCCCAGGTACAGGGAGGAACTGGCTTAGCAGCGAGGAGGTCACCCCGAGGTGGCGGCAATGACTGGTACTCCCGAGACACAGAATTTCCTGAGGAAGCCTCCCAGTCCTCAAGCGTTCGCCAGATGAAAACCAAGCAAGAAATTCTATGTAAATTATCTCTAAAGAACTGGACACAGTCCACTGTTTGTGCAGCATTTCACTAAGACTAGGTCAGCGAAAGCTCCCCAGTAAAAGTTATGAAATAATCACTCGACGTGAAATTTCAAGCGTATCCAAGCCCATCCACAGGGCCAGAGATCAAGCACACTAATATCGCTCCTAATCGCTCTCTGTCACTGCCTGGGCAGTTTTCCAAAGCACCTCAGGCCACACGCAGTCTCTGTGGCAAAGGCCTCCAGCTGCTCAGCTCAAGAGACTCAACCGGCATGACCTCAGCCTTCAAACCACCCAGAGACAAACCGGCCAGGTATGCGCTCTGGTAGCACCCCGACTTTGTGTCTGTTTTCTCTGACTTGCAAATAGGATGACTCCATGTCATTTAAAAATTGGGTGGGACTGGGATATGTATCACAAAAGGGGGAGGAAAATCCACATGCCAGAACTTTCTGGCAGAACAGAACGCTGAGGTCAGTCCTGCAAGAGTGAAGAAATGCTTCTGAGACCTCCCAACACACGCGAAAGGAGAAAGTTCAGGCCCGAGAGTCCACAGCCACACCCAGCCGGCCAAGCACTTTTGGGGACACGGAGCCTGTGCGGGGTGCCTGACTTCCACGAGGCTGTGGGCGGACTGGTGGTGATGAGAGGAAGGGAGGGGCCGAGAGCTCATCTTCGCCTGGTACCTGAAGAGTCCTGCCCAGTATTAAAGGTGAACAGAGCAATCACCTGCCACGGCGACCCGGATGTTCTCTTTGCCTTCATGCCAGTTTTCCTCGTCATCCACTCCAGCCGCCTTCTTGCCGAGGCCGACCACCACCACGGTGGGGAAGTCCTGTTGCGCAAACACACGGAATCACTCAGCAACCACTCAGCTGGCGTTTCTAAAGCACCCAGTTCCAGCTGGAAACTCTCACCCACAAGTATTCTAAGCTCTAGGCACGCCAAAACTCACTGAGATGTTTCGTTTTGTTCCGAAGCCCTCGCTGCCAGATCTTACAACTGTGTTCAAAAGACAGAGTGAGGCTAATCCTGTAAGTCAGTCTCCCCTGAGCAGAGGACGAAGCTGAGCCAGGGTGCATGCGGGACAGCACAGCACAGCAAGCCTGCAGAGCCAGGGTTGCGGTGGCGTCCGACAGCGTCCGCCTCTGTACGATCTGAAGCCACCAAGTGGCTTCATGCTCGGGTGACACGGAGTGGTGACTGGACACAGGATTTCCTGCCAGACTACGCTGCACGGCACTCGGCTCGTCGGAGGGGCTCACTGAGTAGGTGTTTGCCAAATGACCCTCATCTTCATCTCATACCTCATGCAGCCCATAAAAGGTCCGCGTTTTGCCTGCCTTCAGAGGTGGTCCAGATCTGAAACAAGCGGAAACAATTGTTTTTAAAAGTACAGTTTGAGAGGAACAACAAACAGACAAAACTGAGTCAACAAACCCTAGAAATCTGACTGCAGATCTGAGGTGGGGGAGGAGGTGGAGTGAGGAGGAAGACATGAAAGGCGGAGGGGGCCCACTGGGCTGTGGTGGAGGCTTATGGGTACCAGGATGGTGGGGGTGGCGTGGTGACATACATCGGAAGAGTTACCCTACACCTCTAAATCATGTATAGCGTCGCAAGCCAAACCTGAATAACAAAAAATGACATGTCAAAAAAAAAAAAAAAAAACTGGAAAGAAACCCCCCAAACCCACAAATCCCTCTTAGGCCTGCCCTGTTCTCTCGAAAGGTGACATTTACTTGCCCTTAGCGTTATTACAGTGTAAGCTACCTGCCTCGTGAACTTGCTGCGTTTGTTTTGACCAAGAGGCAGACCTGTCTCACACAAGATTTTCAGAGGCCGACGGTACTTCTAATTCTAGCTCCGAAACGTCCTCAGATTTCCAGATTAGATCTAATACAGATTTATTTGAAGGTGACCATGGAAAGGGACACCGCGGATGGTAATGTCTGGCGCTGGAGGAAGGCTGACCTCAACTCCGATCTTTCCAGGGCGGTGTGCCCAGCTTGGGGGGCTGCTGGGCTGGGAGGCGGCCACAGATGGGATGCTGGGCAACTGCCAAACAAACAGGGCCGCCGCCATGCCAGCTGGGGCCTGGGTGCCCCGGTGCTGCGGCTGGTACTTATCGGGAGAAGGCCAGGCTGTTCTGTCCTCTCACACAGCAGCTTTTGCCTGAAGGGCTTAATTAAGGCACTTGAGAAGTCTGTCTCCTTCCTGGTGAAGGACCGGTAATGAGAGGGCTGCAAATTCGGTTATCCAGTGATTCCATAATTAATATCATTAGACTATATCTATAGACTGGAAGCAGTTGTCTATAATCCCAGTAATGTGTAGTTGCAGGAGCTTATGTTACCCATGGGGACAGCAGGTCAGCTCTGGGCTCTCTAAAGCTCTCCTGAATCAACAGACCTTCTCTAGACTGACTAACTGACGAGTGGTCAGGATCACAGACCCCGTCCAGATTTACTGGATTAGAAGCTGAGTGAGTCTCCAGAGGGAAAAAAAAAAATGAGAACCCCGCCAGACGCTGGCAGTGGGAGAAGCAGCCCCCCAGCCATTCCGAGCCAGTCCAGACTCCTCTGGAGTCTCAGGAGGCAGAGAAGCTGGCGGGAAGGCGAGGGTGGGCTGAGTGTGGGAGAAAGGAACTTGGGCGGGAAGCGGCCGGAGAGCCTGTGACTTTCCAGATCCCTTGGCTCAGTCTCCTACAACGGGAGATTCAGCGAAAATGGCCTGAGGTCTCAGAACTGGGCCCCACCCGCCCGGAGGACCAAAGGGCACCTGCACCCATACTTTCACTTCCAGTAAGAAGACCAAAGATAAAACACAGAAAAACATTCTCTTTCGGGGATTTGAAAAAGCTGGAACCCACGGGCGAATACTTACATGCTCAGAACTTGCCTCAGCTTCCCAGACACCAATTTATCAAAGTTCTCTCCTGCGCTGGTAAACTGTGGCACATCATTTTCTTTTTCTTTGCTGTAGATCCCTAAAACAAGGCCCTGAGAACAAGTGGAAGTGGTGACTATCATTAGACTAGATCCTTCAGGGATTCCCACATTTCAGAAGGAGCAAAAGATGCCACTCAGGTCATGTCCCCCCAAAACAAAGAATCAGTCAGCGAGGGAGCAGGCGCTGGGCACCAGCCTAATGGTTCAGGTTCCGGGGAAGCAAGTGTGGGTCCTGCTCCCTCCTGGAAGGTGCCCTTCACTTTCAAGTGAAGAGGGGAGAAAGCGGTCTTGAGCTTCAGCCAGCTGTGAACAGGAGATGCAGGACCTCGCTACCCCACAGCTGGACAGGGAATTTCCCAGGAGAAAGGGGTGCTTCTCCCCAGAGGCCGGGAGCTGACTCTGAAATGAACCTGGGCAACCCACCAACACGACCTTTCCCCGGTAGTTTCCCTCATGTAATTCCTAGGTAGGAGCCTCACAACTTGCTACCGGTAGTCAAAGCCCCTCACTTTCCCCACACTTACTCATTCCGTTCTCAACGGTCTCTAAATTCGCAGCCTAACGTAAAGGCTTCTCTGTGTCTTCACTGTCCTTCAGAGGACTCCCATAGACACGTTAAAGTATCAAGTACAATTCGTGGCTTTGCTCCAGTTCGCCTTTCTCGGGTCGCCTGACTTGTTAGGTGAGCCACAGCACCCAGGAGAGCGGAACTTTTCCCTCCCGACTACTTCACTGCAAATCTCAGAGTCTAGACTGCCAAGCCAGGAAGGCCAGAGCAGTCCCTGCCAGTAAGGAGTCTGGTCCACTATGGGTTTGACAGAGAGAGAAAGGGGCACCCTCACTGCACACATGCCGCTGTGAAACCTGGGGTCCCCAACACCTGGAGTAAGGCAACACCCCTGGGGATCACTAACTGCCTTCGCACAGACATTTGACTTCAAAAATATGTTCTGCCTAGGGCAGCTCTCTGAGACAAAGCAAATAATGTATTCTTCGCTCAGAGAAACTGAAACCCAAAGGAGGAAACTGAAACTTGGCTGTGCAGTAGACCAGCCTCTCCCCAACATCACCCTGGGACTCAGTCCTCCCTGTTTTCCCACCAACCGGCTTCCTTGGCACGGGCAGCTCCCCAGTTCTCTCTCTGGGGCTGCCCACACCAGGGCACTGATGCCCACACCAGGGCGCTGATGTCACTGATTCCCAGTATGGGAACGAGCGGGACGGGTGTCGGGTCCCTCCAGCCGTTTGGGACAGACAGGAGGCCAAGCCCTATCTAGAAGATTCCTCGCCAGGGCCAGTCACATCTTTCTGGTCCCCACTTGCGACTCTCAAGCTTGCACTCTTCCCCCTTTCCAGACCCTCGCATCCCAACAGTGACCTTCGCAATCTGGGGCATCTGCTTGAGGCGGAGACACATCCTCCTTTTAACTTCACTAAGAGATGGGTCTCTCTGCAAAGCCCTTGTCCCTAGAGAGACATTATTTTTCTCTAGAAACCCTTTCAGGCTTCCTCCCGGAGGACCCGTTTCCCCGCCTTCCCCGGTAGCCGTGGAGGTGTTGGGGGGCGCCCGGCCAGAGCTGGCCAATAGCCGAGGGCACCCCCTCTGCCCGAGCTGAGCGTCCCCTGGGGGCTGCCCGCGCCATGGTGACCTCGGGCTTGGCACGGAGCGGGCGCTTGGGAAGCTGCGGCTGCAGGCGAACTCGCTCTTGGCCAGAGTCCCCGTTGGGGACCCCGCCGGGCAGAGCCCCAGAGGACTGCACCCTTCCAACCAGCGCACCCCCGCAGGGCAGCAACGCCTCGATCACCCCTCTCCCTGCGGCCCGCGGGTGGGATCCCCCCGGCGGCCCGGGGCGAGCCGCGATCTCTCTCTCACCTTCGTCATGTCCGCGGCAGCGCGACCCTGTCCCCAGAAACGCTTCGCGCACAGACGTTGGACGGCAACTCGCCCGGCAGCCGGAAGAGGCAGCAAGAACATCTTGTCAGCTCGGCCCCCAGCGCCGCCCTCTTGCGAGCACGTGGCGCCGGGCGGGCGGGTGCGCGCCTGGGGGCGGGGCTATCGGGGCGGTGGGCGCGCGCCTGGGGGCGGGGTTGCTAACACGGAGCCCAGGGAGTAGGCGCCGGGGGGCGGGGCTAGGGGTGACGGGAACGCGCCTAGAAGGCGGGGTCAGTGCCAAAGTTCCGAATGGGCAGGGGCCTGTGGGCGGGGTCTCTGGGGACGAGCCAGCGCGCGCAGACGTGCTCGGGCGCGGGCGAGCGAGCGTGCGCCTGGTGGGCGGGGCGGACACTCGGGGGCGGGGCGCCAGCGCAGCCGGCTGCACTGGGTTGGGCGCTAGGCTGGAGCTCGGGGGCGTGTCGGGGGCGTGTCGGGCACAGAGGGGAGCTCTCATTGGGCAGCGCTCGGAAGGGGAGGAGTCGAAGTTACAGGGGCTGGGAGGGGCGAGCCCGGATCCGGGTCTGGGGGCGTGGCTCTAGGAACTTGGGCAATGGCACCGCACCCAGTCCCTAGGGCTGGCTGAGGGTCGAGGTTGCTGGACACGTGGCATTAAGGTAGAGGTCAAGCTGGGGCGGGAAGACGCTCGCTTGAGTTATTTTTATTTCTGTCCGTATGTTCGGTTTTTTTTCTGGAACTTCCTTCAGGAGCTTTTCTCTTTTTTAAAGCGTTTAAAAATTTTTATTGTTTTGCTTTGGATTATGATGATGATTACGTGAAGCTCTGAGAACCTGGGAAACACAAACACAAAGAGGGAACGAAAACCATCTTTAATGTTACACCAGCGTCTGAGCCTCATCTTAGTGGGGTAGGAAGGAGGCGTCTGAGGGCGTGAAGAAAGGGGCAGGGGGTGGGGGGTGCCGGGCAAGCCACAGAAGTGTGCAACGTGTCCACTTTGGTGGGAGTCGCAGGAGAGAATCTGCTTCACTCCAAGGGCAGACCCTGCAGAGGTACAACTGTCCTTTCCAGAAGGCTGGGCGAATTGGGGATGGTAGATCCACTGTGTCGCCCTCCTTTAGATAGTTAAAGTGCATTATACGTTTGGAGAACTCACCAAAATCCTTCTGTTAGTCCCTTGAAAGACAGAAAGCCTTTTATTCATTTTATAACTGCTTTTCAAGGAGCTCAGGCTGCCTTTTCCCACTGCAAAAAATGCTAACAAAAAATGCTAACCCTGTCCCCCCACCTGCGTGTGGAGAAGAGGACCCTGAGCTTCAGAAGGAACCGTTTCCTTCATTTCATTGTCCGGACAGTGATAACTCATGCTGGCATGCTCTCACTGGCTTTTCTCTTCGTTTCTAGCACCACACCATTTACATTTTTATATGGCTTATGGGATAAGAGAGAAAAAATATTCACAGCCCCCAAATAATGTTTGGGTACTTAGGATGTAAAATTCAATCATCCCTCAAAACATAAGTTTTCAAAATGCTTACTATGTTATCCTGTTAGTAACTGGGAGTGAAACATAACCCAAAAGTGCCCCTGGCCTCAAGTACATTACTAGTAGATGTATCTAGCAAGATGTGATTGTAAAGAGATTAGAATAGACAGTTCTTACAGTTGTATGTGCATGTGCTCTACTTCCTCCTGTCCCCTTCGCTTGACCAAGAGAGGTCTGATGTCATGTCCACCTGAAAACATTTGCTGACATTGCCCATCTGGGTTATGTTTCCTCCCTTTGTTCCAAAACAGTTAACGTGCTTACTACTTACATCCTCATTATCCTTTCAGCCCAGACACCCTTGGGGCCGTGGCTTTCATCTAGATATTCAGTAGGTCTAGTCTGTTTGTGGCTGATCCATTTAGAAGATCTCCATAAAATGTTTGAATGAATACATGATCAAGATCTAATGGATGTAGCATTAGATGTGGTTAAAGAACATGACGGTACCCATTTGTGGCCTTCAGAGAAAAAAACAAAGACAAAAAGCTTGACATGCATGAGCCAATGGAATAAAGGTATGGATGACTGAGGATACCAGGTTTCGCTTGGTGTATAGGGATCAGACCTGCTGAAATAAAAGATGGCTGTAAAAAGGAGTGACGCTGGCTTAATGAGCATCTTGAATCTTGAAAGACTGGGAAAGTTTATAATTGATGTGGAAAGCCATCCATTGATGTGGGACTCACTGATGATTTCTCCATATGAACTCACTGATGATTTCTCTAAAAGTTAAAAGTCAAGCACAGCAGTAAAAGCTGTGTTTGAGTATGATTCATAGAGATAGGACGCAAGAGTGGGGGAAGACTAGCAGAGTAGGGGAAAGTTGTATTTCAATAGAAAACTGCATTGTCTAGAGAGACAAATTTCCCTTCTATGCGTTTAGGTACTTTGACTGGGCTAATAATTAATATGACATGAAAGATTAGTGAAGGTAAAGCAAATTTTTTTTTTTTATTTGGGAAACTCACATAGATATATGAGATCCAAAGACTGGAGGTGAAAGCAAGTACATATGCTTTCTCGAGCCAAGGAATGGGACAGAGGCCTGGGGCATCAGAGGGGAGAAGACAGTAGGAAGAGCAGGTGTTCAATAATTAGTATTTGCCCCCTCATTTTGGACAAAACCTCCTGTATGAATTCATCTTTATATTTAATAGAGAGGCAAACATTTCAACCTGAGTCTTCAGATTAAGTGCCTTTACTTAAACATAATGCATATGCCAAAGTGGCATGTCCTGGTCAGAACCCGTCTTTTCATTCACTCACCTAAAATATTTATTGAGCATCAATTCAGTGCCAAGCATTGTCCTAGGCACTTGGGATCTGTCAGTGAAGAAAAGAGGCAAAGATCCTTGCTTTTGTATAGCTTATATTGTAGTGGGGCAGGGGGAGGACAACAATAAACAAAATGAATAAATTATCGAGTATATTCAAAGATGATAAATGCTCTAGAAATAAAGACAAATCAGAGCAGGGTAAAGCAACTGCATGCAATCAGTGACGAATGTGTCATTGTGTGCAATAGCGCAATCAAAGTAGTCCTCATTGAGAGAATGACATTTTAGTGCAATTATGAAGAAGTTGAGGGGATGAGTCTCACAGATATCAGGGTACAAAGCTTTCTGGAGCAGAAAACAGCCAGTGCAAAGGCCTTGTGGCAGGAGTCTGCTGGCATATTTGAGGAACAGTGCAAAGGCCAGCGTGGCGGGAGTGGAGCAAGCAGGCATGAGAGCAGGAGGTGAAACCATAGAAGGTGGAGACAGGGGCAGCCGACCCTGTGGGCCCACAGTCTACTTTAAGGGATAGGACTCTTATTCAGAGTGTGTTGGGAGCTATGTGTGTGGAGGACGCGGAACAGATCTCCAATGTTCTAACTCAGAAATACTGCTCTAACCTCTGGGGTAAAGGAGATAAGAGTGGGAGCAAAGACATCAGTAAATCTGCTGCATTAATGCAGGGAAAAGTTGATAATGGGTCATACTAGGATCCTGAGTGGGGGTGCTAGAATTTATCAGATCCTGCATATATATATATATATACTTTTTTTTAAGATTTATTTATTTGTGCATACAGAACTGGGGTACAGGCCAGAGGCTCAGGGGCGGCGAGAGGCTTCACCAGAGACAGAGTGGGGAGCAGAACAGGCAGATCCACGAAGTACACTGCTGAGGGGAGCAGCGGGCGGGTCAGGAGAGGTCTGCCTCGCCATGTGGTCACCTCCGGGGCAGGCGAGAATCGAACTCATGCGGAAGCGGCTTTAGATTCTCAGTGCTGTGCTTTAACCCGCTGCGCCACCAGGGAGGGCCAGATCCTGCATATATTTTTAAGATGAACTTCCGGAACTTCTTCGTGGACTGGAGGTTGGGTGTGAGAGAAAGAGGGGTCAACTGTGACTCCAGTCCGTGGCTCATTGTTGGGGTCCAGCCTCAACACACAGCAGGGCAGGATCTTTGAAGCTGCAAAATGGGTGTCGGTGTGTGGAGATTCTCAAAAGGGAGGAAGGGAAGCTGGAGCGAGGAAGACATGGGAGTCGATGTTGGGGTGCAAGTCTTCCTGCTCATTTCAGCAGGTCTTTTTACACTGTGTAGCAAGTAGTTAATGACAATAATGCAAAAGGTGAGATAAATTAATAAGAATTCACCATTAACTTCTCAAGGAAGAGGGGAACAATGCATTCCTTTCCTGACACTTTATGGTATGCTAAATTATTTACATTTGTGATCGCATTCATGTGTTTGTGATAACATTCATGTAACAATGTTCCTGCAGGACCTGGAACACTGTTTAACTGGAATGGATGTTTAACTAACTCAAAGAAAAAGGGGTCAGGGAAAGGGTGAGTTTTTTGTTAGCAAAGGATTGTTAGGGATCTTGGAGAAGGAATATATTGTGTTAGCAGAGTCGTCAGTGATTGTCTAAAGAGATACTAATGGCTAACTTAAGGTTAGCAGAGAGTAGTTAGGGATTGTTTTAGGAAAAGGTTAATTTAAGGCTAGCAGAGAGTAGTTAGTGATTGTTTAAGAAAAGGGTAAATTAAGAGGAAGTTATACAGTCATGCATTAACCAACACCTGTTAAAACAACGTTAGGAGACTTCCCATGAATCCTTATGCCCTGGGAGTCTTATCTGAGGTTTGCTTTTTGTCTCAAAAGACAGGGGAAGCTTCCCACGAGTTTTGATGCCCTGGGACAGCTCGTTCCTGCCACGGCCAGGTAGCCATCTTATGAAGTGAAGGCAATCCAGTTGTAAGCTGATGGTTGCTCAGAACATTTTTGATATTCTGATTATACAGAAAGGGAGGTTGTAACATAAGCTAGCAATGAAAATTCAGATTTTTCAGAGATTTTGTCCTTCTGCCTGGAATTTGTCAGGCGACAGAAGTTGCATAGCTTGTGTCACCTCATGAAGCCGTACAGGAGTTGCCACCCATGAGGATGGGAATTAGGATACGATCGACGAGGGAATGTGGGTAGAGCAGGTGCGCAGGGGTGTGAGCACCTGGCAGGACCTGGAACACTGTCCTGCTCAAGATAGGAGCGGGCGGGGTCGCCCACAGCAGGGCAAGGGGTCACTGAGTCACTTCTAGAGGCAAACAGCCTGACTGTTAAGAAACAAACAGGAGGTATCTTGCTTTGGCCACTGTTATTTTGATCTTTGTATAGAAGCTGGACTTGGATTCTGACTAATTCACACAGATAACAATGAATAAAGTTTTGTTCCTTGTTTGTCTTTAATTTCCCTGCTCTGCTTCAAGCTAGTGAATTGTTTGATTCTTCTTACTGGTCCTCATTTTCACTTGGGCCTGCTTCTAGATTTTCCAAGTGGATAAATTCTTGCCGGGGCATATTGGAAGTGTGAAAATTCCGTTAATAAAGCAAATCACAATGCCAAAACATTATTTTCCTTTGGGGGTGACGACAGGCTAGGAAACTGTCAAGGGCGCTGCTGTGAAGGGGGTAGCGTGGCCTGCTCCCACTCCTTCAAGCATGTACCTCCTTACTACAAACAAAAAATACTCCACAGAAGAGGAAAGCGTCATGAGGGATTTTGGGTTTTCATTTGATGGTATGATATATTTAGTAAGAATAAGTCAATATATATCTTATTGTCTCAAAATATCGAAGTGGAAGCAATTGAAGTTAACTGGTGTCATATTTCTGACATTAGTTTGTTCATGATTTAGTCTTTTACTGGCTTTGGCTCCACAGATTTTGATGCCCAGCACAGAATGAAAGTGCTGACACTTGTTCAAAATTAAGAATGACAGGATGGTGATAACAGAGAGTTAAGTCTGGAGTCGGTGTAAGTTCCGGGGTTCTGGGTGATCACATGTCACATGCTGAAGAACCTGGCCTTGGCCACTATTATAAATTGATGTGCTGAGCACTTTCTGGCTGGATAACCCCTGTAGGTAGCTCTGGTAGTTGGCCCGTGTGCTCAGCTCATGACAATCCTGGGGAAATGGCCCCAAAGCCCAAGGAGGCAGGGGCTTGAATACTGATTGAGTACTCAAGAATTTCATGAATGGACATGAATTTCATGTTCACCAAGAAATAAATCCGATATCCAGAAGCTGCCTGTTCATCCCCATCATTCCTCTAAGCCACGTTAATGAGCAAAACAGAGGGCATGGAACCAACTTTAGTCCCTGCCACACTGGCCCCCACTGCAGGGCAGCACGCAGGTGTACTGAGAACTGGGGTGACCCAGAGTGCGTTCCTGACTTCACAAGCTGACAATCCACCCCCTGTAACACACACATCAGCCTATAATATGGATGGGCTTTTAGGCCATGCAGTAGCTCCTACATCAGAAGAATGATTATGATGTACGTGCTTCTTGTAAATCACACCAATAATCAGACCCCTGTGAACCAGTACTTGAACTTCTAGAAACGACCAATTCCATTGAGGCTTCTGATGTACTTCTTCCTGTTTCATCCTGTTTCATAAGAGTGTTGTAACTCTGTGATTTAGTTCCTTAATATATTTGTAAGATGCATCCACATAGTTCTTGTGTGTCCATACAACACGTTATATAATATACCCCTTTGTGATTCTTATTATGTGACTTTAACACATAAGGAATGGTGTTGCAGGGAGAAAAAAAAATCAGGTCTCTTAATTCACACGTTCGACTATTCTTGTAGTAAGAATCTTAAGAATAAAATCAGTGGACTGTCAGCCTGGCCACTTGTTGTCACCAGTGCAAACCAATGGGCCTTTGGTGCAATAAAAGGCAAAAAATTATTTTAAATAACAAGGTACAGGGAGAGGGGTGAGGGAAAGCTATAAATTGGGGAACTGATGTCAAGTGCAGCAGCAGCTGGAGAGACTGGCAAGGCCTTCCGCTCTAAAGCAAGCTGGAATTTGCAGCATTTCTGGAGTTGATAGGAAAATTGCTTGACTCTCCAGCCAAGCAGTGATAAGGAGACAGAAATGTATTCTATTTATGAAATAGGTAGTGAAAGGCACTTTAGTTCCCAGGGAATTAAATTGTTGCAAGCCTAAGTGACTGACTTAATGTTTGAGGAATTAAGTTATTTTGTAAAGTTTTTTTCCATTTAAATATGACAGTTGGGTTTATGATCTCACCATCAGCAGAGGGAATTTGAAAGTGAAAAGAAGCTAAACAATTGTATTAAACATTACCTTTTTTCTATTACCCTAGTGTGGAGCATTCTCGGTTTTGTTTTTTTTTTTAATTTGAGTTTTATCTTTGCTCTTTGCTGTAGTGTATTAGGTCACTTTAGCTCAATATGAATTTGGAAAGAAATATTTTATTCCTAAGTGTGACCCCTGGCTTATACAATTTTTAGGTGTTAAAATCAATTTTGATTACTCTTTGAGACTTTTCAGGAGAGTTTGGAAGTTCAGCATTTGTTATTATTTATATCAATGCAATGGCACTGAACATTTTAAATACTGAGTAAATCTATTGTGTGAAGATCTAAGCTTAATGTGCTAAAATAATGTCTGTAAAACTTTGAAATTTATGTTTTAAGAAAATAGTCTGAGAAGATGTATTCTAATTAGAATATCATGTGCAAATCATGACGAATTAATCTTTTGAATCATTAAAAAAGCTATATATTGAGACTCACTATGAACAAATAGAAGCTGAACATTTGCTTAATGTAGATTTTTAAACACTGTCCTCATTCCCCATCTCCTTTTGGTGTGTGAATTTCTTATTCCTGCTATCAAAAATTTTCATTTCTTAGAGCTCATTCTTTTCTCACTGATGTGATATTTAGTCATTTTTCTGCAGAGCTGAGAGATACTTTCTCTAAAGTTTAATTCTGCTTGTGAATTGTCTGTTTCCTCCAGGCTCCTTTTCGTTCCTTTGATGTTGCTTGATGTTGGTGGATATCCTCAAATACCTGGTGATCTTTGGGTATCTGATCATATTTAAAAGTGGCACACTAAAGGTTCAGTGGAGGTTTTTGGGTTCAGCTGGCAGCCATCTACCTAGAGGGGTGAAGATCTAGTCATCTCCCTGGGTACCCCAGATGCCACAGTCTGCAAGCCTTTTCTCTTGGGCCACCCTTTCCCCCAGAAGGATCCATCCATTGCCTGTCTGCCTTTTAGTAGCCTGACTGCTTATTTTGTGGGGAGCAACTCAAGAGGGGTGCGTTGTGAATCATCAGTCTAATGATTTTCACATAATTTCCCTCTTTCACTTCGATGCTTCCTTGTATCCCAGTTTGACCAGCACCCCCCAATCTGGGACTATCTCTGATTCAGCCTATTTTGTGAGCTAATACAGTCTTCTGTGAAGTTGGGGAAGATGGATTTATAGGGGGGCAGTGACCAGAACATTGAAAGGTCTACCAAGACACTGTTTTGTGTTTCAGTTGCCGTTTTTTGTTCCTGTGTAATCTGGCCTCACAATTGCCTGTTACTGAAGAATTGAGAGGATGATTCTCCATGTAACTCAACCACAGACTGAATCATTTACTCGTCCTCAGACCACCAGGATGCATTTCGCATGTTTATTCATTTAGTCAGCAAATAGTCATCGAGGGATACTTTGTGTCAGGCACTGTTCCAGGTGCTGGAAGACAAAGCAGTGAACGTGCCAGGAGGGAGCCTCCTGTGATATATGAGCTCTTCACTGAGTGGATATTTTGAGGATGTGCAGCATGGCAGATACGGATCTGGAGGAACAAGGTAAATGGAGCACAGCTTGTCTGGCAGAGATGAAGATGCCAAGGCTGAGCCCAGCACCGTGATAATGAGGACCAGGATGCACAAATCCAAGGTGCTCCAAGAACACAGAGGAAGACTCTCGTCCGATTCGTGGGTCAGGATAGCTCTCCCGGAGAAATGAACACTACAGATCTGTCCACAGAGCATGTCAGAGGAGAAGAAGTGGGTGAAGGGCTTTTGAGGAGGTGAAGCATGTGCTGGCTACTTAAAGCCTTGAGAGGGATGGTGGCTGCAGTATAGATAATGAGGAGAAGATGGATCTGGGTGGGGAAGCAGCGGCCAGGGCTCGCAGGCATTCATTGAACACAGGGGAGACCTGATGGCTTGTCTCCGTGGTAGCTGCAGGAAAGCAGAGTAGAGGACTACCATCTAAGGTAGAGTCAAGATGACTTGCAGACTGGATTTGCAGGAGAGAAAGTGGAGGTTTAAAGATGATTCTCCAAGTGCCTACTCTAAGCAACGAAGTGGGTGCCCTACTTTTTTTTTTTTTAAAGATTTATTTATTCGTACAGAACTGGGGTACAGGCCAGAGATGCGGAGGGTGAGAGGATTCACCAGGGACAGAGTGGGGAGCAGAACAGGCAGATCGACGAAGAACATTGCTTAGGGGAGCAGCGGGTGGGCCAGGAGAGGTCTGCTGCGCCATGTGGATCTCCTCTGGGGCAGGTGGGGATCGAACTCATGCGGAAGTAGCTTTAGCTTCTTAGTGCAGTGCTTTAACCCACTGTGCCACCAGGGAGGGCCCGGGTGTCCTACTTTTAATGAGACTGGGAACCCAAGAGGAGAAGCTGTCATGAAGGAAGAGGTGGCAGAGAAGACAGTTCACGAGGCCCACTTATATCAGCGGAGAAAGTCCAGCACTGAAGGATCAGGCAGAGGGAAGGAGACTGAGGAGGGACCGAGAGGTAGGAGATAAAGGCCTTGATTAACGACTGAGTGGTCAATAGGCTGAGTCAGCAAGAACAAGGCGGAGGAGAGCCCAGCAGGTTATGCAGAAGGGAGGCTGTTATCTACTCTGGCCGGCGTCATTTCAAAGGTCTGTTCCACCCTGGGCACTTCCTGTAAGAGAAGTTTAGCTCTTGTCACTCTTCTGTGCAAACTCACCCCAGATGCTCACTTTTCAGACTTAAACTGTCCGAAAAGTGATGAGGTCTCTCCACCTCCAGGCGGTGGGATCCTGAGCCTGACCCACTCCACTCTCAATGTTCCTGTTACACCTGCTATTTCTCGAAAACATCACGGAGGATCTTGCCACAGGACCTTTGAACCTGCTGTTTGTCTGCCATACACACATAAACACTCTGAGGGAGGTGACAGAAAATAAGACCCAATGCTCCCATAGTTACTGAGCCATTTCTGCTCAGCCACTGAAATGATCTTGGCTGTATTCTTCACCCCATAATTTCAAAACCTTTTACCACCCTGAAATCACAGCATTAATCTGCACCATTCTGCAACTCACTGCTTCTACCAGCAGTCTGTTTGGACAATTATCTTACAGATAAAAAGTTACTGGAAATGATAAAATTCCTAACATTTTAGGCTTAGCCCTACCTTGTTAGGAGTTTTTGCTTGTTATACAGGCATTCGGCCTTAAGAAAAATGCTTTCCTCAACTTCCATCACATCCATGTGGGTGGTCTGGTGAATCTCTGTGTGCTCCTCTGGGTGGCAGAAACTCAAGGTCAAGGCATCTCCTCACTCACTTAGGAAGCGTCTTCTTTGCCTGTGGCCACGAGGCAACTTCCTCCAGGTTCTGCAAGCTCAACTGGATTTTATTGGCATTACTTCTGCCATGAAACGCTTGTAAAGCCAGCCCTGTCTGAGGCAGTTCTAATTAACCTGCCTCACTCCTTGGGAGGTAGACCAGGCTCACATGCGAAGTGACTATTACCAACCAGCCCCACGTTTCTTCACATGTGCTCAGGGTCCACGCGTGTGAGATTCACCTGGGTACTTGCTAAGCACACAGCTATCCAGGTCTCACCCCAGACTCTCGGAATCAGAAGCTGTGGGCATGTCCATGGACAGCTTGCACCAAAACCCAAAAATAAACAAACAACCCCCTTCCCCAGCTTTCTGGATGAATCTATAATCTGAACATTACAGAAATGTATATTTCTGAGTCCCCACTGTGGTTGGTTCTAGGGTTAGAAATCAGTGTCTGACAATTGAGGTAGAAGGCAGGTTGTGGAAAAGGAGGTGAATGGAGTCTATTTGGGGATTAAGTTTAGGAAGTGAGGTGAAGGGATCAAGGGGATCAGAATGCCCTGGGGTTGAGCATGTCCTGTTCTGCTTTTTCTAAGGCCAAGGGAGTGTTTCACTTCACTTCAGAGAAGTGAGTCATGAAAAACGAGATTTAACTGACACAAGCTATGCAACTTCTGTCCTCTGATACATTCTGGGCAGAAGGGAAAGACTCTGAAAAATCAAAATTTCCATTGCTAGCTTATGTTATGACTTCCCTTTTTGTAGAATCATAATGTCAAAAATATTCTGAGCAACCATCAGCTTACAACTGGATTGCCTTAGCTTCATAAGATGGCTACCTGCCCCAGGGCAGGAAATTCCTTTGTCTCCTATGATAAAAAGCAAGCCCCAGGGAGACATGAGACCCCCAGGGCATCAAAACTCATGGAAGCTTCCCTGTCTTTTGCCACAAAAAGCAAACCTCAGATAACAATCACTAACTTCTCTATGATAACTTTAAGTTAGCCATTAGTTTCTCTTTAGACAATCACTGATGACTCTGCTAACACAAAATTTATTCCTTCCCTAAGACCCCTAACAATCCTTTACTAACATAAAGCTCATCCTTTCCCAGATCTCTTATCCTTTGAGTTGCAGTTAAACATCTGTATACATGGATGTTATCACAAATGTGTATAATTTAGTATACCATAAAGTGTCAGGAAACGAATGCATCGTTCCCCTCTTCCTTGAGAACTTTAATGGTGAATTCTTATTAACTCACCTCACCTTATGCATTATTATAATTAACTACTTGCTACACCATATAAATAAAGACCTGTTGCAATGAGCAGGAAGACTTGCACCCAACACTGACTCCCATGTCTTCCTCACTCCCACTTCCCTTCCTCCCTTTTGAGAATTTCTGCACGCCAACACCATTTCGCACCTTCAGGATCCTGCCCTGCTGTGTGTTGAGGCTGGTCCCCAACAATTTACTTTTTCGTTATCAATTCAACTGGTAACTGCACATTTAACTCTTCAGTTTCTAATATTGTAAGCACTCCATTTAAGATCTGGGACCTGGGGCCCTCCCTGGTGGTGCAGTGGGCTAAAGCACAGCACTAAGAAGCTAAAGCCACTTCAGCATGAGTTTGATTCCCTCCCCAGAGGTGACCCACATGGTGCTGCAGACCTCTCTTGACCCTCCCACTGTTCCCCTCAGCAGTGCACTTCATCAGTCAACCTGTTCTGCTCCCTACACTGTCTCTGGTGAATCCTCTCACCGCCCCTGCACCTCTGGCCTGCACCCCAGTTCTGTATGCACAAATAAATAAAACTTAAAAAAAAAAAAGATTTGGGGCCTGGAGTGGGTGCACTAGATCTCGGAAGTGGGCTGCTCAAACGATAAACTCAGGTACATTCTGCATTTAGATTAAAATCTTGGGCAGAAGGTTCTCCTGGATTTAAGCATCAATGAGTCTTTGTTCTTGGTGTCATTCTCCATTGAAGCGAAGATGGTCTAGAACACTCTAGAACATTTAATCTTGAGTACCTGGAACTGACCGGGGGTCTTGACAAGGTGGTGTCAAGTCAGTGGACCTGGGTTGGAGCCTGAGATTCTGCATCTCTCACACATTCTGTCGGGATTACGCTGGGCTATGGACCACCTTGAGTAGCAGCCTGGCTTGTTCTAGAAGCGCCATCTTGTTGCTGACCTCTAGAGAAACTTTTGTTAGTCTCTGTGGTGTCTGGCTGTCCCTGAGCTGGACTGCTGGTGGTGGCCACTGAGGATGCCACATAAGCCATCCAGCTTTGGACCTTGCTCTGAGTGCAGATCCCGATTTGATTGCCGTGTTGGCTGTTGGTGATGCCTTTGGCATCTGATTCAGCCTTGACTGAGGTTTTTGTTCTTTTCCTGGGAACATCCACTTGGAATTCCGACCTGTCTGCCTTTGGTCATCAATGGCTCAGATAGTTCTAGAAGGCCTGGTCTTGAACTCCTCCTCAGCCTTCGGTGATTTCAGTGGTGTTTGAATCCATGTTGGGCAGGGCGGCTGTTTCTCTTTGTTTTCCAATTCTTGCCTCTGTTTTCAGACCCTTCAAGCTTTCTGTCCCTCAAACCCTCCGTCTCAATCACCTCCTTTGGCAGGACTTTTACACAGCAGCTGACCTCTCTCTCACCACCACTGTCATCAGCCTTAGCAGGGAGTCTGGTCTCAACACTCAAACATTCATTTACCACCTGTACTTTTGCTTTGCGCAGGTGAGTGAGAACTTTTTAACTGAGGTAATGTTGGTTACCACACGGTCTATGATTTAGGAGAATAGGATCACGCCTCTTCGGATGTTTGTGCCCACATCACACCCACTATTGCTCCCAGGCCCCCACCTCTGCCTTTGGGGGCCTCAGCTCTGCAGTCAGATTTCTAGAGTTGACTTTGGTTTGATCTTGCCTGTTGCTGTGTTTTGTTTCTTTATATTCCACAGATCAGTGGAACCATCTCGTTTCACTCATCATCATCCCCTCCAGATTCTATCCATGTTTCATCATCTTCATGAGCTAGGAATCAAAACAGTTACCCGCCTTCTCTTATTCTCATTTCTACCAGGTCTGGGCTTTTCCCTCATCATCCCCAGAACCTCACCTTCTCAGAGAAGAGCCTTTCCTTGTGGTGCAGTGACAGTCCTGAGAAATGTGAGTGCTGTGTTTGTTTTCCTTGTGTGTACCGTGAAGGCCTTCAGGGATGGACAACTCTTACTTCTTTGTTTCCTGCTAACTACTTTTAGAGACAAACTGTTGTCAGGAGTTGAGGTCTCAAACAGACCCCTTTCTCTAGTAAAATCTCACTGACCAAAAGCTTCGAGTGTCAACGCATCAAAGGTATGACTTCATGATTTTTCTTATTGCAAAATGATTTTGTTCTGTCAGGTGGTTTCATTTGATTTTGGTCTCCAGCCTGGGTTAATTCAATGTAAGTCCTTAGTCATTGAGGTTCTGTATATTTCCTGTGACAACACGCACAAACCTAGTACTTCAGTAATTCCCAATTGTCAACTCTAAATTATCAATGGGGGAAATTAACAAAAAACACACACACACACGGGAATCCTTCCCTCCTTCCCAATTGCTTCTTATTTCATTTAAATTAAAGCTCACCCGCTAATTTTGACCACAGCCATCATTTCAAACTACTGAGATGATTCCCAGCCTCCACCC
>NW_004567113.1:51120226-51135819 GCF_000260355.1 Condylura cristata
GGCCTAATAATGGTAATTTTTATCAGACTTCTATGAATGAATCTGTATGGATAATAAATAGACCCATTCAGGAGTGTCCTGTCTGTGTACTATTTTATAGTTGGTGAGTTACCAATTAACCAAAGGTCTTTGTTTCAGGAACTCTCTGTCCCCCAAAGAAGACTAGAAAGAACAGCTTTTATGACTGTGATTTACACACTCTTGGTAAGCTGTAAGGTCTCTAAAGTCCTAGTAGTTTCTCAGCCTCATTCCCTGAGAAATGCACCCATTATATCAAGCCAGCAGTAACAGAGAATGTAAAAAGGGCTTTCCTCCTCATATTGGAACTTGACGTGGGGATTTAGCAATTAGAGCCCTAGACGGTGTGTGAACTGGAGGGACGGTTCCCGGGACACTGTCCAACCAGCCTCACGCCCTGGGCACACGTTGTTATTGCTGGTGGGGTGGTTCCGCCTAGTGGTGACCAGTAGCCATAACCACTTTGGAAAATACTTCGCCTCTGGTCCCCAGGAGCTAACTGGAAGATGACATCATAGGTCACTCTGACTGCACTTTTTATAGTCTATGCTTTTGTGATAATACCATGCACTCTTAGTGCTAAAACCACTAGCTTGTGATTTGAACAACCAAAGCAACATTATCTACAGCAGTCGACTTATTACCTGTCTCATTTCTTTCCAATGAAACAACTTAGCTCTGATTTACAAAACTCTAATGTAAGAAATCTTACAGGAATGCATGTGATTATTATAGTTGTAATTCAGACCTCGTCGCACTAGACAGCCTTATAAGCCAGTCTATGTGCGTTTCCAGAAAGGGCGAATGGCCACAATGTGATGATAGCCTTTGGTGACAAGTAAGGCAGAAAGCAAGGATGTGGAGCATACTTCACTACCAAGATCCAAGATCTGGTCGGTGGTTCATGCCTAGAAAATAATTTGTCAATTTGAGACGAATTGCTCTTAAACAGAGAGCCCAGCAGTGTTTCTGAATCGTCGTCTGGTGTCCCAGAAAAGGTAAATGTAATTAAAATTTCCTTTAAGAAAGTGACCGTGGCCCTCCCTGGTGGCGCAGCGGTTTAAAGCACAGCACTAAGCTAAAGCCACTTCAGCACGAGTTCAGTCCCCGCCCCGGAGGTGACCATGTGGACCGGCAGACCTCTCCTGACCTGCCCACTGCTCCCCTCAACAGTGTGCTTCATCCATCGGCCTGTTCTGCTCTCCTCTCTGTCTCTGGTGAATCCTCTCGCTGCCCCTGCACCTCTGGCCTGTACCCCAGCTCTGTATGCATAAATAAATAAATCTTAAAAAAAGAAGAAGAAGAAAGTGACCTGCCTTATACCATTTTCAAAGATGTTTACATATACTCTGTTCCTTTCACCCCTTAGTAACTCGCAGAGAGCCGGAAGGGATTATTATTCTCCCCCCTCCCTCTACAGCTGAGAAAACTGAGGCCAGAGCCACCGTGTCTGCTTCGAGACGTGCCTCAGACCCGCACCGTCCGCTGTGCCTCTTCCCCTGGGGGTCCCGCCACAGGTTCTCGCGTGTCCGTCACTCATCTCCGACTGTCCCTTTGGAGGCCTGTGACAGCCGGAGCACAGCTGTCACTGTGGCATCCAGTGAGAAATCCGAGAGGCCTCCAGGGAGCTTCTTCCGCTGTCTCCGCCTGCCACCAGCGAGTCTTGGAGATCTCCCCGCTGCTCCCCCACATCTGGGCCACACTTGGAGGGCTGCTTGCGGGCAGCCCCACAAAGAGATGGGGCTAACACCAGGTTTATGCTCGCGGTTCTAGAGGCTGGAGGTCGGAGGTGGGCTGGCAGGTGGGTTTCCTCTGAGGCCTGGCTCTGGCTTGCTGTCTCTACCCTGGCCTGGCCTGTCCTCTGTCTCTCTCCCCTAACCTTCTTCTTAAAAGGACGTGACAGTCTTGCGTGAGGGCCCTGCTAATGACCTCATGTGAAATGAATCACCTCTTTAAATACCCACTCCAGACATCCTTGGTCTGGGGGCGGGGGTCAGGATTTCAGCAGCAGGAATTTCTGGGGGTGCTGGGTATTTCACAATCCAGCCCATAATGATCCTGTTCTGTTTCTGACCTGCTTGAGAGCCACCTGCCTTCTGCTCTTCGCTCTGCAACACGTTCCCCTCTGTGTCCCCTCTTCCGATTCACTGTCCCAGGGGCCCAGTCTGGCTCGTGAGGCCCCCTACTGCTTATTCTTGTGTCAGGCCCTGGTTGCTCACAGACAGCGGAGATGCTCCTGGCCCTGGCCGCGTTGCTCTCTGCTTCCCTGTCTTGCCGTAGCCCCCAGAACCTGTCCTGACCAGACCTGCGGTTTCACACCTCCCTGCCTTGGCTTACACGTGTGCCCTCACCCTGACCTCTGCCTCCCCTGCCAACCTCTTCCTCATTCTTCACATGGGGAGTGAGTGGGCGTCTCTCCTGACCCCTGCAGGCTGACGCCCCTGGCCCCCAGAGCCAGGGGTGCCTGGGTGCCTCCATGCACCTCAGGCTCACAGGCATGACCGAGTCTGGGAAGATTGACACTGTATGCTAAGGAAGTGATGGTCTAGGCCAATGTTGGGGGCTCGTCACCCCAACAAGCTATTCCCTGCACCTCGGGAGGTGTCTGCTGCCCCAGACCAGGCGGTTTGCACAATCTGGGGGGAGGTAGTGCTTCTTCCGGTTTACAGAAACAACTCTGCTGCTTACCATCTGCACCTGGTCGTGCATGTATTTCCAGGTTTATGCACGTTTGAACTGAGGCCACCCTCAGTTCATGGGGACAGGGGCTTGCGTTCATTTCCTTTTTGCACCCTCTTCACTTTTCCCAAAGCAGATGCAGCCCTCCCCCACCCCCTCCGTCTCCTGGCCTGGGGGGGAAGGGCCGCCCACCAGGTGGCATTGTGGTTCTCTGAGTTTCTAGGGTCAGAATCCTGCCCGGTAGAGCTGGTCAAGGGCTCCATCCAAGAAGCAGCTGGCCTTCACATTTTCGCCAGCTCCCAACTTCACTGGAGTATTCTTTCCCATCTAATCTGGAAAATAAAATCACACAAGCTCTCCCATTCCAGCACTTCGTCAGAACCTTTATCCTCACGCCAGCATGTGATGCTGTGAGTGATTTTATTCACGAGCCCCACCTCTGCCCGTACAAGGCTGTGTCAGGAATCAGCTTGTCCAGCCCCAAATTCATGTGAGAATCACTTAGTGTTTGGGTTTTGTTCCTCTCTGCAGACGGCTTACACAATGACCTATTCTTCTTTGGGGCTCAGTGCCCAGGGCTGGATACATTGTAATGCTCCCCAAATATCTACCAAAAGTGAAGCTGAAATGGAATCTATGGGAAGATAGGGCAGAGACCTCCAAGTGGATAGTTGAAAATATTCACAGAAAGACGCTTTTGTTAATAGGGTGGGGGTGGAGGTGAACGTGTTACCAGCTGGCTAACTGCCATGGGCAGAGGGGGGATTAGAGGATGCCAGGTTTTGAATAGAGGAGTTCTATTACAATTTGATGGCAAGAACTCTGGTGATAAACTGAAATCTGCCCCCCTGTTGCTGGCTCCGTTTTCGTAAGCAGAATCATCTTTAAGCCTGGCATGCGTGGGACGTTACAGCAACTGGTGGGAATGTCTGAACTGTTGTCTGAACTGTCGGGCCTGGAAATTGCCACGGTCAGGATGCTGTGAGGTCCCATACGGATACGGCCATCAAAAGACCTAAGGGTGGTAACTAGTAGAAGTAAAAAAGATCAGCTGGATATTTTTATGTAAGAAAGAGTGAAAATAAGTATAGGATGTAATATACCACGTAGGATGGGCACGCACTGATGGCAGTCATTGTATGGGAGCCCTGAGTCACTAAAGGAGTGAAGGAGACCAGTCTCCAAGGAGCACGTGTTGTAGAGTTAGCCTGCGAGGTAAATCCACAAAGCAGAAGGTAGATGGATGTTCCTTTGGGCTGAACTGGGAGTGTTACAGAGCACCCCAGTGCCTGTCTGTGGGTCCTCGCTGGCGCGCTTAAGATTCGGCTGTATAACAGTTACCCACACAGAACGTCAATAATGGGTTTATTTACACGGGGAAAAGAAAAGGAACAACCCAGGGAAACACAGAGATACAAGTTAACTATCGTCCTACAAATTCCACTAAGGTGGAACCCCAATAGCACACTGAAAGCGGTAACCCCAATAGCACACTGAAAGCTGATGGGAACTAAGCAACCAGCCACCAGCCTCGAGGCCAAGGAAGAGAGAGACCCTCTATAGCCCAGAATCTCAAGATGGCGCTTAACACCACCCTGGGTCCTTGAGGCCCTCCCTTTGGTGTTTCGGAGTCTGGGGTGGGGGTGGAGCCCACAAAACCTGTGTGTGTAGAGTTCATTCAGGACATCCTCTCCCACAGCGGGAGGATAAAGGGGCCGACAGCTCATAGGTATGTGTTTCCTTTGGGGTAGTGAACGTGTCCTAAAATCGTGGTGATGATTGCATAATCGTGTAGGTACACGAAAAGCCATTTAAGTCATGTGTTTAAAGTGATGTTTATGATGTAAAAGTGACTTCTCTGAAAGCTGTTTAAAGTGTTAGGGTTTGGGGAGAAGAGGATTCTTGTTAAAAATATCTTATTATATGACAGTGTAATTCACTATATTATCTTTTCCAGAAATGACACCAAATTTCCTGTCATTCATCATAAACATCTGAATTTTTAGGCAGAGAAAATCCCAGAGAATATGTTTCTGATAAACTCTAAAATTAAAGACTTTAACAATTAAGTCAAGTCCGTTTTTCCATTAAGTGCTTGACAGTGGAGGACATGAAATGTGTTTGTTCTTTTAGCTGATGCCATTTGTCTCTCCCGTTGATTTGTCAAGAATGAAGATGGAAACTGGAGTTCCCAGGCCTTCGCAGGTGACCTGGAGCAACCTTCTCGTTGCCTGGGTATTCACCTGCTCCCAGCCCTCTTGGTAATTCCATGCTGCCTCCGACAGGAGAGCTCCTCCTGGAATGACTTTCCTCAGCCTGTTTCCTTCACCACTGGGAAAAGTCTGCTCATCTTTCAACGCTCAGATCCAATGTCAACTCCGTGACACTTTGTTTACTTCAGTATCCCATCTTAAGAGTTAATTTCTTCCTCAGGCCTTTACACATGTATGATTATAACATTTGATCACATTGCCTTGTGACTGTACACCCAACATCACACCAGCAAAGTGGCCTCTTCCAGCCACAGGCCATCTGCCTACTGATGAGGGGCACTAAAGAGTATTACATGGAGGTCTAAAATTCTGGTTCCAGACTTCCTGGATTTAATTCCTGACTGTGGCCAGATAACCAACCTTTCAATCTGGTTTCTTCAGCCCTCAGATGGGATAAACTACCTACTGACAATCTGAGCTGTTAGCAAGGATGAGTTCATATACGGACAACTCTTAGAACTGTGCCTGGGTTGGTACCTTCTAAAAGTGGGCAGTTACTTTCACTCTTGGTATCATTGTGGTTGTCTGAGTCTTTTGTTTTGTGGCAAGAGTAGGTGTTCTGGAGGGCCTGGTGTGGTCACACCCTTCGTGTTCCCCAGATGCTCCTGGGATAGGCGAGGTTTGCTTCCCCGTGCTGGAGTGTACCTGCCCTGGTATGAAAGGCCGGGAATGTTAAGCCTCGTGACAGCCTGCGAGGTCCCCACTGTTCATCTTACAGAAGAGGACGCTGAGCAGACACCAAGTGCACCAGTTGGCACACGGCAGTGGCAGTGGGGTGCCAGGAGTTGGGCCCAGCCGTCGTATCTACCAGGCACCCTCCTTCCTCCTTACATTTCTTTTTTTTTCCTCCTGCCAAGAACATGGACATTCTGGAATATGAAACCTGCAAAAACCAAAGTATAGGTTTCTGTACATATTAGAGCCGATTAAGGAAAGGATGTGTAAGGGCAAAGACCCTTAGTACAAGATGTCCTCGGCCGTGACCGTGGCCTCCTCTACTTTGGTTTGAATCTCTGGGAGGGGAATCTGACTGATGGCCACCACCACCAGGTTGGCGGCGTGGGCTGAGGCGCTGGCCACGCAGATCCAAAACGACTCTTCGTACTGTTCTTCCACCACCACCAAGCGAAAGAGCCTCTCCTGGAAGTTGGCGATGCGCTCTGTCAGGTCGTGCCACCGCACCGCGGCCATGAAGCTGGCGATGGCCAGAGCCACGACGCCACCTGGAACCCAGAAGGCCAGACTCAGGGTCAGCGCCAAAGGCCACATGCCCAGCCATGCCACAGAGCATATCTCTGGCTCCGGCAACAAGCTCTGGGCGAGTTAACCAATTCTTGGGAAGACACACGTGTGCAGGGGCGTGTGAGCCGCAGGGCAGGTGGAGAGAGCCGCCCGCCCATGAGGTGGGCACTGAGTCTCCAGGCTCTGACTGTTCTGGGATCTGTGTGTGGGCCCCGAGGGCTCCGTGGGGGAGGGAAGGTGCCCTCACGTGCAGGCTGGTGGAGGGTTCCACCTTAAGTTAGCCTCTTCCCATCCTTACCTTTAAGGTAAGAAGAGAGAAGGGAGGCAGGAGAGGAGGAAAGGAGAGAAGGCACCATTGGAAGATTCCCAAAGGTCCGTGCTTCCCCAGTGGACTCAAACTTTGCCTTTCTGGGATCTCCTTCTTCCCTCTCCCTCTTCTCCTCCCTGGTTCTCTGCCTCTGTCCTCTCATTGGCTCTCTCTCCCTTTCCCTCCACCTCCCTGCTTTTCTACAGCTTTCCCATTTATGAAATGATTAATCTTAAAAAAATTATTACATCTTCATTGAAGCAAATGTGGACACCACAGAGAATCATAAAGATGAAAATACAAATTTATTTTATCTCACAAGGAGACAGAAACATTTGGGACAGTTTAGTGTCTTTCTTACATCCCATTCTTTGGAGCAAAATGAGTCTCTTGCTGTTCCTACCTGCTCAGACTTGCTGCCCAGCACCGGGCCTGCTTCCGCCAGCTTGCACTCGGGCTCAGCTCCCTTTAAACTGGGGCTGAGCCCTCCCTGGTGGCTCAATTGGTTAAAGTGCAGCACTGTGAAGCTGTCTGCAGCCCCTGTAGCTTGAGGGCCATCCCCAGCCAGGGAGTGACCCCCAGGGCACAGCAGACCTCTCCTGTCTCCCCGCTGCTCCCTCAGCAGTGGACTTCAGGAGATCCACCTGTTCTGCTCCCCACTGTGTCTCTGGTGAATCCTCTCCCCCCCACCCCCGGCATCTCTGGCCTGCACCCCAATTCTTGTATGGATAAATTAATAAATAAGTCTTTTTAAAAGATTTTTTTTTTAAATGATTTTATTTTATTTGTGCATACAGAACTGGGATACAGGCCAGAGATGTGGAGGGTGAGAGAATTCACCAGAGACAGAGTGGAGTGCAGAACAGGCAGATCAACGAAATACACTGCTGAGGGGAGCAGCGGGCGGGTCAGGAGAGGTCTGCCACGCCATGTGGTCACCTCCGGGGCAGGCGGGAATTGAACTCATGAGGAAGCGGCTTTAGATTCTCAGTGCTGTGCTTTAACCCGCTGCGCCACCAGGGAGGGCCTTAAAAAGATTTTTAAAAATTGGGGCAGAACACTCTGGCCCAGAGGCACACCTAATTAAGTTTTGAATGAACTTCCCTGTGATCCAGATTGCCTCTGACTTGCCAGCAGTATGAGGCATGGCATGCATGTCTTTTTCCATCTGTCTTTGTGTTCCTTCCCAGCTCTCGCCTCAGCAAAAGCCCCTCCTGAATTGTTGAACCCAAGGACGTTCATATTTCTATACCCCTTGACACTACCTTTTGTCAAAGTGCCTTTTAAAAATGCTCTCCTCGGCCCTCCCTGGTGGCGCAGCGCGTTAAAACACAGCACTGAGAAGCTAAAGCCGCTTCCGCATGAGTTCGATTCCCGCCTGCCCCGGAGGTGACCACGTGGCGCGGCAGACCTCTCCTGACCCGCTCGCTGCTCCCCTCAGCAGTGTACTTTGTCGATCTGCCTGTTCTGCTCCCCACTCTGTCTCTAGTGAAGCCTCTCACCCTCTGCATCTCTGGCCTGTACCCCCAGTTCTGTACGAATAAATAAATAATCTTAAAAAAAAATGCTCTCGGTGGCGTGGGCGTGGAAGGCCAGCTCTCCAAGGCAGGGCGGCGACAGAGCCGAGCATCCGGTCAAAAGGCAGGAGCAGCACTTTCCACGTGCCAGTCACCATGGAGTCCCAAGTGGAGAGAAACCCGGCACCTCCAGTCGAGCTGGGGTGAGGCACGTGACAGAAGTAATTCTAAGAAGCCCACGGTCTGCAAACTGGTGACTTCATGGTTGTTGACTTACGCCGTTAGGCTGTCTCACCCAATAGGACCACACTCCCTGCTCTTTATGGTCTCAAAGGTGAAGGTCGTGTGTGTGTGTGTGTGTGTGTGTGTGTGTTGGGGGTCAGTGGTGTGCAGCGACTGTTTGACCTGGGTTTTCTGAAACAGCTTTCATTTGCTAGGACTTGCTGTGTTCATCACAGATGAGTGTACATAATAACATGTGAATTAATTCCTCTGCATCAGTGTACTCTAACACACACACACACACACACACACACACACACACACACACACACCCTTTCTGCTTGGAAGATAGGTCTTGGTCATAAGTGAGATGGGGGTGAGGGAGAAGACCCAAGACTTCGCCTCAGTTGTGCCTGGACTGGACCGCATCTCTGCAGTTCAGGGCTCAGGGCTGGGAGCCTGGGGGCCTGTGGACTTCCTGGAGCCTCAGGTGCCTCATCTGTAAACACAGGCCAGTAGCTCTACCTCATGGGGCCTTGGTGCGGCTTGGGTGAGTCCCAGGTCCCTTCTCTTCTGTCATGTGTGCAGGGCTCCAACCTGGCAGCAGCAGCTTCTTGGCCTCAAGGTCCTGCCGCTCACCTCACCCCTCCCTCAGCCCCCAGCCAGGCAGGCGCTTCAACAATTTGCCTATTGTGACCGTCTCTGCGTCCTTTATAAGGACGGTGTTTGGGGCCGCCTAGAAACGCTCCGCACCTGGGAGGGAGGTCTGGCGGGGCGGGCGGCCCCTCACCCTTCTGTTACTCAGCCTGTGCAATGTGGGCACCATTTCCCTCCGGCCCCTCCTTACCTGCCAGGACGTTCCAGAGGCAGATGCCCCCGGGGCCGTTGACCGCCCTGTAGGGCACCTGGATCAGGTTAAGAATGGCAAAGCCCATGCTGGCCAGGGCCAGGGCCAGGGCCAAGAGGAGCAGCAGCAGCGTGGTCACGTGCAGGCCTGTGTTGAGCTCCCTCACCAGGTGTGGGAAGACTGCGGAGAGCAGACAGCCGTTTCAGAGTCACAGCTCCCGTCAGGCTCATCAAGCCCAAACCTGCTTCCCCGGAGAGTCCGCATGGGGGGTGGGGTGGTGGTGGGAGCGGGGAGCGGGCAGCAAGTGCAGGGGCTTCCAGAGGCAGGAGCTGCCCAGCGGACTCGGATCACGCCTTCCCCCCCCCCCACAACTCCCCCCCATTCCCGCTGGCACCTCTGCCAGCTTACCTGCCTCCTCCTGTTCACAGGTCGGGGTCTCCCAAGCCTGAGAACTAGATCCGTCTCCCTCTCAAGTGTCCTTTCCACTCCACAGTTTCCAGACACTCCACGTTTACATCCTAGCTCTGACTCAACTTACTGTCCTGAGTTTCCGTTCATATTTATCTCTGTCCAGTGATCTCCAGCATGGAAACTGCACCCTGCAAAAGCCGTCTCTTAGGTCGCTCCGTGCTGCCTTTCTGTCATGGGGGGGGGTCCCCCCCGTCAGGCTCATGCTCCCCTGTTATTCCAAGCCTGATAGCTTATGTCTCTTGCTTTGTGTCCCCTTTCTTGTTCATGCAGGATACCCCAGGAGAAGAGTCACCTGTGCAAGCAGCGGGAGGAAGAGGCTTTGCTGACAGGGATGAGGCACTGGCCACGGGGTGTGAATGCATGGCCCTCTACCACAGCGGTCACTCAGGGACAGCATGTGTGTCACCTGTACTAGTGGGTCTTCTTTAGAGTAGCAGTATTGCAGAAAGCCCACATTATGAATCAATATGAGGCTTTTAATAAATTAAGTGCAGCCACATAATACAAGTTTGAAAAGGAACTCATTGTGTCCTCATGTAGATATGAACCCATTTCCAGATTTGCAGGGACAGTTGTCCATCGCAAATTCTGGAGGGAGGAATGTGGGGAGGGCAAGGGGGGTCAGGCTGAGCAGGGTTGGGGTCTGGCACTCAGGAGTTTGTGACCCTGGACAAAGGTGCATGACCTCTCCGAGCCTCAGTTTTCTCCCCTGTCTGGCAGGGTGCTGGAGGGTTGGTCCACCACAGGCCACACGTCTGGCCTCTTGTGAATGAAAATGAGTTTGTTGAGACTCATTCAACTGATATGTTTGAGCACCTACTATGTGTCAGGCATTTTTTCAGGGCCCGGGGTCATTGGTGAATAAAGCCGATGCTTGGCTTCAATGTCGACCTACCAAAGGGGCAGAGGCAAACTGTAACTAAAAGCATAACAGAGAAGAAAGGGAACGTTACGGTGCAGGCGGCCGCAGGCTTTGGAGATGGCCCATGCGCTGTCTTCCAGGGGCTGTGTTTACTGTGTCCCCTTAACTTTGTTTTGCTCACGCAAGTCTTTGGAATATCTCTGCTTCCCGTGGTGTCCATGTCTCCTGCAGGCTTTGCGACTTCCTTAGTTGTTCTTTGTTCATTCCCCTTGACTGTGTATGAAATTGTGTCTTTTCCTGGCAGCTCTGTAACACTCTCCAATATCAGAAAAATCTCAAGGATGGTACAAAGGAAAGAATTTTTTTTTTTCCTTTGGATCCATCTGCGAGTACATTTGCCCTCATCTTGAGCACCTTCGGGTCGAGTTCCTCTAAAAAGTACATCCCCTTGCCAGACGCAATACAACCCCAAGGTCATTACTGGAACATGGAACACGGCTGCCGCCCTCCCGACACCCTGTTCTGGGTCCTTCCGTGGCTGCAGTGGCGGCCCACGTGGCAAACAGGGCTGGCTCAGAAGCAAGGCTGCAGAGCGGGCTCATGGCCTTGGCTTTTACTTCTTTGTGTGTGCATGTTCAGCTTCTTGTGGATGTCATTTTAAAAATTCTATTTTCTTTAATTGAGGTGTTTTACAGCAGTGGGTATGAGTTAGGTGGAGAAGTTCACACCTCATCGCCGCTATGCTTTTAATAGAGCTATTTTTCTAGTATCATCCCACCCAGTTTAATTTCTTGGCAAATATCTCTAGGGATCTTTATGCCCTCTGAATGTACATACCACGTGTTCTTCTTTCATGTCTATAAATGATGCCAAATTGTGTGATTCTATTTGTAAACAGTCCGGCTAGAAAATCTTTATGTACTTCAAAAGAGCCTTAACCTGGCCAGGTTTCTGACAACTGTTATTCTTAACTGTAGAAATCCAATAGTGGCTAAAAGTCCTTTGCATTTGCACGATGTGGACTAATTATGATCATGGGGACACTGTCCTTGCCACTCCCCTAGTGGCTTGGTTCTAGGGGCTTGCAGATTATTGCTTTTCTGGCTTTGTTTCTCTTCCCCAGAAGATCCTTCATAAGCTGGGCTTGAATTCCTGCCTGGTGTTGGCTGGAAAAACAGCTCAGAAGTGGCATGAACTTGAGCCCGCTCACGTTCCCGGACAGCGTCCAGCGCCTTGCCTGGGTCTCCCCACCAGAAGGCGGCTCAAACTGGGTGGTCTGATCGCCCTGCCCAGGGGCAGGGCCCTGGCTTCTCCTTAGTAGGAGTGGCTTTACATAAGCAGCATCAGCATGCTGCCTGTCATCTCTGCAGGTGGTCTGCACAGACACGCCGTGCCAAGGACACCCAGACCTGAGTCTGGCTCTCAAGGCTGGCTCTTCTGTTCTTGGCTGGGTGACCGGGGCAAGGTAGGCACTCCAAGCCTCAGTGTTGTCCTCTGCAAAATGGGATCGTTTCTGATTCCTTCTCTACACCCCTGTCGTGAGACTTTATTGAGACATGCTACATAAAGCACTTGCCAGAATGTCCGACACAGGTAAGCACTTGGGACCTGAACGGGTATCAGGAAGAAGTAAACAGCTACCCTTGTTTCTAAGGTTTCTTTGGGATTTTGTAGGAAAAGGCCGTTTTGGCTCTCTGTGGTCTTGGATATTATGCCTTAGTTGAAGCAACAGCTGAATCCCACATTTACACACAGCACTCATACATAGTGAAAAAAGTGTTTCAAGCAGCTTTCCCGTCTCAAGTATACTCACTCGTGAACTGGGTCCGGCGGCCCCCGAGTCCACACTGCCGCACCTTGCACCCTCGGAAGAGCCCGTAGTAAATGTCCCCGATGAATTTGACCAGCTCTGGATCCGTGGCGTTGACCAGGTCTGCTCCAGTCTGACACAGGATCTTCCCACTCAGCCAGTGGGGCACCACCAGGGCAGCGATGATCAGGACGAAGGAGGAGAAGCTCAGGACGGAGGCCAGCCCGTACCATGTCTTTTTGAACCATCCAGGCATTCTCGGGGCCACAGGTCACGCCCCAGGTGTCCGGGCAGAGGCGGCGACTCTGGACATCTTCTGGATGCACCGCACTCCTCTGCTCCAGGGTCAGCTCTTCCAGACCCTCTCTTTCAGGGTGGCCAGTCCGGCCCCTGTCCCCCTCAGCCGCTCCTCAAGGTCCGTGTTTACTACAACCACATCCGGAAGTCTCTGCAAGGCGGTCTTCACCTGACTTGAGTGTTGGGAGTAACCTGAGAGCTCCCACTGGACTAATGTTTCAGCAGAGGGTATTATTGTTCCTCCTTTCAGTATGTAAATAACCCTGGTGTGGACCTGTTCACGACCAGAAGCCACGAAGTCAGCTCTACCAGGTTGATCTGGCCAGAGAGACTCTAACCTGTTTCCAAAAATGGCTCCGGTAGAAGGAAAACAAAAATGAAACGATTGGCACTTGAACATCATCAACAATGCACCATATTAAATGCCGATCTCGGATGCATCCCTGGCCACTGCTTTCTCTTAAAATGTCACGGCTGTCCTAACCCCAAGAACAGTTATACATTACATGAAATGACCTCTGTTATCAAGGCTTCTCATTGAATGTGTCAATGAGGTGTTTAATTCCTGGATTTAAAACAGGATGAATCTACTGAGGGTAAAATTATATATAACAATTTGTGGCTGTTGGGGTGGCCTGGACCCCAAAACATTCTTTTCCCTCTACCTTTTGTGTCATCTGAGTTGGGACAGAAAAGTGTTTTTCTCATGTGTTTGCAAATAATAATCAGACTGCTAGGGTATTCATCTCTGAAGCTCTGATCTTTTTCTGTAACTTGTAGGGACTCAGATTGAAATCTTCCCTATTTTCTATCTTATCCTCTGGCTTTTTAATTTTTGACTTTTACTCTTACTGAATGTTACTGTCATGTGAGTCAGCAATGGCCCGTGTCAGTAGCTCTGGGAACACGATTGGACATAGGAGGCACAGAAGGTGCCTTGGGTGGTGTCGGAAGCGTGGCGGGGTCAGCAGTTTGCACTGTTAACCAGCTGGAGTTGGGTGAGGGCCAGAGGGACGGGGGAACAGAAATGTCAGACTTCTGCCCCCTCACTGGGGTTCATTTCTGTGCGCGCCTCATAGTGAAAGTAGAGAAGAGCATCTCTGAAGCTTATTCAGAACTCCTACCAAACGCTGCTCACCCAGCAACTCTTACCCAGCCGTGTGGACCCTTCTGGCTGTACCTCTCCTGGAAGGTGGATGTTAGGGCTGGGTGACGGTTCAGATCTTTGAAACAACAGTTCAGCTTCCTCATAATAACCTTGAAATAGTAAATGTTTTCTGGGAATAAATAGCAAAGTACAATTAAAAGCCTTAGAAAAGAATTGGCATCTTGATAATTAATTGGTGTTATTCTTATTTTTTTAAAGATTTATTTATTGATGCATACAGAACTGGGGTACAGGGGTGGTGAGAGACTCTACCAGAGACAGAATGGGTAGCAGAACAGGCAGATCAACGAATTACACGCTGAGGGGAGCAGCAGGCGGGTCAGGAGAGCCAGGGATCGAACTGGCCCTGAAGTGGCTGCGGCCAGCTTGCAGTGCTGTGTCCTAACCTGTTGTGCCACCCGGGAGGGCCCTGTTATTCTTTTATTTTAAAATCAAGCTTGCTTTTTTTTTTTTTTTTTGAGAAGGCAGAATGTGTGTTATTATACCTGAGTCACATTTCTGTCCTGAATGATGGAGTTATGACAAACGTAGGTATTGTGGGGAACAGCTGACTACTAACAAGTCCTTGTCATGCTTCACGCAGGCGGGAGTGGTTAAGCAGATCTCTAATTATTACAGGCCAGGATTGAACTGCTGTACTTCTGGGAAAGTGGTTGGGTGTCTTTGGCCTCAGTTCCCTAATCTGTTCTACAATTGTTGGGTCAAGTAGCACCTGTGAAACAGCACTTGCTGACCACATGGCACTATGTATGGCATACAGAGGGCACCGGGTGTCTGCTTCCCACCCAGCCTTCTAGTGAGCCTGTTCCTGATCATGAAGCTTGTGATAATAAAATGTGCTGCGGGCCGGACCGGAGATCTGTGTCATATATTCTTCGAGAAAACCTTGCTGTCATGTTCCAGGGTATTTTGTGGTTTGTTGTATATATTTATATATTTGTGAATATATTTAAACAGTTAAAATATAGCATGCTATAGTTTTGGTATCACGGTTTGGGCAACCTTTTATTTTTAAATACGCCTTCAAATGCGAATTTAAATACCCCAGCCCCCAAGTGGGAGACATGGGGACCTCACACTCTCTGGAGGCCCAGTGGGTTGTCACAGAGGTCCTGGTAAAGAGAAGACTTAATGACGCTCAGTTAGCCTGTGTTCAGCTACCGACTAGTGGCCACACTGCTCTACGCAGAATTATCTTCAAAACCTGAAAGACCAAACTGACGCCATGACAGGCTTCAGAATGCTTCTGAACCAGCCAGGCCTAAGTCTCGGTTATCAACAAGGCCCTCAGCCGAGTTTAACTGTCAATGTCCCATCTTGCTCATCCCATAGCAACCGCCAATTAGCAAGTAGGCAAGTGACCAGTCCAGGGCAGGAAAGCACCAGATGCCCTAAGGTATGCGGGCGAGTAGCGAAGGTCACATCTTACATGCATAGACCAGCCTGGTTAAGACAAGATAACTTTGTTCAATGTCCACCAATCAATGTACTGCTGAGCTAAAACTCCCCTCTGCAGAGCTGAAACTCCCCTCTTCTGCAATAAAAACCCTGCCTTGCCTGAGCTCGGGGCTCTCAACTTGGCCACTGCCTGTCAGTGCATGTTGGACGCCCAGGCTCGGGCTTGCAGTAAAGACCCTCGTGTGCTGCATGGGAATTGGCTCCTTGGTGATCTTTGGGAAACTCGAAACCTGGCCCAACAAACCCTTTCCAAGCAGGACAGTATTCCCCTCTCACTGGCCAGCCCACCTGAGAGCTATTAATGTCCTTGGGGACACCCAGCTATTCAACGGGGTGGGCGCAGGGAGAGGCCACCTTGCTCCAGCGCACCAGGTAACAGGAGTAGAGGCGCCAGGCGTGTCTGATCCTGGGCGCAGACCCCC
>NW_004567113.1:51136574-51137551 GCF_000260355.1 Condylura cristata
AGGGCGAAGCGGCTAATCGGGTCCTTCGGCGCAGGTTGCCTGCCTCGAGCAAAGCGCTGTGGGTGAAGCTCGTCCCTTGAGCCGGCCTTGAGGTTTTGGAGGCGCGATCCCCAAACGGCTGACGTCTGTTTGCCTGGACAGTTTCAGCTACTTTTGCAGGGTCAGGGGTCTGCTGCGCGCCGCCGGGGTGGGGGGGCGACCGCCCGCGGGGAACCGCGACCGGCCGGACCCGGCTGGTTCTGGCTGGCGACTCCGCCCTGTGCCGTCCAGCGGCTGCAGCCTGCGAGGCAGAGTCCGCGCGGGAGCCGGGGGCGCTTCCCTGGGGGTCAGGCGCCGCCGCAGCCAGAGCTGGGAGCCTGGGGCAGGCAGTTAGGGTCCCGGGACTTTGTTCTGGCTCGCGACGTGGCGAGGGAATTAGGCTTTCGCACATCGCTCCCTTCCAGCCACCCGCGTGCTGGAACCTGGGCAGTCAGGGTTTAGGGGGGCTTCCTGGGGTGTGGAAATGGACGGGACGACAGTGGGCGCCTTGGAGGAGTGAGGTCCTGCACCGCACTCTTTCTTACTCTTCCTAGGCTCATTTAAAAAAAAAAACGATTTATTTCTTTGTGCATACATTACTGGGGTACAGGCCAGAGGTGCAGCTCGCCCCCCCATCCCCAACATGAATTGGCCTTAGAGTGGAAAAGTTGACTTTTGCCAGATGACTGTAGTGCAGTGGGTGCTGTTGCTATCAGCATTTTGTAGGTTTCCAGGCTGCGCTCTGCCCTGGTGGACGCCCCACCTAGGAGGAGGGTGGTTTAACCTTTGTCTCCACGTCCCCTGTGGCTGGTGACAGGTGGGGAGTGTTCCTGAATGGATGCAGTGTTCTGCCAAGCGCCTGTGTGTGGGTGGGGGTGGGGGGAGTGTAAACTCTGGGGCTTCGAGACCTGGGGTCTTGGTGTTTTCTGATTCTTTTAAAAAAAGGTTTATTTGTTTAT
>NW_004567113.1:51137821-51144034 GCF_000260355.1 Condylura cristata
GGGGGTCAGGAGAGGTCTGCTGCTATTTGTTTATGCACACAGAACTGGGGGGTCAGGAGAGGTCTGCTGCACCATGTGGTCACCTCCGGGGCAGGCGGGGATCGAACTCTTGCAGAAGTGGCTTTAGCTTCTTAGTGCTGTGTTTTAACCTGCTGCGCCACCCGGGAGGGCCCTGTTTTCTGATTTTAAAGCTGTGCTTTCCTCTGGTTCCTCACCCTAGTCCTGGCATTGTCAACCCCCATTCTCAGGGAGGGGCGTCGGCTGACAGGGGGGTGAAGCCAGGATTCAAACGCAGGTCCTGATCAAGCCCACAATGCTCTAGGGCAGCCCCTCCCTGGGGGTAGGAATCCAGCCTGCCCCCCCACTTGGTACAACGGGGCAAAGATGGCCTCACATTTTTAAATGGTTGGGAAGAAATGACTAGAAGGATATTTGGCGACATGTGAAAAGTATGCAAAATCAGTTGTTTGGTAACACAGACATGCTGTGGCTGACGGTGATCTCTGGCTGGGCCCCTTTCCAAGTGGGGTTGAGTAGGGAGACCCCCATTTTCACTCAGGCGAAAATGTTTACTTTCTGACACTGCAGAAAGTCTGTAGAACCCTGGCCTGGGAAGTCCCCGGAAGGTCAGGGTTTGGTATTTTCTTAATGTGTAAACCATTTAAAAAAAATTTATTTTTGTTAATGCATACAAGAACTGGGGTGCAGGCCAGGGGCGCTGGGGTGAAAGGAGTCACCAGAGACAGAGCGGGGAGCAGAACAGGAGGCTCTACTGAGATCCACAGCTGAGGGGAGCAGTGGGGAGACAGGAGAGGTCTGCTGCGCCCTTGGGCCACTCCCTGGCCAGAGTTCCAGGCACCTTGGCCCAGGCTGGGGGATAACTTGATAGCATTGAGACTTTAACCCCCGCGCCACCAGGGAGGCCCTGTAAAAAAGTTTTTGTTCCCCACGGCCCACCTCCAGCCTGTCTGCTTAGCAGATTTAGTGCTCGTTGATTATTTCTAGCCCCACTTCTGGCTTTTGGCTGGGTGAAGCCTCTGTCCTGAGCTTTGCACTCGAAGCTGCCGTCACCACCAGCCCTTCCATCCCCTTGACCCTTCCTCGCTCCCCCCACCTCTAGGCCTCGGACCCCCGCATGTGTTAGTGCCCCTGGTTTCGGTTCCTACTGTGTTGCCAGGCAGGTGTGGGGTACACGGCTTTGCCCTGACTTGTGTTACTGCACCTACCCTCGCTTTCCTGAACGCCCTCTGCTTGGCTGTAAATGGCTGCGTTCGTCCTGCCTTACGGGGAGGAAGGGCGTGTTTGGGGCTGAGCTGGCCTGGGGGCCAGCCGGCACACGAGGGCATAGCCCGCCCGTCCTGTGAGGGTGAGAGTGGACACCTTGTCCTCTCGCTAGCCGGTTTCCATTCCTGTCACTATTCCCCCACGTTTGGAGGACGGATCTTTAGAGGTTTAAGAGCTCACTGTCTCCTGACCAAACCCTTTCTCCCCCCTCAGTGGGTGGCCAGCATCGACGTGGTGGAGAATGAAGAGGCCAGCGCGAGCGTGGTCGTTAAAATGACGGACTCGTTTACCGAGCAGGCTGACCAGGTAATTGCAGAGAAGGCCCGGTGAGCGGGTGTTGGGTCGGGGGGTGGGGGGAGAGACGTCGGGGTCGGGGTCGGGGCGGCCGACCCAGCTTGCTGCTGCTGGGGTCTGCCCTAGGCCACAGCATGACTTTAGAATGAATCGGGACAGCAGGGTACCCCGGGTGTTAGAACAGAAATAGGAAATGCATTGCTCAGGAGCGGGGCGGGATCCCATCCGCTAGGAGGAAGGAGGTCCTGAGAGGCTTCTAAAGGCAACTAAGGAAGCAGAAAGTCAGGCCTGGGAGCTCAGCGCCCCTGCGGGCAGGCATCTCATCCTCCTGTGGGGGATGAAAGAAGACTTCCTGGGTCAGAAAATTGCACCCCAGCTGGTTAAGGCAGGCATTTCTGGGCCAGGTTGTCGTGGCAGTGATGAGGTAGTGGGTCTCGGGCTTAGCACAAGGGAGTCCATCTGGAGCCTGTTGTCTCTCTCGCTCTCTCTCTTTTTTTTTTTTTTAAAGATTTGTAGTTTATGCATACAGAACTGGGGTACAGGCTGGAGGTGCAGGGGTGATGAAAGGATTCACCAGAGACAGAGTGAGGAGAAGAACAGGCAGATCCACTAAAATACACTGCTGAGGGGAGCAGCAGGTGAGACAGGAGAGGTCTGCTGCACCATGTGGGTCAGCTCCCTGGCCAGGGATCGAACTTGTGCTGCAGGGGCTGTGGCTAGCTTCACGGTGCTACACTTTAACCCATTGCGCCACCAGGGAGGGCCCTGTTGTTTCTTTGCTACGAGGGTAAGCGGAACCTGGGTTTGGTGAGGTACTCACGGGTAGAGGGAAATCCCGGAACTTCTTAGAGAGCGTTGCTGTGGGGTGTAGGAAAAGGAAAGATTGGTTGCCAGTGCCAGAGGCGTCTCCTCGAAGGAGTAACCTGAGGCCTCAGAAAGTGCTACGGAGAGAGGCCAGGCTCAAACGTCCCTTCTGGGAGGGAAGCTGCATCTCAAGTCTTATGAAGACTGATTTTAACCAGTTAGGAGGACGCTTCAGCAGTTCCAGAGAAATAGAAAAGGGGCTTGGGCAATAGGCAGAATGACCTGTCTCACATTTTAATAAGTTGTAACAAGAGCACATGCATATATTTTCAATGCTTTAAAGACATTTCACTCCAACAGAAGCAGAGGAAACAAAAGAGAACCCCCCGTCCCCTTGATACTCAGTATTTTGCCATCGACTGTATATATTTTACTGCTTTTTACATGCAAGGGCGTGGGGAGAGTCGAACGGAACATCTCGGATTATGATTACGTCGTTGGTGAAGAAAGCCTGGAAGGGCTTATTCAGGAAGGGGGGCCGTGGGCCCTGCGGCTCTAGCTGATTATTTTTCATCTTTTCTTTATTCGTCGCTCATTTCTCATGTCCCACCCTTCAGCATGTTCAAAAGAATACGAGATTGCTTGATCAGAATCACAGGGAAAGGCAGTCCAGAGTTCCCCGTCCAGTGGTCATCCTGGAGTGGGTGTATCTGCTCCGCAGTGTTCGTGGCCAGCGGGAGGCGACCTCAGAGGAACTTGCAGAGTAGACCCAGGTGCCTGTTTAGGGGTAACCGACTAGTGCGTCTCTGACCTTTCCTTGAAGGTGACCGCCGAGGTGGGCAAGCTGCTGGGTGAGGACAAGGTGGATGCCATCCTTTGTGTGGCCGGAGGATGGGCCGGGGGCAACGCCAAGTCCAAATGTGAGTGCTTTTCTGAGTTGACCCCTCGCTCCCCTCTGCTCTTCTTCCACAGTGGGGGGGCTTCGCAGCAGCCCGAGCCCAGCTCTGCGAGGTGGGAACTGACAGCACCCCATCCCACAGAGGGGAGAGGAGAGTTAACATTTGCCACCTCTGAGTTGTCTCCCCTTTCCTGCTTGTCTGTACTGAACGTCTTGCTTGTTAAACATTTGCAATGAATTTGGTGTTCACAGTATTTCAGTGTGTCTCTCCAAAGCATAACCCCCTTCTCTGACGCGCCCCCAAACCATGATCGTACCTAAGAAAATGACGGCGATTCCGTGGCGGTAGTAGCCAGCCTGTGTTTGAATAACCCCAATTTCACCTGTACCTCTTACGCTTCCCCCCTAACCGCTGTCAGTCAGGGTTCACGCGCTGCATTTTGTGGTCTTCAGTCTCTTCACCTAGATTATTTTTTTCCTTGCGAGGCTTGGTGAGTCCAGATCAGTTCTTATGTTAACTCTCCACCTGTTGAGTTTGTCTCATTCTTTCTCGTTTAATGAGACAACTGTCCCGCCAGCGACGTGACTTGCAGTACACTGTCCCTCCTCACGTCTCCAGCAAGGCCAGGGAAATGGCCAGCTTTATTTTTTTAAGTATTTATTTGCTTATATATTTACATCATTGATTATTTTAGAAGTGTTTACATTCCCCCCTGCACCCCTCCCCCCCCCAGGCCAGGTGTAGACCCCATAGAATTTCCTTCTTACTTGGTTCCCTATATTCCTCCTTTAAGTGAAACCATTCGATACTTTTCATTTCCTTTCTGGCTTATTTCACGGGCCCTTCTAGCTCCATCCATTTGGTTGAGGAATGCACGAGCTGATCTTTTTGATCGCTGAGTAGTATTCCACGGTGCGTAAAGGACACATCTTAATCCGATCGTCTATTTTGGGCATTTAGGTTGTTTCCAGGTTTTACCTATTGTAAATAGTTCAGCTTTATTTTAAACAAAAGTCCCTAATGTGGGCACTAAGCTTTCAGCCATAACACAACCTTAGCTCTGGAGAGGCTCTCCTATGTCCATAGGGGAACACCTACGTAGACACCCACATTCTTATTGCAGACCAACTGCCCTCTGTAAACGGCCACCTGAATCAAAAGCCAGTCCAGCATTACATTACTGTCGGCCACTCCTCATTGGTCGGCTGAAATGTCACCAGTTTGCCAGTGAGGGGCAGAGACTGGCGGTCACCAGGTCCAGATTGGAACCTGCATCTCCCACACAAGCCTTGAGCTCTTGGCACCGGGACCTGTAGATGAAGGAGCGGGAGTGGGGAGCAGCCTTAGGGGTATTTGGCTGCGTCACTGAGCCTCTGCTGTTTCCCTCTCAGCGCTCTTCAAGAACTGTGACCTGATGTGGAAGCAGAGTATATGGACATCCACCATCTCCAGCCACCTGGCCACCAAGCACCTCAAAGACGGAGGCCTCCTGACCTTGGCTGGGGCCAAGGCAGCCCTGGACGGGACGCCCGGTAAGCCCGCATTTCCCGCCTGGGAAAGGGGGGTGCCTGGGGGGAGGCGGCCTGAGGAAGCCCCTCCTCTCGCTGCTGCCTTCCCGGTGGGTGGACTTTGTTTCCTTGAAGACCTTGTTGCTGGGCTCGTGTCTGTGACTCACCAGGGGACAGTTGGCCGTGGATCTTAATTAATAAGTTGCCACCTGTCTGTTGTGTTCCTACGTCCCAGGGAAGCAGCTGGCCCCCGGGAAGAATGTGGGTGCAGAGTGAGAGGTCTGGGGTGGACCCTTCACCTGGCTGTGTGGTCTAGAGCACGTTTGATCTCGGGCCAAATTTCCGCTGCAGCTTCCGTAGCGGTACAGGCTGCTTGAGCTCTCGCCCTGAGGGCAGCTATGGGCACTGTGGTGTGCCCTATAGATGGTGCCCGGCGCCTGGTCAGTCCTACGGTGGCTCGCAGCGGGCCCCTGCGCTCTCGCTTAACCCCGATAGATGTCAGGGTTATCTTTACCACTTGACAGCTACGGAGACTAAAACTTATGTTTAGCAACTTGTCACTTGGGCAGTCAGTACTGATGCAAATTTATTTTCAAAGAAGTTTAAATTTGTAATTTGCAAATTTATGTTTAGCCAAACCCCCGGTTACCTGCCAGCCGTGTGCTCGGCCTGCCCCATCACACAGGCCCGGCCTGCAGCTCTGTGCCTGCGTTCCTGAGTGGGGGCGGCCGGAGCAAAGCACCAGGCTGGGGCGTCAGCGGCCCAATGCGTTTTCTCGCCTTCCTAGAGGCGGGAGTGCGGGATCAGGGTGTTGGCGGGCCCTGTTTCTCTCTGAGGCCTCCCTCCCGGGCTGGCTGGGGGCACCTTGTCTCCTTCCGTGGCCTTTCCTGTGTCCTGATGGTCTCTGCTTACAGGCGCCCCAGTCCTCCAGCAAGCCTCATGCTCACTGTCACCTCTTTAACAGCCTTGTCTCCCGACACAGCTACGTCGGGGCTTAGGGCTTCAGCATTTAAATTTGGGGGGCCCCCAGCTCTACTGAAGCAGTCCCTGGGGATAGGGCTGGTAGTGCATATGTGGGTTTTGGGGGGAGGCTTCTGCACAGGGAGGCAGAAGTACCGCCTCCAATTCCTTCTAAATGAAGCCTTCCCTCAAAAATAATGGCAGACTTTGGGGGCCCCTGTTGTAAGTAGTAGAGATCTTGCACTTCTTTTTAAATGTTAATGCAACTCACTGGGGACTCGTACAAATTAACTGCTTCTTGCCACCCGTTTCTTATGCTTCTCAGCGCGTGTGATCTCCCAAGGCTGTGGCTCATACGATAATTAAGGCTGTGGAGATGAGCTCTGTTAGTTCTGCTGAGACCTGGTTTTCATTAAAGATGACATAGAACAGTAGCACGAGGAGGTAAACAGAAGTGACCATTA
>NW_004567113.1:51144859-51146652 GCF_000260355.1 Condylura cristata
AATGACTTTGCAAGAAGTTACAGGCTTAGAAAAGAAGCTCCTTGGCTTTTGGCTCTGTTGGACCTGGTTTGGGCTACGTGGCCATTCTCAGTGCAGCCTCCTGAAAGGATGAACGTGTCCACTGTTGTGGACATTTACAAGATGAACTCGGGGGAACCAGAAAGGAAGGCCGGGAGGCGGTAGGAAATGAGGGTGACACAGAAAACACAGAAGGGCATTTTCAAGAGGGAAAGGTCAGCTGTAGGAGCTGATCCTGCTGAAGCAACTCAGGAAAGAATGTAGCATAAGCGCCCTTAGCAATGAAGTGGTGACTAAAGACCGTATCAAGATTTCACTGTGTGGTGGGGCAGAGGAAAGAGCAGAGTGCCCTACCTGAAAGCTAGAAGGGGACCGGCAGGAATATAGACGAAGGTGGTCATCAGGGCGTAGATACCTGGACGTGGTTTTAAACGATCGTGGAGCATTCCTGTGAGTCACTCCAGGCTGACGCGGCTCACACTATGCTGTAGGTTAGTTTGTGCATCTTTAAGTTCTTAGTGAGATGCTGCTTAGCTCCCTTGTGAGAGATCGGCTAACGTGGCTTCCGCCCCCAGAAAAACAGGGGTATCTGTGTGTGATTTGAGAGTAAATGAAGAACTGTAGGAACTTATGTTTAAAGGGCTAAATTGCCCTTCCAGCCCAACAGGAGTTGATCAAGTGAAGTCTGTTTGTTTTTTAATCTTTTTGGTTATGATCAGACTAACTCTGTGATTATGTTGTCAGTTTCTTTAAAACACTATTTATTGAGGCAATGTTGGTTTACATGATTGGGTTTGTTTTAGGGCCTTAAAGGTTCCCTCTGCAGATGCGCATCCTCACACCCTGCCGACCACGGGCCCCAGTAACCCCCACCACGGTCCATGGAGCCCCCCCACACCCAGACACCTGCCTTTCTGAGTGTTGGGGTACAAATTTTGCAGCCAGATGTCATGGGTTCGTTGCTGGCTTGGTTTTTTCTGAGCCTGTGTTTTGTTTCTCTCTGTTGCACATGTACAAGAAACAAGAGACGATGACAGTCAGCCCCTCCCACCCCCGGGTTTTGAGGTGCATCTGTGGGCTGTCAACCAGCAGACAGATGTGTTTTTTACGCTCACGGATCAAGCCGCGCTTGGAAACCAGTCTGTCGAGGCCACATCAGTCATTTTATAATTGGGCGCAAAGTATCTTATAGCCACGGTGTGGGATTTTGCAGAGTGAGCCCTCAGGGCTGCAGGTTGCTCCTGTCCGGATTCCTTCTGGCGTGCTGTGGGGAGTTTGCCAGGTGGGGCTGGATGAACGCTCGATTGGCTTCTTGGATCTCGTGCCTCTGACCTGGCCCCGATGTGATGAGCGGCCGCGGTGGCGAAATGTGCTTTTCGTGCATCTGGATGACGTTCTGAGACCTTGACCCTCTTTGTAACCTGCGGTCTGTGAAGCAGCACGGTGATTGGTTCCTGGGCTGGCCTGTGACCCTCCACCTCCCCCGAGACCTTGCATGGGGCCATGACACTTTAAACCCTGCGTGTGGGCTTTCAAAGGAGGCCGCTGACTGTGGGAGGGAGGATGGTTCCTGGAGGAGAGGAGGTGTTCACAGCAGTTAACCCTGCTCTGTGGCTGCTGGCCTAGTGACAGGCTCGCCGACTTCACTCAGCAAGCGCCCGCCTGGGCGGGTGGCGTGAGGACGGGTCAGGGCGGCCCCGGGGTGCTTTAAACACACAGCCTTCCCTGGGCTTCGGTTACCCCTCACCCCCCGCTGATTTGTTGGTTTTTTTTTT
>NW_004567113.1:51147147-51153428 GCF_000260355.1 Condylura cristata
TCTACTTTTGGGTACCCCCTGCTGATTTGTAAGAAGAAAAAGCACAGCAGGAGTAGATTGCACCCCGCGGGGCCTGGCTCAGTGGGTCCAGCCCTCGGCCGGCGTGGTCACTTTCTCAGCAGAAGTGCCTATAAAGGGGGTGCCGTTACCACCCCTGACTCGCAGTGAGAAGCCTGAGCCTTCCGGGCGCCTCAGGCCCCTAGCGCAGGCCACGCGGCTCGTGAGGGTAAGCAGTTGTGGCAGGACTTGCTGGGTTGACTCCCGTGTGGGGCCGTGTGAGCAAGGAGCCCGGGCCAGGTCAGGGGCTCAACGGGTGTCCTGGTGAGTGCGGGGGCGGATGGGGGCTGGGGGTGGGTCCGCCTCCGGGAATCACCCACGGAGCCCGGTGGCAGTTGCTGATTCCAGCAGGGCCTGGGAAGGGAGGGATGGGATAACTAGAGATAGAGGGGAGCCGACAGCATGCTGGGCCCCACTTTGTATTTAAGCAGTTTGCTCACTGATTCTTTCCCCGGGAGACTGCCGAGGCCCCCCCTCCCCCCACCCCCGCCCCCAGGCCCGACCACGGCGGGGGGCGGGGGGCGGGGGCCCACACTCAGGGCCACTCACCCGGCTCTCAGTCACCCTCTCCCGGGTCTGCCTGGACGCCTGTGTCCGGCGGACTTGCGGGAGGGGTGCTGGGTGCCATGCGAACAGCAGGTGCCTTGGCATGCCACATCTCTCCCCCTTTCTCCCCACAGGTGGCCACCCTGCCCCCCGCGCCTGCCACGGTGGTCTCTGGACACCCGGTGGCGGCTGCAGTCACTGACCCGCCCCCTTCTTCCAGGCATGATCGGCTACGGCATGGCCAAGGGCGCCGTCCACCAGCTCTGCCAGAGCCTCGCCGGGAAGAACAGCGGCATGCCGGCCGGGGCCGCCGCCGTGGCTGTGCTCCCGTAAGTGGGGGGCCCCCTGAGGGCGCGGCCCCCCTAAGTGGCTGGCTCCCCTAAGTGGCGGGGCCCCCTAAGTGGTGGGGCTGCCGCCGTGGCCGTGCTCCCGTAAGTGGCGGGGCCCCCTAAGTGGCGGGGCCCCCTAAGTGGCGGGGCCCCCCTAAGTGGCGGGGCCCCCCTAAGTGGTGGGGCTCTCCTAAGTGGCGGGGCTCCCTAAGGGCGCGGTCCCTGTAAGTGGCTGGGATCCCCTAAGTGGCTGGGCCCCCTAAGTGGCTGGGCCCCCTAAGTGGCGCGGCCCCCTGAGGGCGCGGCCCCCCTAAGTGGCGGGCTCCCCTAAGTGGCGGGGCCCCCTGAGGGCGTGGTCCCTGTAAGTGGCTGGGCTCCCCTAAGTGGCTGGGCCCCCTAAGTGGGCGGGGCTCCCCTAAGTGGTGGAGCTCCCGGTAAGTGACGGGGCTCCCCTAAGTGGCGGGGCCCCCTAAGGGGCGGGGCTCCCCTAAGTGGCGGAGCTCCCCCACGTGGGGACCTGTGTCCTGGAGTCACCCCCCGCCGGGACTCTCCCTGGTTTTGAAATTCCCTGAAGGTCCTGACGGTTTTGGAACAGGGGTGGGGCTGGTGCTTGGGAAGGCCAGAGAATGGCCAGAGCGGCAGTTGGAGATGGGTTGCTCTCCTTTTTCTTTCCCTCCACCACCTCACCCTCCCTCCATCACTCCACTCTCCCCTCCTTTCTCCCCTCCCTCCCCCTTCCCGTCACCCCTCCCTCCATCACTCCACCCCTTCTTCCTCTGCATCCTGTGGCTGTTATTTCAATATCTGTCCATCTGCCCCTTCAAGTCATCAGCAGGGTCAGGGTGGAAGGGGGTGTTTCAGGGGGGCCTGGAGACGGGCCCCGTTTGCATTTGTGACGAGGAGCCAGTGAGCAGCTGCTTTGGCCTCGAGTGCCCCCTCGGGAGGATCTGGCTGTCTCCCTGCCCTACACACAGGGCAGGCAGCCAGGTCTTGCACCTTCTGTGACCCGGCCCCTTGGCGCCCTGGACTGAGGCTGGCTGGCTCTCGGAACAAATCCACCTCCGACTTCTCTGTCTGTTGCTGAAAATCACAAGGTCTCAGGGCAGATAGCCACAGGTGAAGAACGGAGCTCTTTCTTAGTGAAAGGAGTATTTTTGTTACCCTCTACCAGTCCTGAGAAATGCATCTGCCCCTTGCAGGAAGGATGTAGCCAGCGAAGCTGGTACTTAAAAAAAGGGGCCGTATTTCTAAAAACATGGACACGACTCTTGTTCCGTCCCCACCTGCCTAACAGGGCATCACAAAGTGCCCAGTGGGCAGGCCCGGTGGGTCGTTGTGAACGTGGCCTCTCCTGGCCGTGGTCATCCCCCGTGGGCTCCCTGGCCGGCTCCCTTGGTACTGGGGGCCTGTGCCTTTCCCGGGCCCCGGAGACAGGCAGGTGCCTTTATGTGGAGAGACACTCCTAACACTAGCTTTTGTCTCGTCCATCACAGAGTTACCCTGGACACCCCCATGAACAGGAAGTCCATGCCCGAGGCGGACTTCAGCTCCTGGACGCCCCTGGAGTTCCTGGTGGAGTGAGTATTACCGTGTGTGGGGCTGGTGCCGCGTCCGCCCCCTTCTCTGCCTGTTGGCGAGAGGACAAGCTCATGTGCCCTGGCCTGCCATCCCAGGAGATCAGGAGCTGGCAGAGGGCTCCGCGTCTCGGTCCAGCGCAGAGTGGCCAGTGGGTGGTGCCCACGAGTCCCAGCTTCCCCGCAGGCCAGCACCCCAAGAGAGTTGCTTGGCTGGGCTGGGTCTGTTTCCCGGTCTCTGTGGGGTTCACCATCACTGTCAGGAGGCTCAGATGTGTGCTAAGCTCCATCCATGTGAATGTGAGCGGCACCGGCAAGGCCCCCTGGGAACATGTGGGCTTTCTCACTCTTGTGCTGGCCTCAGTCTCAGCTCCCAGCACCCCTCTGAGCACCCACCGTGGCTGGAGTATCCAGATGATGGGGCAGCTGCAGTGCCCGCCCTCACCCAGCAGGTGGCGACCTTGCCCAGCTTTGCTGCTCTCTGGGTCAACTGTGGGTGAAATTGGGGTGTGCTGGCCTGACGTCACTTCCTATTCCGACCAAGCACTTACATAGCACTTGAACGTAACTTTGGCACTCATAGCCAAAGCTCACGTGATGCCTTGGCAGGGCTGGGAGGCCCTCAGTGCAGGGCGGGGAGCTAGAGACGAGGGTCACAGCAGGCCAGCACCTGACCAGGCGATAGGGCTGCAGAGTGGCTGCTGTCAGTGTCGGGACTGCTGGGCGCTGGATTGGCAGAAAAGAAAGAAAAGGAAGCTGGCATTTTGAGCTGTGCTTGCATTTGCCGTGCTCCAGGGCCCGACCTGCACGGCTTAAATCCCACAGTTGGGATTTCAGAAACAGGCCAGTGTGTCCATGTCCTGTGAGAGCATGGACCTAACTCCTCTGTTCTAGGAGAACATTTGCGCTCACATTCTGAGCGTGTGCCAGGCCACAGCTCACAGAGGGTACAGGGACAGTGCCCCGGTACCAGAAATCCTCTCCACCCGTTTGGGAATTTGAGAATCATGTGACATGTTGGCGCAAGTGGGCTTTGAAACGTCTATGAGCACGTGATGTTCTTGCCCATCGGTGGTTCAGACCTATTCTGTCTCACCCCCCGGAACTGCTGACCGGTACATCTTCTGCACAGGTGAACTGGCACCCACACCCCTCATGGGGTCTCCCCTGGGCGCTAAGGTCGCCCCCAGAGAGGGGGCCAGGCCACAGCATGGTAACAGAGGGAGTCTGGCTACCTGCAGCCTGGTTTCGTGAGCGTGGCTGACTTTCCTTGTTCACCTTGAGTGGGAACTGAGTGGCTTGACAGGTGAGCGCTGCTCTAGCAGACTCAGCGGGCACTGGAGACTTCCAGGAGCTCGTAGGTGTGGCCAGGAAGGGTTCGCCAAGGCTCCAGCTGCGGCTGTCTGGGCGCTCGCTTAATTTCAGGTCCTCAGGCCCCGTCTCCCAGCCGGGAACCTCTGAGTCCGGCCACTAGTAGGCCGCCACGGGCTGGTGTCTCACGAAGCCGCAGCAGGAGCTTCAGGACGCTCAGACACGCAAGCGAGAAGAGCAGACTTGTTCAGAGAAAGAGCAAGTTTATTAAGGAGAACAGGAGCAAAAATAAAGTGGGACCCCTGGCTGCTGGAGCCCGGGAAGGGCAAGGGAGCTGGGGGCTGTGTCTAGGGCTACTTTGCCCTGTTTTCTCTTACTAGAGTTTACCTCCCTACCCAGGCCTCACTTTCTCAAGTGTTACCGTTTTTTTTTTTTTTTTAAGATTTATTTATTCATACAGAACTGGGGTACAGGCCAGAGATGCGGAGGGTGAGAGGATTCACCAGAGACAAAGTGGGGAGCAGAACAGGCAGATCGACGAAGTACACTGCTGAGGGGAGCAGCGGGCGGGTCAGGAGAGGTCTGCAACGCCATGTGGTCACCTCCGGGGCAGGCGGGGATCGAACTCATGAGGAAGTGGCTTAAGCTTCTCAGTGCTGTGCTTTAACCCGCTGCGCTACCAGGGAGGGCCGTGTTACCATTTTTGTTTAAACCTCACGGACTTTCTGACCTCAGCTCTGGGGTGTGTTTGGGTTAACACTTCTGTCCTCATTCAGAAGCCTCTTCCCCACGGGCGTAACCGCTGGGCCCCCTGGCTGCTCTTAACAGACTTGATTGAAAGTCTGTTTTTGTTGTCTTTTCCCTGCTTGCACACCCCGTGCTCTGTAAATGGTCACGAAAGAGAAATTGAATTTCTTCCCTCAAGAGTCTGGGATGGCGAATAGACAGTAAGGAGGTATTTTGTACCCGTCTCTCTCTCAGAGTTAACTAAATCCGTTCAGAAACCGCTTAGAGTCATATTGTACGTTGTCGATCTGCCTGTTCTGCTCCCCACTCTGTCTCTGGCGAATCCTCTCACCGTCCTTGCGTCTCTGGCCTGTACCCCAGTTGTGCATAAATAAATAAATCTTTAAAAAAAAATGATAAGCTTTTGTTCTTTGTTCTAGAACTTTCCACGACTGGATCACCCAGAAAAACCGACCCAGCTCGGGAAGCCTCATCCAGGTGGTCACCACGGAGGGGAAGACCGAGCTTACCCCGGCATACTTTTAAAGCCTCATCTCTGCTTTTGAGGGACCTGCCAGAAAGTCGTTCACTCGCGTCATCATGGCTGCGTCCGGCTGTGTTCTCTGTCACCCTGTCTCTCTCGCACCTGGTGTGCATTTGCTTCCCTAGGACTGTGAAATGTTTATGTAAAGTTAGAAAAATGTGAGAGTGCAGGCGTTCAGGCCACCCCGTGAATCTCTGTGGGCCCCACGCTCAGGGGTCCCTGAGCTCACCCCGTCACACCCACACCTTGTTGAATTGCTTTCGAGACTTTGTCCCTGATGGTGGCTGCTGTCTGGGGCCTGCTCAGAGATTTCTTGCTGTCGTGACGGTTGGGGCCTGCGTTCTTTTTGAATGTTATGTTTCTGTCACTGCTGTAGTCTTACAGCCTCAGATTCAACTGCCTTAAAACTCCTGTTGTGGTGTAAGCAATCCCTGGGCTGTGTTACATCCCCTCCCCCTGTGCAGTGGCCAAGTGTCCAAGAACTACTTGTGATTATTTGGAATTTTTCTTCCTAATAAACGCACTTCATGTATCGTGTTGTTGGGTCGTCGTTGCCCGGCGGGACATGTACACTCCGAGTTCACAGCAGCCGGCAAAGGCCAAAGCCGCTGCCCCCTCTGAGACATCTGGGGCTCCCCTCCCGGGCCCCATCCCGAGTTTCCACGCCTTAATCATTCCAAAGCCTCAGAATTCGTGGCAACTTTGGCTGCCACTACCTACGTGGAAGTTTGAGGATTTCTACAAAGTGAGCCAGGTAGGGGTCGGGGACTACCTTTTCGAGGTTCCCACGCAGGGAGGAGACTAACGAGGCCTGTCAGACCGGACCCTTTCTGTTTTGGGGACATCACACATCTTGGAGTTGACATTCTTTGAAATCAATTGGTCTGGAGGTAGCAATTCCAGAACACTTCATTCCTACCAGGCATTTTGTTGTTGTTGTTTAAAGATAAAGATATTTTAATCATAAAGTTAGGCTGTCTATTACAAAAGTGGTTAACTTTCGGGGCCCTCCCTGGTGGCGCAGCGGGTTAAAGCACAGCACTGAGAAGCTAAAGTCATTTCTGCATGAGTTCGATCCCTGCCTGCCCCGGAGGTGACCACATGGCGCAGCAGACCTCTCCTGGCCGGCCCGCTGCTCCCCTCTGCAGTGTGCTTCGTCGATCTGCCTGTTTTGCTCCCCACTCTGTCTCTGGT
>NW_004567113.1:51153995-51156115 GCF_000260355.1 Condylura cristata
TTTTTTTTTTTTTTTTCTTTGGTTGCTGAGTAATATTCCATTGTGTGTATGTACCACATCTTTTTAATCCAGTCATCCATTTTTGAGCATTTGGGCTATTTCCATGTCTTTCCAATTGTGAATAAAGCAGCAATAAACATGGGAGTGCAGGTATCTTTCTGAATCAGTGTTTTTCTACAATGCATTTTTTAAAAGATTATTTATGCATACAGAACTGGGGTACAGACCAGAGGTGCAGGGGTGTTGAGAGGATTCACCAGAGACAGAGTGGGGAGCAAAACCTGCAGACTGACGAAATACACTGCTGAGGGGAGCGGTAGGCAAGACAGGAGAGGTCTGCAGTGCCGTGTGGGTCACCTCCAGAGTGGGGGATCGAACTCACACTGAAGCGGCTGCGGCCAACTTGGAGTGCTGTGTCCTAACACCAGAGAGGGCCTCTGTAAGGCATTTTTTTTATTCACAGCACGGCTTCACAGGAACAGATCGGCTCCAACCTGATTCCTGACTTGTACCCCCTCGTTGGGATCAGGGCAAGGGGTACACGCTTAATTGCTGGCCTGGGTAAACAGCACCCTCCTGCGCAGTGCTGGTGGGACCCACAGCAGATGCCTGGTGACGCCGGGAGGGAGTGTTGCTGCTCTTGGGCAGTGGGAGCGACTCGGGCCTAGGGATAAACTTCTCTGCTGCACTTTCCTGAGATGCAGGGATGCATCCATTTCTCCTAGAGCATCTGTGCCACCAGCAGCTGCCCTTGTTCCCAGGAACCCCTGAGTGACTTTGCTCCTTTTTCTGACTTCACCTCCCCAACCCCCCCCACCCCCCACTTTCACTGCCCCTAGATCACATCTCACCCAAAAGGAAAATGCTTGCATGGTGAACTTTTCTTTCCTCTAAGGAGCCCCTGTTAACAGGATTTTAATTTCTCTGGGTTTACTGAGATGTAATGCACATACCACATAATTCATTTAATGTAGGGTCATGCAGACTTTCCAAGTCACCGCTGTTTAAAAATCCCAGACAATGGGGAGCTGAAGTGATTTGAGGGGGCAGCCGGGCCTGGCTCCGCCCCCCCACCCCCGGCCCCACAGCCTGGGGTAGAGGGTTCTGCTTCTGTTTCTAGGTCTCTGTGAAAGAATATTGGGGTTGAGCTCACATTTCCCCCCGGGGTCAGTTTCAACTGTAATAATTTGTCACTTACATTTCAATAACAGCAGGTGTCCTAGGGAGAGAGATTAGGCAGAAACCTGATGTGGTCCTAGTAGTTCTTAGCAACGAAAGAGCCTTTCTGTGTCTTACAGAATATTCCTAAATTAGGCAAGTCCTTTCTGATCTCTGCCTCATTTTCTTGGATATACATTTGCGCTGTTTTCAGGGGGGGGCTCTCCCATTAATTTTTTGCAAATTGTTTTATCTCTGGCTAAAGTAATGTGGCCTGGAAATCTGAAGACGAAAAATGAAAATGTTCTGTATGCATGGTTTTCCCAGCTGATCTTCTGAGCCAGATGTCTCAAGAGCCACGTGGAAGGGGCCGGTCTGCTGGGAGCAGCAGTGGGACCAACATCTGAGTCTGCTTTCTGCTGGTGAGGGTGGGCTCGTCTGTGGCGGTCAGGGTAGTGTTAGGGAACAGCTCAGACGAGGAGTTCCCGGAAAGCCACCTGGTGGCTCTGTCACGCGGTGGAGGGCCCCCACTTGATGGCCAGTCAGTGCTGAGGCAGGGACTTTAGAAAATGATGCCCCTCCAAGCCTGACTCCTTCAAAACACAGATCCCACACCAACAGCTAAAGATCTTGCATCTGGATATTTCACACACAGCACAGTGACTAACGACAAATGTGCATCATAGACTTGAACTTGGCTTAGAAAGTACACTCAAAGCATTCTCAGCACCAAACAGAAACCAGAATGATGTGACTTGAGTCACATTACAGTATGCAACTGCATCCAAAACCACATAATACACCCCAAATTTGACAATGTTACATGTCAATTATATATTTTTAAAAGATTTATTTATGCATACGAGAAGTGGGGCGCAGGCCAGAGGTGCAGGGGGTGAGAGGATTCACCAGACAGAGTAGGGAGCAGAACAGATGGATTGACAGACACACACTGCTGAGGG
>NW_004567113.1:51156390-51160693 GCF_000260355.1 Condylura cristata
TTCCCTTCTTCCTCCAACGTGAATTATCAAAGTTACCTAGGGAGCTTTTAAAAACAAGCCTCCTGGAACCCTCTGCAATGCTGATTCAGTCGTCATGGGGGCGTCCTGGGGTAGCTTGTCTCTTCCATATGATAAATCACCCCCATCGCAGCCTCTTCACACAGCCGCTCTCACTGCTTCCCCGCGGTCTGTGGGTCCGAGAGCAGCTGTTTTGGTCTTTCTGCTCCTTTACTCAGGTCACACAGCTGGAGAGAAGTCAGGATTCTGCATTCGGGAGGGAGTCCTGGGCTGGCATCTTCACCCCTGCCAGATTGGCGACTGTGACACACGTTATTACCGGAGCTGGCGTGCGAGCTGGGGGTGCAGAGGCTGCGTGCGTCGTGAGGGGTTTTGACCTTACAGGCAGCGGGGAACTTCTGAAAACTTGGAACCTTCTGTCATCATGAGCCAAGGTCCCTTTCATAGAATTGGTTTCGGGAATACCAGCAGTTTGAAGAACGTCCACGAGGGGGCAGGCGTTGGCAAGAGATGCGAGCGCGCGGTGGAAAGCAGGTGGAACTTGCTCCATTTTCCATTCCCGGGCCTCGCTCAGGTCCCGGAGTAGATCTGAGATCGATAAGTCACCTCCAGAACTGGACACTGGCTACTGTGCCTTTGCCTTTTCTCCCTGCCTGCCTGCCTGTCCTCTTTTTCTTCCCCGGCCCTCCTCTGTTTACTTCATTCGCAGAAAGTGGAAAGTCAGGTTAAAAAAAAAAAAAAACAAGTTGCTTCCTAAAGAGCTCCCAGAGGTGGGATTCACACACAGGCACGCATACTCACGCGCACCCCGACCCCCACGGCCCGCACTGGCCCTAAACTGCTGTAGCGGCTTGGGGGCGGGGCGGGGTTTAAGCAGTTTTTCCCTTTGATGTCAACTAAGCTCCGAGCTGTAGAGGAAAAGGAGGCGCAGGTGCAAGGGTTGGTCATTCCCCTAAACTGTTTTCTCATTAGAGGCTGGAAGGCTGCGCAGCTTGGGGAGGGACAGGTGTGACACCCTCGGTGCCCCCCGTGGCGGGTCCAGGGCCGCCCCGGGCATTCTGGGGGTCAGCATCAAGTTGGGCGCCAATAAATATCCACTGAACCCCTTCACAGCGGGCAGACTGTGGACCAGGGGCTGGGGGGTGATGGCCCATCCTGAGAAGTGGGGTGTCTCGCCAGTTCTGCAAAGCACAGTGTGCTGTTGGCAGAGATGGTTCCGGTTGCTCGCCAGGCTGTGTGGGGTCCATGAAGAAAGGGTGCCCAAATAGGAAACTATTGAAAATCAATCAAAATATCATTTATCTATCTATCAATCGATCATTCAACCAATCATTGACCTAAGCTTCCAACTCTCACGTGCCTGTTAATCTTCCATCTACCCAGTCTGCAGTCTATCATGTATCTATTTAATTTTTTCATTTATCTAATTTTTTTTAATCAATCATCCACTTGTCATTTATTTCTGGCGGAACTTTTCAGAGCCTTTAACTTGTGCCTGGGGATTCTCCAAGAGGGGGCTGCAGTACATGTCACTCCCCAGGGCCCCTGGCCAGGTGAACGTGTGGGAGGCACCGGGTAGGTCCAGGGTGCGTTGTGCATGAATGCGTGACATAGCGAGGGTTTTGGGGGGTGTGCTCAGGAATTCCAAGGCGTGGGGGGGGGGGCGGGGAAGAGCATATCACCCAGCAGCTCAGGAGTCCAGCAATAGCCACGCTGAAAAGTATTCCTGAAATGCTTACTATGCTTCTGTCTATTAAACACCTACTCTGTGCCAAGCACGATGGTAGATACCTTCCCAGACGATCTTCCCAGTCAGCGTGGGATGGGCAGATACAGCCGGCCAGCCGGGAGGGCCATAGGCCATCTCTAGAGAGGGCATCTTTACAAAGCATCTGGCGGTCCGACAAAGACGGACCCTGACCCTAGCAGCGAGCACAGCACCTCTGGTCGCCCCAGCATCAGCTGTTACGCAAGCTGGTGTTGCAGGTGGCTCCATCCGCTGGCCTGAAGCTCTTTCCAGAGTGTAGCCTTTTCCCGGAATGCCAACCTTTCCTTCATTCCGGGAGTTTGTGCACGATGGATATTGTCCCAGGAAAGCAAACAAGTTAAACTGGAATGAAACGTTGCGTTTGTTAATAGAAACATAACAACTTAGTGTGGGCGTCAAATTGACATTTATCAGCCGGCGTGGGGGGCTGTCTAATATAACTGAGTACGTGGCTGGAGACGCCTGCCTTGACATTGCTGCAGGATGAAACAAAGACAGTCAAGACGCGAGGATGGAAATGAAGGTGTCCGTCCGAGAAAGGGGCTCCGAGCTCCCGACACCCGAGTCTGGGCAGGGAGACCAGGGGCCTTTCTCGAGGGAGCCTCACCGCTACAGCTATCTGGGGCCACATTGGGTGGGGGACTGCTGGCTGCGGTCGTGACTCCCTGGCACAGCCCTGCGGATGCTGTCACTGCCTTCCAGGCCCTCAGATCCCTGAGGACGGGCGCACCCATGTTGACGATGCCTGTGAAGCAGACAGCAGCATCCCAGATCTTTCCATGACTATCTGTGTGATCTTGGACCTGTGACATCACCCGTCATCTCAGGTTTCCCATCTGTCCCACGGGATCAGGGACACCCGATGACAGGCTCCCAGTGAGGGTGGATGGCAGCGATGTTAGGTCCAGCGTGAGCCCCACACCCACTGAGCTGCCCTCCGGGGGGTGGGGGCGGCAGGTCTCCTTTCTCCAGAATCCCCTGCTGATGAAAGGATAAGTGGATGTGAGAAGAGGTATTGCCATCTCTCACCACACGGATGGACCCCGAGGGGATGATGCTGGGTGACGTAAGTCCAATGGGGAAGACGAACATGGATGATTTCACTCATATTGTTACAGCACAGCAAACCTGTTACAGGACAAAATGTGTTACAGGACAGGGAGAGAGGGGCACCCCTGAAGCCCCAAACCTGCCTGCTCTAAGTGGGTTCTGCTATCCGCCACGTCAAGACAAAACATATAAAACTTGAATGCAAAGGGACTTTAATACAGTGAATATACAATGCGGAACACAGAGAATGTAACTTCTAAATCAAACACCTGAAGTGACCCATCCCGTCGTGGGCAAAAGTCAACCCAACAGGGATGGGCCCAGAGCAAGACCTGAAAGCCGCCACGAGACTAAAGCACCTTCTGGCCGGGACCCATGGAAAAGGGTCAGCAATGGCCAGACAAGTCTGGGAGGAAAAGAGCAACATCAAAATCAACATGAACACTGCCATAGTCTCCTCCCGACAGGTCTCTCACCCACATCTGCCTCAACCAGTCCAGGGCCAGGACACAAGCCCAGTTTCTTCTTCACATGCTCGCTACGCCATGTGGCTTCCTCAGGTCTCCTCCTTGTTCTCCATCCAGCTTCCTTCTCTTCTTTTCTTTTCTCTGCTCAGCTCCACCCTCCTTATGGGTGGGGCAGGCAACCTGGAACTTCCCCTTTTCCTAGGGACCCTGTTACAATATGTGGACTATAAAGAAAAGAAGCGAGGCACGAACCGAACAGTCTCTTAGACACAGAGCGGCTTGGTAGTAAGGAGATGTGGATGAAGTGGACCAAGGGGTGCTGGAAGAGGACCGGAAGCGGGTGGCGCTGCGGTGTGGCAATTCAGCTCCTTGCAGAGTACTGCCCGAGGGGAAGGGAATAGCTGTGGCAAGCTCATCTTTCCAAAGTTCACAAAAACACACAAGTTGGGGAAATGACAAAGATAGATTCTGGACACCACTGGCCTCTGCAGCGGTCACCTGCGGCCTTGCCTGCAGGAGGCGCTCAGGAGCACGGGCCTGAGGCTGAACACCTGGAGCAGGTGTGGGCCGCTGTACCTGTGCACGCCGGGCCGGCCCGTAATGGCGTCACACAAAATGGCTGCGGCGGAGAACGGCGAGGAGAGGACCAGCACACACGGAGAGGAAGAGACCACGGGGGCGCCAGAGAGAGCCTGGGGGAAGGAGCAAGGATCCCCCAGGGCCTGGGGTCTGCGGCCCCTGCTCAGCGGCCCCCCTGCCCGCCCCTGCAGGCACCACAGCCTCGGGGAAACTCCACGGTGGCCATGGATTTTGATGTACCCGATTTCTTGCTCCAGGTAACGGTTATTCACATGTAACCTGGTGCAAACTGATGGAGAGGCCTACTCATGGCTCCTGTGTGGAGGCCGGGTTTTAGTGAGGAACCGCGGGGAAGGGCGGCCAGGAGTGGAAGGAGTCTGTGAGCCCAGACTTATCTGGCTTTTTTTTTTTTTTTTTTAAG
>NW_004567113.1:51161343-51184055 GCF_000260355.1 Condylura cristata
GAAACTCTGTCTCCTCTGCTTTGTTTTTCTTCCCAGAAACCACTGGAGTGTCAATTCCTCCCTCTGTTGCCTACGATAAGTTTAGTCTTCTGGCACAAGTTTGAATCTTACCTCGCATCCCCGGGAGGCACCAATAATCAGGGTGACTGTAAAGAGATGTAATTTCTCCAGGACTATGATTAAAATGCCAAACTTGGGGGTCTGGGTTCCTAACACAGTGGTGGATTCCCCTGTGATGGGTTCATGGCACAACACCCCTTTTTTTAACACCTTTATTTGTCTATTATTTTGCCACAAAATGTACATATACTTTTTTAAAATCGTAACTCATATTTTTATTCTATTATGAATCATAGAAATGAAATGACAAGATATTTTCCAAAATAAAAGACAATATGTAAAAATATGATTTAATGGTGAAACAAAGCAGGTATCAACCAACAAATTAGTAAAAATATATAAAAATATTTCCCCCTTTTAAAAATATAATAGTTTATTTTTGCATCATTTTGTGCCCTTTTCCATCTCAGTTGTAATCTCCATGGGCTTCGCATCACCAAATCACCCATCTGCCATCACCATAGTCCAGTGCACTTTCCTCCCCCTGCTCCCCACACCCCCCCTTTTTTTGATCCCATTCCCCACTCGACCCCTGTAAAATGTCTCTAGTATATACAATTCTGTTCCCTTCTGGTAAACAGGAATTGTTCTCGGGGTTCAAATGTTTGTTTTCATTTGATCGGCTTGCTTTCTCTGCGTATGTGAATGAAGCCATATCCTGCTTGCCTTTCTCCTTCTCGCCGGTGGCGGGTGGCACTGTGGTTTAGACGTGTCCCCGATGACAGGTGGTGACGAACACTTGTTCATGTGCCCGTTGGCCAGCTCTGGGGCTTTGGAGAAGTGTCTGTTTCTCTCTGCTGCCCATTTTTTGGACTGGGGTTTCTTTTTGTTCAGTTGTGCAAGCTCTTTGTAGATCTCTGATATCAGTCTTGTCACATGTGTGGTGTAAGTATTTTCTCCCACCCTGGGGGAGGTCCCTTCATTTCGGTCACTGTCAGTCTTGCTGTCTGGAAGCGTCTCAGTTTGATGTCCCAGTTGTTTACATTCTTCTTTGCTTTCCTTGCTGCTGGGGACAAGACAGCAAAGTGTTTCTGAAGTTTATGTCCTGCAGTGTTTTCTACGTATTTTATGGTTTCAGGTCTTACGTCCATGCCTTTTATCGAGTTTACGTTGATTTTTGGGTCCTCATCGATGTAAACCTTTGGCAAGGTTGAAAAAGGGTCATATTCCATGCTATCAGTGAAATATCTTTAAGCGTCTATCAGATAAATCGTCCTGTTTTGCATTACAAGGAGCCAGGGTTGAAGCTGGAGGTGAAGAGGAGGGAAGCAATGAATTTTGATAAGCTGCATCAGAATTGCTGTATAAAATAATGCCTGCTTATTTTTCCTGGGGTTTGAATTAGCCTGTAAACCTTTCTGCAATCCAGGCTTCTTAAGCAGAGTCTTTATTCTTTGCCTGTCTCGAAAGAGTCTCCCTGAAGATCAATGTTTTCAAAATGCTTTGAAAATCACTCTAAGTGTCTGCGCCCATACCGCCTTTGCTAGCCAGGCATCACAGCGGTGAGGTGTCGAGTCGCCATTCTTCACTCAAAGTGAACAAATTTGTGCCAGCAGCTGTGCTATAGGGCAGGGAGAGGGGGACCCCAAAGTCCCCAAACCTGCCCACTCTAAATAGGTTCCTGCCATCTGCTGCATCAAGACAAAACATACTCTAGTGCGCAAGACCTTTTAATAGAAAGGACTTTAATAGAGTTAGTGTGCAATACAGAAAAGGGGAAAAACCGAGTTTCCGAATCAAGCACCCCAAGTGACCCATCCCCTCGTAGGTAGAAACCGAGCCAAACAGGGTTGGCCCAAAGCAGGACCACTGAGGCCTTAAAAGTTGCCATAGGATGAAGGTAACTTCTGGGGGGACCTATTGGAAAGAGGCAGAAATGGCCAGACACTTCTGGAAGGAAAAGAACAAAATCAAAATTGCGATAGAAGCTGACGTTGTTCGCCTCCCCACGGGCCTCTCACCCACAGCTGTTTCACCCAGTCCAGGAACAAAACCCAGCATAGCTTCTTCACATATTTCTGCTCCACAGGCCTGCTACAGGGCTCCTCCTTCCTCTCCATCCTGCTTCCTCCTTTCTCCAGTCTCCTCTCCCGGGGACCCCCAGTTCCAAGTGAAGATGGAGGGCGGACACATCAACTCCCATGCTGGGCTCTGGGGTCCGCAGAAGAGAGAACTGAGAACCACCTCCTCCAGGGGACCCAGCCCTGCAGGGACGCAGCCTGCAGTTAGCCTGGGGAGGAAGTAATTCACTAGAATCATTAAAAAAATAAAATCCAGAGGAGGCAAAGGAGACTTGGAGAGAGTCTGGGGGTTTGTTTTACAGCGCAGGAAGCAAAAGAATTGATAAATCATTAATAAGGGCAAATTTGCAAAATATATCAAAGGTCTTCATGGTTTTCTGTGAGATGTGAAAAACAGCCAGTGTTTGTTGGGGTACAGTTCAATGAGGTTAAAAGTTAAGCTCTCACTCCTTGCCCAGGAGGGAAGTTTGGGAGGCCAGAATAGACTGGAGCACTGACTCGGTTGCCATGGGGACAAGGGCCTCAGACCCCCCCACCCCCCCCACACACCTGAAGAATCAGCCCTGCCCCTGGAATGCAGGTGGCCTGGTGCTGTGTCAGAGTCTGCGCCCCAGACCACACATCCCAGCAGATAACTGGGGCAAACTGATGCCTCAAGTTACAAGGCTGCACAAACAGTGTCAAAGAGACCTCAGATCCTCTGGTCACAGACTTCCACATCTCACCCACTGCTCCTTTTAGCAATTTAATTGAGTAAATCTGCCTTTTCTGGTCTCAGTCTCTGGTGAATTCTCCTCCCCACCCCCACCCCCACCACACCTCTGGCTTCACCCTGATATTCTCCTCATGACAATGTTGTTACTTCCAGCTGTTCAGGTTCTTATTTCTGTGCTGTGGGAAAACCAGCTCAGGAGCTGTGTGATTTGGGCATTTTTTTTTTAAAAGATTTATTTATTTATTCATACAGAACTGGTGTACAGGTCAGAGATGCGGAGGGTGTTAGGATTCACCAGAGACAGAGTGGGGAGCAGAACAGGCAGATCAACGAAGTACACTGCTGAGGGGAGCAGCGGGCGGGTCAGGAGAGGTCTGCCGCGCCATGTGATCTCCTCCGGGGCAGGCGGGAATCGAACTCATGCGGAAGTGGCTTAGGCTTCTTAGTGCAGTGCTTTAACCTGCTGCGCCACCAGGAAGGGCCGATTTGGGCATTTTTAAAGCCCTTAAAGTAACCAGAGATCTGGGCTAATGGGCAAATAGTCATAAGTTGTCACTGAATGCAAGAACTTGTTGCATTTATTATTAATGATTAATCAATTCTTTTGCTTCCTGCACTGCAAAACAAACCCTCAGCTCTTGGCCTCTGGCCATCTTCTCAAACTGTGTTGACTTGCAAATTTGAGGCTCCTGCAACAATGGCACCTGATAGGGAGGTTGGAGTCGGAGGACAAATCTTCCAGGATACACAAAGATCAGGGGCTCTTAAACTATGATTGTAGAACTTTATTTTTGGAACTATAAATAGCTGTAATAAAAGAGTTTATGTGCCATGTTTTTATTCAACGTGCCAGGTATCAATTTATTACCTCTCGGCTGCAAATTCACTCTTGGGTACTGGCGCCTTAAGCCCTTCTTCTTACAGCAAGCATCTGAAAAGCATATTAAGTGTTGTCAGTAGAAGGCACTGGAGGGACTTTGCAGAGCTGGGGGCGCATCTGGGCGCCAGACTGCTATTTGTCACTTCTGATGCCCCCTTGAGAATCCCAGCTGCATGCCTGGACAACCTCACTGCCTCTGAGAATTGTTGCAACCCAGCGCCCTCCCCTCAATCCAGTGGCTCTGGAGGGTGATCCTCTTTACCTGGACTGGAGACTGGACCAGGAGAACCAGGCATCCTTGAGGCCATTCAAGGGGCTGTGGCCATGCCTGGCCCCTGAACCCACCTGGGGTAGGGCACGCTTTCTTGCCCCTAACTCACTTAAATTTCCCTTCACATTTTTAAGCAGCAGGTTTTTGAATGACATTGTTCGCTCAGCTGCATTTAGTGAAAATTTTGGTGAGGGAAACGAACTGATTGCTGGTGGGTGCCACTGTGTGTAGAGTTCAGTCAAGTTCTTGTCATGTGTGCAGGGTTTTTCTCCCATTTTGTAAAGATGTGCATTTTGCGGTGCTGGCAACTTTCTGTTTTTCGGCAGGAGTGTTTGTGTGTGTGTATGTGTTTCGTGGCCTTCCACCTTCCCTAATGCACACTTCACACACTTCATGTGTGAGCAGCCCATGCAGGAACGGGGCTTTGACTTTAGCCTGTGATGAAATTCCAGAGTCACCCCACCAGGAAGCTCTTGCACACCTTTATCTCCTCTTGTGAGGTGCAGAAGAGTTTGCTAATTCTTCCGGGCCAGGGGTGACAGTGGATTTGAATCCTTGATGCCTTTGTTTCTGCTATGCATAGAGGAACCAGGTGGAAGAGCTGTGGCGTGTGCCAGGGCCCATGGGACTCTGAGGCCTGCAGGGCAGGTGTGGGTGCAGTGTGTGGAGACAGAACAATCTGAATGTTCTGGCTACAAGGGTATTGGTGGGAAAATCTATGATTGATTTCATTATTCGGCAATAAAATTCTTCATTTTTGCAATGATATTTATTGTAATGTATCTCATTACTCAAGCTACATATATATTTTGTAAAGTGTGCATAAAATTTGACACAAAAACATGAATTAAAAAAATAATGGGGTGGCCAATGAAAAATAAGGGAATAATTTCTACTTTTCAAAAACGTGGATGGTGACATGAACTTGGAGGAGATATTTATTGACATTTGTCATTCCTGGTGCGGACCATGATGTGATAATTGAGTCCATGAAAACCAGCCCGCACAAATCTCCTGGAGTTCCAGAACCGCCTTCAGATGTTAGTGGTTAGGAGATTGTGGCCAATAATGAGGAATTAATATGTGTAGCAGACGTGGGAGCGTTTGCGAATCACTCTGCGAAGCGTGACTCTTCATTTAGATCAAGTGACTGCACCTCTAAATTAACTTGCTTCTTTTTTGTAATGCATTTTCTTGTGAATATAAAAAGCAGTATGATCGATGTTAATGTGTTGACTTCATTAAGAAGACTTTCTGGACAGTTAAATGAAGCGAGCTCTTATATCCGTGTCCTGAGATTCTTCAAATAGGAAATGTTTCTGTAATGTTTAACTCCCTTTCTATAATGTTTCGCATTTTCTCTCTTGTTGTTGGAAACAAAATAAGTTTGGAAATTCATCCCATTGATGGTGGAACATCTGATGTTACTGTGAATGTTGTAAATTAAGTTAAAAAGTTCAACACGGAAGGTAACATGATTTCTCTTACTATAATCATACAAACACAATTTTGGACTCAACACATTGTCAAGATAAAACAATATTTTAATACATTGTGAAAGTTGTAGAGCAAAATTGTGGTCATATCTGTGACCTTATACACACAGGTCACAATTGTATGTGATACTCTACTAATTAAAATAGAGCTTTTGTGTCAAATTTTATGCACGCTTTAGAAAATATATATGTAGCTTGAGGAATGGAGATATATTTGCGTGTGTGTGTGTGTGTGTGTGTGGTCAAGCTAATGTTGAATTAAAACAAGACTCTTTGCCATGCAGAACAAACATTTTCCCCTGGTCTCCTGCTAGTAATTAGATAGTAGAATCTATGGACAAGAGTCAAAGTTTTCATCAATTTCGAATTTATTAAACACAAAATGCAGTTGGGAAATAGTGCAGACTCTTTTAGGAAAACATTAAACATGATAAAACCAGTAACTCTTTAGAAAAGACTTTTGACATTGTGCTCAAGACAGATATATAGTTAAGAAATTGAAGTCCTGATGTATGAAGAATAATTATTGTTTGTTATTTTTAATGTTTGGACAATCAGTATAAAGAAAATTCCCTCCTATCACTCTAATAGCTGCAGATAATATTTTTTAGAAAAAATTATTTTGGAAGCATTTTTTAATAGAATTGCTTTACAGGCTCATCCACTTACGACCATGTATTGGCCAGTAAAGCCATATTTCAAATTATATCGTTGTAACTGAAAAAACTCTGACTCGAAAAACTGCTTCAAATGAAGGAGTAAATTGCACAGTCATGCTAGAGCTGGGTGTGAGCAGAATTCACCAGCAGAGGGTGGGGAAAGAGGGTCTTCCCCCAGCAACAGATGTGGGGAGCAAATCCAGCCATGTGTACCCCAGTTCCTGACCTGACTCAGGCTCTCTGGCCCAACCCTCACGGTGCAGTGGGGAACTTCATTTCCATCCTTCTCCCTCCTTGGGGTTCCAACCTTCCTTCCCCCTGAAGTCTAGGTTGGTCAACCTCTTAGGGCAGCGCCACAGAGCACAGCTCCCTTAAAGATCTGACAACAGCCGAGATTTCTTCTTTAAACATTTTTAAAGGCTGAAACAAGCATATCTCAATCCACGGCCAAACAGATCCACGGCCTTAAATCATCATTCTCAGCAACATCAGTAAAAAACAGAGTAGAGGCAGAAGCTTTCAAACAAAGCCTAAGGAAAAACAAGAGGCGACTCTGAACTACTTAAAATATAAGTAGTATATTTCACCCACTTCGACCCTGTGGGCTTTCCCCTCCCCCCTCCCCAGTAGGTTGTAGTTGCCAAAGCAAAGCAGTCACTCCATTAATTATAAAGTAAGAAAAAAGGGGTATTGATTTTAAGCAGTTCCATTCTACTTGTTCAGTATTAATTGAAAGTTATTCCTCTGACACCACTTAAAAGAAATCTTCTGAGGCACTATAGAAAATAATCTTGAAATATTTATTCAAGGTTAACTGAACTCAGCATTGAGCTTCCATAAACAAGAGATTTAAAAATCTGAACTGGATTTAATGCGAGTGACAGCGGGCCTTCGGAATTCTCTTAGATTTCATGCTCAAGAGCTCGTCTGCTGACGTCTGTGCTATGCGTGGGGGTGGGGGTCGAGTATTACATGTTGGAACAGTTCTGGGGTAAAATCACTGCCCCCTTCCCCAGAAATACCCCTGGTGAAAGCACGCACCCACTCACCAACTCCCGATCACAGGTCATGGTAGGAGCAATCTCGGTATAGTAATATACAGCTGATCGCATTACTTACTACATATTACACAGAACCTGTGTATGTACCGACTTGGGTAACCCGCTAGTATGTATATGTAGGCGCATTAGTGCCATGGAGTTTGCCCTGTGCATTCTCCTTCACTGTGGGTCTCTTTTTCCATAAACTGCCTGTGCCTGTGTCCTTTTCTACCTGCTCCCTCTCCACCCCTCCGCCATTTTCTGTGCTTCTTCTTCCTCCTCAGCCTGCACAGGGTGAGGACAGGCCGTTGGTGACCACTCCTGCTTAATGAACAGTGAATATGAAACACGTGTAATTAACTGTTTACGTTATTGCTAAGGCTCCTGGTCAACTAGATGTAAGGCTGTCAGTACTTACATCTCCAGAGTCAAAATTTATGGGCAGATTTTCGATTGCAAGGGTCAAACCCCTAATGACTTTCAGCGTCACTTGTATTCTGAGCTGGATGTAATATTTTTCCTAATGCTTCCAGGATGCTGACTCTCCAGCTGTGTTGTTCTGATGTTCAAGCATGTGAAACTCGTGGACTCCTCACTGTGGCATGAAAGGAAGCACCGTCGATCATCCCCTCCACTCTCCAGGAGATGAAACTTAGTTGTGAAGAAAAGAAGAGTCAGCTGCCCAAGGCCAGACCTGAGGTAAGTGGGCCAGCCAAGATTTGGACGACAGCAGCCTCGATGTAGGAAGCACGCTCTGAGCTGTTACTTTCACTGTAGCCATTAAAAATCGACCGTCAAAAAAAAAAAAAAAAAAAAAATCGACCGTCATACCTAAGTTACTCTTTGGGGATTATAAAATGGTTTGATTGACAGATGTATCTGTTCCCATGCTCTAGAACAAGAACTGAACACAGTCAGGATAATGATTTTTTACTATAAATAGGATCATGTGGACTTCTGACATTTATTTTAAATTCCCTTTCAAAGAACTACAAAGATTTGACAAAGACCTCTATGCAGAAATGGTAAAATCTCTGTTCAGGTTGATTCTGGATGATGTTGTTTTTTTTTTAAAGATTTATTTATTTGTGCATACAGAACTAGGGTATAGGCCAGAGGCTCAGGGGCGGCGAGAGGCTTCAGCAGAGACAGAGCAGGGAGCAGAACAGGCAGATCGACGAAGTACACTGCTGAGGGGAGCAGTGGGCGGTCAGGAGAGGTCTGCCACGCCATGTGGTCTCCTCCGGGGCAGGCGGAAATCGAACTCATGCGGAAGCGGCTTTAGATTCTCGATGCTGAGCTTTAACCCGCTGCGCCACCAGGGAGGGCCTGGATGATGTTGTTTTTTAGTGGAACGCGTATGTTTGGGGACAAGAGAGACGTAGCCGAGTTCCACCAGCCATTTCCTTAACCCGCAGAGCAAATCTGTCTGTGTCATCTTTTGCCAGGCTGTTGCGAGAGGCAAAGGGTCCCCAACACTACCCCTTCCTGATTCCAGGCATGCTGTTACCATTTATCATTTGCTGGGATTCAGCTCCCATCTTCGTGTCTTTTACATCACAGGGTTATAGTCAGGGTCACCTGAGGGGTGGACGCAAGTGCTGGGAGCAGACTGGATTTTGCTGGCTCCACAGACACTTTTCCATATCTTAACTGCTTAGACAGCGACAGTTTGTCCCAATCAGATGTCATGGTCCCGTTGCCAGGTGGCGTTGCGAGGTAGTGCCACTGCCTGTAAGACAGTGAGCTGGGCCTCTGTCCCAGGAGCACCCAGCGTGAGAGGACACGTCCTGGCTGCTGTTCAAAGACCAGCCTTTGATACCTCTGGTAAGAAGCTTCTGCACCCAGACTTACAGAATGGGTGCAACGGTTTGGGAGAATGCCCACCCAGACATCGGCCAGGCACTGTGTCCAGAAATGCCCGATTATCGGTGCACGTGATGGCCCTGATGCTGATCTCACATGGGGAGGGAAACGGATATGGTCCAGGTGGAATCAAAAAGGAGTTTAGCAGCGGTGAACGGCCTCTTCTCCGGGGTGGTCGTTCCTTTAGGAGGGAGGAATGTGGGACGCTGAGGAGGGAGGGGACCCAGGTGGCGGATGTGACAAGCACACACCAGTGTTAAGCCAGGCTTTTAATTTATTTTTTAAATATAATAATTTATTTTTAAACTATTTTGTGCCGTTTTCCATTTCAGCTGTAATCCCCAAGGGCTTCCCATCACCAGATCACCCGTGTGCCATCACCACAGTCCAGTGCAATCCCCCCTGCCCCCATCTTTGATCCCATTGCCCACTCCACCCCCGTAAAATGTCTCTAGTCTATAGCTGTTCATTACTAGTAGTATTTCCTTGCCTTAAGCCAGGCTTTTTAAGGCATCACACAGCTTCACCCCTGGCTGCCTCATGGGACAGGAGCTCTCATTCTGCGAGGTGAGAGGAGGAGGGGTCCTAGGGGCCGAGCCCCAGACCCGAGTCCCCCAGCCACCCCTCTGTCTCTCTAGCCAGCAGCGGCCACTCAAGGGATGGTCCTTGCTCTGCCATTCCTTGTCGGGCATCTCCTGCTTGTTCTTTGGAAGTGATCGCACTGACCCCGAGCCGCAGCCGCAGGTGATGAATGACGCGGTCTAACCAGAGCACATCGCAGCTGGTCCCAAGCCTACCTGGGCTCGGGGCTGGACGGCCACAGGGCCACCGACATTTAATGAATTAAAATCAACCTCAGTTTCTCCATCTCAAGGGCTTGTGGCCACTGTCATCATCACAGAATGTTTTCTGGGATGGCAGTGGTTGAGGTTTTAGTTTCTCACCTGCGTGACCCTCACCTGCGTGACCTCCAGGGGGCTCACGTGCCTTCTTGCTCATTCAGCAGCTGTGTGTGGGCCTCCCAGGCGTAGACCTGGGTGAGCCACAGCGAGCAGTGACCTTCCCGTCTGCCTCCAGCCTCATCTTCGTTCCTGCAGACCACACGCCACTGTCTTACGCGGGGACCGCCTTAGCCTGTGTCTCTCTTTGGGGTCCTCCAGGAGGTCCCCCTTCCGGACAAAGTCACCCCATTGTTCCTTAGCACAGCACAAACTGCTCTAAGCTGCTCCTGCTTCGACCTCCAGCCCCTCGCTTCTCTCTTCCAGAGACCCCTGGCTTGTGGAGTGTGAACCTGCAGAGCCCTGGGGGGCACTGTCAGCCCTGCTTCATTGTCCTGGGGGCCGGTTCCGCAGCCCTGCTCTCCGGCACTGACAGCCCGACTGTGGCGTCCTCTCCAGGGTCCTCCGCGGCCATGCACGGCCTCCTTGTCCTGGCTGGGCACCTGCTCCCACACACCGGCTCGACTCCCCAACATCCCTTCCTCCCCTCTCCTGTGCCAGCCGGTGTTGGGGGCTTTCCATGCCAACCGCTATGCCAATAAGTGCACGTCACTCTGTTGAACTCACGGGGGTCACGGAACTGGTCTCTGCCCTGTGAGGGGTCAGCTTCACAGCGCCCACTACCCACTGAGAGAACAGAGGTGTCTCGTGCAGGAGGAGGCAGCGGCGTGGTGCAGGAGGTTGCCGAGGTTGCAGCGGGCCCTCACAGAGGGCAGCCGAACAGTGTGTCGCTGTCACGCGAGACTTTCCGGAGATGGTCTCAGCAGAAAGAAATGCGAAATTGCCTTTCACAGGCATGGAGCTCCCGTGATGGGCCCTGTGCTCGGGGGCTGAACATGCAGTGTGCTTATTCTGCACGACTGGCTGGGAGGTGGGTAGGCTGACACTATTTTCCAGCTGAGGAAACCGAGGCTTACATCATTTGCCTGCCGTGAGCCGCACGAACAAGGACTGGAGCAGTGTGTGAGTCCCGTCCTGGCTGGCTCTCAGGCGGAGTGTTCTTGTCACACGTCAACGTCCTGCCTAAGAAGAATGCGCTCGGGTTTTGCAGAATGAGTTTCTCCTGTGGATGAGAGTGAAGGGCATTCAAGGAAAAAGTGAGAGTATTTTAAAGATGAGCTCAGAGAGGTTCCTTAATTTACCTAGGGCCACGCAGTGGGGCTAGAGGGAGCCTGACAGACTTCAGCACGCTCATTAATGCCAAGGCTGCGGACGACGAGAAATGGAAGAAGTTGTCTTGAAGACTCCTTTGCTCTCTCACTTGCTATGTAAAAATGCAAGGACTATTGATTGGCCGGGCCGAATGCACAGTGGGTAATGAGATTCCTTCGGAAAATCCTTTAAAGTCGCCATCATTAATTTATTTGGGAGGTGAAACGAACTGTGCACGTGAAGTGAGTTGGAATTATCAGCAGGCCTGCATGAGGCCCACCGCCTGCTGTGCCCTGGGCCCGGATGCCGGCCGCAGGCCCCGCCAGCATCCTCGGAACCGGCCTCAGAATCAGTTATTGATCGGGGGTCTGACCCGCCCTCCCAGCCGCAGCGGTTCAGCTCTGCCTGGCTCCTGTCTCCTCTGGTCCCGCGTGCTGAGGGCCGGGGCTGGGGCTAGAACTTCTGGCTTCGGGAGTGTGATGGTGGAAACGTGAGGGCAGAGAGCCATCCCCGGTGGGGCCCCTGGTCACGACAGGATGAGCTGGCTTAGAAATGAGGGGCCGCGTCATCTCCGCTGATAATGTCAGGACAGTGTCCTCGAGGGTCGGGGGAGTGATGACAGGAGGGACCTCTCTGGGGACATGGGGATGCCTGCCTTGGTCTGGTCGGCTGCTCCCAGTGCAGTTAAGGCGTGTGCTTTGGGTTGCAAATTGTACTTTAAAAAAGACAGAGGAAGTGAAAGATGTTTTATAGCCAGTCTTGTTCTCTCCTAGAATAGAAAGGTCCATCATCATTATCATCATCATCATCATCATCATCATCAGAATAAGGCTGGTCCTGAATGCCTGTTTTATGTTGGCAATTATTCTGCTTTTTAATTCATTTTTTAAAATCAAGATACACTTTTGGGATGAATTTTGTGTTTTACTCTCTCCTTTTTTATCGAGGCAACATAGATTGACAACACTGTGCATCACATAGTGTATAACATAGGGGACCCCTCAGATACCCCACCCCACCTCCACCAGCGCACCCCGACCCCTGGAACACTGATCTTTGGGCTCCCTTCCCCCTTTGTTTTCATTGCGCCCTCTTCCACTCTAGGGCCCCCTATTCTGCGCTTAACACAAACTTTAAAATTTTTTTAAAAAATGTATTCATTATATCATCCTTCATTTTTGTACAATGTGTGATTTTCCCGTGAAATCCCCACCACTCTTTCCCCCGGGCACCGTCACCGTGGTCCCTTGCGTTCTACCCCTGTCCCGGTCCCTCTCCCTCCTTCCCTACAGAATGTCTCTGATCTATAGTTGCCTGATGATTTTGGTATTTATGCTATTATAGTTACTTTTTTTTCCTGATTCGTTTTTCCTTTTCTCTACATTCCTCCTATAAGTGAGACCATTTGATATTTTTTCTTTTTTCTGTCTGGCTTATTTCCCTGAGCATAATCCCTTTCAGCTCTATTCATGTTGTTGCGGAGGGCATGAGTTTATCCTTTTTGATTGCTCAGTAATATTCCATTGTAACACAAACTTTTTTTTAAAGATTTATTTATTTATGCATACATAACTGGGGGTACAGGCCAGAGGTGCAGGGGTGGTGAGAGGATTCACCAGAGACACAGTGGGGAGCAGAGTAGGCAGATGGACAAAATACACTACTGAGGGGAGCAGTGGGCAAGATAGGAGAAGTCTGCCACACCATGTGGGTCACCTCCCTGGCCAGGGATCCAACTTGTGCTGAAGCAGCTGCAGCGAGCATGCCATGATGCTCTTTAACCCGGGAGGGCCCAAGAGACCTTTTTTTTTTTTTTTTAGATTTTTATTTATTCATTCATATAGCACTGGGGTGTACAGGCCAGAGATGCGGAGGGTGAGGTGTTTCACCAGAGACAGAGTGGGGAGCAGAACAGGCAGATCACGAAGTACACTGCTGAGGGGAGCAGCGGGTGGGTCAGGAGAGGTCTGCCGCGCCATGTGGTCTCCTCCAGGGCAGGCGGGGATCAAACTCATGCAAAAGTGGCTTAAGCTTCTTAGTGCAGTGCTTTAACCCGCTGCGCCACCAGGGAGGGCCCCCAAGAGACCTTTTAAGAGAAGTTTTAGGTTTACAACTGAATTGAGAGGAGGATAGATAGATTTTCCAGAAGCCCCTCTCAACCCCAGCTTCCTCCACTACCAGAGGGGAGCTTTTGCTGCTGGATAACCCTACTCGGACACATCCTGCTCCTCACAGGCACAGCTCTCAGACGGGTTCACCCAGGTGCTGCCCAATCTGTGGATGTGGACGAATGAGTGCAGACACATCCCCATCATCACGGTGTCCTCCAGCACTTTCTTCACAGCCCCCTAAATTCTCTGTGCTCTGCCCATTTCAACACCCCCAGTTCCAAGCATTTCTAATGTCAGATCCTCATGAAATTCCATGATGTGGCTTTTATTATTAAAGCTATTTCAGTGACATCATGCGCAGAGAAAGGAAGCAGTGAGGGCCAGAGTCGGGGTTTTGGGCCCCCCTTCTGGGGCTGGCCTGGGCTGGCCTGGGGCTGCATCCAGGGTTTGGCTCTGTTGACAATTCTTGACCTAGGGGACAAGTTAGCAGATCCTTGACTTCTGACAGCAGATGATAGAGCCAGGAGCAGGAAGTCCAGTGTTCTCAGTGTGGAAAGGAGGAGGAAGCTCCATCCCGGGGAGAATTGGTTGGGTGTGGGGGGGGGGGACGGTTGGAGAGGTAGGGGTCCTGCCAGCATGGACCTCTAACAAGGGGGCTGCCAGGACCCCTGGGTTCAGGACACCCAGATGGCAGCCTTACCCAGTCTGGGTGAGGTCCAAGCTTGGAGTCCTGGAGGGGAGGGAGCAGAATTACCTGGCTGCCCAGTGTGAGACCACACTGGTTGTAACAGTGAACTTTGCAGGAGCCTCTGTGAGGCAGTGAGGACCCAAGACTCCCCTCCAGTTTCCCTGCTACATTTTTGAGCCCCCATATATCCAAGAGAGGATACACCCACCAATGTAAGACTGGAATTAAGATCCTTATCCACGCTGAGATATAAGGTATCTCCAAGGCAGGTGTCACAAGCTCCTGTAACAGAAAGGCTCAAGGACAAAGTTGAGGTGCTGCAATCACGTGGTGGAGTGTAGACATTTAAAGCGCACAGTGGGAAGCGAGCGGAATGGGGTGTGAGTTGCCGCAGTGAGGGTAGCGTGCCAGTAGGGGGCAGGACTGGATTGCCCAACCCTGGGGCATGCAGAACTCTCCTGTCCTGTCTCTTTCTGCTCTAGCAGACTTCCCTCCGGAGGGGGAGGTGTCCGGGGCCAGAGATGAGGTTGAAGAAGTGCTTGACAAAGGGGTCAGTCCTGTGTGCCTGCTCTACCTGAAGTCACAGCACAGTGACAGCCCAGGGCTGTAACTCACCGATTACCGAGCAGCAGCTGAGTGTCGGCAGAGGACGCGTGAGACCAGGGTGGGTGTCTCCAGTGGGCAGTTGATTTAAGACTCATGACTGTTGAGTGTCTCCCGGATGTGGCATGCATTACGATTATTCGGAAGCTCAGGTGCTGCATGTATATTTAGTGGCCACGTCTATTTGATAGTCTCGGCCTTTCCACCTCTATGCACGTTCAGCTCACACGCTCCGCTTACTTGATCTGTGCTAACATGTCTCCGACTCAAAACTCACTCATTGCATTTACTAAACAGGTCTCATGAATTCTGCTGTATCGCAGAGGTTAATTTCTTCTATACTTAGTTTCATGTATTTTCCTAGTTCGCAGAGCTGATTTTCTCCAGCACCACTGAATAGCTTAAATAATAGAACAAACACATCCCAGAGGCTTTGTGGATAAGTGAGATCTCTGCATCAGTGGCTACACAGAAGCAGTCAGATGCAAGGTGTCAGTGCCGAGCTTTGGAGGTAGACCTGGACTTGAACCCAGGCCACACTGACCGCTGGGGCAGGCTCCTAGCCTGGCTGACCACCGCTTGAAAAGGGCCTAGCTCCACTTACCCTCTCACATTGTCTAACGATTTAATCAGAAGCTGTATTTAGCACACAACCTGGTATGCAGATCTGTAAATGCGTGTTTAGACCCGGATGAAGGGTGCCCCCCCCACAGTGCCTTGCTAATGCCACTATGAGTTTCCCATACAGCTGGTTTCAGCTACTCAAGGTCATTCTTCCAGCCAGAGAATGTGCTAGCAGGGTTTATGTTACCTACTGTGTCTTCATGGCACCACCAGGGTGGAGACACAGGTGTTGGGGACACACTGTAGCTATTTGGGAGCAGGAGGGAGGCTCTGGAAAGGTTCCCTGGAGTGGTTGAGTTGAAATTTGTAGAGTGAGTGGGCATTGGCTAATTAAAACTGGGAGGAGGGAGGAGGGAGGCGGTAGGCAGAAGGAGTAACAGAGTTGAAGGCAAGACCAAGGTCGGACCCTGAGCACCTGCAGGGATCCATTCTGACCCAGTGACCGGGACCATGGCCACATGAACTCATTTATCCAAGGGCCACGGATGGTCTAGAGCTGGAAACATTCCATTTGCCATTGTCCCAGTAGGAGAAGCAGGAACCGTAGTGAAACCAGGACATGGACCAGGAGCTGTGAGAAGCACTTGTGAGCATGGGGATTTAATTTTTGGTAATGTGTGAGATGGCTCTGGCCTCGATGCCAGGAAGGCGAAGGAACAGGCTCTGAGATGTCTCTTCCAGGACTCGTGGTTAATGTGCATGAAGCTGAGATGACCGTGGGCTCTCAGCACCTGCAATGGTGGAATTGAAAAAGCAGCTTCTCTGTTCTCCCCAAGGGAGAGTATAAAGGTGGACGATGCAGCGGCAGTCAGATTCACTCTGACTTCTTCCTGTTAGACTCTATCTTTGGCTGCCCGGTCAACTGCCGTAGGAAGTGGCCTTCAGAGGAGGAGTGGAGGTTATTTTAATATAAATAGAACGTTAAAAAAAAATCCTTCCAGGAAGCAGCCCTGCGACCAGCTCTCTGACAGGTCTAAGATTTTATTGTATTAAGTGAGTCTTCCTGGGAAAAATGCGAGTGCGTCTGGCCACCTCTTACCCCGGCACAAGCTTTCTCCAGGAAGGGGCACAGGAAACTTCATTAGGGAAAGCAGAAGTCCCTGCATGAACTACTTTAGTAAAGCTTTTATTCCATTAGCCATTTGCTAATTTAATCAAGATTGCATCTCCTCTGTGGCTGATACTCAGGAATCCGAGAAGTCAATTCCGGAAACGTTCAGCAGAGTTTAAGAGAAAGCTGGAGACGGACGCCCCCACTTCTAGAGAGGGAGAGGCCTGGCCCCTGTTCTGCAGGGGCGGGCTCACAGGGGCTGAGAGAACGATGGACACAGAGTGACTGGCCTGGGCCGGGCCCTGTCTGGCACTTTTGGGTTACGTGACTGTACCGTTCTGAGTCTTCATCTCCTTACCTGTAAGATGGGAATGGCCAGCACTTTTAATTTCACTTTTAATGTTCAAACTGCAGTGCGAACACCACCACCACCCCACTGCAGGGCGGGCAGTGTAGTCATTAAACATTAGCTCCCTGTCTTCTCCCCTCAGCCAACCGCCAGCCCCCTCTGCTTTCTGTCTGTGACGCTGACTATTCTAGATCTCAAAAAAGTGGAGCCAGACAGTATTCCTTCTTTGCATCTGACTTACCTCATTTGGCACGATGTGTTCAAGGCTCATCTTTGTTGTGGTGTGTTGTAGTATGGATCAGAACTGTCTTCCTTTCTAAGGAAGAATATTCATAATTATTTTAATAGTAATATGCATAGATATGCATACATGCACATGGACAGATATTTATGTCACATTGTGCTTATGCATTTTTTTAAAAAGATTTTTATTTATGCATACAGATCCGGGTGATACAGGCCAGAGGTGCAGGGGGTGAGAGGATACACCAGACACAGAGTGGGGAGCAGAACAGGCTGATGGACAAAGTACACCACTGAGGGGAGCAGCAGGAGGGCCAGGAGAGGTCTGCCGCGCCATGTGGGTCACCTCCGGGGCGGGGATCGAACTTGCACTGAAGTGGCTGCAGCCAGCTTGGAGTGCTGTGCTTCAACCTGCTGTGCCGCCAGGGAGGGCCTGTTTATGCATTCTTATTTATTAATGTCTGGGTTGCTTCACCTTTTCGTTGTTATGAGTTGTGTTGCTGTGAGCATTGGTGACTAGAATTTGTTTGAACCTTCACTTTTAATTCTCTTGGGTTTAAACCTAGAAAGGAAATGGCTGGATCACTTTGTAATTCTATTGTTGTTCTTGTTTGAGGAACTCTCATACTGTTTTCTACAACAGATGTACCCTCAGAAATTGCCCCCAGGTACAGCGTGCCGGTTTGCCCATGTGCAGGCACACTGTGGGGTGTGCTCTCAGTAAGCCGTCCTCACGCATGCAGCGCTAGCTCATTCTTGTCTTTATTTCCATTTCCCTGATTAGTAATGTCAAGCACTTTTCCATGCACTTATCAGCCATTTGCATGTCATCTTTGGAGATGTGTTTGTTCAAGTTCTTTGACCATTTTGAAAATTGCGCTTCCATTGCCATGTGGTGGAGCCCTTATACATAGCGGATTAATTCCTTCTCAGATTTATGACTTTCAGATACTTTCTCCCATCCCGTGGATTGCCTGTTCATTCTGAAGATATAGTATTTGCCCTACAAACATTTTAAATTTTGTTTAAGTCTGTTTTTGCTTTTGTTGCCTATACTTTCGGGGTCCGAGCCAATAAATCACCACCAAACCCAATGCCGTGAAGCTTTTGCTCCATGTTTTCATCTAAGAGTTTCATAGTTTTTGTTTCAGCTCTAACACTTCGATCTTGGGTCCATTTTTTGGGGTTGTTCTTTATATATAGTATGAGGTAGCCCATGTTTTTTTCAGCTACTCATCAACAAAATTTAAAAGCTGAACCAAGGTTATCTAACAATGGTGTTATTTTTTGACTTTCAGGACACTTGCCTAGTTTGGTTCTGTTAACCAGAGAGAGACAGTGTGCCCAGTTGCGGAAGGCAGAGCCGCTGAGGCAAGGGAGGCGGTCAGGGAGCAGGTGCGTTTTAAGTTGGCTACTTGCCACTAAGTCTTTTTTGGCACCAATTGGTAAGAACCATGTTCTCTCCTCCCCGGCTCCCTCCATTAGCCACTCTCTGCTTTACGGGTCATTTATGTGCTTTTATTCTCCTGTGACCATGGTGCTATTCTCCCCTGTTACTTTGCGGCCACAGTGGGGGTAACTGGCCCCCCGCAGGTGGTGACAGTAGTTTTGCTGGAACCCGGAGGGCTGAGACCTCCTCAGGGCAGCCACCTTGGCACTGCGGGCGGGAGCTCAGCAGGGCATGGCGGAAGTGGCCTCCCTTCTTTTCTTTCTTTAAGGCTTATTTATGCTTACGGAACTGGGGTACAGGCCAGAGGTGTGGTGGGTGAGAGGACCCACTAGAGACAGTGGGGAGAAGGACAGGCAGATCCATGACGTCCACTGCTGAGGGGAACAGAGGGCGGGTCGGTAGAGGTCTGCAGTGCCATCTGTGGGTCGGCCCCCGGCTGGGGATCGAACTCGTGTTAGTGGCTGTCAACAGCTTCATAGTGCTGTGCATTAACCTGTTGCGCCACCGGGGAGGGCCCTCAGTTTATTTCTTAATAATCAAATTTATTTCTTACTCACATTCGTCCACTGGACTTTGGACAACTTTCCAGGACAAGAGTCAGGGCCGTGGACCCGCTCATGATGAAGCCTCTGAGTCCCTTACAGCTCACCCCAGCAGGGGAGAGACTCGGGGGTGTGTCCGCACAAGACCTGTCAACAGCCTTCTCACATGAGCCCATCTCTCTGCAGAGAGTCAAGAAGCATAATCCTTCTCTGCCTGGGATAAGAAATCTGGACACGAAGCACCCTTACTTCTGGAGGGAGGCCTCCACCTCCCTCTCTCCCTCTCCTCGTCCTTCTTCCTTGACTTTCTCCCTCCTCCCTCCCCCCCTTTCTTCTCTCTCTTTCCTTTATTCCTTCCCTCCTACTTGTCTTCAGCACTGGCTCAAAAGTTAGGCGATATGTCTTGAACATGACTCTCACAGGTTTCTGGGTAACTGACCTTTGTTTTAATTCCACAGCTGTCAGTGCAGAAAGTGTAACATCTGGACCAGTTTGCTTTAGCCAGGGGAGGCTGTAGGTGATTAATGATGGTGCTGGTGTTTGATGCAACAGTTCTCAATCATACTGTGCTGTGCAGAGTGAAGATGGATGGACGCACTGCTCCGGGTACTGTGGTCTCCAGGAGACACCCAGAACGCCCTGGATGGAGGCAGGGACAGCTAAGCTGGCAGCAAGCCAGACTTCCTTAGCAGTTGCTCAATTTGCAGCAATTCAAATTGTGTGGAAGATCTCTGAGGAAAGAGGATTCCTTTCCGGGGCTTCTTGGCATGGTGGGGTGTCCTGTGTGTGATTCCTAGTCAGTTGGGCACTTTGTTGTTGTTTTTTAGGATTTATTTATTTATGCATACAGAACTGGGGCACAGGCCAGAAGTGCAGGGGTGGTGAGAAGATTCACCAGAGACAGAGTAGGGAGCAGAACAGGCCGACTGATGAAGTACACTGCTGAGGGGAGCAGCGGGCAGGCCAGGAGAGGTCTGCCGCGCCATGTGGTCACCTCCGGGGCAGGCGGGAATCGAACTCATGCTGAAGTGGCTTTAGCTTCTCAGTGCTGTGCTTTAACCCACTGCGCCACCAGGGAGGGCCACATGACATTTTTTTTTATTACAAAAGTTTATTTTTACATCATTTTGTACATTTATTTTTCCCATCTCAATTGTAATCCCCGCGGGTTTCCCATCACCAAGTCACCCATGTGCCATCACCATAATCCTGTGCATTTCCCTCCCCCCACCCTGTTTTTGATCCCATTCCCCACTCCACCCCAACAAAATGGACTTTTTTTTTAAAAAAGTAAAATGTTGGCAGAATTAAAAAAGAAAGTCTTCAAGATAGAACTGCAATCAGACAGAAGTTTCAACTGTGGTTTGACCACTCACTGTGTGATTTTAGCGACACAGCTCTTGAGCCTTGATTTTCTCTCTGATGAGTTAGGAGAAATCACAGCCCCAATCTCATAGAGTAGTGGAGAGAATCCCCGGAGTGGATGCAGAAAAGCACTTAGCGTAGCACAGGGCGGCCAGTAGGTTCGCGGTTCACCCTGGCTGTTGTTAAGAAAGCCCGCGGAAACGGCTCACACGGAGGAGAGAACGTTCACCTGTGTGTTTGTTTCATAAAACTTTGGAAAATGAGCCGTGACTTAATACACAGCATTTAGTTACTGGTTTGAATCAAAATCTGGGAGAAATCAAAATGCACTTTTGGTGGCCATAAAAAGTTCTTTCAGCACCGCCTCATAACAAAACCGCAGCCCGAGGAGAATGTGGCCGCCAGAGGAGTTCAGCGTGGATGCGTTTGTCTTGGGTTGAACTTGAACTGGCTGCTAACATTTAAGAAGCACAAGATGTCACACGAGAATTAGCGTCTCCTCTTGGGCTGTGTCTTGTCTGCTTTACTGTTTCAGGCTACCTGCCTGGGGAAGGTAGAATGAAGGTAGGCGTCCAGGCCTAATTCCCGGAGCCTGTGGGCAAAGGGAAATCAAGGTTGTAGAGGGGCTAAGACCGCTACACTTCTGGCCTTACAGTAGGAAGTTTGTCCTGGCTCTTCTGGCTGACCCACTGCAGCTCCGATGGCCCTTGTTGGCTTCGAGAGGGTGGTAGAGAGGAAAGCTGGGGAATTGTGGGTACAGGAGGAAGACTGGGAGGCGCCGTGGTGTTGGCTTTAAAGGTGGAGTAAGAACTGGTAAAGGCATAAGGGCCAGAAGCTGGAAGTAAACACCCACCAGATCCTCTGTCCGGGAGAAGTCAGCAGACCAACACCTTGATTTGGGGGGGTCTGCGGACCTCCAGGGCTGGGAGGTGATGCCTTCACCTTCTTTCAAACCATGAGGCTGTGGCCACTCATTACAGCCACTAAAAGAACGAACACACTGCTGGAGCCCCACAGGGTAGAATTATTTCTGCCTGTTCGTAATCTTCATGTTTTGCATGTAATTCTTTTGAGAGTTTTCATAATCCTGGCAAAGTCACACAGTCCGAAAGAGTTACAGAAGCTCCTGGTTTCTTTCCTGGAAAACACCTGTCAGTAGGGATAACCACTGCCTTCCGGGTCAGGCAGATGGCGCTCGCACCTGTAAAGGACTTTCAGCTACCCCAGGGGCCGGCACTTTCCATGTTAACAAAGTGTTAAGTGATAATAATTACCATGGGGTGGTTGTGTTCTCTGCTGTTGGGATTTTATTTATTTGTTTGTTAGAACATTTATTTGTTTATGCACACAAGAACTGGGTCCAAGCTAGTGCGGTGTGTGAGAGGCTTCACCTGAGACAGAGCGGGGAGCAGAACAGGCCGGCTGATGAAGTCCACTGCTGAAGGGAGCAGCGGGCGGGTCCGGAGAGGTCTGCTGTGCCCTGGCTGTGAACAGCTTCACGGTGCTGTGCTTTAACCTGTGGCTCCAGCAGAGAGGGTCCTGCTTTTGGGGTTTCAGTACTGGGGTTTTCTTGTGCCTTGGAGGAGGTCAGCATCGTCACAGATGGAGCCTCCGCTGGGTGGCTAATTTCCAGTTAGGAGGGCAAGACTCGTGTGAGAAGGTGTGGCCCCATATAAATGACCCTTGGAAGGAATTAGGGTTGAGAGTGACAGGAAGAGGCAGAATTCTTCCCGAGAGACCCTGGAACAAGGGGCACGTGTCACTGGGGCACACACACCTGGGACCCAGATGTGCCTTAGAAATGAATGGGCATGGCATAGTTGTCACTCTTGAGTCTTAGGCCGCAGCCCCAGACTGGCATCTTTACCATTAACTGTGGGTTTGAGGACTTTGAACTCCAATACTAACTTTCCAGCCTGATCAAGGGACTTCTTGGCTCCATAATCACATATGCCCACCCTTAAATAAATCCCTTCTTAGATCATCCATCCACCCACCCATCCATCCATCCATCCATCATCACCTATCTACCACCCACCCATCTACCTGCCCTTCTACCTGTCTGTCCATCTGTCCTCCCATCCATCCATCCGTCCGTCCGTCCGTCCGTGCATCTATCCTATGGGTTTGATTTCTAATATAGCAGGGGACAGGGGCATTCTCTTCCTCCTGTGGAGGCTTAGGGAATGGCAGATGGATGTTTTCACTATGCATGTCACTTGAGCTACGGGGTTGTGCATAGTGAAAATGTCCTTAAAAATACCCAAGAGCAGTGGCGGTGAGATCAATGCTGACGAAATGATGTCTCTGGGGGATGGTACTCTTGGTTTATACTTAAATCTAGCCTTTAACTGGAACAAACTGCATTGCTGATAACCCTCTGAGAGTGAATGAAATCATGACACGGTCCTCCACTTACCACACGGCCCTCCACTTACCCTGACACGGTCCTCCACTTACCCTGACAC
>NW_004567113.1:51184390-51202830 GCF_000260355.1 Condylura cristata
GCACACTGTTCCATGTCCCGGCCTTGCCAGTTTGAGAGTGTCCCCGTACTCTTGTGGGTGGGGGTGAGTGGCACTGACCCTGGCGATGGGCAGATGGTGAGGTAGGGACAGGTGGGCCTGTCTGCCAGCTGCTTCTCCAGCTGCCCTCCACCATGCCTTCTCCCCCCCCAGCCTCTGCTTGGTTACTGGCTTAGCACAGAAGTTGAGAGGATGGTCATGCTTAGAGAGTTTCTCCCTAAATAATTTCCTGCCTTTTGTTGCTAAGACATAAAACTTGGGCACACTGAGACCCTACCAATACAGAACCTTCTACTCTGTGTTGATCGCCACCAAGTCCAGATGTTTAAGATTCACTCCCATGTGTAGCATTTGCCACTTGGAGGAAGGCTGATAATTTGTTTTGTGTTTCGAAAGCATGTGACTTTAAGACACCTCTCTCTCTCCAGCATTTGCATTCTGAAATCAAGCTTTCCCTGGACACAGCCCAATCCCTTCCTTCAGCGTGACAAATTTGGAATACATTTTTCTGGACACATATCTACCCGAGCACGCTCTCCCAAGGAAATCTTAAAGCCAGCCTGGCTGAGGAGGCCAGCTTGGCAACTTGGAATATGCTAGTGCAGTGGTTTTCCGAGGGTTTTTACATGAGCCCAGGTTCAAGTGTGACTTGCTGGGTGGGAGGAGGAGAAGCTGCACCACAGTGGCCCCTTGAGCCGAGTCCCTGGCCCTCACGCGCTCCTGCCTGTCTTCTTTGTGGCTGGTAACTCACCAGGCAGAGGCAAGGAGATGGGGGGCTTGGTACCGCTGAAACAAAAACAAGGAAAGGGAGTGAGCGTCGCAGAGACAGAATTTACCTGAAGTCACTAGGCAGAGGGGTTTTTAGCTCCCAGAAAGGATGCTGTTGAAATGAGATTTGGAAAGCAAATCCATTGGCAAGGCTTAATGCATCGGATTTATGCAAGCTGTCAGCTTCGGAGCAATATAATTATTGTCATTTTTCTGCTTTGAGCTACTGCCTCTGGTTTCTGGGAATAGGGCTAGAATATTTCCCACTTGGTGACATTTATTACCATCCCACCTCATTGCAAGGCTCACATTTAGTCGTTCTTTGCCCCAGCCCCCTCTGCATGCTGTATTTAAAAAGAGAGCCCCCCAGTTCTGTTTCCAATTGTTAACACAATTATGAATTGGGCCCAAAAGATTCATTTTTACAGTATTGTACTGAGGTACATAGTCATGCCTTGGGCTGTTGAGAAATCGCCAGCAGTTGCAGATTCCGGGAAGCATCTGGGCTGAAGTAAGCGGAGTCCTGGAGTGTGAAGTCTGCCTTGCAGTGGGGAGGTGTGTGGAGAGACCTCATGATGCTGTGATTCATGAGTTCATCAGGGTGAAGGATGGATATTGAGAAGACTGATTTACTGGAGATGAAGTTCTCATCTGCATGTGTGCGTGCTCCCAGCCTCCCTCTCTGGTTTCCTGTCCTGCTCTGACTCTGGTTCAGGATTGGTGGCTATTTGGCATTTACTTACTCTTTTGTAACTACAAATTGAGGAGTCTTCAGTTGGAGCATGTGTGTGAATAACAGCTGGGTCTCATTCATGCCTCAGTGTTGGTCTTGATTGTCTTCCATCAGCATCACCATCCTCCTCAACATCATTATCATCGTCATCACCATCATCATGGTAGCCCTTACCACCATCATGATCATCACCATCATCATCTTATAGTGCTCCTTGTTTTCATCATCCTCACCACCGTCACCATCACCACAATGGTCCTTAACACCATCGTTGTGATCATCACTGCCATCAGAACACTCCACGTCATCGTTGCCACCATTCTCACCATGATGATCATCAGGGAGCTCCTTACTATCATTGTGCCCACCATTTATAACATTTTCAAGTCTTTTCTGTCTAATGCTATGTTAGACTTCAAATATATAATCTTAACTCCTAAAATAACACTGCAAACTAGATATTATTATTTCCACTTGGAAGTGAGGCGCCTGCATTGAGTGAGGAAGCATCGTATAAAAGGTCACAAAGTCAGTAAGCATCTTACAAGAGGTCATATGACCAGGAGATTTAAGCTTCTGTGTGAAACTGTCTGACTTTATAGCCTCCGTCCTCATCACCATACCATGATGCACCTTCTCTTATAGACTGAACTAACCATTTTCCTAAATAGAGGGTTTGCCATGCCCCAAATCAAGGAATAAGCAAAGTCAGATTAAACAAAACATTTGAAAGTTGGCTGCTGAGGGAAACAACGGGTTCCTTTCCCTCATCACAAGTGTTGAGTGTTCAATGATTTAATTAGAGCACATGCAGCCAATGGGATTTAAATGGTTTAGAACTTGACCTTAGTGTTTGTTTCCATGGCGTTCTGACCCTTTGCAGGTCCCCTGCACGCCCTTCAACTGACATCTTGGTACTGACTTTTCCTTGTTTGTAATGGAGCAGTTCCCTGAATAATAGTTTTATTAATTTTCTTCACTTCAAAGAAGGGAGAGGAGGGGGAGATTTTCAGCTCATTTGACTTAGGGAGAATCAATGATCAGGAACGTGGAAACTATCTATAAAATTCAACCATTATGCTGGATTGATGAACAGTAGAGCATTGGTGGGCAGTGGGTGTATTTTGGGGAGGGCTGGAAGGAGGTTGACTCCATTGTAGGCAAAAATACAACATTCGTGACTCGTAAAATTTCTCTATGAGCTCTTTCCTGCTGAACTCTGTCATTGTTTTTTGACATGTTCAGGAGACTGGCCTAGGCTCATTCACTCACTTTAAAACAGAAACTCTGGATTAAGATATATATATGTCTGGTGATAGGCTGAAAAGAGAAGGGGAGATTTGATCAGATATATAGTTGGAGCAAACATATGGACTGTCATTTTACATGATTTTAGTTTTGTTTTAAAAATTGCAGGGGAATACGGTGCTTTCTCTTAAATATAGTATCATTTAATCATAAGAGAAGATTTTAAGAAATGAAACGGTGACATGAGCTAGTGAGGGTCTCTTAGTTCTAGTGAAATCTGGGAAATATGTTTTCTAAACAAAGAGAGCTCTTCACCCATCCACTAACTTGCCAGTTTATTATAAAAAAAAAATGAACTTAAGAACACCAGATGTCTGCAGGAGATTCACACCCACCAGGGGACAGGCGGGAGTCTTCTCCCCTGGAGTGCCACTCTCTCTTCATCTTCACCTGCTCTCCAATCCACCCTTTTGGGCTTTTTAAAAAAAGATTCATTTATTTATGCTACAGAACTAGGGTGCAGGCCAGAGGTGTGGGGAGTGAGAAGATTCACCAGAGACAGAGTGGGGAGCAGAACAGGCAGATGTGCTGAAACATACTGCTGAGGGAGCAGCGGGCGGGTCAGGAGAGGTCTGCCGGCCATGTGAGTCAGCTCCCTGGTGGGAGATGCAACTCATGTTGCGGTGGTTCCTGAGAGCTTCGTAGTGTGGTGCTTTAACTCGTTATGCCACCGGGGAGAGCCTACATTTTTTTTTTTTTTAAAGATTTATTTATTTGTGCATACAGAACTGGGGTACAGGCCAGAGGCTCAGGGGTGGTGAGAGATTTCACCAGAGACAGAGTGGGGAGCAGAACAGGCAGATGGACGAAGTACACTGCTGAGGGGAGCGCTGAGGGGAGCAGCGGGCGGGTCAGGAGAGGTCTGCCACGCCATGTGGTCACCTCCGGGGCAGGCGGGGATCGAACTCATGCAGAAGCGGCTTTAACTTCTCAGTGCTGTGTTTTAACCCGCTGCGCCACCAGGGAGGGCTGAGAGCCTACATTTTTAAGGAGGCTCCATTACATAGTTGGCGACTGATGAAATCATTGCCACTGGCCACGGACTTGCCCTCAGGCCTTTCCCCTGCCTTGCGGGTTGGGCAGGAGACTGCAAGTTCTAGCTTCCGAACAGAAGGTTGATTCCTCTGGCCGTCAGTCCCCATCCTTAGCTGGGCTCCAAAAGTCACTTCAGACACATCGCAAAAGGCATCTTTGGATTCTCATCACTTAGGAAAAACTTTAATGTTTTAGGAACTCTGTGTCAGCAACACAGGCATTCTCCCCATTATGCCTCCCACGTCACCTCAGGTATCCCAGCGTGAATAGGGGACATAGCAGACAGTGCCTTGGGCGTCTCCACAGGTTATTTCAGCCCCTGCAGAATGTCCATGCCCGTCTGCCACCAGCTGGACACCCTGCTCAATTTGCTTGTTCGTAGAAGGCCGTTTCTGTGCCATGTGGTCTTTCCAAAGCTTGCAGTGATCCAGAGCACTAAAAATCTCCTCAGTAGCCCCAGAACAACTGGTTAAGAAGCCCAGGGACACAGCGGGCTGGAAAGATCGATTGGAACAAAGCCAGGCTGGCTGCCTGGGGCCTGGAGTCTGAGTTAGGCCCTAGGGATAGTACCATTTGTACAGGCGTGACCGCTCAGGGCTGTGAAAGCTCCATCTGACCGCCCTTCCCCTGGCTAGTATCTCCCTCCTCTGGGTCCCAGCAACTTTACATTCCCCACTCATTCCTCTTAGGCAATGGCTGTCCGTTTACTGAAGTAATCGGGCTTCATTTTCCTCATGTTTCCAGCACCTAGCGCCTGGCCTGGAATGTGGCGGTAGCTGGTAAATATTTGTCGAATTGTGTGTAAAATAGTCAATTCCTCCCTTTACCTTCCAGAGACCTAAGTAACCATTATATCAGTTCACAAATATTTATTTAGCAGGGTATTAGTTCCCTCGGGTTGCCATAGTAAAATACCACAGGCTGAGGGACTCAAACAACAGAACTTTATTTTCTCCTAGTTCCAGAGACTACAGGCCCAAGAACAAAGTGAGAGCAGGTTTGGTTTCTTCTTAGGCCTGTCTTCCCGGCATGTGGCTACTCTGGCCTCAGAGGCGCTGGCCATGGTGGAGGAGGCCTGTCCCCGTGACCTCATTTTAACCTAACGTCTCTTCAAAGGTCCTATCTCCAAGATGTCCTGAGGCACGGGGGTTTTGGGGCTTCAGTGTACAAACTCGGAGGGGCGCAGTTCAGCCTATAACAAGCACTAATTCTATATCAGGGCCTGTGCTAAGCTCTAAACATGAAAGAGTGATTTCCAAAACGCTGGATAAATGCTACAGCATGTACAGCACCCACCTGTGGAACCGGGCAGGATGTCTCCTGTCCGTGGCTTGGTGGCAGCCCACGGAAGGCACCGAGCATCACGGTGGAGCTCCTGTGGCCCGCAGGCCACTGGGAAGTCAGGCTTGAGGAGGGCTCCCAGGGAGGCGCCGGGGCGTCTGGAGCAGGCAGCCAGGCTGGACTTCTTGAGCTTGTGGGAGGGGCAGGGTAGGCGGCCACTCCCTGAGAAAACGCTTTCAGCCGTGGCCTGTGTTTTGTGCAAGCTGGACTCGGAGGATGCCTTCTTCCGGCTTCCAAGAGTTAACCTAGATGCACTCATTACCTGGGTAGGAGTCAAGTCATTCACTATTGATCCTATGAAAGCCACTGCTCTTTCTGCTTAAGCATCTCTGTAAAGGCAGCCTATTGATTTCAGAGAGACAGTCTAAGCCAATTAAAAAAAAAAAAACCCTATGAAAATATAGATTCTGTTAAAAACTTGAATCTATAAAGCCATCTGATTTCTCATTGTTGTGCTGTAGCTGGTGAGTCTCATCCAGAGAAACCAAATGTTAACACAGTACAGGAAGATTGATATTATTTCCATATATTATTTTAAAGATTTATTTGTTTCTGCATACAGAACTGGGGTACAGGCCAGAGGTGCAGGGGGTGAGAAGATTCACCAGAGACAGAGCGGGGAGCAGAGCAGGAAGACTGACAAAGTACATTGCTGAGGGGAGCAGCGGGCGGGCGGGAGAGGTTTGATGCGCCCTGTGGGTCACCTCCGGGGCCTGGGATTGAACCCACACTGAAGCAGTGCAGCCAGCTTGCAGCTCTGCACTTTAAGCCGCTGCGCCACCAGGGAGGGCCTTAGTCTCATATTTTATCTGTGTTGGGCTGAATTCTCTCACTAAGCCACCAGGGGGTTCATAAATCCCACTGTGTATGTGCACATGCCCGTGTGTGCAGCCACTCAGTAGTCAACAGCATCGTCACCTATTCTCACTTGAGTTCACAGGTAAGTTTTAGTATCCCTGCTGCACAGGGGGAGGAGATGGAGACTTGGGGTGACGGAAGTGCCCCAGGTCACACAGCCAGAGAGAAGAAGGCCCATGCTGGACACCCAGGGCCGGGCCTCCCACTTCCTCAGGGTGAGGTCTCTGCTCGACAAGCACCTGTCATCCCTGCACTGTCTGGGTCCATCCTCCAGTCTCGTCTGAGCTGCAGGTGGGACTTTCTGCCCAGTGTCTCAACCGGAACCCCCAGACATCCGTCAGTCTTCCTGTGTGCATCGTCCTCCTCCTCCTCCATGCTCCATTTTCCCTCTGATGCCAACATATTTAGCAGGCCTTGTTACTAAGTCCATGTCATCATGGTCTGTTTCTAGACGAATGTTAACTTGACGGCTGGCCGCTGGGCGTGGCGTTCAGTGGCATCCCTTTGCTCTGGATTCAGCGAGGCAGTATTGGCGTGAGCTCGTCGAATCGTGTTCTTGCTGGAGACAGGCTCTGATGCTCAGCGAGAGACTCCCTAAAGTTCCTTATTTGTTCAATGGGGAAATTAACAGTTAACGAGCTCACTGGATTGTGGACACACATGAACTATATCTGTAAAGCCCTTTGAACATGTTTGGGATACAGTAAGCACTCTAGAAATACTGCAGATTTTGGGATATTGGAGCAGTCTTTCTAAATCATAAATCCAATCAGATTATTGTCCTGTTTACAAACCTCCGGTGGCTTCCAAACATACAAAATGGGATTTCAGGCCTTTTTCTAAAGTTCAGAAATAGCTACTATCGTTGCTTTTCTACATGATGTTGTAGGCAAATCACGTGCCTTGTCACTCTTTAAAGAGGTGGAATCGCTGTTTTCCCCTTCAACTCCTTACCCTTCTGCAAGTCCCTTGCAAAGTGACATTTGGGCTCGGTGCCCTAAGAGGTAGAATCTGTTTCGCTAAACCTCGTGACAGAGATGGCCTGGAGATTTGCTTTGGCGAATAGGATGAGGCAGACACCAAGGATAGCAGTTTACGCCTCAGTCTCTTGAGGTCAACCTTTTGGTCTCTTTTTTAGGGGCAATTGCCGATATGCGATTAAGTCCCCTGTTGGCCAACCAGAGGGTGAGACACCGTGTGGTGCAGGGGCGGGCTGTGGGCATCGAGTGGGCAAGGCCAAGACCACAGAAATGGCCAGCTGAGCTCAGCCAGCAGAGACAGCCTACCAGCTCGGCGGCTAAATACACAACTTGTCTCTAGCTCAGGGCGTTTGCAGTGACAGCCAACAGATACAGGTGATTTCAAGTTTTTGCTATTTCACTTACACTTTCTGGGTCGTCACAGTCCACATAGCTTATGTCAAGAGGTGAGCTTTTTTGTAGGAAGGATTTGATGGAGGGCCAAGGATACCGTATCTTTAAAGCTGTATACTTGCAAATTGCCAAATTTCCACCAAAAATCTCTGCACCAGTTCACCTATCATCTGTGAGAGTCCATTTTTCCCACATTGTTGTGGGAACTGTACCTTAAAGATTAAAAAAATTCCTATGCTAATAGCTGAAAAATGATCTCCCTTTCTTATTTTCCAGATTGTAAAACAAGCACATTCCATATATTTATCGGTTATTTGTTATTTTTTTCTGTGAATTACCTGGTTTGTACATGTTGTCTTTTTTCTTTTGCTGTGTTTCCCATTTAAGTAGTTAGGTACATTAAGCATTGTACACGTTTTCTGTTTATCATTCCTTTTTTAAATTCCTGTGTTACCTTATTTGTATAGAAAATGATCATATTTATGTAATAAAAATGTGTTCCTTTTTTTCTATGATGGTTTCTGAATTTTGTTTTTAGTTAAGGAGACTTCCCTACTTCAATATACTTTTTAAAGTCTTCTACATTTTCTCCTAATAGTTTTGCTATTTTCCTAAACATTACAATCCTTTTTCTATTTGGAAGAGATTTTTATTTTAATTGTGATGCAGGGACTTACATTTCTATGGATATTGAGTTGTTCCAAGTAATACCCAATGTGTTTATCTTGCCTTGATTTAAAATCTCATTTTTATTGAATGCCAAATGTCCCAATGTCTCAAAGTGCAGTGTCCCCAAACTCTATTATTCCATTCTTCTATTTACTTATTGTTATGCCACTGCTACATTCTCCTGTCTGTCTGTCTATTAATCATCTAATTTTGTCTGTCTGTCTATTAATCATCTAATTTTATGTGTAGGATAAATCTCCTACTTTTTCCTCAAACATTTCTTCATTATATTTTTTTCCTCTTCCAGAAAAAAAATTGTAGGGTGATTCTGTTTCATTTACAAAATCACGAATTTAGAACTGCAACTTTTAGAGTTTGCATACAGAACTGGGGTACAGGCCAGAGGCTCAGGGGCAGTGAGAGGCCTCACCAGAGACAGAGTGGGGAGCAGAACAGGCAGATCGATGAAGTACACTGCTGAGGGGAGCAGCGGGCGGGTCGGGAGAGGTCTGCCACGCCATGTGGTCACCTCCAGGGCAGGCGGGAATCGAACTCATGCGAAAGTGGCTTAAGCTTCTTAGTGCTGTGCTTTAACCCGCTGCGCCACCAGGGAGGGCCAACTTTTAGAGTTTTGATGACAACGGTATTGAATTTGTATGTCATTTGGGACAGCTGGCTTCCTTTCAAAAATCGAAATTCCTCACAAAGAGCATTAAATGTCATTTTCTTCTTGATTACAGATAATCGTTTATGCCCTTTGCTCTTAATGTTGACCTTGCGCATTCCCTGTTAGGTTATTTTCCTTCAGTGTAAGTGGGACTTGTGCTGGATTAGAAAACGAGCCCCATTTCCCGACTCTTTGCTGTTGGGAGATTCAGCTCCTGTGGATCAGGTTACTTGTGCTGGAGGCAGACTGGGAGGAGCTAAGCTGGAGGGCCACGCTCCTGCTCTGCCTGCAGGTGTGGTTTGGAGGGTTTGTGTGGGTGGGGTGGGGGTGGGGGGGCACCTCTACTTCTGGGGCCTGCAGCTTTTTGAGTCTGAAAATCTCCTTTCTCCTCTCATCTCAAAGATGCAGGCACGGTAGCTTTTTGGGGTCTTCCTGCCCCTGGGAATGCTGTTCCCATCCTGTTAGAAGAGTGACTGTTCTGCACAGTAGTTGTTCCTGCAAGTTCAGCCTGTTTCTCCAGCCTTTCCAAGAATTTTGCTATAGCCGGAAATAAACACCTTGCTTTAAAGACCAGCTAGAGAGAGCTGTGTCTGACCGAACCCTAGAGGAGACGGTATCCTCTGTGATCCACAGAGAAACAATCATCTGCAAAGAGATGCCCATTAATCCATCCCACTGCTTCTGTGAATTGGTCCATCTCTGCTTGGTTTTCTAGCAATTTTTGTCTTATATATTTTCAAACTATGACAAGGGCTATTTGGAAATTTTAATTCTTATCAATAACAACATTTTTGTGTCTTATTTAATGCTCCACCCCTTTGAATACTGTCTCACCTGCAATTAATATTGCAAGCTGTTTATATTTAGGACGGCAGATTGGAGAATGGTAGCTGGTGTTTTTCTGATTTATCTTCATCCATCACCTTTTCTTAAACTTCCAAGGTCTTATTTCAGTATGATTCCTAAAAAAGTATATAGGCTGGCCCTCCCTGGTGGCGCAGCGGATTAAATCACAGCCCTGAGAATCTAAAGCCGCTTCGGCATGAGTTCGATCCCCGCCTGCCCCGGAGGTGACCACATGGCGCGGCAGACCTCTCCTGACCCGCCCGCTGCTCCCCTCAGCAGTGTACTTCGTCGATCTGCCTGTTCTGCACCCCACTCTGTCTCTGGTGAAGCCTCTCACCGCCCCTGAGCCTCTGGCCTGTACCCCAGTTCTGTATGCACAAATAAATCTTTAAAAAAAAAAAGTATATAGGCTGTTTTTGTTTGGTTTTGCTTTTGTGTCCTACTTGGGAGCCTCTCAGTGGTGAATATAACCCAGATATATTAGTTGTGATCAATGGTACATTGAGGATAATTTTCATTTTATGTGTTATTAAGAGTTTTCTTTTCCTTTCTTTTTCTGAATTTATAATTTTTTGTTGCACTTTTCCCTCTGTAGTTTGTTGCAACACATATATACTATTCATATCTTCTGACAAGTCCTTCTAATTGTCTAAAAATTTAAAAACCAATATCTGGGCCCTCCCTGGTGGTGCAGCAGGTTAAAGCACTGCACTAAGAAGCTAAAGCCACTTCCGCATGACTTCGATTCCTGCCTGCCTTGGAGGAGACCCACATGGCGCGGCAGACCTTTCCTGACCCGCCCGCTGCTCCCCTCAGCAGTGTACTTCGTCCATCTGCCTGTTTTGCTCCCAACTCTGTGTATGGTGAATCCTCTCACCCTCCACATCTCTGGCCTGTACCCCAGTTCTGTATGAATAAATAAATAAATCTTTAAAAAAAAAGAATATCTAGAATTATTTTTAATGTGTTAAACCAGACACCTACCTTACTAATCTGACCTTACTGTAGGTCTGTGGTCTTCTGTCACCTACATTTTCTGGAACAATAATCTTTCTGAAAAGTAAACTATGGACCTATACAATGTTACCAAAATTTATTCTGTTAAATAAGACCCTACCTGTCACCTGTCTTCTCTTGTTGCCACCATTTGAAAATAGAGAGGATATCATAAAGCCAGCAAACCAAGAAGGGATAAGTTTATAACAAAAAATTACTTCAAGTCCTTTTATAGAAAGTATCCTTGCTCCTAGTTGATGATGGTTTTGTGAGACTCCGCAGGGCCTGATACTGGAACCAGGCCTGGATTCTGGAAATCGAAGACTCACAGGGGTTTTTTAATTCTGCTCCTCCAATTCCCTCATTTCAAGGCTCTTCCAGGCCCTCTGCCTTCCTTTCTGCTTTCCTTCCATTAATTCTTTTTCCCCCTACCTATGTATTTTCGAACATTTCTCTGTGTATTTTCGAACATTTCTCCTCTCGTCCTGGAATGCCTTTTTCTCTGCACTCCTACATAGAGGTGGAAGATTATGAGGGACAGATTTCTGAAGAATTTCCATAATTCAAAATCAGCGTAATTAAAGATTAACTTCCTCCTAGGTCTCACAGAGTGATTTCTGATGGTGGGAATTTCTGTTTAGCAGCCTAAGTGGTAGCAGTATAAACACCATCCACAACTCATTGGCCTAGGAGCACCGAATATAAACAATTTCTGATGAATTAAACAGTGCTTTGGAAATTGCATAATTTTGAATTTTGTGCATAAATTGGGACTTCATTAATATTTTTATATCACATACTTTCAGATTAATTCAGTGTTGTATAATATGCAGTTGCCCTTCATTATGCCCCCTTCTCTGATTTCTCATGAGTGCTTGATTATATCCCTGACGTCACTGTAATAGTTGCAACAGGGACCCCCGCTCATTCTCCCCGAGGGAGTCGATGCTGTTCTGATCTGCCAGCGCCTGAGCCGGGGATTGGGCAAAGTCAAGGCTTAACCAGTGAGGGCGCGGTGCCTCAGAGGGAGTATGACCTTATATCTGGTTTTCCAAGCGCAGCCCTGGCTAATTATTTTACGTTGGCTGCCACGTGGTGGCCCCCTCAGGACCCAGCTGTCACCCTTTCCAGGGGGCAGCCTTCCTGCACAGGGTCCCTTCCTGTGGTTCTGCCTTGGTCCTGGCGGAAGAATCAGGGGTCTTCTCCTCCAAGGCCCCTGCCGATCTAGATTCAGAACCGGGGGCTTGCAGGCATCTTCAGAGACGCTGAGTCCTGGTCAGAGACGCTGCTCACATGTCCCGGTCCAGCATCACCTAAGTTTGGAATGGGAGGCACTGGCAGTCCCTTCCCTTCTGTCAACGACACTGGGCTTCTTTCCTCCCGCACTGCGCTCTGCAGAGAGCAGGAGGCGTTGGGGTAGATGGCCGGCAGTCCCTTCCCAGCCACCTGGTGTCGCAGTGTTTGCCACTGGTTGGCCAGTCGGGCAGGCGATTGAGCTCTTTCCCGGCCTTCGTCCTTGCAGGTGACGCTCTTGGCGTGCAGGCTCTGACTTCTGCACGGGCAGACTTTGAGGCTCGCCATTGCTACCTGATTAAGTGAAACTGCTTCTCTGTTAAACTGTTGCTTCCGAATAGACAAGTCTTCCTTCTGGCTCGCTGAGATTTCTTCCTTCCTGTAAATGAGGTATAATTTCCTTCTCCATGTGCATGGCGACCATCTAGCCATACAACTTATTGTGCCTCTTCTGGTACCTGGAGGCAGAGAGCGTGACCCTCACATTCTATTTCTTGGATTAAAAAGCGACATTCTGTGTTCAGTATGTCATTGAACATACTGAACAATTGAATCATTTCATTCTTCCTTGGACTTTCTCCAGCTTATTCTTAGCCCTCTTTAGATGTGCAGGCCGAGAGAGCCAGCCACGCCTTGGAAGGATTCCTCACTGTCACTTCCATAACTTTATCTCCCAGCTGCACCGCTGTCTGCAACCCGGGTCGCCCCTGATGCCTGGAGCCGGGTCTGGGGTTGGCAGTTCCCTGGGCTTTTGTTCCATTCTTCATCCTGTGCACACTGTGTCGGAGGGTTTTCTTTCATTTTCAGTCTAATATCTAAGGCTTTAAAGTCTATTTACCTGCATTTTTGATTTTGGGGTTTGTCAAGTTCAAAGTCAACTTGATGAATTATACGGTGGGATTTTAGCAAGTCTGCCTGTATTTTCGTACATGTTGATGCTACTAGACTTCTGTTGTCACAGAAGCTTTATCATAGAGTGCTGGTCTAGAAGCTTTTCCAGTTTTTGAAGAATAGTTTGGTGGAAGACGGTGGTCACTGGTAGTTCTCAGATCATGGAGTCAGAGTGACTCTGGTCTAGTGAACACCATGGACTTCTAAGAACGTTTGTCTATGTTATCTCTAAAAAATTTCTGCCTTGGGCCCTCCCTGATGGCGCAGAGGGCTAAAGCACAGCACTAAGAAACTTAAGCCACTTCCGCATGAGTCCGATTCCCGCCTGCCCCGGAGGTGACCACATGGTGCGGCAGACCTCTCCTGACCCACCCGCTGCTCCCCTCTGCAGTGTACTTCGTCGATCTGCCTGTTCTGCTCCCCGCTCTGTCTCTGGTGAATCCTCTCACTGCCCCTGCACCTCTGGCCTGTACCTCAGTTCTGTATGCCTAAATAAATTAAAAAAAAAAATTTCCGCCTTGCAGGATTTTTTTTTTTAATTTATTCATGCAGAACTGGGGTATAAGCTAAAGGTGTAGGGGTGGTGAGAGGCTTCACCTGACACAGAGTGGGGAGCACAACAGGTAGATCAATGAAGTACACTGCTGAGGGGAGCAGCGGGTGGGTCAGGAGAGGTCTGCTGTGCCATGTGGGTCACCTCCGGGGTCATGGATCGAACTCGCACTGAGGTGGCTGCGACTGGCTTGCAGTGCTGCATCCTAACCTGTTGCACCACCAGGGAGTGCCCCTTGCAGGATTCTTAGTAGAGAATACAGACTACCTTCCCCTACTTGCTAATTGGAGGCATAAATACGTATATGGTCATCTAGTAGGAGGTAGCTGTAAAGATGTTAATAAGCTGGTAGAATTCAAAATCTAAAAACAGTTCAAATCAAATTTAAAAAATAATGTTTTTTTGCTGTGTTCGTGGTCTTATCCCAGGTAAAGCTATACTTTATAATAGAAATTTTGAATTTCTGGAAAGGCCTTTCAGGGCCATACTTTCTTTTTGCCCTCCATTTCCATGAGTCAGCCCGATGAACCCAAGCACCACAGACCCCCAAAAGCGTGTGCCACTCCTGTTAGCAGCTGCCCTCTCGGGCGGTCCCCTTCTCGCCGGTGTCTGGTCTCTTGTCGCTCTCATCTGGCTGCGAGGCGGATTACTTTCCCCTTAGGGTTTAGATTATGAGACACTTCATATTTATTGTTTCCTTGCTGGTTAAAGATGGCTGCCTTTTGTGTGTGTACTTTAGTGCATACACCACATCAAGGACACATCACTTCCATAGTGTGTGCTCGGTGCTGTGTCCACATGTTTCTTTAGTGATGAGGAATCAGCCTTCCGCTTGCTATGGCTTTTTCAACTCCGGTTTCCACTGAGCCTCTTTCTTTTGGTTTTAGTATTTACATTTTTGCCCTTCCCAAGCCAAGGCTAAGGATGGCCCGGCTGTGTCCCTGTGGACTCCAGCCCGAGGCACTGTCCTCTTGACTAGCAAACCCGAGAAAGTAGCTGCAACATTTCCCTTCTTTCTAGCAAAGGGGGAGCTGGACACCCCTGATGGCTTCAGTATATCCCAGCAGCCCACTGAGTCCATGCTGGAAAACCTGGCTTGTATTCAACCAAATTTTTCTCTTTGTTTACTCAGTTGTAACACACATTCATTCACCCCTTATTCAAGGCTTCAAAGAACCCACAAGATATTGCTGAAAATTTTACCTACAATATTAATTTTGGGGCCTCTCGCCCAGGCTGACTGCCTCCAGAATACTCCATGCCATGCATAGAGGACGGGGTTTTGCCCCTGTCTGCTCTTGGTCTCAGTCTTGAGTCCTCACAAGTGATGGCTCTGTCCACTTCCCTGCCTCAGTTTTTGCTTCTGTCTTCATCTTGTCTGTTCTCGCGCGTTCTCAGCTTCCTGGATCTTCTCTTGATCAGGGTCTGCACCTGCTTTTGGGAGTCTTGGTAAGGTCTTTCTTGAGAAAAAAAATCACTGAAATCACACACCTTTTTTTTTTTTTTACCTGCTTGATCATTATTCTCTCTTCATTTCCCTTTGCCCTTCAGATAATGTCCAGTATTTTCTTCAGCCTCTCACCTTAATTTTCATTAATTTTTTTTCAGGATCATTTAATTTATGAGCTGGAAGGGACCTCAGAGGTCACCTAGTCCAGCTCTTTCATTATCTAAAAGCATGAACATAATGGCAATCACTCACTCCTTGTAGTGTCAAATAAAAGAGTGACCTTGGGCTTTGGGTCTCCTGAGTTTCCTTCAGACTGCTTTTTCATTTAGACAAATTCCCATAATGTTTTGTTTCTTCTGAAAAGATTATGTGGTCAGATAATTTAGGCAACCAGGGGTTAACCAAACTTAAGTTGGTTTCTTTGCTGTGAGAGTGCTTTGAACCTTTACCACGATTGAAATTAATCTGAAACTCAAGAGTGGGTGAGGACATACAATATTCAATCATCCCTAAATCATTTGAAAATACAGTTCTATATTCACCAAGAATGATGCTGGCTAGCATTCCTTAGAACACTTGGGAAATGTGACAATATCATGTCTTCAAGATCAGATGTTCTTGAATATTTTCACAGGTAATCAAATATATAGCTATTCTTCTATCCACGAAAATTCTTTTCCATAATAGACTCGATTCTTGAGTTATTGGCTCTTTACTCAATGGGATCAAAGTTGGGAGGTCAACAAATGGTGGTCTCATTCAGCTTCCCACACACCACTCCCTTTGGGGCCTACGTATAGGAATTTTTGTATACTGCCTTGTGTTTAAGTTGGGTTCCTGTTTGTCAGATCTTTAGATTTGGCTTATAAATGTCAAGGTTAAATGGAGGTGAAACTAAACCATTCTAGGAAAGCCAACAAATAAATGTTTAATCCAAGTCTGTGCTTGGAATATGTAGTCTTCTCCGACCATTCACATCCAAACTCATTATCAGCATGCAGGCATCCAACCACCCATGTGCGTTAGCCAGATGCAGATGAGTTGATTAAAGATACACATTATCTGTTTATATATCAAAATAAGATGGTTTAGTTTCACAGGAACATTGCTCATGTGTGCCCTCTCTCCCTCTCCCTTCCCTTCCCCCTTCTCCCTCTCTCTGTGATTGAGAGAGAAGGCAAAAGAGATGTGATAAGTTACCAGAAAAATCTCTATTTTGCAATTTTTTTGAAAAGCAGTCTCTGGCAAAAATCTATTTTCCCCTATCTGTCATGGTATTACAGGGAGATTATTAAAAAAAATTAGTGTGACTATCATGTGAAATTCCTCGTAAGTGTGAAATCTGTTAAGAAATCAAATAAATGAAATATTGCGCTGGCCAAATGGGACATGGTAGTGCAGTTACGAGTACTATAAATCTTCAACTTCTGTGTCACTCGTCACAGAAAGTGTGATTCTGGCTGGAACCATGTCACTTTAAGGAGCAGTCTCATTTAGTCAGGAGGCGTCTTTAATGGAACTAATAAATTGTTTATCACCTTTCCAACCACCGCTGCATACGAGTGATCACTGGGCAGAGGAAGGAGTTACCCAGGACTTTGTGAGATAACTGAATTATGTTTTATCTCCTTAAGAGTCATAGAACACGGTGGAGGAAGGTGCAAGTTTATCTGCGTTGGAAGAAAATAATAATGTGACGAATGGTGCTGAGTGTTTAGATGTGGTGATTATAGCCCGGGCCCCTTCATCTCGTCAGTCACATCCTCATGAGCTGTGCAAATCCGGCTCTCGGAGCTCACACTTGATCAGATATTCACCTTGGGCATTGAGAGGCAGAAGGGATCTTCAAGGATCCCCACAACCTTTTATTTTTAATTAAACGCTATGGAAGAGATTAGCAAAGTCCTACACACCTAGCCCCGATATTCCCTCTCAGGCAGGATGCATAGACAGTAATTAGTTTTCCTGGAACCTTCTGTCTAATTTCATCGGACGGGTGACAGCTTGAGGGAGACGAGCGTGGGTCCAGTTCCACTGAGGAAGAAAGAGGCTTGGGCTGAAGCTTTGCGCTTACTTGCAGGATGAGTCAGAAGTTTGAGGTGTGGTGGGGGAAACCAATTACTGTACCAAAAAATGAGCAGTGATGTAAGAAAATGAAAACGTTTAATTAAAAAGAAAAGAAGTTTGAGGTGTTAACGTTTGAGCAAACGCCTATCTGATCACCAATGGAGTTGCTCTAATTTTTGGACCAGGTTTGCTGTGTAAATTATTCTACTGCTGGCTGGCTTGCCTCTTGGACAATGAGTGGTTAGTGCAAGAGGGTTTAATATTTTTGTATTTCCCGATGTATTTGGACCTTTTAGTAATTATTTCACTTTTTGTCTGTTTGGGATTTATCTTCCTAATTGACTTACAAGGTTTATTTTTTTAAATTTCTATTTACTTCATCCAATCCAGCCTTTGCAGATAGCAGGTAAACTGAGGAAAAGAACAGTTAAGTAAACACATGAAATGTGCCTGAGACAAAGTGGGACCCGAAACCTCACTTTTGGCCTCCGCCATCTGCCTGCTTAACACCCTGGTAATTCTGACCGACAACCCGTGATCATGGATCCTGCCTGCTCATCTCAGCTGCGCCCCTGGCAGCTTGTTGGGTGATGATGAATGGGAGGGCTGGAAGTTTCTCTACTCCCTCGGGCAGACCTACTGAGACAAAGGCAGGCAGGACGGCTCGTAAACAGAAGCAGTGACATTTGTTCCGATGACGGGGACCCCCAATATCGGACTCAGTCACTGGAGAACCTGTCAGGTTTATATTGTTTATCTCCAGAAGTCATTTGCTTTTTGCTACTGACTTCAATCAAATGAATTTTCATGTTTCAATAAGTCTGAATGGGAAGTGGACTTGGGAGGGAAGGGTTTGTATTTAATGTAGTAGCAAAGGAGCAAGGTTTTTCTCAGTGACATTTTTCTCCTTGGAGGGTGGTTTGAACTCTTCTTTTTTACTGAAGGAGATATCAGCCCTCTCTTTACCTCCTGCCAGTTTTAAGCATTCTGTCTGTTGGATAACATGCATTGGGAGAATGCCAATCTCTTTGAGGTAAGCAAAGACATCCATGACTTTTGAATGGGAAGAAGAATTCTCATTATGAAATAGGAACAAATGAGAAAAATACCCACCTAGGCAGGTTTCACCAGTGTGAGGAATAGATTTTTCTTCCACTCTGAAAGTACCTGCATCTTGTCCGGTGGGGAAGAATCTTGAGAGGTGATCTTGGGTGTGTCTGGCAGGTGGGGACCTTTTCCTGATGTGTAAGTTACAAAATGAGTGTGTGTAAATAAAAAGTAAATTCTAAACTGACCTCACTGATTTGTTTTCATCTCCCCTTGAGAATTTTATTTCATGTATATCTCCACCTGGTTTGCTTTGCTGGAAGCTTTTCTTTCTTTGAGATGGAGCCTGTGGTTAGCACTGCATGTTCTGAGTGTGTTCTCAGACCCGCTGATAGGATGCAAATCTCACTTCTAAGAGAAGTGATTTTATTATTTTTTTAAGTTTATTTTTACATCATTTTGTACATTTTTTCCCCATCTCAATTGTAGTCCCCGCGAGTTTCCCATCACCAAGTCCCCGTGTGCCA
>NW_004567113.1:51203528-51204528 GCF_000260355.1 Condylura cristata
TTTAGCAGTTTGAGGAACCTCCAAACAGTTTTCCATAGTGGTTGTACTAGTTTGAATCCCACCACCAGTGCAGGAGAGTTCTTTTTTCTCCACATCCTCACCAACATTTGTTGTTGCTAGTTGTTTGAAGATGTGCCATTCTCACTGGGGTGAGGTGGTATCCTAAGAGAAGTGATTTTTGACAAGTCAGGGTGCATAGTTTCTTTTTAAAACACACACACACACATAAAATATAATCAACAAATTCTTTAAAAAATTGGCTAAACAGGCAGCCGTTTTAAAAGTGATCCTCTTTTCCCTTGGGGATATAATGTCACTAACATTTTCCAAAGTATTTTTACAAACAAGATTGCTGATTGGATGTCAGCGTAGGCTTCCAAAATGCCACTGGCTGGCATGGAACTCAGGGGTAATGAGAAGAAAACAGAAGCACCATAATCTAGCTGGTTTCTACTAAGGCTTGAGAGCCGTATCCTGATGTTTGGGCCTCTTTGCTGCAGTTTGTGAAAGGAGCTGGCTGCCCGTAGGGAGCGCCTTTCAGCCTGCAAGCCCTGGGCTTGAGTGGAGCCTGGGAGGTGCCTGCAGAAATCCATAAGGCAGGGCTGGCTCATAAGGCTTTCCCAACTTCAGCTTTCTCACCTGCGGCATGGGGCCAGAGGCCGAGGCAAGCTGCCAGTGGTCACAACTTTGCATAATCCTCTCTGTGGATGTGGGAGGAAATGTGGATTGCTGCCAGCCAATAGAACCCAGCAAGGATGGGGAGGGACCACTTCCTTGATTAGATCCCATCTGTCTTGACAGGTGCAAGGAGAGCTTCCCTTCCTCATGTTGAAGCCATGAGCTGTATTGTTATGCGAAATCCATGGAAAGGATGTTCTAGATTGAACGTGCATGTCCCCCCAAATTCTTTCCCCCCCTGATAGCCCCAGTGTTGTGCTACATTTTTAAAAAAGATTTATTTATTTATGCACACAGAACTGGGATACAGGCCAGAGGTGCA
>NW_004567113.1:51205153-51246517 GCF_000260355.1 Condylura cristata
CCACCCACCCAATGCTTTGGTTGTATAGTCAGCTTTCACGCGCTGGTTTGTAAGCCTGTCTTTGATGAATCCTTAGTTTGGTTTCTGTATAATCCACAGATAAGTGAATCTCCCTGGTCTTTATATCTTTGTCCTTGTGGCTTATTTCATGTAGCATAATCCCTCCTGGCTCCATCCAGGTTGCTGCAAATGGCGTGAGTTTCTCTTTTTGAGTCCCTGATGAATTGCCCCTCTAAGTTCATGTGCTAAAATCTAATCCCCCTATGTGATGGTATTTGGGGGTGGGACCTTGGAGAGTGATCAGGTTATGGGAGTGGAGCCCTCATGAATGGGATTAGTGCCCTTATAAGAGAGGTCCCCCCGAGGAGCCAGGATGTTGTTGTGCCTTATAAGACACAAGGTGCCTTGATCTCGCACTCCCAAGGCAGCAGGACTGTGAGAATAAGCGTTTGTGTAGGTCACCCAGACCCTGGTAGTTAGCACAGTCTGACAGGCCAAGGCAGAGAGCCACATGCGAAGGAACCCCAGACAACCTCGAGGAGCTGACAGCTAGAAAACGGGGGGGCCTGAGAAACTCACAGGAAGTGAGTAACTGAATGAGCTTGCAAGTGGGTTCTCTAGATGACCCTGCAGCGGTGACACCATGATGTGGTCTTAGAAGACCTGGAGCAGATGACAGCCAAGATGTTCCCAGATTCCCGACTCGGTGAAACTGAGAGCTAATCTACGTGGGCTTTATTTTTAATCTATGTGATTTTTATTTTACTTGGAAGTTCATTGGGAACTTTCAAAATGTGGTAAATACATAGGATTTGACATTACCATCTTAACTATTTTTAAGTTCAGGGGTATTATTTTGTCATGCCAGCCATCTCCAGAATGGTTTCATTTTCAAAACTGAAAACGCTACACCCGACTGCAACTGAGATGGAAAAATAAACTATTATAAAATTTAAAAAAAAAATGCTACGCCCATTCAGCAACCGCTTACCAACCGCTTACCAACAGCCTCTCGCACAGCCCCTGGCAACCGCCACTCTACTTTCTGTTCCTGTGAACTTGGACTCTGCTTGCCATAAAAGTAGGTCCCTAGAGCCCTCTCCAAGACCTCAGAATCACTCTTCCTGGGGGGCAGAGTCCAGGCAGCTGTAGTTTGAACAGCAACAGCAACCCACAGTCTCCCGCCATTTGCAGTAAAAGGGATGGACCTAGAGTCTGTGACGCTTTAGAGAAAAGTCAGATGGAGAAAAGACAAACACCACATGTTTCACTCAGATGTGGAATACAGAGAAAAGAAACACATGGCAAAACTGAAGATGACAAGCACAAACTTTTAGAATGAAAGGCCAATCAGTTACCAGAAGGAAGAGTGGGGTGGGGTGGGTATGGCCCCAGGACCAAGGCCGGGAAGAGATGCCTCTATCTGCTTCTCGGGGCACAATCTTATGACAAGGGGGAAATCCAGCGTGCTGTTTACAGAGAAAAATCTCCTGTTGGGTCATTGAAAATTTCCTCCTACTCCTGCCTGAGGGCAGGGAAGTGTTCCTGTCAGTTCTGTTTCACAGCTAGGAAATGATGCTTTGAGTTTTGATTTCATGGGAATCTCCAGCCCCTGAAGACCCAGGATGGAGCAGGAAGCCACAATCTCTTAAAAAAAGTTTTGACCAATGTTTCTTCATGTGCTGGGCTTCCTCCTTCTGTGCTTTTGGGTTCAAATTGTGAACCATGAACTTCTTAGAGATCTTTCTCCTGCTGTCTCCTGTGTATTGATCTTCAGCTACTGCGCTCTTACCTGTCTTCCAGGGAAGTTGGCCGAGGGAAAGGCAGTGTGGGTTAGCTGAGCAGGCACACGGTTGGTGTTATACACCCTTTGTGCCTCCGCCACTTCCCAGCTGAGTGACCCCGGGGCCAGTTGCTCTCTGAACCCCCATCTTGCCATGAGGAGTGATAGACACGTGCTCTTTGAGGTTGTTTGTGTTAGGAGGATCAATGAAAATTAGATGTAAGGTGATGAATCGTGCTCAGAACGCAGCAAAAACTCAGCAATGGTAGTTCTTTCTAGTGGGGATTCCCTGGAGCAGCAGTGGTAAATCTTTATAGAATATTTGGAATGTTCATGAATATTCTCTCTTCAGCAGTTTATATGAATTTATTTCATTTTATCTTCACAGTCACCCTCGGGTCGAAGAGATCACATTTTATCTCTATGAAGTCTTTACTAACACTGTAATCTCAGGTTATCTCACCTACTCATTATAATATCCCATGTCCCTTCTATATCTTCTTTGTAGCATTTCTTTTTCTTTTTTTCTAAAGATTTATTTATTTGTGCATACAGAACTGGGGTACAGGCCAGAGATGCGGAGGGTGAGAGGATTCACCAGAGACAGAGCCGGGAGCAGAACAGGCAGATCCATGAAGTACACTGCTGAGGGGAGCAGCAGGCGGGTCAGGAGAGGTCTGCCGCACCATGTGGTCACCTCTGGGGCAGGCTGGGATCCAACTCATGTGGAAGTGGCTTTCGATTCTCAGTGCTGTGCTTTAACCCGCTGCGCCACCAGCGAGGACCTGTAGCATGTCTTACTGGAAATTTTGCTATTTATCTTCTGTGCCTATTTGCTAAAATATATGCTCAAAGGAGGAAAAATATTTGCCTTGATTTCAGTTGTTCTTCCAGTGCCTGTCATGTAAGAAATAATCAATAAATATTTTTGAAGGAATGAGATAATAATGGTTACTATTTTCATTTTGCAAAAGAAGGAAATATAAACTATACGTTAAGTGAATGGTCCAAGGTGATGAGCTGCTCAGAGGTGCAGAAGATTTGGACTGGAATTTGGATGGCTGGATTCTACAATCTGTGCATCTTGTCACCACCTCAGTGGCTGTTGAGTTTCAGGGGTGAAGTTTTTTTGATAGAGAAACTATTCAATATATATATATATATATTTGAAGTCTTTGTCAGGAAAGAAGCTTGATTCAAAGGTCTTTGTTTTGAAAGATTTTATACCCTTACTGGGAACTTGAGCTGCACACCATGAGCTAGAGAGAATATGCTTGGCTAAGTGCTCACAGGTTGAAGAGAAGAGTAGGTGACTATTTCGCTGGAGATGGGCAATGGTGGGCCCCAGACTAGAAGTTGTCTTTATTTCCAGGTTCTCTTCCTTTCATTGTATATTTAGGCAGCCAATGTGAAATGCTAACTGGCGAGCAGTTAAATGATGCGAGGACTAAATGATGGCGGTAGTGACTCTTACGGAGTTGATGGGTTGTTGGTAATGTGGACATAGGCAGTTAGTCATGAAGTATTATGCTAGGACAGTGGGACAGATTTTCTTAGGGTGTCAGGCCTATCACAGACAAGAGTTACGGTTGGCTGGTAGTTATGGTGCCATCTGCTGAAGGACATTTGTTAACTAGAGACTTCTGGCTTTGGTCTCTGGGTCAGTGGTTTTCCAATGGACGTGACTTTACACCCATCTGAGGGACATTTGCAGTGCCTGGGACAACTTGGTTGTCATGCCCCAAGAGGTACTAATGGGCATCTGGTACCACAGGGGTGTGGTCAGATGTCCTATACATCAGAGAGAGCTTCCCACATGATGCATTTTCTGGCCCCAAATGTCAACAGGGCTGAGAATGAGAAATCTGTATTTAGACAAGGAGATAGCCTGATGATAACTAGCTGGTGATGGAACTGTATTTCTGGAAAAGTGCTGAGCCCGCCTTTCATAAAAGTAAAGGTCATATCCTTGAAAAGGTAAAAAAGTTGGGAGTCCATGAAACTTTTATATTTGGCTGCACTGTTTTGCCTGCTGGATGATTATTTGATCAGTGAATCAGTATGCATATATATTTGAATTTGACGTAAACACTTTCTTTCATTACCACCTAGCAATGAGATGGTGAGACTAATCATCATCCCTACACACATCAACATTTTGGTAGCCAGAGTTATTAACTGAAAGAAACACGACCCCATTGACATAAGTTGTTTGCCACGCCCTTAAACCACGCTTCTCTTTCTCCTTCCCTTCTCAGCCAAATTCCTGAGAAGCATAGCTGGCATTCTCTATCGGCATGTCTACCATTTTTATCATTCCGCAACCCATCGAAATTTGATTTCTGCCACCATCAAACCAATGGATTGTCTTTGTCAAGGTCAGCCATGTTTTTTAAAATCGCCAAACTCAACAGATGCTTTTCAGCGCTCATCTCAGGAGTGATTTATTTCGTCATACAACCCTCTCACTCATCAACTTCCATTACATGCTTTCCCCTAATCCTCCTACATCTCAAAACATTGCTCCTTCATTTCTTTCAAATTCTTTACTCATATATTTCTTAGAGTAATATTCTAGAACCCCTGCTGTTTTCATTTTGCACATTCTCTCTGAATGAGCTAGTATATTTCTTTTGGCTTTTATCAACTACTCCCAGCTGATGAATCCAAAATCATTTTTTTCCAAGATTCAGATTTGCATGCCTAATACCAGCTGAATGTCTCTATTGGGGTGCCCCATGGGTAACTCAAGAACACTTGATTCAATCAACCTTCCCATCAGTATGTGTTCTTACTCTTGGGTTGACGCTAGGAAATTGCTGCACCAGACATCCCATCACAAAAGGCAGAAATTTGACCACTTCTATCCTTTCCTAGTCATACCTAATCACACTAAGTCCTCAAATTCAGCTCTTCTCAGCCATCCATCGCAGCAGCTCTGGTCCAGACTCCAGCAGTTCTCAGCTGTTGCAAGTGTCTATTCTCTTCACCAAGTCTCACTCCCCTCACACATGCACCCCACACAGCCACTAGCTCTACGCACAGAGACCATACCACACGCTCTAATCCTAAGGCCCTATAATAACCCACCTCCTTTTCTTAGAGCAAATTTCTTATTCTCAACCCTATTGACATTTGGGGCCAGAAAACGTGACGTGTGGGAAGCTCTCTCTGATGTGTAGGACATCTGACCTCCTCCCTGTGGTACTAGAAGCCAGTTAGTACCTCCCCAGGTGTGACAACCAAGTTGTCTCAGGGACTGCAAATGTCCCTTAGAGGGGTGTAAAGCTATGCCCACTGGAAAACCACTGACCCAGAGACCAAAACCAGAAACCTCCACTTAACAAAATGGTCCCTCATCTCCCCAGGTGGTACTCTGTGCTCTGACTTTGTACCTTTTTTTCACACCTCAGTGTCACCTAGAAATGAACTATGTATCAGAGAAGATAGTAGAACACTCGAGAAAATGAGGTGCAATGAAATGTTTTAAGTAACGCCATGCTCTCTTGCAACTAAACTATACAGAGCCATAGAAGAATACCTTTTCCACCCAAAATAAAAATGGCAATGCAATTTTAATGGCTCCCACGCTGGGAAGCAACACTTTGTGGGTTTTACAGCACTTGGCAGCTGGGATGTACTTGAGTCACCAAAGTCAGCCAGGCAGTTCTGTGTGGGACAAGATTCGGCCAGGTGCCCTCAGCAAACCACAACAACTGTTCAGAAATATATGGATTAAGTCATAGATTTTGCTATATCCAGTAATTTCCCAAAGCTGGGTGTCTGATGCCATGATGCTCCAGTGGGGTTTCAGAGCTCTGCGGAGCTGCAAAATCCCCGAAGCAGCACATCATGCTTTCGGGGTCATCTTGCCCCTTTCTTCTTCCCCTTTCGTAGCTCCATGGTTTTCTCTGTTGCATCCTGTCTCTCTGTGTCTCTTTCTCCTCTTTCCATCAGAAAAGCTTTCTTCAACATTGTGATCCTGTTCCCCTGTTTCTTCTTAGCTTTTACCAAGTTGTGATTATCTCTGTCTCCTCTTAACAGCTCAAGGGCCAGCGTTTTTTTTTTGGGGGAGGGGGGATGTCAGATAGAAAATATATTAGCTTTTCATTTTGCCTGGTCTCGATCACACTCAACTGTCTGCTGTAGAGTATAAGCAACTATAGAGAGTGCATGAATAAATGTAACTCTTTTCCAAGAAAACGTTCTTTATAGACACAGGAATTTGAATTTCCTATCATTTTCAGGGGTCATGCAATAGTCTTCTTTTGATTTTTTTTAAAGGTTTATTTATTTATTCATACAGAATTGGGGTACAGGCCAGAGGTTCAAGAGGTGAGAGGCTTCACCAGAGACAGAGCGGGGAGCACAGCAGGCAGATCGATGAAATACACTGCTGAGGGGAGCAGCAGGCAGGTCAGGAGAGGTCTGCCACACCATGTGGTCACCTCTGGGGCCTGGGATTGAACTCGCACTGAAGCTGCTATGATCAGCTTGCAGTACTGTGTCCCAACCCGTTGTGCCACCAGGGAGGGCCCTTCTTTTGATTTTTTAACCACTTAAGAATATAAAAATCATTCTTAGCTATCGGTCATGCAAAAATGGGCCAGATTTACCTCCAGGGCATTCGTTTGCAGTGTCCCATGCTACTGCTGTATAACAAATTGCCACAGATGGAGCAGCTAAAAATGATGCACATTTATTATTTCACAGTTCCTGTGGGTCAGAAACTCAGGCCTCTTTGCTGGGTCCTCAACCCAGAGTCTTAAAAGGTGACAATCAAAATGTCCATCGGGGGTGTTTTCTTCTGGGGGTTGACCAGGGAAAATCATGCTTCCAGGTTCGCTTTGGTCGTAGGCTGAATCTGTTTCATGACTGTGTGATGAGGACCCTGACTCCAGTTCTGTGCCATGTGAGTTTCCTCACCATGGCTCTGTGCTGCCGCTAGTCCCAGAAAGGAGTCTCATACTACACTGTAACCTGCTTATGAGGAGAAACACCCCAACACCTCTCTTGTATTACATGATTAGAAACAAATCCTAGCTGCTGTCTGCACGGCAGGAGAGGAGACCAAAGGTCATGATAGCAGGTGGTTGGTATTATGGGGAGAGGCAGAGCATGGGTACCTTACAGTCTCACTGTTACCTCAACCCTTGTCCGACACGATGAGTTTGGAACACAGGAGCTGTGGAAGTGGCTGTGATTCCCTTTGAATAGGCTGCATTTCTCCTGGGGTCCGGCACAGACTGGGCACTCAGTGAATCTGTAGTGAATGAGGATATCAACAGTTGCTTCCGTGCAATAAAATCGTAGGGTGGTGTCTCTGTAATTCTCCAGTAAAATAACCATGATATTGCAGTCCTTCCTGACTCAAGGCTGTTGATAAAACTAAGACATATTTGTGGGAAATAAGTTTTTAAGCAGAAGGTGAAATTTGGCCCACATCTTTGGCTTTGGAGTCGTAGGTAGATTCAGTTCATGAGATATCAAGAGAATGTTTCATGTGGTGAAAAATGAGCTTTTAAAAATGCATTTCAGTCAATCAGCATAAAAACAGAGTTGAAATAGGGGCATCTATTTTAATGCGCTAGATAGGCTGCTGGTATAATAAAAATTTCTGGAAACCATTTTCCAGGATAAAGCAGCTTTCCTGGTGCTTATTTCCTTGAATGAATGTAGCTAAAAACAAGGCAAATTGTTATTAAATGAAAGGCTACACACTTTTAAACAACATTAGGAAGGAAGAGAGAGCTGGAATGGGAAGTCAAGAGGTGGGGGGGGGGGATGACAGTAGGTGTCACTGGAGGGACCAGAAAGGAGCAAAAGCTAACCAACTTTCTGACTTTCCCTGAAGCCTCAGTTCCTGAGACTTTTGTAATTGAAACATATGGCACCTCAGTCTGAACACCTGCTTCGTCTGCCAACTGTTCTCAGCACCTACCTCTATTGCCACCTATTGCGATTTTTGTTGTGTTATCCATCTAATTGCCAATCTATATCTTCAATGTCTGTTTTATGGTTCATCCCATTTTTTTTCCCATTGAGAGAAGGATTTGGGGTAAGACTTCCATCTTAAGTGGTTTGTTTTGTATCCTGAACAGAACAGATGGCTTCTCTAAATACACATCTGGTTGTGGACTATATAGGCTCTAGCTGGGCTCAGTCACTGTGCAGTGCGTCTTCCCACTTGTTTTTTGGTAAATATCTTCTTGTGTTAAGAATAAGAAAATCTTCCTTTAATAAACAAACTATAAAATCGGAACCTGAGTTTTTAGACTCAAGTCGGCCCCTGGTTTCTGCTCTGACTGGAGCTGCTTTGTGGGTAGCCTGTGCCATCTGCCACCCATGGGCGTGGAGAAGGCGGCACCCTTGTGGCAGAGGTGGTTCAGAGTATGGCTTGGCTTCTAACCGTGAACTGATTTCTCGAGGTGTGTTTCCATAACAGCTCTTTGAGATGACAGAATTAGATCATATGGAAAGCTTTTCCAGATATCAGTGGAACCTGATATTCAAGGTTTATCACCCAAGTGGAAAAAAGAGTAGTTTGTTCAGGTGATATGTAGATTTGCTCATTCTCAAAACTCTTAAATTTAGTATTTCAATCTTTACCAAGTACATGCACAACTGAGATTATGCTTTTATTACTGAAATTCATAAAGGAAAAATACCTTTGCTATGAGAAGTCTCCAATGCTCCATCTCCTAACAAAACACACAAAAGCAAGGGTATTTTAATGAGAATTTTGATAAAAATGTTGTTGCTCAGGTTGCAATACCAAAATACCACAGACTGGGTGGTTTTATTGTGGAGATTTATCTATAACAGTTCTAGAGGCTGGAAAGCATGAGATAAAGTGACAGCACGGTCAGTTTCTGGTGATTATTCCCTTCCAAGTTTGTAGACAACCTCCTTTGCACTGTGTCCTCACATGGAAGGCAAGGATGGAGGAGAGAGAGAGAGAGAGATCCAGAGATCTAGAAAGCTCTCTGCTCTCTCTTGTTCCTAGAAGGGCACTAATCCCATCATGAGGTCCCCACCTCCATGACCTTATTCGATCGTAATGCCAAAGTCTCCATCTCCACGTATCATCCCATTGGGAATTGGAGGCTCCAACATGTGACCTTGTAGAAAGGTGCAATTCAGTTTATAACACCACTGAACCCTTTCCCATCCTTCAGGATCCGTATCCCCTGCTGTTTCCTCCAGGAAGCCTTGCTAGGTTCTTCAGGGGGCTAAAGGGTCAGCTACTGCCCTTTCATATGAAAGCACTGGGCACAGATGGCTTGTAGCACTTCGCAGATCATGTCTGCACCCCCTTGTTTACATCCTATCTCTCCTTCAGCCAAGGCATGTGTTGAATTTATTGTCGTTACTCCAGCTTCTGGTGCACAACAAATCCTCAGAATGTTGGTAGACCTAAAGAAACAACTGGTAAACAACATCAGTGGAAAAGTAACAACATAGTCTGCTCAGTGCAGTGATAGAAGCAGGTTCAAAGTGCAGTGGGAGAGATCATTAATTCCACCACCTAGGGAAGGGGCAGATGATGTTCTGGATGCTTTGGCTTTTGCTGTGGGGTTTGGAGGTTGTTTAGAAACTGGGCTAAATCGGAAGTTGGTATGGACGTGATGGAGACTGGAGGAGGTGGTGAGACTGGAACTGCCATTCTAGTACATTGCATGGAACTGGACCTACAAGGATCTGTCACGACCTCAGCCTTTGGGAGCTGCATTTTCATCAGGTAGCTAGGAGTGACCAGAATGAGAAAGCAAGGCTGTGGGGCTTCCTCTGTGGCATCATTTGCTGTCTGCTGATAAGAAGCCAATGGTAATGCACAGTGGTTTGCAACAGAGAAACAAATGTTTTGCGGAATCATTAGTCAGAGGCTCACCTAGTCTCTCCCAGTGCCTGCCTAAGAGGGCCTAGGACAGATGAGCACTTAGGGAAAGTGAAAGAGTAAGCACTATGGGTGGGACCCTACATTTTTGTCTTTTGGGGGGAGTACTCTACCCATGAAGCACTGCGGGAATTATGTTTTCACCATCTCTTGTGGCAACGAGGCTTGCTGTTTGCACCATCAGCCCAATGAGACACACCACACAGAGTATCTCACGTAATCCTCAGAACAATGGGTGGGAAGGAGACGCCCAGAGAAAATGCTGGTGCTCCCAGTGAGGACAGCGAACCTCAGCAGAGGTTAAGGGATTTAGCATCTCTGTCCCCAACACTCCTGACTCCTGCTCCTCTTTCAGGCCTGTGCTTACTGGGACTCCTTGGAGGGGCTTATTCTCATGCTACTTGGGGTCCCTTTCCCCCAGTTTCTCCCTTAGCCTCTGTGAGTTCCTGACGACTCCCGACACTTGCCTCGGTGCTCTAAAGTTGTGGAGTCTGCTTTGCCTTCTGCAGAAGGTCACAAGTGCCCAGAGCCAACACCTCTGAGGGCAGGTCCTGGTGACTCTCGGGAGCAGGGTAGAGACACCCTCACCCCAACCCCTTATCCCTGCAGGGTTAGTCTGAGGACTATTTTGCATTGCTCCCCATCATTTTCTCACGTGGTTAAGCTCCAGTTGCCCAATCCTGTCATCACTGTTCCTCCTCCCTCCCTCGCCTCCTAAATGTATTACCTGCTCTAGGTCCTTGCCCTGTCTCAAGGTCTGCTTCTGGAGAATTCGAACCAAAAGCATCAGGGAGCACTGGTGGGCTGGTGGGCTCCTCCCCTTAGGGAACAGGACCAGGATATCGGCCATATCACGAGTCACCAGTGTGAGCAAAGACTGGGGGAGCCATCTGGATTTACTGTGGTGGGAGACATCACTGTGCCTCCACGTCTCTCAGGGCGCTGGATGTAGTTGAGGGGAAGGTTTCCACTGCAGAGAATGTCTGGGAAAATTGTGGAAGATCAAAATAGGCAAAGATGAGCGGCCTACCTTGGCTATCCGCAGTCACTGTAGCATGAGTTTGATCCCCACCAGGGACCTCTCCCGACCCACCCCCTCCTCCCCTCAGCAGTGTATTTCAGTCCATTTGCATGTTCTGCTCCCGACTCTGTCTCTGGTGAATCCTTTCATCTCCTGCACCTCTAGCCTGTGCCCCAGTTCTTATATGCTTAAATAAATAAATCTTTTAAAAAACAGGCAAAGATGACTGTCTTGCCTTTTGTTGATCTTGAGTAGTTTTACTTTAACAGCTCTGTGAATTATGAGAAACTGATGCTGGCAACGATTATTGTCTGCAGAAATGCAAATTAATGGTGTCTGTTGGGATGTAGTTGGTGATTGCTGGTGGACAGATTCATTTTGTATCATTTTGAAAATTCACGTTGACATCCCTTATTTACCTAAAAAGGTGTGGTTCTTGGAACTCCTTAAATGGGTTTCAACACCTTAGTGGTGCTCTCATTATTTAATGAGTTATGTAATATTTTTTGACAACTGTTCATTTTGTATTCGTACAGTCATGACTATACCTCTAAAAAATGTATCCTTTAACATAGCTAGGATTAAATTCCCTCCAGTCTGGCAGTGGGGGAGAATCATGTATAAGGAACGTAGTATTTCTAGTTACCTCCTCCAGGTTAAGCCTTCCGATCCCGGAGAGGATACACCATTTTTTTCTTATTTTACTGTCAGGATTTCTTTGGTAGAAACCTATTGGACACATCACATTTTTGAGAGAGAGATGAATGTGCCTATTTTGGACAAGGATAATCTTTGCAGTCGAACAGATGTAAAGGGAACGTGGAGATAGGAATTCTCTACCAATTCGAGTGTACCCAAAACAGTTTATTTTTTTTTAAAAAATCATTTCTCCATGTTATAACTTACAAATGTTCATTTTTCTGAGAGGTAATGCATTAACATGGCAAAAAATAAAAAAGGCACACAAGTTTAAAGAGAAAAGGCAAGCAGTTAAGTGATAGTTTTTTTTTATTTTTATTTAAAAAATTCGCAGTTTGATCATCGTGAGACTGTGCTTGTTTGAGAATAACAATGCATTTGTTTCCTACACTGTTAGGTGCTCTGGAAAGGTTGCATGTAGCACCTTTTCGTGTTCATACCACCTGGCAGAGTCCCCCACTCAGGAACCTCAGCCACCCTGTCTGACAAGCACGGCCAGCCTCTGTGTTATGCTTATTACTTTACCTTTGTTAGAAACTAAGTGAATTAGTCAAAAGCATGCAGGCCCTGGTAGCTGATTGGAAGGAAAAAGAAGTTGTTTTAATTTTATTGCAGTTTAAACAATTAACAATAAATTTTTGGTTTTGGTCAAGGTTTAATAGTTGAATAATATATTCAGTGGTAGGTTAAGTTCCACATTCTGACAATAAAAACAAATCTAATTCGAGGTTCAACTAATTACTTGTCGATGCTTTAAAAATGTAATGTGTTTATATAAATGCTTAACAACTATAATGTGGTGTTGTTTTTGGTTCTGTTTTCTGATCGGTGGGGATTCCAATTTTCCTTTTGACTAACTGGGTAAAATAAAGGAATAACATTAATTTTTATTATAGGATGTTAACTACCTGATGAAATAGCATGATACTTAAGCTAAAAAGGAGTGTATAGAGGTTGGATTTTCCCCAACTCTTATGGCTGTGTAGGAAATTAAAGTGTTTACCAGATTCTGGGGCTTGAGTTTTAATCTAGAATACTCATGACTCACCTGCATTTCTCATTTTTTAAATCCAAATAGTTTCACCTTAAATTGCAAAGTTTTCTTTAATTGCATCTTATAGCTCTTTCCTCTCAACAGTGTTAAATGTTTCCTCTCAGTGTTAAATGTTGTCAGAGAATAATTTATTCATCAAAAGAGAGCTCTAAAGTTACACCTGTAGTGCTCAGAGCGGCACACATACACATAGATTTTTTAATGTGAACTTTTGTGTAAGTCCTCACAGATTCAGAAATTCTAACAAACCTGAACATTTGAGTCTGTTAGTTCATTCGCAAGAATAGGGGATGAGTGTGGCCTCCCAGGTGTGCTGAAAGGATGACTGACCTATCCACACGATTTGCTTGGAATATTGGCTGGCCCAAGAGAAGCACTACATGTATGTGGTGATGACGATGATGATCGCTGGAGTGTCATTTTTAAAATATATATATTGTGTCATCTACTGAAATACAGGTCAGAGGTAGACAAAGCTAATTTGTGGTGTTAGATAGATGTCACATTAGTGTTTACTGTCGAGATGGTAGAGAATAAGTGATATTGGCCAGTGGGTGTTTCCGGGCTTACTGACACCCTTGTTTCTTGACACAAGCTGGTTGCATAAGTATTTCTCTTCAGAGCAAAACACATATTGGGTTGTGCATTTACAAAAATTTGTAGGCTTTACTAATTCATGTTATACATTAATAGAGGTGTCTATTAAGAAAATCCCAGGTCAAGAGAACTTAAAGTTTCATATATCAAAAAATGCTGGAAGTGTCATTTTGATGGTACTCACAAAGGATGGGGTGGTGGGAGACTTCTAGAAGAGAGCAACATTTTGAGGATTGAGAGGAAGAGAAAGGAAGGAAGGGAAGGTGCAGAGGATGAAGTGCAGCACAAGTTCCCGGAAGCCTGCGGCGACTATGAGACCATGTAGGAAGATAAGACGAAGCTAATACAGTTGGAATTTCTCCTAAAAATCAAGGGGAATTACTAAAGAGCTCTCAAGGATAAATGAGATAATAGCATACATATTAGTGTTTACCCTAAGGAAATAATAAAGCAGATGCCCTCAGAAATGTTGCCTGTAGTAATAAAAAATTTGGAAACCACCGAACAGCCAGCAATAGAGAAATCATTAAATAGTTTATCTTGAAGTCACAATGTTTATGTGCTTTTATGGTTTGACATGAAAAGTTGTGTGCTATGTCTTGTTTCATCAAATCGAACAGGCTTCAAAATAGTCATGTTGTGGCATTGCTTTGTCAAAACATATACTTACATATGCATTGGTATGCTAGGAGAAGTCTGGAAGGAGGTTCACCAGTATGTTAACAGTAGTTCTCTCTTTGTTGTGGAATTCTGGGTAATTTAGAAGTTTAATAATGTACGTTTTTCTTATCTGCATTTTCCAGTCACTTTTTAATGAATAAAAAAGAATGATTTGACTGGGATAACAAAAGGAAAATGGTTAGACTAACATGGTAGGAGCTTGTTCATCAATGAAGGGAAAAATCTCTTTTGTCCTAGAGAACAATTTCAGAAGTTGCACTGGGGAAAGCAGATGGCGTGAGTGGGAAGTGGGAAAATTGAGAGTCAGCAGAACCACCTGGAACTGAAGGAATAAAAGAAGCTGCGGAGCTAGAGGGGCAGGGCAGGGAAGATGCTGGTGGGGCGGGGTGACGTAGAGACTGGGGCACTTACACCTGCCCAATCTCTGGGTCCGGAGGCCCAGAGGCCTTCCCATCTGGACAGACCTCCCTGCTGGGGCACAGGTGGGCAGCTGACTGGATGCCTGCTCAGGTATATTGTCACATTTGAACAAACGTAAAAACGTATTTCTGCTGTAACTGCATCTATGACAAGATCTACAAGGTGTATGTGTGTGTGTGACATTCTCAACAAATCTCAACAAGTCCCAGCTCCTTGTCACTTCTGCATTTTTTTTTTTATCTTATGCGCAGCGTGTCACACACTGGCCTTGAATTGAGAGATACAGAAACAGGTTCTGTCCTTGTCATGTATTAGCCTTGTTATAATTTGGGGCAAATCCTGTCAACAGGAATGAACTTCAGTTACATTCACGGTGAAATGAGCAGATACAAGTAAAAAGGCTTGTGGTGAAGGGCAGTTTGAGATTTAAATAATGCACGTGAAACTGCCGACAGCACCCCAACTCTGACAAATGTTTACGGGGCACCTGATGTGTGGTAGGTGAGGTTAAGTTGCTGTGCCCCACAGATACGACAGTCATACCCGGTCTACCGAGAGCCCAGGACCGTTCTATCCAGTTTCTCCCCCTCATACTATGCAGTAAGACCTGCACGCTTGGGTCTACTTGTGCGTTTTGAAGTTTAAGTCACTGACTGGATGAGACAGGTCACAGTGTATAGATTGACTAGACACTGAATCTGGGAAATGGATTCCATGAGGGCTTGGGAGTAAACTCCATGGTGGTTTTCCAAGAAGAGTGAGGACTCTTTATGACCCACGCATCTTCCTGTCTGCCTGTAAGCGATGACTTTGAGTCGGCCATGATCCGGGAAGGGTTCATGTTCCTACTGCTTCCTGTACTAGGTGAAGAGTGCTGCTCAGTGAGGATACATGGTTGCAGCCACCACCACCAGTCTCAGGGAGCCCGCCCTTCCCAGCTTCTCTCTGCCTTGCCCGGTGCCGGGGGGCAAGAAGCGTTGAGGAGGAATCAAGCTATGACCCAGCTCCCCAAAGCTTCCATTAGAAATAAGTGTGGGAGCCTCGAGGCAGGTGCTCACGCTCATGCAGGTGCTTACGCTGAAGAGTGAAGGTGCAGGTTTTACAGTGAGACTGACACGTGGGATCTAGAAATGCCGTCAAAGGCCAGCTGAAAAGGAGAGGGCTTTGAATTAGGATGTGTTGAGCTCAGCAAGTGAGAAACAGCGGTATTGATGCCGGGGAAGGGTGGGAAGATGGCTTCAAAGTAGGTGAGAGGGTGGTGGGAGGAGAGGGCTAGGGACGATAACATCCCCTGACTCGGGTTTCTGGTCAGCTTGCAAGTTTTGCCTTTTTGTCTTGCCCTTTGGTTTGGTTTCTCTACATTCCTCTCACAGGGGAAATCACCCATATTTATCTTTTTTTTTTCTGACTTATCCCAACTTGTTTTCAATTCTGTCATTTTGCTGTTGAGGTAACATCGGTTTACAACATAGTGCATGTTTCCAAGGTACGGGTGACCCCTCTTTTGATGTATGTTACCAGCTCCTGATCCCCTACGGCCGGTCAGCCCCCCCTCCCCCCCCCGCCCCCTGGACCCTCCGTTCCCGACCGCTGAAAGTCAGGTTTGTAAGGCTTGTTTGGTTTAGATGAGAGAGTGAGAATATTTCTAAATAAAAAGTTGGGGAACTTTTTATTTTGACATATTTTCATCCTCTCACACGCACACTTTTAATTTTTATTTTAAATATTTATGCATATTTAAAAATCATGCATATTAAAATTTATGCATATTTAAGACTTATTGATGCATACAGAACTGGGGTACAGGCTGAAGGTGCAGGGGATGTGAGAGAATTCACCAGAGACAGAGTGGACTGAGTAGGGGGCAGAACAAACAGATTGATGAAGTACACTGCTGAGGGGAGTCTGTGGGGAGACGAGGGGAGCATGTGGGAAGACAGGAGGGTCTGCTGTGCCATGTGGGTCACCTCAGGGGTGGGGATCAAACTCGCACTGAAGCAACTGCGGCAGCCTGCAGTGCTGCATCCTACCCTGTTGCACCACCAGGGAGGGCCTCACATGCACGTTTTTAATACACTGAATCATTTGTAAAAAAGTTCCAGGCTGCATGACCCTTGGCCTGGCGTGTGAGCGTCTTCCAAGCACGAGGCCATTCTTTTATAGAATCACGCTCCATTGGCACCGTTTTTTTTCCTTTCTATTTTTGGGGAGCTTATTCTCTTTGAATCATTTCAGGATTTTGAAAGCAATCAGAATAAAACAAATCAAAGTAAATAGTTCAAATTATAAGTAAATTTGAAGGGAGGTGACTGAAGTGTTAGCAGTAAACAAAATAGAGGAACTCTATATGCACAACAAACAGCAAAATAATCCCTCCATTTATGAAATGTTGTCATTGGCTTTGTGAGAAATGATCCGAAATGCAGATTATTTTGCTGTTGCTTTGCTGGAATTCGACTTGCCACTTGGCACCAGAAGGGCCCCTGGAAATGGCTGAGGCAGGGGCCCAGGCAGTGAAGGTTTATTCTGCAGGCCAGGGGAGAGGACAGTTTTAAGCAGGCTGCACTCTGCCCCTTGGAAAGGTGCTCCAGTGTCTTGGGCGCCTGGCAGAGAGGCTGTGGACGGGGCGGGGCCGGCGGGGTGGCAGGAGGGAAGATCACAAGGCCTTGAGCCAGGCCAAGCGGGTGGGTCAGGAAGGATGTCACTGTCACAAATCAGAGGAAGCCAGACATATGCTGCAGGCCCTCTGACCTTCTGGAAAATTACTAAATTGTGTCAAAATTACAAAAGTAACCCTGGACTTCTCAATGGTGCTTTTCCACATGATGGAGAAAACTGCTAATATTGCTTCTTGGGTTTTTATTTTCACATAGACATATTCCTGCTAATAAAAAGCCCCTGTGGTGTCCAGGCATAAGGAGTCTCACTGTTTGGGTTTCCTTCATGGTATCCTCAAATCTCATATATATATATATTTTTTTTTTGGGAGGGGGAGAGTGATGAGTTAAAAAGTAGGTATATTAGCTACCTTCCTACAATAAAAAAATAATTTAAGTCAGGATTAGAGGTCAATTTTATTTTTATTATTTTTTAAGGACTTATTTATGCATATTAGAATTGGGGTACAGGCCAGAGGTGCAGAGGGTGAGAGGATTCACCAGAGAGAGAGGGGAGCAGATCAGGCGGATCTACTAAAGCACACTGCTGAGGGGAGCAGTGGGGAGACAGGAGAGGTCTGCTCTGCCATGTGGGTCATCCCTTGGCCAGGATTCAACTTGTGTTGCAGTGGCTGTGGACAGCTTCATAGTGCACCACCAGGGAGGCCCTCAAAGATACCACTTGTATGGCCAGCATACCTTCTATACTCATATATTCACTTAACTCCTATGTTGAAGAAATCTGTAAGAAAATACCTGAGGACCAAGAGCAGCCTTAAAGATAACCTGCCTATGATTTTGAGCTTGCAAATGTGTGGCAGGCAGACAAGAAAAGATGCTCCTTTTTAATTAACGCTGCTCTAAATGAGCGATTCCCGTCATTATCAGCATATTGAGTGTGCATGGAAAATGTGGGAAACGTGTCTCCTCATTACACGCTCTGTATCCTGGGGTCCACGCTGCATGGATCACATACCCGAGAGAGTGGGGTATGACGGCTGCAATGGGGTGAACTTGGAACTCGCAGGAACTTTCTCTGGGAGTGGGCCGAGGTGGGGCTGTGGCCGAGAGAGGGACCCTGCACCCCAGGATGTGGAGGCCGGGCCGAGCCTGAGGGTGAGGATAGCTGCCCAGGTGCGGAAACCACACAAGGTCAGGTGTGTGACTGGGCCTCAAGGCCCACTGGGAGAGACAGGGCTGTGGACTCAAGAAAGGAGCTCACGTATTTCTAGCGGGGCACGGGCTTCACCGGAGTAGATGATTCGCCCAGCTCGGGGTGGGGACACGGTGGGGCCAGGGGCTGACACATGTTAGACTTTTATGAGATTTTTCTACATTGAATAATAGCATAAACAGGCCGCTTTCTCCCCAACACAGCACCCTAAGGGTGTGCCTATTCTATTTCACAGTGACCCCTTTGTTCTAGTTTCCTGGAACGGACGGAACTACACACACTTGGAAGTTACACACACTTGGGAGCGTCACATAAGAGCAATTTGTTCTCTTCCAGTTCTGGAGCCCAGAAGTCTGAAATCAAAAGTGTTGGCCAGGTGGGGGTGAGGATGAGGGCGGGGTGCCATCTGGGAGGGGCTGGGGGTCCTCTGCATGGCAAGGCCTGAGGCCGGGGCAGCCAGGGACGGGGTGTGGGGGCGACAGAGCGTGAGGACCCTGTTGTGGCCGCGGGCAGAGTTTGGGGCTTTGCTTTGAGAGCAAATGGGGGATGGATGAAGTGCCTGGAAACCACAAACTGCTCTACAATGTGAAGAGCATTAATATCTTCTGGCGTGTGCTGGATGGACATTTGTACTCAAAGTAAGATATTCCATTTGCTGGAAATGTGTTTTTGGCACTAGCAGGAAATAGAAGTATTGTTAAAATTACCTTTTCTAATCAACCCGACTTTAAGACTGAGAAAAAAATCATCTGAGAGAAAGGACTAGAAACGAGCCACTTCTCCTGGAGGAGAGACACTTCAGGAAGGCAGCTGGGCGCTGTTGGTTAGTCCAGACAGCACAGAGCACCAGGGCCGAGGCCAGGAGGTGGGGGAGGCCCCGAGATGGCCAAGCCAGGGCAGAGGTTAGTGACCAGGAGTGCTGGGCCTGGACTAGGCAGCTGGGCTGACTGCGGAGAGGCAGCCAGGCCCCGCTTTGGGTGGGGCCAGAGTGCGAGAGGGAGGCAGCTGATCCCAGTTCTGAAGTCTCCTGAGTGCAGAGGCCAGTGCTTCCATCGTGTACGGACCTCGCTGGCCATCCACACAGCCCAACTGGGACGCTAGGAGTTCACCTTTTCCAGAACCTTCTTCTGTCTCCTCGCTAAGTTTTGTTCATTTACCTCTGTCCACTTGCTTCCATTCCCAGCATCTGTTGGTCAGTCCTACTCCGTCATCTCCCTTAGTGAGACTGTCTTTTCCTAAATGGCCCTCAGCTTGCCAGCTGCTCTTTGCTCCAATCCACTCTCCATGTAGCTGCCAAAGTGGCCTTTCTAAAACATGGTTCTCATCCTGGCTCTCCAGCTGGGCTCCACCCCAACGCCCGTGTCCTCTCTCTCCCAGCTCCCACCTCGGTTCCCAGAGCCATCCACATGCTGCTGGCCCCAGCCCGTGCCCAGGGAGCCTGCCCTTACTGCAGCTGTGCTGTGCCCCCGGTATCCTCTCCATCATCTTCTGCACAGCTCAGCCGTTCTCCCCACGGGAACCTGAGCCCAGTCATATTCATGGTCATCATCAAGGTGCTGATTATCATGTGACGTGCAATCACTGCACCGACAAGGTGCTACAGTAAACATTATTGTGGCCCCCTCCCCTGCTGGCGGGTTCACCAGACAAGCAAGCGCCTCCTCATCTTCTGCGCCCAGCCAAGTGCCAAGTGCATGGCTCATCTAAGCCAGCAACAGATGAACAAAGGTGCACGCTTTCTTCCCAAGCAGGGGCCACTGTAGTTGCAAGTTGGAAATTTGACCAGGTGAGCAAAAGGCACCTGTACCCCCATGTTTACTGCTGCTTTATTTACAATAGGAAAGACATGGAAACAGCCCAAACACCCAAAAGTAGGTGACTGGATTAAAAAGACGTGGTATGGGGCCCTCCCTGGTGGCGCTGCGGGTTAAAGCACTGCACAAAGAAGCTTAAGCCACTTCTGCATGAGTTCGATCCCCGCCTGCCCCGGAGGTGACCACATGGCGCAGCAGACTTCTCCTGACCACCCGCTGCTCCCCTCAGCAGTGTACTTCATCGATCTGTCTGTTCTGCTCCCCACTCTGTCTCTGGTGAATCCTCTCATCCTCCGCATCTCTGGCCTGTACCCCAGTTCTGTACAAATAAATAAATAAATCTTTAAAAACAAAAAAGACGTGGTACATATACACGGTGGAATATTATCCAGCAACCAAAAGAGATAAACCCATGCCTTTTGCAGCAACATGGATGGAGCTGAAGGGGTTGTGCTTAGTGAAATGAGCCAGAAAGAAAAGGAAAAATACCGAATGGTTTCACTTACAGCAGGAGTATAAAGGACCAGGGGAGAAAATAATAATAATAATGAACAGCTTTGTACCAGAGACATTTTACGGGACACAGTGGGGAATGGGATCAAAAATGGGGAGGGGGGTGTGCACGGGACTATGGTGATGGCACACGGGTGATTTGGTGAATGGGGAGGGGGGTGTGCACGGGACTATGGTGATGGCACACGGGTGATTTGGTGAATGGGGAGGGGGGTGTGCACGGGACTATGGTGATGGCACACGGGTGATTTGGTGAATGGAGATGGAAAAAGGCACAAAATGATGTAAAAATAAACTATTATTGCAAAAAAATATGAGCGGTGAGAACATCAAGATTTAACACACCCCGAGAGACCTCTGCCTTCTGGCATCGTGTTCCATGTTGCTGCATCTGTTCTTGTGTTTAGGGCTGGTGGTTCGTGTCAGGAGCCGCTGGTCACTCGTGGCCATGCAGACCTTGAAACGAGGCCAGTCTGCAACACAGCCGGTGTTTAGGGGTGAAACCTGCGCTCTGTGGAAGTTTCAGTATGAGAGAGAATGTAGACTGTCTAATCAGTATGTTGACTTCATGCTCCTATGATGATAAGATGGTAGATTGGGTTAAATCAAATCTGTTAATACAATTACCCGATTCTTTGTCCTTTTAAAAACATGGCTGCTAGAAAATGTAAAGGTACCTCCATGGCTTATATTGCATTCCTGCTGGACATGACTGTCGAGAGTCAGTTGTGCGAAGAGCAAATATTTAAATTGTTCCAGTAGCATTTTTTTCTCCACTGGTTGTTAATGTTTCCTGCTCATTGTGAAGCATTTTGAAAGTATAATGAGCTTGTAATATAAACTATGATGCAAATCTTCAGCGAGACAGGCAGATACACATTTGGGGGATATTTTCTTCCATTATCCTCTCTTACATAAAACAAAGCTGAAATGTTTCTGTGTGTGTGCTTGAGCTTCTCCCACTAATTATGTCGTGAGTACGATGTGATTAGGAGTGCTAAAAGGACGATGGTGGGGACAGAGTATTCTGGTAGGGGTTCAGCGTATCACCCATCTTTCCTCTGAGTTTCTGGGGGAGGGAAGGGTGCTTCAGCTGTGGGTCCACGGCCAGTGATGGGTGGGGGCCGCCCTACTAAGTGATGCTCAGCAGCCTCCCCGGGCCAGCTTTCAGCTTTCATTGCCCGGGGAAGGATGGGCTGGAGAGCATAGCTTAGGGCCGAATCTGAATGTGGAGACCTGGGGTGTGTGTGCGTGTGTGTGTGTGTGTGTGTGAGAGAGAGAGAGAGAGAGAGAGAGAGAAAGAGAGAGAGAAGAAAAATGCTTTCTTTTTTATCTTTCTTGTGCTCATATTAAAAAAAAATGTTGCTGATTTACAACAGTATATGTGATTCAGAGGTATAAGATGCATGTCACCACCTCCACCACCCAGAGCCCCCCACAGTCCAACGTTTCTCCCTCCCCCTGTAGCCTCAGTTCCATGATCGGATTTCTAGGGTTTGCTATGGTCTGTTTGTTTTGTTTCTCTGCATCCCACCTGTCAGTGACACCATCTGACTTTCCCCTTCTGACTTATTTCACTTAGCATCACCCCTCCAGCTCTTTTGTGTTGACACAAACGGCAAGGATTCATTTATTTTCTCGCTCTCGCTCTTCTCTTTTTAAAGATTTATTTATTTACGCATACAGTACTTGGGTACAGGCAGAGGAGCAAGGGCGGTAAGAGGATTCACCAGAGGCAAAGTGGGGAGCAGAGCAGACTGACTGATGAAGTACAAGGCTGATGCGACCGGCAGGGGGTTGGGTGAGGTCCACCGTGCCATGTGGGTCACCTCCGGGGCTGGGGATCGAACTTGCACTGCAGCGGCTGCCCCGGCTTCTCAGTGCTGCAGTTTAACCCACTGTGCCACCAGGGAGGGCCCTCTTGGCCCTTATTTTCAGCTGAGTAGTATTCCACTGTGTACCTACCACATCTCTCTCGTCAACTCCTCTGGCCTCGGGCTCTTAGGCTGTTTCCATAACCCGACTGTAGTAAATCGCGCAGCAGTGAACACAGGAGCGAGCCTCCCCGCCGAGTCAGAGTTTTGCCTTCCTTGGGTAGATAACCAGGTGTGGGGCTACTGGGTCATGTGGTGGATCTGATTTGAAAATCGAGAACCTTCCGCCCTCTTTTCCAGTCTGAACCAGTCCACATTCCCACCGACGCTGTAGGAGGCTTCCTTCTTGTGTCTTTGTCAATATTGTTTCCGGTCATTCTCACAGATACGAGCTGATATAGCGCATTGTGGTTTTGATTTGCAGAGAAATGTGTTCATGTGGCTTCCCCACACAAGCTTGCCAGGAGAAGAGAGGAAGGACCTTCTCCTTTGGGCTATGATGCAGGTAAAGAAACAAAATCGTAATTTTGCTCCCAATATTCCCGGAGGTCTAGTTCACACTCACGTGCGGCAAAATATTGCAAATATTTTTGGTTGTTTAACTGGTCACGCAGTGCTGGGGGCGGGGGTTCTGGTTGCCTTCGAGCATCCCAGGTGGGTGAGCACCACAGTCCCTTCCCTTTTAATCTTGTGTTACCAGGCGGTATGTCCCCTGAATTCTGATGCCCCTGCAAACATTTCCTTTTATTTATTTTAAAGATTCATTTATTTATGCATACTAAAACTGGGGTACAGGTCAGAGGTGCATGGGAGAGAGCATTCACCAGAGACAGAGTGGGGAGCAGAACAAGCAGATCAACTGAGATACATTGCTGAGGGGAGCAGCAAGAGAGGTTTGTTGTGCCACGTGGGTCAGCTTCCTGGCCAGGGATCGAACCCCTGCTGCAGTGGCTGTGGATCGCGTCATTGTGCAGCACTCGAACCCCTTGCGTCACCAAGGAGGCCCCTGCAAACATTTGTTAGTAAACACACATAGGTCTGACCTGTAGTCTTGGTGAGCTCTAGTCTCTAACCCTCAGCACTCTTATAACACGTTGCCAGAAAGGTTCACTTCAGGTGTGCAGCAACACATACAGAGGTCGGGTTAGCCAGCTCTCCAGATGCAGCCAGTTCTCTGTGAACTGGTGCTATGCAGAATCAAAATAAGACGAAGCTGGGAGTCCCACTGAGTCAGGACTCCTAGAGCTTAATATTCCTTCTGTGTTGACAGACCTGTGTGGTATTTCGAGCCAATCTGCATGTTTGGACACTATTCGTTTTAACAATGAGGTAATTTCAAATATCATGTATGCTGAATGAATGAATTCTTAGAGGAAGAATTTGATATTTGACATGATTGCCACAGAGCTTCTGGAATTAGGACTCCTAATTAGGATCTTTCAGGTGTTAATGAACACTCCTGGGTGTGTTTTTCTGAAAAGGGTTTTCTAAATGTTCACCAGCCTACCTTATGGGGTAGATTAAAATTAACTTAAAGACATCCACACATACACATTACACTTTGTATATTGATATGCTTTAAAATAAATTATAGACATTGTAACCTAAAAAGCCTGAAAATTTTGCAGGACTGTACAATTCAAAGTGAAATCCACTTTTCAAAGCCTGTAAAAATGAAAAATTGGTCTGGCAACATTGTAAGAACAGGTTTATTAATGAGTTCCTGGTTCAGCTATAGATATGTTGTCAAAATAAAATAAGTTGAGCCAGAGAAGGGGATACATGACTATTTTCTGTGTTTTTCTCTCCTTAGCCCAATTTTAGTTCTTTTTTTTAATTAAAAAATGTAGATATATTTGACAGGGTGTGCCTCCTTGGAGATGCAGGGGGTTAAGTCTAAGCACTATGAAGCAATCTGCAGCCACTGCAGTGCGAGTTCGATCCCAAGATGGGGAGGTGACCCACATGGCACAGCAGACCTCTCCTGTCTCCCCACAGCTCCCCTCAGCAGTGTTTCAGTAGATCTGTCTGTTCTGTTCCCCACTCTGTCTCTGGTGAGTCCTCGCACCTCCTCACCTCTAGCCTATACCAGTTCTTGTATGAATAGATAAATGAATCTTATATATATGTATGTATATAGTGTGGATATATATGTATTTGTGCATATAGGTATACATGTCAGGTATTTGGAAGACAGGGGGCTAAGCTGTACAAAGGCTTAGTGTTTAGTGTTACACACACAAAATAAAACAAAGATATCCCACAAAGAAAAAAATGGGTCCATCATGGTAGGAACACAAAACCTGAAGTCCAGTCTTTCTCTTCTGGGAGAATTCACTTAGCTGCTTCTCCCTCTGGGCATTTGACGTGTGTGTCCTTTTGAGGACGTTCAGGGAGAGCTGACTGCCCTTTGCTTCTGTAAACAAGCTCGATCTGGGATTCCCGGGCTTAGAGTGGGCATTTTCTTTTATGATCTGAGTAATTAGTCCGTCTGGTTCTCATCTCAGAGGGCTGCTGGGGTTGGACAATTGGCCTCAATACTTCTTTGAGCTGCCTGTTGTGGGAGAGCAGAGATGGAATTTTGCAAGTGCTTTGTAAACGGGAAAAAGGTGTTTCTTTTCCATTACGATGACAACTAATAGCTTCCTAAACCCTGCTTTGCACAACCTGACTGCTTGGATGCATTTTATATCTCTTCAGACCCTCACATTTTAAGGTCTGTGTTTCAGTCAATCAATAAATATGTACTGGATACCCCTTGGCCGCCACGGCCACGGTGCCAGCACCAGCCCTGGCCGCTGCCCTGGAGGCTGAGGAAGAAGGCTGGAGGGACGATGAGGTGGAGAAATAAAGCGCTCGCTGGTCAAGGTGGAGACAGGCGGCTTCTGCTCACACGTCCATTTGCTATTGGGTTTAGACCATTAGAGAAAGTCAATTCTCAAGGCCACATGAGTGGGCAACGTACCCCAAGGGGTTAATTTTCATTTGACATATATTTTTTTTGAAAAGCTGGAAGAAGCTTTATTCTACTTTCCCTTCCTGTTTCTTGGGGGTTGGAGCTAAGTAGACATCTGGGATATATTTGGGGCTAGTTCCATTTTCATTTTCTCGAGTTTTCTGTGACATTTTTCCATGGGGCTGAAAGCGATGGGTGTGCTGGTCTCTTGATTTATGTTTGTGACCTCCCTCCCCCCAGCCACCAGCTCAGGGCGTTTGATTTCCTGAGCAAACCGTGATTCCTGCGGACAGAACCTTTGGCCTTAATCTGTGACAATCAGCTTTAAGTCATTTTCCTCTCTGTTGTCAGTACTTGAGGAGTCTTTTGGTCATTTAGTGACAGATTTTGACCCAGTTGAAATCCCTGTTTATGTCCAGAGAGAAGTGCAATGGAACTTGCAGAAAGCTTGCAGAATTTGCTGAGTAGATATTCAGGTGACGCCTTGACTTTCTGGGACAGGAAGGGGGAGAATGTGCGTGTGAGCGGGTGTGTACATGTGTGTGAGTGTGGACATGGGCATGAGATGGTGAGGGCGTGTGTGTGCAGACATGAGGATGTGTGTGTGCGCACGTGTGCTCTGTTGCATTATGCTGGGGAAGAAGCAAGTTTGCGGGCCTCTCTCCTCTCTGGAGTCTTACTGTGCTCTCTTGGGTTTCTTACATTTGTACATTTGATAGTCATGGATGAAACTCAAGATAAAGCCATAGGACTAATAGTGATTTTTAATCTTTTATTATTCTTTTGATTGAACAAAGACCAACAAGTCACAGGAGAAGCAGGCAGCACTACCTACGGGCATTTGCAGGACCCTGAAGTGTGACAGATCTCACCGGCGCTCTCTCCCTTCACCTGTATCAGCTGCCTGGTGGGAGGCTGTGGCGGGGAAGGCCAGGCCCCCCAAAGGGGCAGGGAGCTTTTCTCAATGCTGGAAGAGCAAGCCTTGTCCAGCAGGCGTCCCCTGGGTAAGTGAAGGTGGTGAGACCCCGTGAGGCTCTCTGGAGTGCTACAGCTGCAGCATCAAGAACACAGCAAGGGTCTGGCAACGTGTCCTTTTTCCAAACTGAAGAAATAATCGCTTCTCCCCACTTAATGACCTAGGTGGAAGAAGGTAGTTTGGGGGTCTCATCAGGTGGAGGCTTATCTGTGAACGCATCCTCCCTGATCTGAAAATCTCACTGTTACCCCCAGAGCAGTGATGAGGGAGCCTCTAGGTGTCTGTCCAGGGAAGTCTCCCCCCCATCTCTCTGTGACTCCCTAAGCCCCTCAGTGCTGGATAAATATCCTTGGTCTGTTCCATTATTCTTTAAAATTTACGACCTTGTAAATTTTCCATACGTATGTTATTAAATTGATTTTTCCCTCGCTAAGCTGCCTGATGCGGTTTTGATTACTTGTCTAGCCCCAGAGCACAGAGGGTGGGCGCTGTCCCCCGGTGGCCCAACAGGGGAGCTTTTCAGACAGGGAGGGTCAGCTGGCAATGCCCATGTGTCTGGGTTTGCCTTTCCAAGACTCTTGCAACATCTTCTGGATAATTCCTGGTCTCTTCTCACATTCACTACCCACATATGTGCCCTGAAGGCCCTGGGCTTTTCTAAACATCTGGGTATGAAAGGACCCTGGTCCCTTCCTGCCTCTGCCACCACAGAGCTGAAGCAGTCACCTCAGACACCCCTGCCTCCCACTCCAGGCATCGCCAAAATCCTCAGCTCCTCATTACCTGTGCCCTGCAGATACCAGCTCCCTGAGAGTAAGGACCTTGTCTCCTATCCTGTTAGAGCAGGCTTCTTATGTAGCGGGCCCTCAAAAAATACTAGTTGAGGTCCTCCCTGGTGGCACAGTGGGTTAAAGCACAGCACAAAGAAGCTTAAACCACTTCCGCATGAGTTCGATTCCCTCCTGCCCCAGAGGTGATCCACATGGCGAGGCAGACCTCTCCTGACCCGCCCGCTGCTCCCCTCAGCAGTGTACTTCGTCGATCTGCCTGTTCTGCTCCCCACTCTGTCTCTGGTGGAACCTCTCACCATCCCTGAGCCTCTGGCCTGTACCCCAGTTCTGTATGCACAAATAAATAAATCTTTAAAAAAAATACTAGTTGAGTGAACCCCACACTTATGAAGACTATCTTTTATCCAGGGGGCAGGAAAAAAACACTTGACGACAGTCCCAGAGGTCAGCTATACCTGGTTCTCTTTTAATAGTAAGGGGTGGGGAGAAGCACCTGTTCTGGCAAATGTGGCTCTCAGGGGCCCCCCGAAGGGTAACACCGGTGAATGTGGGGCTCTGGTTGACAAACTGGGAGGAGGGCAGGAGCGTGGCAGGTCCAGGAGAAGTGGGATGCGCTGGTGAACAGAGTATCGAGCATGTGGCCTGAGAAAATGCATCCGCCTTTTGGGTGATGTTGTCAGCATCTTAATCATTAATAATCCAGCACGAGACTATAGCTAACGCTTTTGTATAATACGCGAGAAGGTAAGGGGATAAATCCCAAGAATTCTTACAAGAAGAACATCTACTCCCTTTTTCTTTTTCTTCTTTCCTTTCATCGTATCTATGAGCAGGTGGATGTGACCTGAGTCTGTTGTGGGAAGAAACTCACAAAGTGGATGAAACAAACCACCGGCTTGTGTGCCTGAAGTTACCCAGAGACATATGCCAATTATTCCTTCATAAAACTGGAAAAACTACTTTATTTTTAGATTATAAATGGGTGCAATCTCATGGTAAAATTAAAATAAATATAAATAACAAAATAAATTGGTGTTCATCGTACCATTTAATCACAACTCCCATTCATTATTCTTTTGTTGCTTGCTTAGAGTTCTCTATTTTCAACTTAAAATATTTGCTTATATAATGTGTAATAGTTCTGCATTTTTACTTATTTCCATATAAAATCTTCTCTCTCCCACTTAGTCTCATTAAAAATGCGTTAAAAACATTTTTACTGGTTAAGTAATCTTCCATTTTATGGGTACATCATAAACCCTAATGTTGCACTATTTGCTTTCAGTTTCTTTTTAATAACTAAGTTAAGATGGTGATGATCTTTGTGTATAAACTCCTGCCTGCACTGTTTGACTTTTACTCCGTATATTGTTAGAAGTGGAATCGCAGATGCCGTGGGAAGGAATCTTGCGCAGACATTTGCTTCTCAGAAAGGTTGGGGCAATTTACATGGAGTGTTTCTCAACTGAGCTCCCTGTCACAGTGCAGAGTTTACTGGCTGTGGGGGAACGGCCTTTGGCTAGATTTGGGCCAGAGATTCATGTTTTGCAAATGAGACTGATTTTAGCTTTCTCCAGCTCTGTGTTAACTGACCTGTGCTCTCTTGCAGGGGAAGGTGACATGGGGGAAGGGTGAGACCTGGCCCCAGAGAGAATGTTTGCAGGTTCTAGCTATTGTTTTAAGGCAGGTGGGACTTAGTCACAGAATAACATTTACCATAAGTAGACACAAATTACTTGAGTCGGGTGTGAGATACCCGTGGCCGTTTTGTTTGAAAGACCCTTTGAGACCCTTTCCAACATTAACATTCCCTGATTCACTCGCCTGATTCAGGCGGCTACTGCCCCCTTTCATGGATGGAAACATCAAGGCATTTACAGGTTAAAGCCATACAGAAAGTTGGTTTTAAGATTCAGTAGCTGTCTGATCTTGGGAAAGCTGGCAGTTTGCCTAAATCTCAATTTTCTCATACCTAATAAGGAATATTATTGCCCACTCTGGAGAGCTGTTATGGGGGAGTGGGGCCTCCCAATATCCCTTTACTGCAGGCTTTGGGAGTGAGCATCTTATCCGAATGTCGGGTATCCCTGACTGCCCTACATCCTACAGGATGGCATGTAGTGCCCCTTGGCCAGTCCAGGCCAGACAGGAAAATAAGGGGTTGTGTACCCCAGATACACACGTTCCTTGCAGAACTTGGGGTCTGTGCACACGCAGCCCAGTACAGCGACTCTTCTGTAATAGTAATAGTATTTTGTGACCTGGGCTAACACCTTCCTTTTCTTTCCATTAAGGAACTGAAATGTGGCCCCTTGACTCTCTTGGAGTCATTATTTATATTATTTCCTAACTCAGCCCTGACATGCTGTGTGATCTTTGGGACGCTCTTTACCTCTCTGGACCTCTGACTCCTGTAAAATGAGATAGTTCAGCCAGTGGCCTTAATAATCCCTCCAGGGTCACAGAGTCAAGGAGGATTTGGGAGTATTAAAAAAAAAAAAAAAGTCTAAGGTTCTTTTTCTGCAGGAAAAGAAAAAACTCACCATTCAAACCCCATATTTCTCAGTTGGCCACTTGGGGGCGCTAGCGATCCAAGAGACTGGTTGGCACCGAGCTGAAATGTGTGGCTTCAGCTAAGAGGTTCTGGGGGTGGTTTATGAAATTTTCTTTTTGTCTCTCCCGATAGCTCCAAAATTCTCTGGAAGACTTGATCTCATCATTAATGTTGAGTGGACCATAAGCCCGCGCCAGCGCGAGCGTTCCCAGCCCAGTGCCCGCCCCCAACGGAATAGAAGTGTAGGGGCGAGGGAGGGGATGGGGCCGGTGCCGGGAGAAGCACAGGCAGATGCCCGTTGGGGCAGACTCGTTCCTCTCCGACTCCACCTGAACTTGCCCCTATGTGGCCTGGCGGTGCCTCGCCTTGGAAAGCGACTCTGCAGAGTCAAGCTGCGTGCACAGAACGCGCCTTCGAGGATGGAGCCAACCTTTGTCCGAGAGAAGCTGGAGTTGTGACAAGCAGAGCAGGGGGGACTTACCCCAGCCGGGCTCGTGTGGGGGGTTGGGGGGGCAGTTGATGGATTTCGAGGGGGGGTGGATGGCTTGGAAGGCCCTGCAGAAACCAGGGAGGGGCCCTTGGACAAGAAATAAATAAGCCAGAGCAAAAAAAGCCAGAGGCTATGCGTCTGCCCACACCGGGCAGCGGTCCGCAGGCCCAGCTCCTGCCTCCCGCTGCGCAGAGCTGGCCGAGCTTGGCCCCTCCCCCGCCTCTGGCCAGCAGCGCCCCAGAAACAGCCTTTCCTGCCCGATTCTGCGCCTTGCCGGCTGGCCTTGTGCAGGCCAGGTACCTGAAGGAGACAGATCTCGACTCCCGCTGTCCCCTTTCAGGGACATAAATTACTGTTAATCCTGTTTATCCTCCCTCCCCATCCCCTTCCTCTCTTAATAGTTTTAGAACCAGTAATTGCGCGCGCCGCAAAGGGTGTAAGGACCCTGCTTGGCGGGCTGAGAACCAGCCAAGAGTTCCCTCATCCTGCTCCTCCCTGCAACAGAAGTTAAATATTTATGTACCACAGGTGCTGTTCCCGGCCTCTTGCAATCCCCTTGTTCCTGGCCTCTTGCAATCCCCTTTTGTAGTTTTGCTGTTCGGGTGTCCTGTAAGAGCTTCGATTTCTATTGAGCTGGTCAGGGAAGGGCTTCTTTGCTGGCTTGCTCTGCCCTCTCCCCTTCCAGTCCAGAGGTGTACCAGCCGGCTGGGGGCAGGGTAGGCCACGGCCCAGGAGACCCTCAGAGGGGTGTGCATTCTCCTTGCCCAGGAATGCTCTGTTTTGGGGTGCACAGCCCCCATTGGCGTTGGTCTCAGGCCTCCTGGTGTGAGAGATTTGCCCACACGGGAGTTGGTTGGGCTGGGTTTAAATACCAGGTTAAGCCAGTTATTTAGGTTGACGTGGTCTCTCGGAGTCTCAGTGTTCTCTGTAATACGGGAGGATATTTCCCTAAGAGGGTACTTGGGAGATTAAATATGTTTAAAAGGTGACTTAGTGGGGCTTTGCTTACAAAAGCTAGCGGGTGGAAGCAGCCTGGGCGCCCACCGAGAATCAGATAAAGAAGAAATGTGTAATCACACTGGAACGCCAGTCTGTTAAAAGGCAAGATGAATGCCACCGTGAACAGCAAAATGGAAGGCGCTGGAAGGGGTCACATGAAGCGAAGCAAACCAGAAAAATAAAGACAAATACTTGGTGATTTTGCACCTATGAATAATATAGGGAAACAAAGTGGATCAACGGAGAAAGCAAAATAATCTATAAGTAGTGGACATTAATATTCATAACGAAGTGAGATTTCTGAGGCTAAGGGGTCTGTGTGGAGGGGGGTGTGGGAGGGGAGTGACCCAGGGCTGGAAGGGATAGTGGTGAGAAATAATAAACATAAAATGAAAGTTCCTAAAATTAAAAAAAAAAAACAACCCAAATGTGACTGAGGTCTGACGTGATCCCAACTGTCCAGGATGCCACCTTCAGCCATCTGAGTGAGAGCCACTCCATGCTGGCGTCCTGGGGGAGGACGTACCTTGGAGTTCAAAGGCTGAAAAGGGGCTTACTTTATTAGTATTTTATTTTCGTTATACAGAGCTCTGACTAAACACAATACTTTTAAAAATCAAAATCTATTTTGGGTTTACTACAAATAAGAACAAGTATTAAAGTCACTAGGAAAGAAGGAAAATGAGAATAACTTCATAAATGATCACACTGAGGATGCTATAACCATCCCTTAGCACAACTGCCTGGTGTTCTGATAAATGTACACATACAAATCTATCTTATGTATATGTAAATTTCATAAAAAGATAGTCCCTAATTTTTTTCCTTTTTAATTTTTCAGTTCCCACATTTAAGATCTACTGTTTTTTATAGATCGCTTTTGACATGAAAATAAGGAGGATATTTGAAATGTAAAATTTTATCTTTTTGCTTTGGGCCCTTTTTTCTTAATTTATTTTTTACCCCCCACCCCCTTTTAAATCTGGTTTTCCTTTCCCACACCCCTCCCTCCTAACCTCAGCACCCACAGGATAGATAAAAGAATCTAAAGTATCTCAATCATCTTTTATACTGACTGCATGTTGAAATAATATTTTGCACGTGTTGGGTTAAATCATACATTTTTATAGCGAATTCCAACCGTTTCATTTTACTTTTTCAAAACCGTGGCTGTTAGCATCTAAATCCCACACGTAGCTCGTATCTGTGGCTCATGTGATGTCTCCGATGTACTGTCCTGTTCTAGACTCTCCCATCCATCCTGCTAGACAACTTCTTTTCCCCCTTTAAGGTCCAACTGGAGCTTTCCTGTCTTCACGAGGCCTTTGGATTGATCTCTCCTTCTCTGAATCTCCTGGAGGTGTTGTTGTTGGACAAAATCACAAAAATACATCTGCAAGCAGAATGTGAGCGGGCAAAACACAAATAGTGTTCAGCCGGGTGCTGGGTGGTTTGTAAACACAGCTATGATGACGTCTGCTTTTCCCATTATCATCCCTGGTGCCGGCTTCCTACTGCAGTGGTTATGCGCTGTCCTGGGCCTTCCTTCCGTGCCTGACTGGCCGTGCTGAACCTAATGTCTTGAGGACAGACCTCCTCACTGCTCCCTCCTGGGTCCGGTCTTCCCTCCCTGAGTGCCCATGGCTCTGGGGCAGGCACAGAGCCTGCTGACTGATTTGGCATAGTAGTCGCCTGTTATTTTTCCCTTTCACTCCGCAGACATTTCTTCTTCCTGAAAAGTTTGCTCTCCGTCCCTTTCTCCATTGAACTAAGCTCAAGTGGCGACCAAGAGCCGTGCACAGCACATGCTCTGAACCTTTCCAGCTGCCCTGTCAGGGATCATCATCACCCTGGAGACAGTGAGGAAACTGAGGCCCAGAGCGGTTAAGGGACTGGTCCAAGGCACACAGCCAGGAAGTGGTGGTGGCAGGATCCACACTGAGGTGGTCTGGCCCCTGAACCACCAGGTTCAATGTCATTTTCACCGAAACCCCTTCCTGAGCCCTGTCCTGGCTCCCTAGGGCTTTCTCCTTTGCCAGGGCCCCCCCGCCCCCCAGGGCCCCTCCCGCGCCTGTCAGGGTATCTATCATAGACCTTGTCCTCCGGGACTGGGATCCCTGTTTTACTGCTCAGTTCCCTCCAAGAGCTCAGGACCTGGCGCTTGGCCACCCTGTTGGAGTGATCTGCAAGAGGCCGGCTTCAGGCTGCAGGTGTCGGGTTCTTTAAGAATCCCCAGAGGTGGGACTAGCAGGTTTTCTTCTTCTGTGTTCTTAGAAAACAAACACATGCTATATAGCCATCTGCAAACATCTCACTTGTTTTATTTACCTGATTCAACAGGTTTTCTTCTTGCCAAGAGAGAAGGTGGAAACTTACCCTCTTGTTCACGTTCTAGTCTAGGACCAGGACCTCCAGTACTTGTGGACTGCACAAATGAAGGAATGAATTTCACGCCTGCCGACGTGCCAGGCGCTGTGGGAATGCCTGGTTCTTGCCTCTACAGGGTTTAAAGGTTACGGTGAGATGGTGGTGGGGGACACAGGGCGAGAGGCGGTAGCAGTGTAGAGGCAGGGACTGGATGGGCTGTTTGGAGAACAAAAGGAAGAGGATTCACGGTGTAGGGCCAGGGAAATCCAGAAAGGACTTCTGTAAGAAGCGCCAGTTTGAGTAGACCAGAGCATGCATGGGAGATAGTCAAGCGTGTGGCGCTTTGTCAGCACATAAGCTAGTTCAGTGAAGACAGGGTGAGAGAGAAAACTTCAGGAAGAAGAAACGTGGGGAGGGCTTCTGGGAGAGGAGAGGAGATGTGGATAAGATGTGGCGATTGAGTTGTTTGGGGCAAAGCATGGGAGGAGGAGCCGTGAGAAATGAAATCAGGACCCCTGGTTGTATAAACTGAAGAACATAACTGACGCCGTGTTCTGACAGCCGCCATTTTAGAGAGGGGACTTGGTCTCAAGAGACGGCAATGCCAAGCGGCTCTCAGAACATTGACCCTCTGTAAGGTAAATGAAGATGCTCAGGCTTTTATGCTATGGCCTCTGCGGCGGTGGGCAGGTTAAATGTGCACACCTGGGGCTGAGGCTGGGAGGGAGACAGGAGTCACCGCCACGACAGGAGTCACCGCCACGACAGGAGGCGGAGACCACGAGAAACGCCAGCGAGCGCTCAGGAAGGAGCATGGCGCCAAGTCTCTATCCCCTGGCTGTCTTGTTTCCCCTGCGCACCATGAAAAACCTGTGGGGAGGAGGCCAAGGGCTCCGAGGTGCTCTTTTAAGCTGGCAGAACCCATGATGAGCCTACCTGGCCTGGGATGGTAGCAGACCACCCTCTAATGCTGCGCCCTTCTCTGCCCCCAGCCCTCTTGCTCATTCCTGTGCCAGCAGAATCACCGTTCAGCAGACTTTGCAGCTGCTCCCTTGTGGGAGCTGCGGGGGACCCCCCCCTTATCACCACTCTGCACTGAACCCACCCTCCAGACTTTCCCATCTGGTTTTGCGTGAGTTCTCATCCATCCCCTTTCCCAGTCCTGTAGATTGCCAGTCTACATCGGTCCACCACCTCTGCCCCATCGTCTTTGCTCTGTTCCACACCTGTGCTTAGGCTGCAGGGAATCCTCATCTTTCTTTGCCTCACACGTAGGACAGTTGGGCATCTCTTGGAAACCAGACAGACTTGTGGGATGTGATAGTCAGAGGAGGGGTTCCTGGAAGGGAAGTTTGGGGGAGCTCCTGAATATTAAACAGGCCCCCAGACCCCACAGGGCAGGAAAGACCATTTTATTGTGACCTGAACCCAGTCTCCAGTACACTAGCCATTTTGGAATGTAAAAACAACAAAATAACTGCACAAAAAAGGCAATGCACAAGCGAGAGAAAGGTATTTCCTTCCCTTTCCCTGCAGAACTGAGATCTCAAAGCCCCAAATTGAAACAAATGAGTTAATTACATTTCCATTAAACTTTGTTTACACTTGCTACATTAGGAACTTCAGCAATGGAGTCCCCTAAGAACCCTTTCTAGGAAGGGAGTCTGAATGCAAGATGACAGCTGATTTGTGGGGTTTCACCAGAGGAGTGAGTTGGGTAAACAAACCCTAGACACTGACATTCGGGGTGTAAAAAAATTATATTCTGATCCCGTTTCTATTCCGCTGTTGGGCACAACAAATGCACAATTAAGGACTTCACCCCTGACAGTTTAGCTCTCCTTTGTTTTTCCTTTTAACACAAACAGAAAATTTCCCATTTTGCTGCAGTAATATTAAGATGCCCTGCTACAATGAATCAACCAGCAGCTTCTGAAAAGAAGCATAACAAACATATAAAAATAAGAAAATCCACTTTTAGGGTTTTCGATTCATGCCGTTTAATTGTTCCTCTATTTTCACGGTAAGGTGAGACAGTCCTGTGTCACCAGAGGGGCTGTGTCCTGCTGTTTCTTCCCCATCCTCATTTACAATGATTATGTTATCAGGCAAGCCAGGCAAAAGGGTGGAGCAACTATAATTTCAAAGCAGGATTAGGTTGAAATAACGAGGTCACCAAGTTGTGGTTACCAAGGCAACGTCACATCTAAGAATATGGGATGCTTCTAGGAGATGAGGCAAAGCCTGGAGACTTCCCCCACCCTTTGCACAAAAATCACTTGCCTCCTAGATAAAAAATTGCCTATTAATTGCTTTTAAACACATTTTCTTTTTAAATTTAAGGCATCCGTTTTTAAAATAGAACGTTGATGTAAATAAAGTTTTAATCATTATTATCATTATTTTTAACCAGTAATAAATGTCAGAATCGATGAGACCCTGCTTGCTTTTTTTCCCTTTTTAGATTCCTCTTTGCCCTCTTCTCCCTGTTTTCACCCTTTTTCTTTTCCTCTCTCTTCTTCCGTCGCTTCCTTTCCTTTTAATGCTGCAAGGAGAAGACATGGAGCAAAGGAGAAAATTGAAAGTTAGAGACTCAGGTCAGATTTTGAGATTACAAAATTGTGATAGTGATGAAAACTGTAACCTACACCCAGACTACTCATTCCCCCCCCCCCCGAAAAATACCGAACTAGAGAGAGAATGACCTTGGTCTTCATTGTCTTTTCTTAAAATTTCATTCTACCTTTAAAATTGTGGACCATGGAGACGAAGCCCAGGAGACCCGGCCCAGCTTCTGCTCAGAATCATCTGTTCGTCTGGACAATTCCCACCCATTAACCTCTTTTCCTCTGAATCCACTTCTGTCGCGTTTTCGCCTCATCGTGCCGCTGTTTTCTTCATAAACCCTACCTAGTGGCTTTATCTACATACGGGCGGGTGCTGGTGTCGCCCGTCTTGTTCTCGTAAGGAGCGTTGCTGTAGGCGCCTGGTTCTTCCTTGGCGCTTCAACCCGGCTGCTCTTTCGGTGGTGTTAACGGTTCACCTTTGCCCTGGCTTTGCGTGAGGGAAGTGAAGTATGTGTGCTCGCAACACCGGCTTCCTGCGCAAAGTTTTTGCATCGCTTTTGCCTCTGTCCCGATAATCTCAGCGCCTCATCACCTCCTGAGCACTGAGCGGGGGCCAAGGAGACGCAGGGGAGAATGCTGGCACCCGTTGCGCACCGTGTGGCTGACACGTGAAGCCACCGCTCTGACTTTCTCCCCGGACTGAGGAGGAACTGGCGGACACGCGGGAGGTGAAGGTGCTCGCTGTCTTCCCCTCGGGGCTCCTCCCTCAGCGGCCCTGGTGTCTTCCCACCCTGTAAGTCAGATGATGGCTTTCCCTCGCGGCTTCTAGTACAATGGCTTGGACCCAGAACTCTTGGCCAAGAGGTGACCTTATTTGGAAATCGGTCTTTGCAGAGGTCATTAAGGCCAGCTAAAGACAGTCTGGTGGAGGCGAGTGGCAAACCTACCCGGCCTGTGCCCTTCAGTAAGAGGCGCCCAAAAGTAGATGACTGGATAAAAAAGATGTGGTACATATATACAATGGAATATTACTCAGCAACCAAAAAGAGAAACCCATGACTTTTGCAGCAACCTGGATGGAGCTGGAAAAGATCATGCTTAGTGAGATAAGCCAGAAAGTAAAAGAAAAATACCGGATGGTTTCGCTCATAGCAGGAGTATAATGGACCAGGCGAGAAAATAACAAGAATAATGAACAACCATATACCAGAGACATTTTGTGGGGGTGGAGTGGGGAAGGGGATCAAGAACGGGGGTTGGGGTGGGGGTGGGGAAGTGCACGGGATTATGGTGATGCGTCGCACATGGGTGACTTGGTGATGGGAAACCCGAGGGGATTACAATTGAGATTAAAATAAAAAATGTACAAAATGATGTCAAAATAAACTGTTGTAAAATTAAAAAAAAAGGGGGCATTTGGACAGACACAGAGACAGTGGGCAGAAGGTCACGTGGTGACAGAGCAGCGTGTGGGGGTGCCCTGTCTGCGGACCACAGAATGCTGAAGCCGGCTGGCGACCACCCAAGCCAGGGAGAGACTCGGAAGGACCTGCCCCTTGAGTGTCCGAGGGAGCCTGGCCCTGCGGATTCGGGGTTCCAGACGTCCGGCCTCCAGAACGATGCGTGAGAGAACACATTCCTGTGTGTTGAGCCTGTGGCTGCGTGTTCCGCCATCCTAGGAAACAAATCCACCTGCTCACATCCCGCGGCAGTCTCGGTGTGGCGAGGGTGTGGGCGGAGATGCTTTACCTGGTCGGGGTCCCGGGTCAGCTGACTGAGGGTCTCCCGCCATCCCATCCTTTCACATGCGGCTCCTGTCACCTGGTTCCAAATACGTCACATAAAGGAAATTATTTTGGAGAGCGAGAGAGACTGTACTCAGGGGAAGGGTAGGGTCCCCTGTTTTCCCCGCGGGTCGGGGTCCTGTCTTTGTTCTGCTGACCGTTGCCTTTCTAGTGAGGAGGGGATGGCTGGGCACATGGCTGGCATGTGGTTAAAACTGTCAGACTTGGGTAGACATCCACATTCTGCAGCCAGGGTCAGAGATACGTTAGTTTCTGGCTCACAGTTTGAGCGATTACCATTCACTGAAATGGATAGAGTTGTTCATCGTTATCATGAAATACAGACCCCAAGTCTGTCCTCCCTCTATTTCATTGCCAACTTTGAATTCAAATCGAATATTCATATAGGCTCATGGTAAAAATAAAACCATTTCAACGAAAGGTAAATTTCCCTTCCATCTCAAAACTGGATCTTCTCTGCCTTCCCTGTTAAAAAGCAACGTGGCAAGTTTCCTGGGTAACCCAGTAGAAACATTCTAGTGTACTCTACGTTTCATCTATATGTTCTGCAGTCTGCGTTATTCACTTGAACTATATTTAAGCATTCATTTAGTATCGACATATTGTTTTTATAAATCACTATTTTTCATTGAGGTAACACTGGTTTACAGTGTTATAGGATTTCGGGGTGTGGGTTCACACCTCTCCAGGTGCATGCTACCTTATCACACCCACCACCAAGGCCCCTGACCTTCTTTTTAAAGTTTTTATTGGTAACAGTTTATTTAATTAGCCCTCCAGTGATGGAGGTTTACATGGTTTCCTGCTTTGGGGTATTATAAATAACACAGTGAACCTCCTTGGACAGGAATCCTTGTGGGAGCAGAGATGAGGGTCCCAGGGGGCTGCTGTGCCCTTAAAGACAGTCTGTGGTGAGACTCGAATCCCACCACACATATATGTTGCCAACTGTTCCATTGCAGAAAGACAATAATTTTATTTTAAAAAATCTTTAAGGTATTGATAAAGTATAGATAGTGGATGAAAAGACTATTTAATGGGCTATTGCAGGTTACAGTTTTTTTCTTGTCTTAGAACTGCCTGTTGCTTCTCCTAACTGGGGTCAACAGAGGGAAAACAAATGACTTTTGGACAAACTATGAACTTGCTATCTAATTTTTTTTTTCTTTTGTCGACCATATGGTTAAGTTGGATATTGGCTAGATCTTTAGTGAAGCGTATTAGATAAAAAACAGAAGTACTGGCTCAAAATCATTTGGTATTTAAAAATCTGAAACACAAGCAAAGTCTCACTTGAATTTCAGAAAGATTTAGGCCATCACGTGAGTTTATCATGCTAGTCAGGAGGTTGTGTTAGTGTGGGGGTCGGTGGGGAGAGGATGCCCTGAAGAACTCCACAAACTCAGGTTTTATGGGCCTCACCCCACCCCAGACCAAAGAGATTCAACACAAAGGACTGAAAATCCCAAAAAGTAATTATGACTGAAGGGAGGTCTGCTGGGAGCAGAGGGTGCAGTTAAGCAGCCAGGCTGGGGTCTGCCCAGAGAACGTGGCCTGGGGGTCCCTGGCCTTTCTCCGGCCTTTAACTTGCTGTTGGGTCAGCGGAACTGGTAGGACACGTTCACTGATTTCTCTTTCTCCCTGGGTTATTCCTCTCTCCACTTCCCTTTTTGTAAATAAACCCTTAATTAACCTTTTAATAAAGGTTGCAGTTGTGTCTCATTGTAAGTCCCTTTTAAGCAGGCAGGCTACCCCATTTCATTTTGGGGTTGCCCTATAACATTCACATCCTTTAAAAAATGAGACAGAAATGGAAAATTCACACAACTCAAATTTTTGTAAAATAGAAACATTGTTTTGAAGACTAGATATTTATAAGCCAGAAAAAAAAGGACTTATAAGCTAAAAAATCAAGACATGTTGCAATCTTCTTAGAAGTAAGGGGAAAAATTAATATAATAAATAGCTAGTTTTAAGCAGCAGGGATGCCAGGAATTTAATTCAATAGTCATTTATTAAGGATGTGTAGTGTATGTAGTGTAAAAATCACATAGGATTCTGCAAAACATAAAGAAACAAAACAAACATTTCTTTGTTTTGTTTTCTGATCTTTCGGAGACCTGTCCTCTACTTTATTTATTTTTTTAAATTGTGATAAACTGACATAAAACACCTCATAAGTTTAGGGTGTCACACATGTTGATTTGATATGTTTTATATTGCAATTTGATTACCACTAGAACGTTAGACTCATTAACAGAGACTAGAAGAAGGGACTTAATGTCAAAATGTTTGCTTTTGAGGGGGGTACCAACTTGTGCCTGGAAGATGAATACATTCTGGTGATTGAATGCAGAATGTGGAGACTTAAAGTCCACAATATTGTATTATATAATTCCAAGTTGCTTAGAGACTACACTTTAAATGTTCTCACCATAAAAGTGATAATTATATGACCCGAGAAAGGTGTTAACTAACGTTCTGGTGGTAATCAAATTGCAATATAAAACATATCAAATCAACATGTGTGACACCCTAAACTTATGAGGTGTTTTATGTCAGTTTATCACAATTTAAAAAAATAAATAAAGTAGAGGAAGGTCTCCGAAAGATCAGAAAACAAAACAAAGAAATGTTTGTTTTGGGTGGTGGAACTGATAACTTTTTAAAAGCCTGCATCACTTTCTAAATATAAAGCATGTATTAACTTTTGTATTACTTATTTCAGTATTCAAATTAGGTTAAAATAATGTGTGTGTGTGTGTCTGTGTGTGTGTGCCTGTGTTCATGTAGTGCAATGCTTAGACCTCCATAAACTAAGGAATCCCATTCATGTTAAAACCTGGCTGGTACTGAAGTTGCTATCGGCTAACACCCATCCTGTCTTTAATATGAATCTGAATGCCTGGCATGTATCGTAGTAGCCATAAAATGATAACAAGTGATGTTTTGGGTGCCATTTAAGGTACTCAGCTGAGGTTTGCATATGCTAGAAGTCTATTTCCTCATTCCCAAGTGTTTGAATGAGACCATGTGATATTGTGGCCATTGAGTTTGGAGTGGAAGCGTGACAGATGAGTGACATTCTAGATAGTGGTTGGCACAAGGCCTTTCAGGGTCTTTTTTCCTGGCATGGCAACCAACAAGACAGCATCTGCTCTCAACCTGGGTCCTTGTGGAACTTGATGACCAGAATCCCTTCCTGACCCCTTCAATATGCAGCAAGAAGAAATTAATCTTAATTGTTTGAAGTTAGTGAATCACTGAGGTCTTATTAATCTAGCACCTCTTGCCTTTTTCTCCAAATATTTCGTGAGCCCTTGTGATAGCCTAGGACCTTAGAAAGGAATAGCATTTGTTATCTCGTTTCATTTTCGTAACAACTTTGGGGTCAGTATGGCTATTGTCTTTATTGTTTTTTTGGGGGGAGGTTCATTTTAACAGTTTTTTTTTTTTAAAGATTTATTTATTTGTGCATACAGAACTGGGGTACAGGCCAGAGGCTCAGGGGGCGATGAGAGGCTTCACCAGAGACAGAGCGGGGAGCAGAACAGGTAGATCGACGAAGTACACTGCTGAGGGGAGCAGCGGATGGGTCAGGAGAGGTCTGCCGCGCCATGTGGTCACCTCCAGGGCAGGCGGGAATCGAACTCATGCGGAAGCGGCTTTAGATTC
>NW_004567113.1:51248307-51283287 GCF_000260355.1 Condylura cristata
GAGGCTGAGGCAATCCAATTGTAAGCTGAAGGTTGCTCAGAATATTTTGATACTACAATTATACAAAAAAGGGAGGTTATAACATAAGTTAGCGTGGAAAGTCTGATTTTTCAGAACATTTCCCCTCCACCCGTACCGTGTCTGTTGATAGAGATTGCATAGCTTGTGTCAGAAGATACTTCCAATGCATTTGGGGAAAATGAGGTAGGTATTTGTGAACATTTAATGCATTGGATTACCCACAAGGTGTCAGGTGCTACCAAGGCACCATGCCACCAACATGAACTTGATGGCCATTCAGAGGAGAGAGAGTGCAGGGACTCTGAGCCTCGAGAAAGGTAGAGAACTTCAGCCAGATTGGAGCTGAGATTGGCTGGGAAGGAAAAGGGAGTGTGGAGGAGATTTGAAAAGACAACCATTGTAGTTGAGATGCCTTTACTTAGTCCCTGACCACCATTCCTTAGTGTCATCACTGGTGGGGAATTAAGTTGTCCTTTGGCTTGGTCTTATTGGTGAAAAGGAAGGATGATCCTCACCCCATGAATTTCTCTTGAGTTTCTGATCATTGGAAAGACCTTAGGGCTGTGGGCAAAGGTTCCGTTCAGTACCCAAGTGTTTTTCTCTGCTTGTAGCAGCAGCATGAGACCTGTGTTCTTTATCAGCAAACATAAACCCAAGAAAGTCTTGATCAGAATGTTCCAGCTATTAACCCCCTAGAGTTACAAGGTGTCCCAGACAGAAATTAAAACAGCTTTGGTGAGCAGCTTCTTTGTACTTATGGAAGCTTTCTGTGGTGCAAGAAGTGAGGTATTCACAGGGGAAAAGCAATGAGTTCTGGGCTTTCCCCAAATCATCCTGATCCCAATTTTTCTAGTTTGCTCTTCAGTGAGGGTGTTCTATATTCATTTCATATCACACACACACACACACACACACACACACCTGTGGCCTAGAAGACCATTTCAGCTGACTGTGCCTTGTCTTTTTAACTTCTATTTTAGGTGACAGTTCATCACCTAGGCTCAGGGACCAACAGTGTTGAGTCATCAAAATTTTCCTTTCAAATTTGTTTATATGTAATGATAGTATGGATGATCCAACTTGAATTTCTATCCGAATCCCATTGCCTGTGTCAGTGGTGTAGACAGAACCCAAGGCGCTAGCCAGCTCCCACTGAAGATGTTCAGGGAGGTGTCTCTGCATGGGTATTGCCTTTCCAACTCCTCTACAAAGGGATATAGCACTTTGTGACGAGCCTCTGGTGTGTCACTGTCCCAAAGATAGCCAAGTCCACTGTCCTCTTCCCTTCTCCCATCTCCTTCCTTGCCCTGCTTTTCGGACCTGGGGTGGAAAGCAGATGTGGAAGCAGAAACGATGAGCCCATCTAAATCTAAGCAACATAAGCATTCATTCAAAATCAAGTAGAAGAACAAAGAGGCACTATTAGAACAAATAAGTTCAGCAAAGTGTCAAAAAGATACACCATGTCAATAGCTTTCTAATTATGCCAGTAATAAACTCTATCAATAAACATCCTCTGTCATTGCACCCACAGTAGGAAAAGTCTTAATTAGTGAGAAGACTTTTTTGTTAGTTTGACTACATCTGATAGGTCTATTTAAAAACAGTAGTGTCTCCCAAAAAAATGTAATAATTTTGCATGAATGGCTGGCTACTGGGTGCTTTAAATAATCCCACAAATAAGTGCAGATCCTTTCTTTATGAACTTTTGTAACATGACATTATTATGTTACTGCAGAATAGATTAAAAACAGCACCTCGTTTCTGTTCAGCCGCAATTAGAGGTGAGGTCACAGCCTGGTTCATTAATCTTTCTGATAAGAAGTGAACTTGTTTTTCCTAAACTGTTATGAGATTGATACCGTGTCTTCGGCTGCGTTTGGTTTATTTGGCATGTAAACTGTCTGGGCTTGTGGGCACTGGATTGATTTGTCACCTCGGGGTAAGATAATTTGGGATCTTTCACATTTCTGAATTAGGTCATGCCTAAGCAGTTGAACCAGCCATAACCGGGATGTGCCTGCCGCGGGCTGGGATTGGTTTCTGCAGGGCACTGGCGTGAGCAGCACGTGGGTATAGCGACAGCCACGTGTGATTCCGGAGGTTGATGCTTTTGTGCTGGAGACAGATGATAGCACACATGAGCTTCATCCCGTGTGAGGCCGCAAGCCGCTGCCAGGACGGCCACCCTCTGGGGCTTGTCTCTGAGCTACTGGGCTGCAAAGGGCTTCACAGCGTGATGGCCCCCATCCTTGGAAGTCCTGCCCTTAGCTTTCAAGAGTTAGGCTTGTTGTTCAAGCAGGTGTGTGTGTGTTTCATTTTCCTGTTGCATGTATGAGTCAAGTTGTCTGGTTTTGATTTGGGATAAAAACTTAGGAGAACTGCTGGCCTGTGAAGCTGGGGTCATGGTCATTGTCCAGTATGTAAGTGTCAGGGAGTCCACCCATGTGCACTTTCTGGGTGGAGAACAGCAGTGAAAATGGCCAGCAGGGCCAGCATGCACTCACTGCAGCCTCACAGTGAGGTGCTAAGCTTACTCTCGCCATATTGGAGACCAGGACACTGATTTAAGTTAACACTTAGATGGGAACTTCAACACAAGTCCTCTCAAGTCAAATCAAGGTGCCCTCGAGTAGCCTGGGCCACTGCTGCCACCCAGGTAGGGTGACATGTGGCTCAGCAGGGTGGGGAGTGGGAGAGATGTGTGGGGTGATCCGGGTTTCTTTATTTGTCCCACTGGGTCCAAGAATATGTCATTCAATATGACAATGCATAGAGAGGGCCTCCTGGACCCATCACACAAGAAGTCTGCTGGCGTCAAGGTTTGGACACTAGTGACGGAGAATTCTAGGCTCTTTCTCTGCACTGGCGCCAGGCATTCTCAGTCACTGGATTCTCTAGCTCCAATTCCTTGATAGCCACCACACAGATTTACATAGCTCGAGACCTTTCCCTCCTTTCTCCCTCTTTATTCTTCCCCACCCTCCTTTCCCGCTCCTTCTTTCTTCTTATTCCTTCTTCATTTCTTTCTTCTTGCATCCCTGCCCTTATCTCTACCCTTTCTCTTTCCACTCCTCCTCATTCCTCTATCCTTCCTTCAGAATCTCCTTTCTCCTTTCCTTCCTTGTCTTCCTCCTCTTTTCCTTCCTCCTCTTCCTCAGCTTCAGTATCTTTTCTGTTGACGAGCCATTGATCTCAGATGGTCTCATAGGATGTTGTTTTTACTTTGTCTGTGTTTTCTCCTGTAAGGGTCTACTGGTGTTTTTCCTGACAAAAGATGGCTGCCCATCAGCTACACCCTGTGGAAGGCTGGTCTATGCCACAGACACTGAAGCTGTGAAACACTGTGTCATAATGAGACAGCTCCTTGTCCTGTGTCTCCCTCCTTTCTTCTGGTACCTTCAACACAACCACATTTGTGCTACTCGCTACTCCCTCTTGCTGGGAGGTCACCCACAGCCAAGTGCAGGTTTCGCAGTGCTAAGAAACGTATTTCTTGCTCACATTTCACCTCTCTCAAGTTGGGATGCAGCTTGCAATCAATGATGCAAGGGTTTAAATAGCACCATTTTTTTTTCTTCCTTGGAGACACATAAAATAATAGTGTATCATCAAATTGATGTGAACTTCCATTCATTCAAGTGGGATGGTTTGCATGTGAGGAACTGGGGGGAAAATCTCTTTTCAAACCTGTATTTGTTGAATGCCTGCCAGATGCCGGACCTTTGTAAAATGTTGGGGATACCTACAAGAACAAGGTGTGACCCCTGCCCTGAAGGAGTTCACAGCCTCCAATTTGAGTAAATTACAGGTTTAAGAAATAACAGGTTTTAGAAATAAGGACCGGGATGCAGTCATGCAAATGGTTTTTGTAAAGTTTATAACAACTCATCAGTTGAAGGTATTATTACTTCCGGAGTTGGAGAATATCAAAAACGCCTTTGGAATCAGTTAGGACTGTCACTCTCCGAGGCTGTCAGCGTGCTTCCCTGAAAGAACATTTTCTGACAGGAATCTGACAGAAGTCGTGTCCTTGGAGCTTTTACACTTAGAGTTTCTCTCAGTCTAGCGAGGAATCCTTTATCTTAATTAGGTTTAAATATATCTTCTTTTGACCCTAATCAACCTCTAGTATAGAGCTGTGAATTTCTCAGACTACTTTTTTTATGGGTTTTCTTTTGGCTGCTTTTTCTTAGCGACTTCTTCCAGCTAATAGCCCCTGCAGCAATGAGCACATGGGATGTAGCTGTGAGAGAAACTTCCTGAATGGAATGCGCCCCTGAGTCTTTCCTCAGGGAAGGCGATTCTGAGTGTGGGCTGTGGATCAGCACCACAGGGATCTTATGGGAAAAGCACTTTGCAGTCCCCACTTCAACCCACTGAGTAGAATCTACACTCATGGGTCTCAAGGTCGTTTATGCATACCTTGAAGTTTGAGAACCACGCCTAACATCATTATGTTAATAGCTAACTAAGGAAACAGATACTTCAAAAGGGCAAGTAACTCGCTGACTACCATGTAGTGGAAAAGTCAAGGAGTCAGGGTTCAAGCAGGTTTCTTCTGACCCAGATGATAACCTTTCTGTCTGTCTTTTTTTTTAGTGAGGTAACATTGGTGACAACACTGTATGTGATTGAGGTACAGTTTCATTCCACCTCAGATGCATGTCACTGAATCACTGAGGCAACCAGAGTCCCCCACCACCATCCAGTGGGCCCAAATGTTACCTTTCTAATTGACTTTTCCATGTTCCATAATGAAGAATTAGTTACCCCTATTTATAATTTTTGTCCAATCTTAGATCTAACAGAGTTTTTAAAAATCAGAGTATGAACAAAGGAACTCACAAAATAAACCCAGACAACTTCTAGATATCTGATCACAGAATTGGGGCTAACTAGAGGGATGTGTGGGGGCCCGAGGGGAGGGACACAGTGATCTGGGATGAAGGACTATGGTGCTTTGGTGGTCACGTGTGATCTTACGCTTCTGACTCACATACTGTCGTAAACCAGTGTTAATGAGAAACAAGATCAGAGCATGAAAAGAAGCATTTCCATGTGGTGATTGCTTCTAAACACCACACCGCAGTTGCTCCAAGGTCCAGAAAGCTCAGGTTTACCCCAGGAATGGGGCAGCAGGCCTGGACTAAAGAATGTCCAGTTAAAGGGTCAAGACGTTGTGCTGTGTATGAGGGTGAGAGCAATGATGCTTCCAAGGTGACTTTCATGTCCTGCTCTTGTAATCGCAGGAAGGGACAAGAGCTGTGAGATGGCTCTTGCTTGGGACCAAGAAGGAGGAGGAGACCAGCAAGACTTGGTCATCCCATTGGATGGCCAGCTGGTGAAGGCACAGGGGGTGTCGTGATGAATGGGGAGACATGGAGGGTATTCTTGGGCCAGTTCCATGCGTTTCCAGCCCATTCTTTGGGAATAACATCAGTATGGAAAACAGGATAGGCGATATCATCTCCTTATTTTACAGGTGAAGATCAGGAGATTTGCTCAAGACATTAAATTCAAAACTCTGTCCAGGTGACTACAGGGATCTGGCCTGGTGGTTTCAGTAATATACTCATATTCCTCACCCTTTGGGCCTCTGTTCAAAAGCCACACTTCTCACCATAGCTACACAGCATCGGTGCTATTATTTGCTGAACATTTTTCTTTAACTCACTTATTTAAACAAAACTTCATGTTTCTATCAGTGGAATGGTTTTGTAGATTTTAAAAATACTTAAAAATTTCCTGAAAACTCATCTTTTTGAACCAACCATCATTTGTGTCTGGACAATTTTAGGAACCTTGTCTTCCCACTATAGGGCCTAGCTTTTTAAGACTTTATTTGGAAATGAACTGAAACTGATAGAATACATGCAAGTATAGTAGAGGAGTTTCTATGTGCTCTTCGCCACATAATCCATTTGTTTTGTCATTTTCTCTCTGAAAATCAGAAAATCCAGCATCTGAGTAGTATTGATCTAATCTCCTATGTTTGCCGTTTATATCTGAGCTTTAGCCCCCAACATACTCTCAGCATAGCGTTTTGAAGATTCCCATCAAGATCTAAACCAGAAGCACCATCATCTGGACTTCAGTCTCCTTTCATCTGGAACATTTCCACAGCCTTTCTTTGCCTTTCCACACATGAATGAAGTGCTCAGGCCTCTCTGGTGGAATGACCCTCAACTGGAGTTTGCCTCTTGTTCTATGATTAGATGTTGGCCATGCACTTCTGGCAGGAATGATACTGGTCTTCTGTGTAGCAAACTTATTCTCAAATATCATCCCCGCTCTGTGGGAGAAGGACTCCTAAGAGAAATGTCCTACTTCAGCACTGGCTAGGGGAAGCACCAGGAAACCCAGCACTAGCTCCTTGCCCAGAAAGTAAGGGGTGTTTACGAGTTACATGAGCCAGTGTAGAGGTGCTGCTAGTTACTTTGGTGGGTGGTGTGGTAAGTGACTTACATTTAAGGGGGTGCGAGCTTAGATCGCTGAATCATAGTGTCCTGAACCAACTCAATAAAAAAATGTTTAAAAAATTCACCTATCTGCAAGGTGGGGATAGGAATGGCTAAAAAATGTGGAACGGAGCAATGACCTACTGAATAAAACTAATATATGTAATCAAATGAGCTCTTTCCTGGAGTCAAATCCCAAGTCATTATTGTACAAAAGAACATGGAAGCAATAGTACATACCAGCCAAAAGGCAGACAGAGAATGAATGCCAGATCATAAAGGAGGGGCGTGGTTAGGACACCTCCACACATCAGGTGTGATAGTTATTGTGGTTCATGTGTGCTCTATTCCAGGATGCTAATGGTGGGGGATGAGAAAGTTCACTGAAGACCAGGATATTGACCTTGTCTCTCAGTATTCTCTTTCCCTATCTTGTCTGGTGTCACCACAAATATTTTTATGAGTAATGTTAACGTTGCAGGATGCTAGCTAAGAATGAAGATTTCAGGCCTGTGGCACCAGACTCATCAAATCAGAATGCCTGGAATTATATTTTAAGGATCTGCTTTTTAATAAGCTCGTTAAAATGTCATAACTACCAATTCCACGCTTCTCATCTCTGGACTGTTGAGAACCCACTCTTGTCTTTTTACTCTGTTCTAAGTGAACAGGGAGAGAACAGTCAGCCTCCAGCATCACCAATTTCACTTCCTTCTGATTCCGATGTTTGATCTGACCATTTCAGACCAAGGAAAAGTGGTCTTTATTCATCAGGCTCCTTGCGCTCGCTGTAAAGCATTTTCTTTTTTTTGCCGATCCAGCGACAAAGAATTCAAGTTACTAAACATAGTGTTCTACTTGTTCTCCATGTGCTTTTAATTAAGTTTTAACTAATTCCCTTTATCTTGTCATAGTTATTATGACCCTCCAAGTCACATCACATTAGTATGTGACAAAGCTCTCTGGCAGGTCTGGCCAATGAACAAAGCCATTATGACCCGTCTTGCTAAATTAAAGTGGGAACCCTGATCAACTTGCATTTTGTTACTTCTCTGATAATTTCTGCAAAAGGTGAGCAGAAGTGCAAAGAAGACATCACATCTCAGCCTATTGTCTCTGCTGCAGACACTGTATGAAAGCACCGTCCACTGTTACAGTAACCTACATCACCAGAGATGAAAGACAGGTGCAAATTTCAGGGATGCCATGGTGGCACCTGAATCCATCCTTCCACCCCCAACTTGTAGAAGGCTCTGCATCTCCCTAAGGACCGCATTTTCCTTGTGTCAAATTGGCACACATCATCAGACCACGGGCTATTTTCTAATTTTTGAATTTGTTTAAAATGGTTCTACAAGGTCAATCACGTGAAATAGCCAATGGCTATTGATTGAAAAGAATTAAATAACGCACCTTGGAGAAACTAGAACTAGAGTCAACACAGGTAGGTGCTGCAGAAGACAAGGTAGGTCGTAAGGACAAGATGTGTTCGCGTGGTGACTGCAACAAATGCTGACTCCCCTGGATTTGTTGAATGCAAGTAACTTGGAAGCCTCTTGCTGTGCAGCCTCTCAGATTACCTTCCAGGACAGGGCTGCTAAGCCTCATTAAGCCCTTCTGCTGATAGATGTTTTGGCACTTTCTCACCGAGTGGCCTGTGCAAGCAGTTTGAGTGCCTTATTTTTCCAAGTACAGTTCTCATCAGTGAACCTTTCTATATAGTGCTTATTCATTAGGCACCGAGCTAAGTTAAGTAAAGGGAACTAGTTAAAACTTAGACATGGCACCATGCTAGGTCCTATCTCCTAAGCAAATTTAATTCCAATAGTAAGCCTGGGGGCTAGGTAGATCACTATCCCTATACACGATGCTACTGCATGCTAGAGTTTCAGGAGTTTGCTCAGCTTGTCTGTGGTGGAGTAAGGCTTTGAACCCAGGTCCCTGACTTCTGAGCTCATAGAATCTGGGCCAGGCTTGTGGTCTCCCATAACCTGCAAGAGAAGTCCCTGCCCACTGTCAGTGTCCCTGTTACAGTTTTCTAGCCACTTTGCCTTCCACTTCCAACAGGCTTCTATTTTCTGGTGCCTAATCTAGGGCACCCACCACTCCTTATTCTTAAATTCTCACAGTGCATCTTCCTTTATCACAACGAACATCACCCGATTGGTACATACACTACATGCTTCTATTTTCCGCTAGATTCAAAGCTTTAGGAGGGCAAGAGCTGTGTCTCTGTTGTTGACAGTTCTCCCTAGCCTGTCTCCAGGCACATGGATGGTGAATGATTCAATATTGAATAAATACTGAAAACAAGGGAATGAATGCTGTGCTAAAGCTGTCACCGCCTTGAGAAGACTCCTTACAGCCATGACACCTTGCCTGTCTCTTCCTTTTTTGTCCGTCAGAACATGTAGGAAGTGGAAGAGTCAAGCCTTGGATGCTCATATTCTTTCTCTACTCTACACTGTTTAGTAGTGTAAAGGAAACTTCTGGCTATCAGACCTGGGTTCTGTCAGAGCACCCGATGGCTTTCCTCTTGCTTCTTATTTTCGACCCCAACACTAATTTTTAACTGGCTAGAAAGCACCACCCTTGAATGTCCTGCTTACTCAGCTGAAAGCAGCAGCTGTTCCAATAAGCAATTTGATGTTCAGCACCTGAGATTGCTCCCTCCTTCCAGCAAGACTGCAAGCTCAACAGAATGTAGGAAAGCAAGAAAGAGTTTCCTAGGCTGCTTCTCTTCATGTGGCAGCGAAAGCAACATGGGCTACGGGAGGATATTTGTGTCCTGGGCAAGAGCTGGCTGCTATGTGGACAACTTCAGCTCTGTGTCTTTTGATGGGGTCTTGGGATGATTTGTCTATCAAGAAATGAAGAAGAAACTTCTTCTAAGATGTCTAATAGATGAGTTTGTTATCCCTATTGACTGCCATAAGTGGGATACTGATAAATGTGGCTTTCCCTCCACCAAAGCCCTGGTTTGGCCATTTGCCCATTTCTGTGGTGTAAATACTCTCACTGTGGCAGATTTCAAGCCAGCAACATGATGTGGTTAAGTGCAGAGTAGACAGAGGATGCACAGGGCTGGTTCCCATAAACTGGTATAACAGCTCTAGCATTTCACATCTGTCTCGATGCTACAGGCCTCTGTGTGGGAAGAGAGTTCTGGGGCAGAGCCAGATCTGAGAATTCCCATGGGAGATGCTGATATGTAGTGAGACAAAGGGCCACAACAGGCCTGTGGTAGGCAGACAAGGCCCACAAGCTGGAGGGAACACAGGCAATCACCCATCCCACTGACAGGAGTCAGGTGAGGGTCTCAGACCCCAAAGGCTAGCACCAGAGGCAGAGAGGTTTTGAGAGGAACTGGTTCACCTTAGCTCCGAAACTCTCCCATGCTTCAGTTACCTTAGCTGTAAGACCAGAATGTATAATAATAGTTCTCACCTTCAAGTGTTTCTGGACAATGTGATATTATATTGGTCCATCCCAGCGGACCTCTTTAATGGTCCCTATGGAATGGCGCACGGTCCTGGCATCGAACAAGGGCTCACTGTATAGAGCTATTAAATAAGATGGACAGCCCCGGTGGGTGGGACTTTCTCAAACACCAGTGCGTGTTTGAGCTCATCTTCATGGGCTGGCAGAAGATCTGTGTGGCTAAGTTGTCCTAAAGTGTCAGGTCAGAGTAACAACTGGTGGCGAGAAAAAAAAATCAAAGCATAAAAAAAAATGATTGGTAATGGTTATTTTGCTTGTCTTCCAAACTCCTCAAAACACACCCATACACACACACAAAATCAAAAAACCCAAACTCTCTTTGTGTGTCAGGTTGCACAAATTCATTAAAATAGGATTGAGGGGGTCATGAAGAACCAAAAAGTACGTTCTCATGTTGAAATCATATTCAAGGCAAGAGTAGAAACTGAGGGAGAAGAGGTAAGAAAAATATTGCGCTAGAATGTGAGATTTAGTGCGGAGCTGTCCGGTGGTTAAGGGAGGAATAAGTACAATATATGTATATGTGCTTATCTCTATATAATACTCAGATACAATGTTGATATATAAAGGACATATCTGTGTGTATGTGCGTGTATGTGTAACGTTCTGTTACTTTCCCCAAACATTAAGAATAGCTTTTCTGATTTGGGGGTTAAATTCTAACAGACTGCTTCAGCCATAGGGATCCCGAAGTACCCTAAGTCCTGGGTCTCTCTGATGATCCAGAGTCTATAAGCTTGAGAAAAGCAGTTGTATGAGTTTTATGGTGCCTTTTTTTTTTTTTAAAATTTATTCATATAGAACTGGGTTACAGGCCAGAGATGCGGAGGGTGAGAGGATTCACCAGAGACAGAGTGGGGAGCAGAACAGGCAGATCGATGAAGTACACTGCTGAGGGGAGCAGCGGGCGGGTCAGGAGAGGTCTGCCGTGCCATGTGGTCACCTCCGGGGCAGGCGGGGATCGAACTCATGTGGAAGTGGCTTTAGCTTCTCAGTGCTGCGCTTTAACCCGCTGCACCACCAGGGAGGGCCTTATGGTGACTTTTCGAAGAAACACATTATGTTCCTTCAGAAAGCCTAATTTTTACTCCTTTTCTTTAAGCAACAGTAAATAAAAGCAATTTTAACTAGGAGTTGGTCTGAGCCATTTAGCTGCATTAGCTCTGGAGTGCCTGTGAATGGAACCAAACTCAGCACAGTGCAGCATCATGTTCGCTGTGCTCCAGCATCGCCCCTGTGCCAACCTTCAAGTGCTGCTGCGGCTCTGTCCTGCCCCAGGGCCTTTGCACAGAACCTTCTCTCAGCCAGGAATGAGCCGTCCCCTCCTTCCCACAGCTCACAGCTCTCACTGCTGGCTGCTTCCTCAGCCTCTCCGGGCACTGTCCGCTTTCATTCCTGCCAGCCTCCCTCAGCTTCTGTGCCTCTGTCCCTGGCATTCCAGCAAGCTCTATCTGCTAAGAAACGATCAGGGAATGACTTTAAACAGCTTCAAACCTACCTGGGAAGGATTCGTCATGAATGATAGTACAAGCATGGCTTTGGCCATTATTTTTGAGTACTAACATCATCTAGTCTCTAGCTAGGAAACAGTACAGTCCTCAGCATGTCAAAATTGAGCTCCTCATTCAACTTAAAGGGATTTTCCATTCTTCCAGGCACAAGTCTGTGCTGCAGTCAGGAGGGCCCTGCTGGCTTATCTCCCACTTCCCATCTTCTTCTCTCCTCTGGACTTGTGGGATTTTCAGTTAGGGCAAGAGACGGGAAGAGGGAGGAGCACTGGGAGGCGCGAGATTTTTTGGTGGCTGGTGCTGACGGCAGCTCTCTGGACTGTCAGGTGCCTTCTGTAGAGGCAGATAAATATTTGTAGACTTCCTGGGCTGAGACCCTTCCAAATGGAACTCTTCCTGTCAGTCTCCTGCCTCCCTCCCCCTGATTTTCAGCCCCTCAGCTGCTTCCCCTCACACCACAACTAGGTGCTGGGACTGGCTCCCCCCAGTGGGCAGCTCTCTCTAGACAGCTCGGCCAGGTTGCTCTGCAGTGTCCATGGGAGGCATGAGGCATCCTGGCCTGGGACTCTTGAGTGCGGGAGGCCAGGCCCCCCTCAAAGCAGCCCTGCCCCTCACCTGGCCATTACTGGCAATTCTGGTCCACTTCTTACCTGTGCCCCTGGGGTACTGGACAGCTCCCCAGAGGTCTCCCCTCAGGCTCTGCTCTGGCGTCCTGGTAGCTTTGGGGACTAGAGCAACCCCTCAGCTTCAGCAATTCTGCTCCCCAGTGTCCGGGTTTCTCTCAGATGAACAGGCTTGAGTAAGAGGTGCCTTGTGGGACTAAAGCCTGGTTTAGGCTCCTCCTAGGGAATCCTGAGCAGAGAGTCTCCATCTTTGTCCCTTTGCTTAGAATATGTTGGGACGGTTGGAAGGGGTTTTCTTGGTCATCTTTTGTTCTCAGCTCCGGGCTCCTGCAGCACTATAAGACAACACCGGAAAAAAAAAATGTTTTATTATGTTCTATCCAACTACTTTATTTATTTATCTCCAGGAGCTGAGGTGAGTTGGAGAGAGGCCCAGTGCCGGGCGTCATGGATTAAAGCATCAAGGAGCAAAAATGAAAGTTAACGGTGAGTCCTGCGCTCAAGCCAGAGGCCCAGCCACAGAAGTCCCCTCCCCGCCCTGCCCTGGGGCCGGTGTGCTTGTCCAAAGCACTGCAGATGTGGGGGTGATCTGGCTGTTGAAAGGACCCTGGACAGAAGGCCCTAGAAGTTTTAGGGACCTTGGGACAGAGGGGTGTGTGTAGAGTGGAAAAAGAAAAACACTGGGTTCTGATTCAGAATGAAAAAACTGCCTTGGAGATTTTCCTACTTGCCCTGTAAAGAGGCGTTGGCAGCGGAGGCTGAAGACGTCAGCCTGTGATGTCTATCTCAGAAAAAGAGACAGAGGAGCGAAGCACAGGGACGAGGGGGGCAGTGCGTGAGCATACGGGCCTCTGCCTGATGCACCCCCCTTGGCGGGGTGGGGGGAAGCCACGCTGTCCCCAAGCCGGTCCTTGAGGCCCAGCCTTTGCGGGTGCTTATGGCTGGCGCTGGAAAATCACGCAGCGGGTTTGCACTGCAGCCACAGCCCTCATTTGTACCGTGTATTAGTCTTCTCTCCTCCCTAGGGCGGAGGCTGCCCTGCCACAGGGCAGCAGTGCTGGCGTGAGCTGGGCCCCGAGCCTGGGCTGTGGGCAGGGCGACCACGCTCAGCCTCCAGAGCCCTTTCTTCTGATTACAGGGAGGGGCAGTGACTGGCAGCCCTGCCCAGGAGAGCTTTCACAGGCGGCCAGGCTTGAGTTAGGGGGTCTGTTCCAGGTGGGCTCTGGAGAGGCGCCACTCAGAAAGTGCCATTTGGTTTACCAACTTGACGTCAGGCTCACCCACGCTCCCCCGAGCCATCTGTCTGGGTATCTCCCGCCTCCCCAGCGGGATGCTTGGAGCGTGTCAGCTGGCTTGGCCCAGCGTGCCACTCCCCACCAGCCCCAGACGGGAAGGGGAGAGAGAGGGTGGTATTTTGGGACCCAAAACCCGAGTCCCTTTTCGTCCACTCCTTTTCCGCGTGGGCATTTCCTTCCCTCGGGCTTGGGTTTTTTTTCCTCCCATTTTTTACTCTTTCATCCTCGTCACTGCTTCACGCTTCTGCTGTGTTTTAAGCTTCTGTTTACTGAATGGGGATGGGAACACAGTCAAGTTTGCGCAAACGCACAAAGAATGATTGGCAAATACACGGCCAGTCAGCGGAGTATTTTAGGAGACCTGGGCCCACACATTCCGGAATGCTGACTCTCCCATCCTCGGCCTGAGGGGAGGGGCACCGGGTTTCCGCCTGTAGCCAACTGAAGGCAAATGAAGGAGAAGCAGGGTCACAGAATCCGAGCATCAGAGAAGACCTGGAATTCCAGCTGGCGCTGAAGGCAAAACTCACGTCTTGGGAGAGGAGGCTGCTGCTTAGGCAAAGCCTCTGCTGAAGGCAAGAAGGCAGGCCTCTGGCTGTCCACACCACCACCACCCCTGCCCCCCCAGGCTTCCAATGGACCAGGGAAGACAGGGCAGCAGGGACCCCGCAAACCACATGTAATAAAAGGCGGCAGCATTAAAAAAAAAAATTCCATCTGCTTAATAACAGTAAAAAGAACTTTGAGAAAGGAAACTGAGGAGCAGGAAGAGGCCTGCACCGGGGCATGGGAGCACTGCCTGGCTCCCCGCTATTGCTGTTGCTGGAGGGTGGTGGTCAGTGATTGTCTCCCTTCACCTGGTGGGGCACCCTCACCTGGGGGCATGCCAGCTTCTGAACGCTGCTGATTTTGTCCAGTGGGTAGGAGATGAAGGCAGATGTCTGGGGGGTCGTGACAGCCAACCAGCAGAGGGGCTCCTTGTATACCCCCCATGCTCCATTGACAATGCTGCACCCCCTGTGGCTGGCCTCACAGTGGCATCCTCTGCACCCCGCCTCCAGGCCGCCCGCTCCCGACAGGGGAGCTCATGGGCTGGGCTCAACAGGGAGGACTGCAGCGGGGTGTCTTGGGGGCAGCCTGGGGAGCCCTCCTGGGCTTGGCAGCAACTTTGTTTTGTTACTTTCTGGCACCTATGAATGAAGTCCGAAGATGTTTGACGTTCTCTGCCTGGCTTCGTTCCCCAGGGTGCTTTCCTCCGTCCACGTTGTGGTAAATGGCGGAGTTTCATTTTTAATTCCAGCTGACTAGTATTCCAGTGTAGAGATACATTGTCCTCTCATCTGTCACAGCACTTAGGCTGTTTCCAGCTCTTGGAATGCTATTGTGAATACTGCTGTGATGAGCAGACCTCTCTTCAAATTAGTGCTCAAATTGGGTTTTTCTAGTCTATGGGTAAATGACTAAAAGTGGAGAAGTTGGACCAGGTATTTCTGTTCTTGATATTTTGATGACTCTCCATATACTGCTTTCGGGGAAAGGCTTTCTTGATTGCCATCCAAATATTGCAGAGCAACAGCCAACCTGGAAAGAGCCTGTTTCCGCGGGCTCTAACGTGGGAATTGCCATTTAGAGACCCAGCCACGTGCCGTCCTGGGACTTGCCGATCGACTCGTGACTGTCCAACTGCTGTGTCCACCGGCCACACTTCTATTTCCCCGGGAGGACAGCTGATGTGCTTTGTCAGCTCTCCGGACATCAGATGTCCCATATCTGGTGGGTCCTGCTTACATTCTCAACTAGAAGCACATTTGAAATGGGAATACATCAATCAGATATGGCTGATTTTTCATAAACAGGCTGCTTCCCTTTGGCTGTGCTTGGTGTGCTGAATTATCACACACCTGTTTTCTAATAGATTTCTCATCTGTCAGGGCTACAAGCGATGCAGTGATGGATCATCTAATCCTACAACCTCATTTTGTGGAAGACCCTGAGCCTCGACTTGGCCAAGGTCACACGGCTGGTACAAAGTAGGGGATTGAATTTAGCTTGTAATAAACTTCTCCTTTCCCAGTCTTCCACTACACGCTTTTGGAGGTTGGGGGAGGTGTGTATGTGCTTTGCAATTCAGCTGAGGTTTTAATTGTGGCTTTTAAAAGGTACATATACTCTTATGCCAGCCAAAGGGTGACCTCTGTCAGCGCAGGTACCTGTGTTATCTGTGCCAGAGGCCAGTCTTGCTGCCAAACATCTTACACCCCACGGGACTGGGCCCCACGACAGAGCATTATCCCATCCCCAAATCCTCTAAGAGCAGGAGGTCTATTATCATCTCTAGTGTTCTCTCTTTGTACCCTGCACCAAACAAGTTTGCAGAGAACATTCAGTGCAGTTCTGTGTATCTATATTCAGCTGAAATTATCTAACTTTTATTTCACATGACTATATTCTTGCATTCTGTACTGGTGAAATTACTGTTGCAAACTCATGTTTCTGCAGGAAGGCGTGGAGAGGTGACCGACACAGGGGGACGTGTGAGTACAAGGTTCGGAGGCGAGATCCTGTGGCCTGAGCTCCCCACTGGGGGCACGTCTCTCCCTCCTCCCAAGGGGGCGGTGAAGAGGTGGGAAGAGATTGGGGCTGTGCAGTCTCAGGCTGGGGACGCCGGTTTGCAATCCTGTCAGCTACACTAGGACCCTGGTTCTCAGTGGGGACCCTTTATCCACTGAATAAAAGAAACAGAAACCCAGACTTCTGATTCAGAAGAGCAGCTGTCAAAGAAGAATATTTCTAATGGCTAACGTACCGAGCACTTCGGCTTCCGTCCTCTGCATGTGGTTTGTCTTGTAAACCTTGGGTTCTTGGGCTGGCCGTTACTTTCAACTTCTGTAGAAGAGGTCTCCTTGGCCCCCTGGTCAGCGTCACGTGACTACTACATGGCAGATTGAAGACTGAGCCCAGCCAGGCCTTCTGGTTCTAGGACTCATTTCTTGTAAATGGAACGTATTAAGACTGGCCTGAGTTTTATGGCATTTCATCAGGAGTTTCAGTATTTACTGTCCTTATTCTCTTTTCTTTTTTAAATAACAGTGAGCACTGACTTTGCCAACCAATCTATAGAGCACCTGGGTAGCCCAGGTGGGCTAGGCTGGTCTTGGCTGAACCCACTTCTGGCTGTGCAGTCAGCAGGAAGTTCACTCAGGACCGGCTGGTCTAGCAATGTATCCACTAGAACATCTCTTGTCTGTTCAGCTGGGCAGACTTGTCCTGTCTTGTTCTTGTAGAGCAGGCTGGGATCCAAGAAAGAGTGTAGAAGCATCCAATACCTCTTTCAGCCCAGTCTCAGAGTAGGTATATCTTCATTTCTGCTACAGTTTTTTTTTTTTTAAAGATTTATTTATTTTTGCTTACAGAACTGGGGCACAGGCCAGAGGTGTGGTGGGTGAGAGGATTCGCCAGAGACAGAGTGGGGAGCAGAAACAGGCAGATTGATGAAGTACTCTGCTGAGGGGAGCAGTAGGCAGGTTAAGAGAGGTCTGCTGTGCCATGTGGGTCAGCTCCCTGGCTGGGGATCGAACTCGTGCTGCAGTGGCTTCAGAGAACTTCATAATGTGGTGCTTTAACCCACCGCACCACCAGGGAGAGCCCTCTGCTGCATTTTATTAGCTGAAGCCAAGTTCCAAGGCCAGTCTGGATTCAACGACGTGGACAAAAACGCTATCTTTTAGAGGAGGTGCTAAAATTTTATATCACGAAGAAAACTCTTACACATAAGGATGCAAAAAACCAAGGTCATTGGCCCTCCCTGGTGGCGCAGCGAGTTAAAGCACAGCACTGAGAATCTAAAGCCGCTTCCGCATGAGTTCGATCCCCGCCTGCCCCGGAGGTGACCACATGGCGCGGCAGACCTCTCTTGACCCGCCCGCTGCTCCCCTCAGCAGTGTACTTCGTCGATCTGCCTGTTCTGCTCCCCACTCTGTCTCTGGTGAAGCCTCTCACTGCCCCTGAGCCTCTGGCCTGTACCCCAGTTCTGTATGCACAAATAAATAAATCTTTAAAAAAAAACCAAAAAAACCAAGGTCATTAAGAGAACTGATCGACCATGCCTGAATCTTAACATAAAACAATTGGTTCTGTGAATAATTCTTAAGATTTTGGTAAAAGGTGAGGGAGACTCCTGGGGTGATGACTGTGATTGTTTAGTGGCAGCCAACTGGGGAGTGGGGGGTGTTGCTGGTACGGGTGCCCAAGTTAGCCACGTTTACACTGGGATTTTGGGTTGTAAGCAACAGAAATGGGCTCCTTTTGCCTTAAGCAATAAGGAACTTTGTTGAAAGAGCGTTGGGGAGTTCATAGCATGAACTGACCAGTGGTTTGGAGCAGCAGACACAGGAACTCGGAGGAGATGGGGTCTGGGCAACAGTTGTACTTGGAAATTACTAGGATGATTGAGCTCTGACCAGTTTCATGTTTGATTACTTTTGTTCCTGTATTCCAGGTTCAAATTCTAGCCTTTTATTAGCCCAGCTTGAGTCAATACCCTCTTCCCTTGGAAGAATTCCCTTGGAATTCCTACCAGGTATACTCCCTGGAAGTGTAACACCCAAAGGGGATCGTGGAAACATGATCAAAGGAAGCTGACTCAGATGCTGGGCTCCGAAGAAGAGCCTACAGCCACTGCATTATTTAAAGCAAAATAACTCCCAAGTAGCCCCCCTATGATGAGTAGGTTTTCAGGAAGGAAATTTAATAGTGGAAGAGTGTGTATATAGCAGCAAGATGACTGTGAAGAATTACAATAAGGTAAAGTAATTTTCTGTGAGTTGTGGGACCGGGGTCAGTTCCTTGTGTGTTTGCTCGTTTTCTTTCTCTAGCGTGCACTTATTACCTTTAAATAAAACATAAACTTTATCTCTTACCACAACTGGAATGAGAGAGGAGAGTCCTTTTTGATAGTCTGAGGAGATAATCACTAATTATTTCATATTAATAGCAGAAGCATTAAGTTCCTCTTAAAAGGCAACAACCCTCTTATATATACTGTATTCTAAACAGAACCAAAAAATGAAACAAAACCAAACAGCCACTTAATGTGGAAAGAACTGGTGGTGGGTTGGGCGCAGAGGGAAGCCATTCTCCCCCTGCTCCCACCTCCTGCCTCCCACCCACCCCGTTTTCGTGCCTGAGCAAGGCTTTTGCACTTGCACTTTGATATTTGTTTCACCAATAAGGTGTTTCATTATTTCTCCCCCATAAAGAGTTGTTATGAGATGTGGGTGAAGACTCTAGCTCGTCCAGATGGTTTCAGGGAAAACAGCCTTTCTGTGCCGTGGCAGAGTCGTGAGGTTGATAAGGATCTGTGGGAAGAGGGCTCTTTTTGCAGAGTTTGGAAAAAGAAAAGCCACCCGTGTGCAGGGATGATAGAACGCATTCTTTCCTAGTCAGAGGGTCACCCACCTCTGCGCTGTCTGGGGAGAACCCGCCTCTTAATTCCACGCCGAAGGCGAGGTCGCCAGCTCCAGCGTCTTCTCCTAACTTCTGCCAGTTTCCATGATCAAATTTCTCTGCTCCCTGGGACCGGCTAAAAGCAGTTATGAGCTCTCTCCATCATCGGCGGTCTTCTAGGCCCTTCCTTCTGTTCAGTTTCCCCCTCAGTGTGTCTCCTCCTCTCCCCACAAGCTTGGCATCCCTGGGGCGTTCTCTCTGGGCCTCTGGGCCTTTTGCTTTCTGTTTGGTTCTCAGAACCCATTCTGCGGTTCTATTTTCCGCCAACCCATGTACTTGAACATGGTTTGGGCAGGGAAGTTTCTTCTCGCACTGCAAGGGAGCCTTCTGGAAGTTTTGTACTTCCAGACATTTTGTGCTTCCGGACATTTTGTGCTTTCGGACATTTTGTTTCTTTCCCGTGATGCTCCAGGAAGGCGGGGCCAGAGCCTGGGCTGAGCCTTTGCCAGCAAGTCCCGCTTGCAAAACTCACGCTAGTCAGGATGGAACAGCAAAACAGACCTGTGAGACCTTGATAGCTCTTTCCGCCAGAGATTCTTTGTGCTTTGCTAACTGCAGGTGAGAACTCAAGTTATGTGGATTTATGGGTTCAGGTAGGGGTGGGGAGAGACTCCAGCCGGAGCCACCAGTGGCTCCTTGGTGACCTTGTATGGCTCTTTGCACGCCCCTGTGGCTGCTCTTACTCTTTACCCGTCTGTATCCGCATGGCACCCCCGCCAGCGCGCTGGCAGGCCCGAGGCTTGGTCCCTGGGCCTTTCTGTGCAGTTGGTGCTGAACACATATGTGGGTTGACGACCGTATCCTCCCGAAGAGGCCAGCCTAGTGACCCACGGAGCAGGCCCCGAGCGCTGGGTGCTCTTTTACTAGGTAAAGGGCTCAGAAGCTCACCCCGCGAGAGCCCCGTTCCCTGCCCGGGTCGGTACACGCCTGCTACAACATAAACAGAAGAGCTGTGGTGCAGCAAAACAGAAAAGCGGCTGAACAGTAGAGGGGGCTGTGGGAGAGACGACGCTTGTCCTGTTCCTGAACACCCCGAGGTGCCTGAGGGCAGGCAGGCTGGGCCTGAGGGCAGGCAGGCACAGCCTTACCAAGTGCAGCCATTTCAGGGTGCAGCGGAGACCCGCTGTTGCTGCTGTTGCTGCGTGTGTCTACAAGCCAGCTGCAGTAGCCCCAGCCGCGCCTCAAGGCGCCCGCCTTTCCTTTGTAAGCCCCCCCCCACCCAAGTGGCTGCTCTGGCCTTCTGCCTTCCAGCACCCCATTGCTCCCAGAGTCCATTTGGACGACAGGAGCAGAGGTGAGGTCACCGCCACGAGCTGCCCTGTCTGGACTTCAGGCGGCAGAGTTTGGGCCAGTTTTGCTCCCCACCTCCTGGCGGAAAAGGTTGCCTGGTTTGGGCTGAAGGCTGCATTGACCACCCCACCTGGTCTGGGGGTGTAGGTTTGCACCAGAATTCTACTGATTCAGTGAAGAGCCATGATGGGGGAGATGAGCAGGAAAGAAGAGGTGTAGGTAGGAGAAGAGGGCGGTGTGAGACCAGAAGTGGGGCCTGGACCTGCATGCTCACCCCGCCAGAGTGAAGGGCCCCTCAGTCCTCGCTCCTCAGGGGACCGATGGTGTTTCAAATCCCTCTCCTCTCTGGGGAATAAAATGAAAATGACGACAACCTAGCTAATAGTGAATACTAATGCTGCCTTTTAGGACCTGCTGTAAATAGTTGCCCTACAGCCAGGGGATGCCAGCAGGCCAGAGGCTGCCGACAAAACTCGTTTTGTCCTTCACAGCGACACTAAGATTGGTCAAACACATGTACGGTTTTACTCCTCCGTTATATAGAGGAGGCTGAGAATCGTGGCCGAGGTCGCATGCCAGGAAGGGGGGGGAGAACGGAAGCCCCAGGTTCAGACATATGCTCGCTCTAGAGTTGAACTCGGACCACAGTGCTCTGTTGACTCCTCAATGTTGATCTCTGGGACAAGGCCTGTGTCCTGAGGGGCCATTTTGTTGGGGGATAAATTCTCCGCTTTTAAGTCAGGACATCGCAACACCACAGGGACAACCTCACTGTGATGAACTGTGATGCAAGGCATTTGCTTCATTGTGTAATTAATTGCTCTACCAAGTTCTTTCACCTCTAGTCAAGAATCGCTCCTTCCTAACTCCCACCCATAACCAATGACGCACATGACCTGGGCTGGTCCAGACGCCTGTGTCCTAAGTTAAGGTCCCATTGCTACATGATTTATATCACTCATCTTCTAAGCCTGCTCCTCCTAGCTCAACGCAGACGGCTGTCGCCCCTTGGGTGACTACACACCGGGCTCTGGGCCTTACCTTTGTGCCCTCCACACTCATCCAGACCTGGCCCCTGGTGAAGTGAATGGGGGCAGGGCGATGGGGACGGGCCTGGGGGAGGGTAGGACAGCCCCTTCCTGAACACATTTCTCCTCCTCTGCTCATGTTTCCTCTTTGAGCACCTGGCCCCCTCCCAGCCAACCCCGGGGGCCATGGAACCTGTGGGTTCCCATCCCCAATCTCATCCTGTGTTGCCACCTCCCACAGGTGACCTCCTGGTGCTCCCCACACCCTGCCCCCTGGGGCTGCCACCGCCCAGTTTCCAGGCCCCTCAGCGTCTCTAGCCATAGCACTGGCGACCCGGTGTGTGTGCCACAGTTAGACCTACCCCAGAGCCTTCCATGGCGGAAACACGGGCCGAAAAACTTAGGACGTAGGGGTCTCGACCAGCCCAGGTTATGTGTGTGGTTGGTTATAGGTTATGGGCGGCGGGGTTTCCACCCCATCCTCGTGGACTGGGGCTGTCTGTGCCTGGAAGACCGCTGTGCTCGCACTTCCTCCAGAGTAGCCACCTCAAACAGGGAGAGACCAAACATGGCGATGGCCCCCCACCGCCTTCAGGAGAAAGGCCACACGACTCAGTGTGGGCAACAGCTTGCCTGCCTGTGCAACCCCCTGCTGCCTTGTGGGTTAGGTCTTTGTGGTGTCTGAGAGAGCAGCTCTTGGCACGCCTCTCCTGACCAAGACTGCCATGTCCCGCCTCTTTCTAGCGCTAGGGAGACGGTGACTGATCGCTGTGTGATGCTCGGGTCTCAGGTCTGTCTGCAGGCTGGTGGGTGGCAGGCTGTCCCCGCCAGCCTGTTGTGTGACCCCAGCGCGCTTGATCTCACGCTTCTCCCCCCCAGGTGCGCTAACTCTCTCTCTCGGATTGGACCTTCGCCCTTTGGACCTCTTACTTCTTTACATGTGCAGTGGGGCCATCGGAGTCAGGAAATGTCAGCTTTTCCAGGGGCAGCTTCCTTTGGGGATGACTGCTAAGGAGGCGATGGATTCGCCACTGGTCTCAGCCAGTGGGGTGCACATCTCCACAGCCTGTGCCCCAGCCCTGGCCAGGGAACTCCCCCTCATTGCCCGGGTGCTGCGTCACTGTTTGTCTGTGCTCGTTTGCTGCCAAGCCAGGGGAAGAAGAGGGTGCAGGAGGGAGGACTTGTTAGCCCGGGATTGAGGGGAATTCAGGGTTCGCAACATGTTAAGGTGTGCATGCCCTAAAAGGAATTTGGCCATCTGTGCACAGAAAGGCAAAGGACTTATGCTCTCAGTGTGATAGATTTTTTGTAATAGAATCGGTGTGGCGAGAGAGAGAGAGAAAAGGATATTCCTAATGAAACTGGAAATTACTCATCTTTTTGTGGGCAGATGCCCAGCCAGACAGAACTGGTCCAAAGCAAGGCTGCTGAGGACTGAAAGTCTGCCACAAGTTTGAGTTACCCTCTGGCAGGGAACCATAAGAAAGGGGTTAGGCAGGCCCCAGGGAGCTGGGACAGAGAAGAGACACAAAAGTCAAAATCAAAATCTTAATCAACGTAACGACTGCCATTGTCTCTGCCAAGGACGGCCTTCCCACTTGTCTCTCACCATGCATCTCGTCTAGTTATCTCTACTGTCTCTCACCACGTGTAACTCCCATGTCCCTGGGTGCAAGTTGAAGCTGGACGTGCAGGCACATGGGGCTTGCCCGCCTCCTGTGGTGCCTGGGCTCACCCAGCTGCCCAGCTCTGTCCCCGGCTCCCGGGCTTGGGAAGTCAGGTTCACACACGCTGGGATTTGTTGTCCGAGGCAGCTGCGTGTGAGTAGGGGGCAAGGAAAATGGGGTGTCCCCTTCGTGAGGTGTGTTGATAACAGACTCACGGTGCATTAGGAGAAACTGCAGTGTACCGCTACTTCCTGATTTGCTTTTCTCTGAAAATCCAGGTAAATATTCTACACTTCGGAATGGAAGTCAAATTCCTGAAAAAATCTGGGGTCCTTCACTGATTAGGTAACCCAGCACCCCTCCAAATCAGTGTGCACATCCGTGAGTTTCCCCAGAGACTGTGTTTCTGCTTCTATGGCGTAAGCACTTTGGAATATATGAACTCCAAGGACTTGTCCTTAAAAGTCCTGAATTCTATCATTATGGGAATGCAGGCTGTTCTTAATTAACCTTGACCTTGTTCTCTGTGTAGCCTCAGGCTAAGCCTGTGCCTTGAGCTCAAAATTGCTGGATGTTTTACAGCTGGGTAAGGAGGCGGGCTCTGGGATCTGAGTAAAATCAATCTGGATTCAGCAAATGTTTGCTCAGCTCCTACCATGCACCACTCCCTGTGCTAAATCCACCTACAAACCTCAGCTTCTTTCTTAAAGCCTGGTTTGCCACATAGAGACGGAAATAAAGTAGTTAAACAGATAACTAGACTCCATTTGTCTTCATGCCCCTCTGTAACCAGTTGCTTTCTTTATTATATTTTAATTGAATTTGCATATTTTAGTTTCTTGGGCCTTGGGTTTTTCTCCGAGTCCACAACTTAAACATTTGCTTTTGGGTTCAAGGCATTTTACAAGTTGGTATCTTATTTAAAAATCTCAGTATGGCTCAGGAAAGAGGCCCAATATCAGGGAATCTCGACCACCGGCCAGCTCCAGTCCATTATAAAGCCAGCTGAGTGTAGGTCTTTCTGCTGTCTGATTCCACCCCCCAGGGGCAGAGATGAACTACATGATTTTGTAGCTCAGTCTGGGCAGAGGGTCAAATGCTCTGCATAGCCCTGTTGAATTTAGGGGTTCTTTCTCTTTCTATCAAAGCAGCTCCTGGAGACTAGAACAGTGAAGCAATCAGGTGCAAATGTAAAGAAAAAAAAAAAGTAAGACAGAAAATTCTATTTATTTTTTTAAAGATTTATTTATTTAGCCATACAAGAACTGGGGTACAGGCCAGAGTGTGGGTATGAGAGGATTCACCAGAGACAGAGCAGGGAATAGAACAGGCAGATTGATGAAGTACACTGCTGAGGGGAGCAGCAGATGAGACGGGAGAGGTCTGCTGAGCCATGTGGGTCACCCCCCCAGCCGAGAATCGAACTCGTGCTGCAGTGTCTGCTGCTAGTTTCATAGTGCTGAGCCTTAACCCGTTGCACCACCAGGGAGGACCCTGACAGTATTTTTTTTTTTGGACTTCCATCTCCAGCCCTGCTCCCCACCCACCTCCACCGCTCTGAAGATGCCAGTTTCCTCCCTGCCTCTCCAAGCCACCTGGAGTCTGGTGCCCTTCCACCATGCCCCTGTTCCCTGCCCTGACTCTGTGTGCCAGGCATCTATTCGGAATCTCTGCTTTTAAATCACAGCCTCTTTAGGTTCCATGAGCTTGGAATTCTTGTTTGTGACTGTTGGATTCCAGGAGTAGCTGATTCCAGGATTCAGCAGTATCGACCTTAAAAACGGACAGCTGTTGGAGAGTTTTAGTTTCTGTTTATCAAAACATGGCCCCACTTGAACAGAGTCCATATTCTAGACCTTACTCTGTCGTCCCTTGCAATGCCCTGTAGAGGGAGGAGGGGGACAGTAGGCTTTCAATGCATATCATTTTCTGTAGCTTAGTACATGGTGCTTAGTAAATACTTAACACATGTGCCTTTTCCTTGTCTGGCTGAAAAGTAATGTGGCGCCTGATCTTTCTGTGGAATTTCGGAAACAGCCCAGGACTGCTCTGTGCATCCTTTTCACTTAACGTTGAGCTGAAATGTCAGATGTCCTTCGACAACCATGGAATGCCAGGGCACCCTGTGACTTCGCCACCCTGTGACTTACCTACTGAAACCCTTTCCTGTTCTGTTAACAATTGTGGCAGATATCCGAGATACCACTTCTATTTATTTACTATTTCAGTTAGAAGGAGACTTACTCTTTCAGGCATCAGTAAAGAAGCTCATACATTATTTAATTTCAAATTTGTGTTTTTGTAATGACTTCGTAACCGTATTTAATATAATGGGTTTCTTTTGGGACCCTATGCGTTTTATCCTGTGTGGTTAAGAACACTACCCTGAGGGTCCTGTAGGACTCACCAAGTGGCCAAGAGTCTTTAGGACAAGGAATGATGACATTTCTCTACTTTTCATATGACTTGTATATTTCTTATCCTAGCTCTTCTTTCATGTTGCGTAGAATATTTGAAAATATCATTGTGAAAACATTGCGTATACATAAAAAGTTTCAGGACTAGACATGTACACAAGATTGCTCTATATTCATAACCAGTATCCGTGAACGCTTGAGAAATGCTTATTTTCTTATGCATAAATCTTTGTTTTTAACACAGTTGCAATGAAAGGGTTAATTTCAATTTAGCAACAAACACTCAACCGCTTTCTTTAAACGAGTGAAATATTATGATTATTGTTAGCTGAGCTTTTGCGCACCTGCCTCAGCCCCTCCCCATTAACAAGGTTATCGTTTATGTTGTTGCTTATCTGTTCTGAGTTACAACTCTTGCCTTTTGAAATGAGCCAAGTACAATGTCCTTGAGATATAGCTGGCCTCCTTATTTAGGACAATCCCTCCTTGGTTTATCTGTAGTTTTCGTGTTGTATATTTAACTTTCAATAATGCACTCATCATCCTGGTTGCATGGAGTCTGGGAAGTATTATAGTGGGAGGTTTGAATCCATAATACTTTAATGGGAGGGGCTGAGTTCCATGGATACAAATTCTGATCTGTTGCCAGGTTCCTGGCGCTGGTAGGGTGGGACTTAGGTCAGTCACTGAAGAGGCCCCAAGGCCTCTCTCTGCTAACTGTGCCACACGGAACCTGAGGAGAGAGGAGAACAACATTTCAGGAGGATCAAAATTAGACAAACGGCCAGCATGGCTGGCCCATCCCTGAGAAGTTAGGCCTGGGAGCAGGGGGGAAATTAGATATTTTTGCTTAAATTCATGTACTCACTCGGTGACCCTCAGAGATCCACACTTTATGAAGTTCAGTTTCCCCATCTATGAGTAGGGTAATATCCATTTTTCAGAACTGGTTGTATGGATCCAATTCAGTAACATAAAAGTAATGTATTGATGTTTTATGATTATTATTAGGGGATTGGTGAATGATATGAATGAATGTGTTATATGAAATGATACAAACTAGTCAAATAGCCCCCTTTTCCAGAACAACCCTAAGCTCCTCCCATCTCCAGTGGTTAGTTGCTTCTTATTTTCTATGTTCTCAGGGTGTTTGTTCATGTCTCTGGAGTAGCACTTGCAACACTGGATTGTAATTTCTGACCTATATGTCTTTCTCTGTCTACCGCACTCTGCGGGTAAGTGTGTGTCTCATTCACCTATCCTTCTTTAGAGCATAACACAGTATATTATAGTTGCTCAATATAATAATGATACAAAGTAATGGTGCAATAGTTGCGGGGCAGAAGAAAGAAACTGTATAAATTCTGCTCCTCTCTTGGGCTTAGAGAGACCTATTCCAGTTATAGGGGGAATCCAGGGAAGACTTCCTGGGAGAGGCAGAAATTGAGTTATGTCTTTGCTTATGAACTAAGCTATTGTGTTATCTAGCTACAAGGTTGGCCTATTGTATATTTTTGTGGGAACCTCAACTTGCATCGATATTCCATGTGCATGATAATTCAACATGCATGAGTTTGCCAGGTGAAACGAATCCCCAGAGAGCACTGTTAGAATTGCTATCTGCTATTAAGAATCAGTGCACCCTGGACTATGGTGATGGCACAAAGTGATTTAGTTATGGAAAGCCCATGGGGATTACAACTGGGATGAAAAAATGCACAAAATAAACTATTATATATGTATGTGTGTATATATATATATATATATATGTATAAAAAAATCAGTGTACCTTTTAAGCTTTTTGTAGTTTCACAAATGCAATCATTGGAAAACTCAGTTCTGTTCTTCTGACATGAACTCTAAAACTCTATTAATTAGGGTCAAGTTTGGCTTGCTATAACAAAGATATCAGCACATACCAAACTTAAAGGAAATAAGTTCTAGTACTCTCATGTAACATTCTCAGCTCCAGGTGGTCACTCATGTATCCAGGTTCCTTTATCTCATGTTACTGCTCTGCCCTTTCTTAGGATTTTGTCCTCTTCTGTATGGTCCCTCTGTGACACAGCCCCTGGGAAGGGAGAGCGAGGCCCTCTTAGTTCTGCACAGTCCAACATCATTATTTTCACATCCCATTGTTTTAAACTCAGTCATATACACAGCAAGCACAGGAGCTGTAGGGGAGCTTGGGAATTGTAGTTATAACCTGGCAATCCAACAGCTTACATTGTATTCCTATGAAAGAAAGAAGAAATGAATTCTGGGGGTTAGCAAAGGATTGTCCCAAAACAATCAGCCATGTACAAGCATCTATAAGGAATCTGGACAAAAATCTTGACCAATCCTTATTTCAGGCTTAAACAATATAAGTTACAACTCATCTCAACTCTACTGGGCTGTAATCAAATTGCAAATGGCTTCTCCAGTCCTGTTACAAGTGGGAAGCTTCCATCTTGGTCCTTGAAGACCCTTTAGAACCTTTTCCTTTTCCTCTCTGTTGCTGATAGAAAAATGGGAGTTGTGGGACAGATTGCACAATGTAGCATGCTACTGAAGAGCAAGATCCTGGCCTTTATATTGATAGAATAATCCTACAGCCTCAGCTGTGTAGGGAAGGAGGAAAAAAGGAAAAGGGGAACTAGAAAATGCGCTCTGTCACCTATGGTGTCAGGGATTGGGAGTCTGCCCTCCAGGCGCTTCTCCTCTGCTTGATGACTCGGGATTGTAACTGAGATCAAGCCCTAGTTCCCCAGCCAGGGTTTCCATCTTATCAACCAGGTGTTCCATTGGCCAGCTTCTGGGGTCCCTTGTCACACATCGGTCCGCACCCCCCGAGTGTTTCCCGTCATACCCAGGGATGCACACCCTTCCCAGAGTGGTCGAGCTTTCTGCTCTTGACTGATCTGTAAGGCACCTTCAGCATTGGGCTCCTGTATCCAATTGACCGGCCGTTCTGACCTTGCCTGGGAGCACAGAACAGTAGGTAACAAAATGGTGGCCCAAAGGGCTGCTTAGGATTTGCAGACCCACACTCCTTGTCTTCTACACAACTGCTTGGCCATTTTAATGCCCTTTGCTCCTTTCTTTAAAGTTTCTGCTTCTTCCCAGTGGCTTAATGTGTTATTTTAGTCTTTCTCTCTGACCCACTGCTGGGAAGGGCCGTGGGGCAGAGGGCTGGTCTCATATCCTGTATTGGAAACAGGGAAACGAGAAGGAAGAAGTCCTCACCCAGGTCAGGCGGAGGACTGCAGGCATTTAACCTCGCACTGTGAGTGCCAGCTCCTGCTATGCTGTGTATTTAACACACTTGTGCGTCTTCCTCCTTTCGAGCCTCAAGCACAGGCCTTTCTCAGAGTCCGCGTAGCAGAGAAAAGCTGATAGCAAGAAAAGAGAACAACCCACTATTCCACAATGGAAGATTTGACGAGTGAGTGAATGAGTTTGCCAGAGGATAAATGGAATTTTTGCTTTACCTCTGCTTCTGTGGGGTTTCCAGTCCAGCGAGGAAGAGAGTCTTTGAATTGACCATTCTGCATGGACTGAATTTTATGAGGAGAGTAGCACAAGGGGTTTTGGCATCCATAATGGATTGGCATGTGGGGTGAGGACTGGTTGGTATTTCAAAGTGAGGGTTGGTGGTGAACTTGTTGTAGTATATACAGGGCTGATTTATAAAAATGCACTTGTGAGAAAGACACGATGTGATAAAGTAATGTTACTTCAGTGAGAAAATATTTGAAAAAAAAATACAAAGTGAGTGTTCAGGCTAAGGTTTAAATAACATGAAACAGTTACCCAGACGAGGAGTGAGTGCTGTGGAGGTTGGGAGGGGAGCAGACCGTCCTAGAAGACGGAGGAACGGAGAAAAGCGTTGGGAGAACCTGAGCAAGAGAGTGGGGCCCCCAGTGGGGCCCGGACATGTTCACTGGGGTGGGAGAGCAGGAAATGATGGGGTGACGGCACCCTAGTCATGTAATCCTCTCCAAGGCATTTAAGCTCAGACTGAGGGCAAGAGGAAACGATTGAAGAATTTTAAGTAGGCAAGTGATATGAATAGATTTGCACTTAAAAAGAAATCCATCTGGAGTCAGAGTGGAGAATAAGTGGGTGGAGGGAGGGGAAGGGGCAAAACTGGAGATCACGGGTGTGACCTCAGACTGAGGTTGGCCAGGGGCAGTGGGAGGTGGAGAGAACTTGGGGAGCACAGGCCCTCATGCGTGGGCGGCTCAGGGGGTGAAAGCGCCTTGCTGGGGACTCGAGTTTACAGAGAGGTGGACTCTCAAGACCCTAGCTTCTAGCCTGCCTGTTCCTTGTTAACCAGCAGCCGGCGAGAACAAGTCTTACATCAGCTGGTGACCAGGGGTTGTTACAGAGGAAGAGACACCAAGCTAAAATAGCTGGACATGGCTGATGAGGACCCAGAAAGCCCGTCTTCACCTCCTACAGCAGTGTCTGGGCCACGCCAGTGTTGACTGCTTCTCCGTTTTGTGTTATGCTTTCGGATTTGTGGGTTCTTCTCCCTGAGTCACAAAGCTCAGTATTCTCAGATTTCGTCTCTGGAGGTAGCAAAGGAAGAATGATGGAAAACGGAGAGAATGACCACCTCACTATAACCGAAAGCGTGATCATCGTGGGGTTTGGCGAGCAGATAGGATCTAGCAAAGAAAGTGAGGACTTGGGGAATGTCACAAAGGTGGAAGGAGGGGGAAATAATCTCACCCTGAGCCCAGAGGACGGCCACCTTGCTGCTCCTCACTATCTCCCATGACCCGCCCTGTGCCTGGTAGAGCAGAAAGGGCGGGTGCTGGACCCCAGCAGTCTAGGATGCGAGTCTAGCCTTCATCAGCACAGTGAGGCCTCTCAGCCATTTGTTCAAATGGTTTGAGCCTCCGTTTCTTTATCTGTAAAATGGGTCTAATCATACCCACATTGGTGTTTTGCGGTAGATTGACAACATCTGTGGAAAGAGCCTAGGGAGGTATCCATGTCAATGCTGAAAGGACTGAAGCCTCTCATCTCCAGGTCACTACTTACAGTTACGCTGGGTCCCCAGGCACTACCTCTCTGTCCCAGCACACAGGAAGCTTGTTCACCTCTTCTGTCACCAGAAGCCACTAACCATTGCTACCTGAACTCAGCTAGCTCTTGGCTAGTCACAGCTGCTTATTATTTCAGCCATTCATTCACACAGGAAAATAGTGCCAGCTTGGTGCTAAGTGCCAGGGAGGCCGTGGTTTAGGAGAAGCAGTGCCTGGCACCCCTGGAGGAGCTCAGGGTGTGACGGGGGAGTCTGGCCATCACCACAGCCTGATGGTGGCAGTCCTAGCAATGGCAGGTGTCTGCAGGTGGGGCAGAGATGCCCGAGGCTCTGGGTCTCAAGGTCCCTTGAGACCTTGAGCATTATTTTCCTTTTGCAAACAAGGATACTGAAGCCCAGAGAGTAAATCACCTTGGTTAAAGTCACCTAGCTACCAGAGGCTCCGCTTGGAAGACTAGGGCTCCAAAAGTTTATGGCGCTGCATGACATCCAGAATGCTGGGGATGCCTCTGCTCTGGCCATCCGCTGCTCCCCGCCACCCCCCGCTCTGCCATCTTGCCTTCCCTGGGCCAGTGCTGGCCATCCTTCTCCCCCCCCAACCTCTCTCCCCTCCTTCCTCTTCAGTGTATCACCACGGATGATGCAGACCCAAGTCAAGAGGAGACGGACGAATAACAAATGATAAAAAAGCAAAAATAAGAAACTCCACGTTAGGCATAAAACCAGTGCGCATGGTTGGTTTCAAGTGATCGTTCTGATGAAGCTTGGAGAAGGCTCTTCTGCAAGCTGAGTCAAGACACTTATTAGAAACTTCTTCCAGAGGCAAGAAATGGGCAGGGCAGTTCAGAACTGGCATGACCAAAAGCACAGGAAATGAAAAGGCGTCTCCGATTTCTGTGACAATGGTGGGGAGAGAGTGGGCAGACCTTAGTGTGAGGCCCGTGAGACCAGTTGGCTGCAGAGGGTTGCAGGTGCTTTTTGGAAGAGACTTTTCTAAATCACCGTGATGAATGACAATAACGGTGAGAACAGTGACAGGTCAGTGCCTGCTGTAAGCCAACATGGGACCATGCTGTTCAGATTTCGACAGCACAACGAATACTTGACTTGGAGGTTAAGGCTCCAGCTTACAGAGGAGCCCACGAAGACTCACAGAAGCTGCTGGTTCATCCAAGTTCCCCCAGGTGATAATGGCAGGCAGATGAGCTGTCTAATCCAGGTCCCTTGGCAGTAGACAGAGCCCTCAGGGAAGTGTGTGGTGAGGCGTAGGCCAGGGCTTCGTCAGCAGAGTGACCTTGGACATGGCAACTCTCCTAAGACTCAGTTTCTTCATCTCCCGGGCAGCTAGAATCATTGCGCGTTCTGGGAGTGAAATTAAAAATATTCAACCTCCTGTCCTGTCCTGTCCTTCATGACTGACACCGCTATAAACCATCTGGTGGCTGTGCTGAGGCCCAGGGCTGGCCACGGCATCGGGCTGTGGTGAGAATGAAGTGATCTGGTGCTTGTAAATCATTAGAACAGTGCTTAGCACCTTGTAATCTGCCAGTAAATTTCGGTCAATTGGAGAGTAGAGTTTGGAAAGGCAAAGTCAGGTGTGTGGGGAGGGGGCAGGGTTTCCACAGGGGGCTGACCCAGTGATGGGAAGTAGGATTTAGGGTCCAGCCACCCCAGGTTTGCATGACAGCTTTCTGCTCGGCACCTCATTTCTGATGTGACCTGAGGCGTAGTCTCAGCACCTTTAAGGGGGGAGTCTGTATGTCACGACAGTCACTCCTTGCAGAGTGAGTGTGAAGACCACATGTTATGGACTGAATATTTGTGTCTCCCCTCACCAAGTCCAAATGTGAAAAGCCTAACCCTGCCTTGTGGCAGTATTTGGAGATGATGTCTTTGGGAGGAAATTACATCCATGAGAGTGGTCCCTATGAATGGGATTATTCCCTATGAATGGGACTATGGGAAGAGACAGGAGAGGGCCCTCCCTCGTGGCGCAGGGAGTTAAGACGCAGCACTATGAAGTGATCTGTAGCCACTGCAGCACGAGTTTGATTCCCAGCCAGGGAGCTGACCCACAGGGTGCAGTAGACCTCTCCTGGCCTGCCACTGTTACCCTCAGCAGTGTATCTAGTCAATCCACCTGTCCTGATCCCTGCTCTGTCTCTGATGAATCCTCTCACCCCCTGCATCTTTGGCCTATACCCAGAGATGTGCATAAATAAATCAATTTTTATTAAGAAAATAAGAGACACAGGAGACCTTGCTCTCTCTCCTCTCCCCCTTCCACCGTGTGAGGTTACACCAAGAAGAACTGACAGCTGCCTACCTACCAAATATCAGATCTGCCGCCATCTGAGACTCCCCAGTCTCCAGAAGGCCAAGAGATAAAGGCTTTATATGCTCCTCAGCCCTTGGCCCTTTGGTAATTGCAGCCCAAGCAGATACCGTAGTGGTGACAGCAGTGAAGGGCCAGCCTTGAGGCGGTCAGACATTTCCTGCAAGGTGAATTCTCTCACTCATTTGCAAGGCATTTAATTTGATGAGGATCTTCATTTTTCTCTTCCCCATCATGGCTGCGAAGTTATTTCCCAAATGGAGCTTGAAAATATCTGATGTATCCTAGGAAAGCCATCATTGTGATATTAAATATCTTTCTTTCCTTTGTTTATTGTGCCCAAGATGTTGAGTGTTCTGTTGGCATTTTCCATGTGTTATTATAAATTGGCACAGGCTTAGACCAGGCAATGCATGTGGGGGTTACTAATTTGTTTGCTACTTAAAATAGTGCAGAGAAGTAATAAAAACAAAGATCATTTGGTGGCATTAAGTGTGTGCTGCTTTTTTCCAGGGTGGCTGGTTGCCTAGCACGGTGTGGGTGGCAGGTGTATGCCGGGTAAACCAGGGTGGTAAAAACGCGGGATGGAGGCAGATTCCAGTGGGGGAGCTGAGAGACAGTGGGCAGCTCATTTTGGCCAAGTAGGGGCTTGGAAGTGAGAGATTGAGTGGGAATCCAGACTTTACTCTTGGTCAGGTGCTTTCATGGGCCTGAGTCACTGAGTATAAACATAGCAAGAGAGAGGTGGTGCTGGTGGAGGGGGGGCGGGCAGGAAGGGACGGAGTGGGGAAACGCACTTGATCAGTGTTCCGAAGTGTGTCTACAGCTCGACGTCATGTTTCAGCATCCCAGAGAAAGAATTCTCTGTGCCTTCCAAGAAGATGTTGGAACTGGCATAATCAACTTAGGATTTGAAACTGTCTTTCAGTCTCCAATTCTCAAGTTCTAGGCTTCATTTTCAGAACTATTTCGTGCTTTATCATTTTGGCATGTTTATTCATGAGTTGTCTTAGTAAGGATGCCTTCATCTTTGCATGTCTAAATCTTACCAATCAAAACCAGCTCTATGCTATTTTTCAAAAAAAAAAAAAAAAACTCATCCTTTTCTCTCTTTAAGCATTTGTTTATTTTGATTTTTTGTTAGAGTACCTGAATTAATTCCCTGCTAAATTATAACCTCCCAGGTAAACTCAGCTGTGTATCTCCCATGGCGCTTAGGAGGGTGGAAGATTCATGCTAGGTGTAATATGTGAGTTTGCTGGATGGCTGAATGCTTGCAGGAGAGGCTGTTTGTTGAAAGGATTCAGCAAACAAAGAAATGCAATGACAGTAGCTTAGAAGGCAGCGAGCATCTGGAGAAAGAGACTTCAGATATTGTCCTCAGTATTTACTTAGAAAGGTTTCTTAAAATACTCATTCTTGAATTTTGGAGGAGGGATGATGCCTGTGTAGGGTGATTTTGTTTGCATAAATATTTATTTTTGTCACTGCCAAGGCAAAGTGGAACCTTACGCTGTGATGTCCAGATGACAGAGGTCTTTGTGGGTACTGGCTTCTTGTGATTCTCAGAAACACTTGTCCTTGGGGTAACTCAGAGCAGGCAGGCGAAGAGAAAAGGACCAACCCAAGAAATTTTTACCATGATTTTCTCATGAGTTATTAAAATATAAGCAAAATGATTAGAATTCCTAGCTTCAAGGCCACAATGTAGAATAAAAGAAAGCACATTTGGACCAAAACTAAACCTTAGATAAGATGGCTGCTGAAAAGAAAAGAAAACCAAAAGAAATGTTGTTTAGTGCATATATTAAGAATAATAAATTCAAGATGCATGATTGAGGGGTAGGCACTAACTCATGGGTTTATTTAATGAAAACATTTCATTTTTGGAGCAGTGCCCCTGACTTTGTATGTGCTTATCCCTAAAAGCCTGCATGTGTTAGCCTGCAATTGTGGAGGACAGAGAAGAGCCCATGTTACGCGCGAATAAGTGGGGTTCTCTGGCGCCCCATTTCTGAGAACTTAAGATAGAATCAAAGGTCTTACCACACCCTCATTTTACTCACAGTCTTCCACAATATATTATGAGTGATCTTTTGTCTGTTACTTTTCATTGTTTCCTTTCACAATTAATCACATGTCTGGTGACCCATGCTAAGTTCATTAAAGCATAAATTGAAGTAAATCTTTTCTGCTCTGAGCATGCTCTAAGAGTTCCATTTTAATTTTGACATAAACCTTGCAAGCAAATTGCAATAAAAATTAAGATATATTGTTCTTAATTTTTTTTT
>NW_004567113.1:51284712-51292450 GCF_000260355.1 Condylura cristata
TCCGGGGCAGGCGGGAATCGAACTCATGCGGAAGCGGCTTTAGATTCTCAGTGCTGTGCTTTAACCCGCTGCGCCATCAGGGAGGGCCCTATTGTTCTTAGTTTTTAATAAAATGGGGAGAAATTTTAAAAAGTATGGACACAACATTGACAAAATATAACAAAATAGATGCTTTTGCAATAAACAATCTCCCCAGGATCCAAGTCTGTAAAACATACAAAAATGGAGATTAAAGAGGGGAGAGGAGGACAGGGAGCTCCGAAGCATTTTTTGGGTCTCCTGCTTGAAGAGCTTTACAACATTATATGCACACTTGCGCATAAAACACCCTCGGATCACCCAAAGGGGTGACAGTGTCAGAAGGGAACTTGGCCAGGGCTCCTATTACATAGGTCAGAGTTTTTGCTTAGTCAGCTGAGTGAGGAAACGCTTTCTTGGGCATCAAAGGCAGTCATGGTGTCAGTGTGTGTTGTCTGAAGATGCAGGTTGTCCATAAGTAGACATTGTAAAACTGCCTGGCTCTGCATTTCCCTGGTCTAGAACCTTCTGTCGGATGCCACCTTGGTGCTCCTCTGACAGGTGTTCTACCAAACACTCTGGGCTCCCTCCGTCCACTCCCGGGTTCTTGGCTTCCAGACCTTTTTCTTCATCCTGTCTCTCGCCGTCCCCATGATAGTGCTTCATAGGGAGGACAGGCTGGGTTATTGAAATACTTCAGCTTCTTCAGGCAGGGGCAGAGGGCGACCAATCGGACTTTGAACACCAGCCCTGTGGTAAGATTGGTGTGAGGGTTGCTCCCACAGCAGCTGTAAAATCAAGTCTTCACTCTGTTCTTGGCGAAATTAGTTGTGCTCATATTCGTGCATTTTCTAGGCCACACACATTGAATGCGGACATAGGGCAAGCCCAGCTGTGTCGAGGACTGTCCTTCTTCACCTCTTTCGAAGGCCTGCACACCACGACGCCTGCACCAAGAACCTTCCTCCTTCATGGTATAAAATGAGGCCGGTGCTTCTCTGGATCGGCGTGTGGGCATTTATCAGTTTCCAGGAGGGCCATTCTGGCTGTCTTTTCCACTCACTTGGGCCTTCTGATGTCCGGGCTCCTGGTGACCATCTTTGTCTGACTTAGTACAGTGGATTCTCACAGAAGGAGTCTGGTAAATACTGAAGGAAGGCAGGGAACCTGTGTGGGTGGACATGCCTTCGGGTGGTCCCCGTGACTCACTCCTGCGCCTCCCCACCCCCATGACACGTAAAGCCTGCGGCTAACACAGAACGTGATGAGGATGACCTGGCAGCTACTCATAGCGCTGGCAGGTTATAACACCCTGTCTGAGCAGATGGGGCTGAGAGAGGCTTCTGCTGGTTTCAGGAAGTCACGTGCAAGGGCCAAGGGTGGCCTCTAGGAGCCCAGTGTCCCCTTGGGATACAGGGGGCTGTGGTGGAGGATTCTGGGTCCGTAGCACAGGGTGTGTGTGGCTGCACGTGTCTGAGGAGGTGGGATCTTATGGCTCTGAATCCTATGCAGAGTGGTAAACTGTTACCTCAGTAAAAAAAAAAAAAAAAATTCCAAAAGAAAAAAAAATTAAAAAGCAGGAAGGAAGTAAATGGTTAATATCCAGAAATATTAGAAAAAATTCGAGTGATCAGTAGCGAGTTGTTAGGATTAATGAGCGTTTAGTGAGGTCTACTAGGTACAAAATTAATATTAAAGAGAGAGTAGCTGCTGAGTATGAGGCATAGAAAAATGAATATAAAGGTGCTCCATAAAATGCATAAAATTAAAAAATAACATAAAATATAAGGCTGTTCAGTAAAAGACGAAAGATGTATATGGTCTGAAGAGAAGCCAGAGTGTAAATATAAGGTATTTTGGGAAATAAAATAACACAGCCCTATAGAGTTAGAAAACTACCGAGAGACTTTCAAGAGTCCCAAGAGACAAAAGTGTGGATCATATTCAAAAAAGAAAGGGTGGCCCCTGACTGACAGCGAGAAAGCACAGACCCGAGTTAGTCACTGCCGGGATGGAGCTCCCCACAGCTCACCAGCTCTTGGAAGCAGCCCCCCGAGTCCAGCCTTCAGATATGGGTGCGGCCCCCAGATGCTGTGAATGGAGCTTTGGAAACCTTGTGTGGAGAACCAAGGTGACCACACCTGGACTTCTGATCCACAGGAACCGTGGGGCGAAGACGTTTGTGTTTAAGCTGTTACTTCGTGGTAATCTTTCCAGAAAACGTTTGCTGTGGAAGAGAATGTTGAGCAGGACTTTTTCCTGTGATGTCAGAATAGACAATGGGAGTCCGAGTAGAGGACAGAGAGGCAGGACTCCCTTCAGAAAAGAGAGCGGCAAACATTGCTCCAAAGGGCGAGAGACCCTCACCACAGTCATTTCTCACTACACTGGTTCTTAGTAGATGTGCTTGAGGAGAAGAGAAAGGAATGGCAGCAAGTTGGGAAAGCCTGGAAGGCAGCGGTGAGGGAATCACCACTCTCATTATTTGGCTGACACTGATTTTTCTGGAGGACAGGAAGATGTTGTGGAATGTTGAGGGTTATGAACTTGGGCTGGTTACTAGCAGCGAGACTGCAGCATCAGGGAAGTTGAGTGGAGAGGCCAGGCTTCCCATGGAAGGGAGCTGTGCTCTGGGGAGCCTTCACAGGCCCCAGAGGAAATGACTTAGGTGAGTGGGCACCATATAAAGGATGCCAGAGAGGGTCCAAAGAGAGGACTCGGTGCCATCACATCAAGTTGAATAGGGGGAGCTCTACTCACTCTTTCCCCCTTCCTCTTCTTTGTTATCAGCTGCCCAGGAGCAGAGTGCCTGTCCCGGGGGAGAAGGGGAGGAAGTGAAAAATTAGATGAAATGTTCTTCTCAAATTTTCTCAAACCATGTGTCTAGCCCATGGCACAGAGGAAGCTACCTCTGTATCAGAGATGAAATTGAAGTTTCAAGGAGAAAAGGCTTTTAATTACGGAAAGTAGCCATGAAGTCATATATTCTACCCAAGTCTCATCAAAGGATGGAAGAGAGGGACTCGACAGAGTGGGCTGAAAGCAGTGATTGGAAAAGAGAATGATGGTTTCGTGTGTACGAGCCTGGTGAGTTGACCCCCCTAATACATTTAAGATTTGTCTTCAGTGAGCTCCAGGTGAGTATGGGAAATACAGTGAAGTCAGAAATAGCTGAACGTGTACTAGAAAGGGTGAGAATAAATGTAGCATAGCAAACATTTTGGAAATTCAGAGGCTAGATGAACTTTCCTGATTGGGAGATAAAAGGAGGCATCACATGCTGTTCATAAATTTTCTTTAGTGTCGTCTCCGCAGTTATGAAAGGTGTTTGATGCAAAAAGTTCTCCATGGCTAACGTCCCAGACTCATAAAAGATGTTGGACTATCTTTGTTTCATTTATTTTATATATTGATGGATTTTTACATGATTAGACTCTGCACAATTGACTGAGTATCAAGTGAAAAACCCCTGGGTTATGATCTGGCTTTTCTTCCACTGTTAAGAAATGGCCATTTAAAGAAACAGCTTAAACTGTCTTTTCTTGCGCCTTGTCCTCTCAAATGTAACCTTAGTGAGGATGGAAAAAGTAAAATATAAGGATGTTCTTGATATTATGGCAATTTAAAATCATAATGAACTCAATCCCTTTCTAACAGTTATGTTTCAATGCTGGGTCCTGAACAATGAGGAAATAGGAATCAACATACCACAGAGAGATGGAATTTATAAGGTCATTAGGGTTTCTTGAACACAATCTAACTAAAGCAGTGACAGTGGAAATTGAGAGGAGGGGGTGGAGTCTTTCAGTCCACCAGTACTTGACTGTGTTGTATGTGGGGGAGGGGTGGGGGTAAGAGGGGGATGGAGAAGACACTGACGGTTGGCTGTGGACATCTGAGTAGATAGTGGTGTCGTCACAGAAATTACTGGAGAGAAAGCAAGATTTAGGAGAAAATACTGCATTCACTTTGGTACCCCTAAAGCTTTGCTGAGATCGTGGAATATGTGTTCTTTGAGCTCAGTGGCTGTCTCCCAAGGTTATGCCATCGAAGTAGTGATGTCTTGGTCTCAGTGTATTTTTCTACTTGTCAGGTTGCATCTTGAACTACCACAAAGAGTGAAGGGTAGAATGTACAAGCACGCGGACACATTCATCCAAGTGTTCATTCAAAAATACTGAATGCGTCTGTGTATCAGGTGCTGTCCTGGTGCTGAGAACAATCTGATGACGTGATAGCCAAGGTCCCCCACCTCGTGGAACTTACATTTGTGTTGGGTCATCAGACAATAAACAAAGAGGAGAACAAGAGAACAGGCAGGCTAGCCTTCTGCCTATCTTCTATGCAGAGGCAGACGCGTGTGCCTGGGGTGTTTGGATTGGGGATATGATCGCCACCCCTGCTTGTCTTTATAGCTGCTCCTTCCCTGATCCTTGCCTTCCTCCTCAGACTCGCTGGTATAACTTCAGTTTTCTCTGACTGTTTGCCCTCTGGTCATTCCAGGGAATGTGACCTTCCTTTCACCCCAATTTATCAATCATGGATAACTCTTCCTTCTTGCCAGTGATAAATTTCAGTAAAGCAAGTCCTGGCCAATGAGATCAGAAAGCTGTCTATTGGGAAATTTCTGGTCAGAGTTGCTCTTGCTCATAAAAAGAACTGCTTGGGAGAAAGTGTCTTTCAACTTTACTCCTTCAGAGCGCTGTGCCTCATGTAATGTTAGGAACAGTTGTAGTCACCTGTAACGCGGTGGAGCAATGAGATGGCAGCGTGGAAAGGACTTGGCCATGGATGAAGTTCTTATGCAGCTGGACTGTCCAGCCTCAGCACCATCTTCACTTTACACAAAGTTGTGTGAGTTCTGAAGGCTTTGGCTTAGCTATTTCCGGTGGGGTGTTCTCTCGATCCTGACTGTACACTGACAGATCCATGGGGTCAGGACAGGACTTATTGGGCAGATGACTTTCAAGCTGGCATGCAAACGTCATGAGGGAATCAACTTATGGGCAGAGCTGAGGGGAAAGAATATTCCAGGCAGCGAGAAGAGACCCTGAAGAGAGAGCAGTCTTGATGTGCCTGAAGCAAAGGAAGACACTGCTGAGATGGCGTGGTGAGGGGAGGTGAGCAAAGAATGGGAGACAGGGCCAGAGAGGTAGGCACTGCCTGTGAAATGAACTCGGATCCCCCCCCCCTGCCCCCAGTTAGTTATTATTGTTGTGAATGGAGGGTCTTGGACTCAGCCTGAAGGCAGTGAAGCCGTTGGAGGGATGGGCTGTGTCTTCTGTGCTCCTGCCCAGTGCTCAGCACACAGCTGGACCAGTTCTAGCTTACAGGCTTGCAATTGGGTCAACATAACTGCAACAATAGAAAGATCACTTGAAAGTGAATATTTTTCTCCAATACTTCATGGGAAAGAGATAAGATCTTCTCCTTGACAACAGGCGGAGGGGTTTCTTGGCCTCGCAAACTAAGTTTCCAGGTAAAGCGGTCCAGAGCACGTGCAAACCACAGAGATGACGACTCTTAATTAGCTGCATCAAATGACTCTTGGCATTCCTAATTTTCACCTTTTTGTAACAATTCAATTCATTCCAAGGTTTTACCAGAGTAGACAGGCATGAAATGAATTCTCCGCGGTAGGTTACCAATGGCAGAGACGCTGTGGGCTTGGAAATGGCTGGAAGAAATCACATGAGTTGTGGCGCCGGCTTGCCCCTAAACTCTCTGGATTCTGTCAACATTAATTCTGTGAAATATGGAGGCTGCATTCTTGGGGAGAAATGCAGAGTTTTACTTTCCCAAGGGCTTATCTGTAGTCCCCTTCCCACGCCTGCGCTCTCAGGGAGGCTGTAGTGTGGGGGTGAGAGCTGAGATCAGGAGACTTGGGCTGATTGCGGGTGTGTAAAGTTAAGGCTGCAGGGGTTTCAGCGGACTGTGTTCTCTGTCAATCACCAGTGTCGCAGAGCGCTGGCTTGTGCCTCCTAAGTAAGGGGCAAACTTGAGTTCTTACCTTGGCCTCTTGTTGATGGCTTCCCACTGGACTTCACCCGTGCCCTGCCGGGATGGAGGGGCTCTCTGAACGCAGTTCCTCTTTTTTGTTTTTTATAGCTTTTCTTTATTGGTGTGTAGAAGAACTGGGTGCAGGCCGGAGGTTCTTGGGAGTGAGAGGATTCACCAGAGACAGACTGGGGAGCAGAACAGGCAGAGCTACTGAAATCCACTGCCGAGGGGAGCAGCAGGGAGACAGGCGAGGTCCGCTGGGCCCTGGCAGGGAGGAACTCCAGCTGCAGTGGTTGAAATGCTGAGGTGTAGCCCCTAGGCTGCCAGGGAGGCCCGGCACTGTATGTTTTAGGGGTACAGGTTCGTACCACACCATGTCCACCACAGAGCACTCACTCTCCCCATCACCGTCTCCTGGCTCTCTCCACCCTCTGCTCCCCTAACTCTGGTAGCTTCACTTCTGCTGGTAGAATCCAAGTGTTTGTTTTGGATTGGTTTTGTCTGTCCTTTGCTTTAAAACACTTCTAAATGATAAGTTGGTTTCTAGAAAATCACAGCCGAAGGCGAAGCGAGCTGTCCGCGTGCACAGAAAATTCTAACAAAGACCTGCAGCAGATGCTTGTAGCCGGGCACGTGGGATATTATCGGTGAAAGAAAAGTCTCCATGTTTTAAGAGATATAAATTGATTGTTTTTACAAGATAAGGACTCTTCCCCCAAATCAGCATGGGCAGACTCTGACTTATTCTAGAAATTGATTATTTTTTCCCCATGAATTTACACATTCTGTAAAGGAACACTTGAAGAAAATAGACATCTGAAAAGCCTCTGCTCTCTTAATCAACGCTCTTCAAATTGTGGGGTTTGACTCTGTGGGTCATGAAATAAATTTACTGAGTTGGAAGACAGAATTAAACAATGAAGTAGAATAAAGTAGAATAGGAAATATCACTATGCGCTGTATGTTGCAAAGGATTTCTGTAAAATTGTATTTATTGTACATGTATGTGTGGCATTGGCAAATGTGTACATGGAATGTAAAACATTTCTAGCTCTGATAAGAAATTTCTCTTGCCTTATTCAGCTGGCAAACTCTTTGAAGGTGTGAGCCCTAAAATAATGCTCCTTCATGCTTTGTAGATGAATGTATTTATAAATGATGTCATGAAAGTGATTTAAATAAATGCTGGGGTTTAATAACAATCAAATTTTGGGTTCCAAGGTATGGATCAAGACATTTTAAAGGAGAACTTTGGAGTTTGGTTTTAGAGAACACCAAAGACAAGAATATATAGGTTACATATCATCATTAAAAATAATTAACACCAAGAGGGGCTTTTTTCTCCCCCATGTAGCATTTAGTAGAGAATGAAATTCCCAGTTTGACATTTACTATATCTCAGAGATGAGAAAAATGTGGCCTGAGGTTGACAACATTGCAAAATGCTGAACTACAGGAGAATAATTAAGAACATGTATTCATAACTGATCCCAGACAAATTGGAGGTTCCAATGATTTACAAAAAGATGATCTATAACTGTGAGTTAATGATTAATTCATTGCAATATGTGCTTCAGATCAGGGAAGACATCATTCAGGCCATGACAGAAATAGACAAATCAAAAATATAAAAATGAGGGGGAAAGGGAAGTCTGCTATCAGATCTGCAGCCCCAAATCTCATCAGTCGGAAGCCAGAATGGCAGCTGGAAGCACACTGT
>NW_004567113.1:51293605-51296175 GCF_000260355.1 Condylura cristata
GGCTTTAGCTTCTCAGTGCTGTGCTTTAACCCGCTGAGCCACCAGGGAGGGCCCTAAAAACTATAACTTTTAACGTTTATTCTGTTGGCATTCTGTAATCGTGGAATCTGATGTGAGTGACGTACAGGCCTCGTTGTCCAGGTTTCCTGGTGCAGGATTACAAGGCCCGGGAAGGTCAGTTTTCTCACCTAAGGTCACCAGCTTCTGGAGGGGCAGAGAGGACCGAGCCAGGCGTGGCTGCTTCCTGCCTCCAAGGTCGTGCCCCAGACCTTTGCATGGGGCGTTGGTACCGCCTGGGGAAGCAGGCTTCCCTGGGAATGTGGAAACCAGTCCAACTTGGAGGAATCTCATTATCACTTTTTGAAGCTTTACCCTGACTGCATTTTAAGTTGTATAATTTTTTTGGATCTGGATCTTGGATGGATGCTGATTATTGGCAAGTACTGTATCTCATTCGGGTGGAATTTTCCTTAAAACGTGATTCAACCTGTAAGGGGGGGGGACCTTGAGAAAAAGCAAAAGCAAAAAACCTTGAGATAAAAGGCATTTACGGACTCTCCTGCTGTTTTACTTGTAAAAATAATAGCAACGACTCAATAAGTTCATTATCTGATTCCTTCACGTTCTAAAATTTATGCCATCTGGATCCCTTGCCTGGCTCCTGCTCAGTTTTTCCACCAAGCAACCCCCCGCCCCCAACCCCACTGCTTTTTTAGAACAGCTGAAGAGCTTTTCCAGGCTTCTCTTACTGTCCATGTATGTTACAATTCCAGATATTAAAATATAGATACATCAAAAAGGATTTCAGTAGCATGGAAATTTGCAGCTCCTCATGTTTGCTACTTTCTTGCCTTGGAGATTTTTAAATCTCATCCAAGCTTTCTATACTGTTGGCTGGGACCAAATCATTCTGTATTTTTCCTGCATTACTTGCTTTCCCCAGCCTTCCTAGATTTACAGAGCTTAATTTGGTTCCTTTTCCATTTTATTAGACTCACATTTGCCCTCAAAAGAGCCAAAATTTCATCCATAAAGAACTTTACTGACTTCTTTCTAGAATTTATGGTTTTAGGAGAATAGCAAACTGATTTAATAAATGGGAACTTCCGTTTTGAAAGTGTTTTTTTCCCCTCATTGTCCATTCCTGTGTGTTTTTCACATATATGTTTATGTCCATGCATATGTCTCTATATGGTAATATGCACACATCTCTCTATAGTAATATGTGCATGTATCTATATGATAATGTGTGTCTATACGATAATATGTGTATGTCTCTATATAGTAATATGTATACAGCTCTACATAATATGTATACTCTCAATAATAATACGTATGTGTCGCTATATGAAATGTTTGTGTCTGTGTGATAATATGTACACGTCTCTACATTCTAATATGTACTAGTCAAACTGTAACACAAACCAAGGTGGATCTGGTTTGAATCTTGTGCATTGTTACAGTCCTAGGACAGATTCTAGGATGACGCTTCCTGTGCCTTTCCCATGCTTGAGGGTGGTCTGCATTGCTTACTCATGTTCTAGAATAATCCCTCCCATGTGCCTGGCTTGGCAGTGGTGAAAGAAGGTCAGGGTCAAGACAAACAGAAGGAAGATGGAGGAGGAGGATAAGAGTAGTTCTCTTCCTATACAGGAAGCTAATGAGCAGCATTTTGTTACATCTAAAGTGCAGATGGACGGTAGAGCTTGAAGTTAAAAACTTGATTTTCTAGATTGAAACTCCTCTAACTCTTAAGGACAGGCAGTTTATGGACCCTAGATCATTCGGGGCTCATATGCCTTCAGTTGTAATTTAAGAATTAATACTTGTCCTGAAAACACACAAGGTCATCTTTTCAGGCCGAGGAGCTAGTGAGGAAATTTCCTTAATGGTAGAATTATTCACTCTTTTTGTATCACAGTGCCTTTGAACACACGTCATTTGGGGTCTCCTCCATTGCAGAAATCATTCCTCCCCCGGTAGCAATCAGAAGCCTTTCTCCCAGTCAAGAGCCTGTTGAAGGCCACCTGCCACTGGCAGCTACAGATACCAAAATGACAAGGCCCACCGCATCCACCTGCATGGCCAGCTGTGCCCGGGGTCCTGGGCGGGTGGAGCAGGGGTCAGTGTTGCAGACTGCTCTGCCCGCCCCCGCAGCCGGGAGTTGTAGCAGGCTCACAGAGTGACCTGGCAGTGGCCCTGGGGGTGTGGCCTCTTCCCTTGGTTTGCACCCCACGGAGAAGGCAGGAGCTGCTTGCATCAACCTCATGGAATCCCTGCACCGACGGAGTGATGATGGAGGAGGAGGCAACTTGCACTTAGTCTCTCCAGAGGCAAAAATGCCAGTTCCACGCGTCCTTTCCCTAAGACAGCGTTTCATTTCTCGCTGTTACTGGTATTCTTGGAGTTCAGAAATTCTGAGTGACCAGACAGAATTTGGCTCGTTGATATAACCACTGTGAGGGTGACACAACAGAGGATGTTATACCCAACCTGTGGGTGTAGGGTATATGGACAGGAAAAGGAGAGGCAGGGGACTTGGGGGGGGGGCACCGTAGGAAAGGTGGAGG
>NW_004567113.1:51296275-51304887 GCF_000260355.1 Condylura cristata
GGTGGTGGGGGTGGGGGGTGGGGTTGCCCTCTGTCTCCCTGTATGTTTGGGTGTTGTATAAAAACGTAATCATTGACATGGAAAGTTGTTTTCAGTAGGTAGTTAAGAGGTGAAAGATGACACAGCAGTTTATATCTACCTTGGAGCCCTTTTTATGGATTTGTCAGTGTATCTGCATGTGTGAATAGCTGTATGTGTAGCTGTATGTGTCTATGACATCGATGCACACAGCCCCACAAATCGGGAAAAGGTGACACCAATTTTCACAATATTTAATTTAGGCTGTTAAATCACAGGGGATAGAAGTATGTTAAAACATCTTTGAAAAAAATCTTTTCAGTGGTCTGTGTTTGCTGATTATTCTTTCGTGAATACTATTCATGCCATAAAAATAAAAGGTGAAGAAGAGAAAGATATGGTGACACTAAATAGTCTTCAAACACATGGCAGTTTATTTCACCAGTTGTCTGTTCTTAGATGGTTTCCGGCCCCCCATTATAAAAAAAATGCTGATAGAAATGAAGTAGACTTCTGTTGGGTTATTTATTTTTCTTTGAAACATAGCTTTAATTACTCAAGTGACTTTGACTCTTCAATTTTGTGATTGTCATAGTTTGACTCTTTAATTTTATGACTGTTTTCTTTTTAAATATATTTTTAAAGGGAAAATTCCTGATAGTCCCATTTCTACCTCTTTATAAAATGCCCTTGAATTTTCAGAATCACAAACATGAAATAAGACATACCCCACTACAAATGGACCCCAAGTGCTTCTAGTTCCAGCTTCCTCCGCAAGGAAAGAGAACACTTAAACACTACAGGCAAAATGCCCAAGCTGAAAAGGTCCTTTCAAATAATCAGACATTTTATATTTTCTTATTTGATCGTCAAAACCAAACCAAACTAAACCAGAATGAATATTTCTTTGCTACACATTCATTTTGCCAACACATTCCATTATATTAAAAATGAAAAGACCTTAAAATACCCTAACAGATAGCAAAGCCTTAGAGAGCAAGTTTACATGCAGGGCTGGAGATATTCATTAAAATTGTAATTAGACTCACGATTAAATTCGTTCACAGTAGAAACTTTGCTTGTAAGTGTTGCTACAGGAAGAAACCTCCAGTCTGAAAATTAGTTCAGCGGTCTGAGCGATTTTAATTATGCAGAGTTGATTATCACCAGAGAAGGAAACCTTTATTGCGGCAACAGAATGAAGATCTTTTCTCCCCCTTTCTTGGTTTCTTGAGCTAATATGAGGTTCATATTTTGATAACCAAATGTTTCTCTAGGAAGGGAAAATGTGAGAAAATTTGCACAAACTCACCCAGCAGGAGAGCGGAAATTATTAAATGGTTGCCCATAGATGAGACTGGCCGTGTCTTTTCATTGGATATCGGTCATTATTGGGTCAAGGGTGAGGCAAACACAAGTGGAATTAATTTAACATCTACTATGTGGCATTCCTTGTGACAGGCAGTTTCTTTTTTCTGGGTCCTCCTGGTATTCTATTTCCATTTTATGGATGAGGAAACTGGTGTGCATGGGGGTCAGGTGACCGGCTAGCCTGGGCCCCTCTGACCTTCGGAAGGCCTGCCTCTTTTCACGTTAGCATCAGGAAGAATTTCCAAGAGCAGTTGCTTCAGTGGCTCTTCTTCACTCAAGTTCTCATGTCTCCCCTTGTATCATTCCAGTGGTCTTGGCGAAGGCTTGCAGCCCCAATCTGCAGATCAAGCTGGGTTGCAGGCAGGCCTACACATCTGACTCCCCTTTGATCAAAAGCTCAGATGCAATAGTGTGCCGAGCTCTGGGGGGGGGAGGGGCTGGACCTGTAGTCAGGGCACTCTGCTTTCTGCTCCTAGATCTCCTGTTATCTGTACGAGAGGGGCAATTGCTTTTCTCTTTGGAGTTGCATTTCTTCTCTGTAAAATTAGTGGCAGGTAGGCTTGAAGATGCTGCGTGCTGTGATGGCAGCGAGTATTCCAAGACTTCTTGTTGCTGTCATTGAGCTTTCAAAGTAAAAGGGTTGGGGGGAATCATTCAGGAACCCTCCAGCTCCTTTCCCTCCGTAGCCCAAAGCCATGCCAAACACTCACATTTTTAAAAATGATGATGATGAATGTCAGCCAGTAAAGAGAAGGGAATAATGCGCTCGTGGAGCCATCACACAGATTAAACAACATCTTACACTTTCCCACATTGGTTGTGCATGGCTTTGTGTTGAAAATTTAAGTTAGCTATAAAGATGTTTCACCCTAAATTCTTCAGCAAATTTCATTTTCCTCAGTTATGTGATTCCACTCCTGAAACAATACTAATTTCTTCAAATCACCCAATAACCAGTTCGTGCTCAAATTTCGCTAGTTGCCTGCACAATATCACAGCTAGCTTTAGACAAGCAGAGTCCCATCCGTGTCTGCTGATGCTTTTGGTGGTTGTGTCTCTTAAGTCTCTTCAAATTCTGCAGTCACCTCCACTTATTTTTGTGATAACATTGACTTGCTGAGGTTTTCAAAGAAACGGGGGCCAGTTCTACCCAAAACTCCTCGTTCACAGTGTCTGGGTTCTTCTTCCTGTTGTTAGCTTTCTTGTTCTGTCTCACACTTGCGTTAACTGAAGATTAGATCTAAGTGCTTGAATACATCTAAGGACAGCCGTGCCTGATGCTGTGACCTTCGTGACTATTCACTTCAGGAAGTAAGCAAGCCAGTGATGGAAAACTTGTCTCCACTCCTGGGAAGATACATTCCAAGGTGACCCACACGAAGGCTGTGGGGGACCCTTTGTGTTGGGTCAATATCCAATTTCCCATCAGCCTTTCACCTGAGAGCCTTAGGATGGTGGATCTTCCCTGGCATAAGTCAGTATTTCACTAGCAGTTAAAAAATGGTGATTTTCGAATTTTATATTTCCTTCTCTATTTATTAGCTAACATACTTCTCTAAAGAACTTTCTATGAGCTTATCTTGACGAAGACATGTTCTGGGTCCCTGAAGTTTGGCTCCTTGGCATTTTGTGTTTAGTCTCATCCCAGGTTTTTCCTTTATTGACCTTTTTTTTTTTTTTGAGAAGAGAGTTTCTTAGCATTGCTGGATTAAGGATTCCTTCTCAACCAACCATGGCTTCTGAGGAAAACAAGCAAACTGTAACTCCTACAATTGGAAAGATTTTCTGCCTCTTGAAAGCCAAAGCATTTCACTAGGAAACAGGCAAAGCATTGCATTTACAGTATCTCGAAAGTAGACATTACAACCAGGATTACACAGGTGATAAAGAATTAGCTTCCCCCAGAACGACTTCCTTCCCCAAGTTGTCTCCTTAATTTCAGACTTACCAATTGCAGGTGCATTAGCAACAACCTTAATAGACTCGGCTAAGATGGAGGTGGCTACTGCTTTTCTGTTAGCTGGGCGATGTTGTCGTAAGGGTTGTGAGCATCTTGCTATACTTTGCAAGCAAAGTTCAAGTGATGTGAGCATTTATAGACAGCCAGGCTTGAGCGCGTGACCCACGGTGATGAACTCTCCAGCGGGGCACAGCTGCCAGGGAATAGGGGCAGAAGACAGTGCCCATCCAAGAAACGCCTTTACTTAGTTAATGGGAGTAAGATTTATTTCTGATGTATCTGGACTTTAGACTTCCAGATCTTTAGTGAAATGCCTGAACTACTCCCTGACCATCAGCTATAAACTGAGAAGCTTCTGTTCTTTTGTCGGGTGAGTTACCGGCCAGGCTCTTTTTGCCGCTAGCCTCTGTGGCTACCACCTGAGGCATTGATTGTGTGAATGCAGGAGGTGCTTGGGAGCGAGGTTGCGGGCTGCATGCACCTAATTGTGGACTCCTGGTGTGCGTGCCTGGGCAAGTGTGTACACCTGAGCCTAGAGGCGGGGATGGAAGGGCAGCATCACATGGACAGCCATGCTGGGACTCCGAAGAGAGGACTCATAGCACAGGCGAGGTGAGACATGAGAGAACGCCAGAGAGAGAACAGAGAAATAGTGTGCAGATTTGCTGGGGGCATGAAGGACTTGGTTGCTGCCAGCCTTGTGGCCGTGAGCCTTGCCAGCCTCCAGGCTTGCCAGTATGGCTTTGATAAAGCCAAAGGTTCTTGCAGGGTGCCCTGTGAGCTGTGCTAGGTGAGTTCTCTGAGCAGGTGTAGCATGGAGTCTGGCGACCTGGGTTCCTCATCCAACTCCTGCCTTTACTGTTCCTTACAGAATTCCAGTTTCCTATCCATTTGTAGCTGGGATGCCATGTGGGCCAACATCGGCATCCAGAGATGTGCTGGTGAGTCTGCGGAATTCATGGTCCTGTCCCCCTAGGAATCACTTGGCACGAGGGATTTTGACCCACAGAGAATGAGACCAGAGGCTTGAGCAGGTTCTTCGTGTGGGGTTCTAGGGAGCCTCCTTCACCTGAGGCTGCATGTTATCTGGAGCTGCTGGTGCTCAGAAGCCAAAGGAGCTGTTTCCTCACGGCCCTGAGGGCACCTCTGTGCCTGGGACTCCATGTGGGCAGACTTGCATGCACCGTCCCGGTCATCATGACCCTGGAGGAATGCGGGTGGCAGAACAGAAGGCCCCCCCCCTTTTTTTGACTCAGATGAGATTCTGATGGGTCCCCCACTGAGAACTGCTTGGCAGGAACCCCAGTTCCCCCTAGAGAGAACCAGCAGAAAGGGACTGAAGTGAGGTGCCAACTTCATGGGTTTTCATGGCAACCGAAAACCCTGTGGAGTGTCCGGGCTAGAGAAGGACGGCTGTGGGTGCGGATGAATCACCCCAGCTCCCCGAGATCCAGTAGCGAGGTGCTGGGAGGAAGATGTACATTACAAGTATTATTGTTGGTTTGAGTCTATTTGCATACACAGACATGTTGGATGCTCTTCAGAGATAGATTTACAGGCATTTGGCCTATTGCAAAAAATCGCCTTGGGGAGGAAATAAAATAAGGAGAGCATCGAACACAATACTTGGCACAAAGCAGAAGCAGGATAGTCGTTAGCTCCTGCATGTTATATTTTTATCCCCATCTCCATGGAGACATATAAAAATCTGCTTTTGAGGTCGAACTACTTGGGTAAGTGTTACTCTTGTTATGTTCATTGGTTTATTTATTTTGCTGACTTTTCTATACAAAAAGCCCATTTTCTTAATGCCCTTTTGATTCCTTCCCACTGTTCTTAGAAACAATGGCAATAGCAACTAAACATGGGTGGCCTTCCATAAAAATCCCACAACTCTAAAATGGAACTGGTAAAATAAATGTGTCCAATTTAAAGCCATAATACACTCCCGTATTCTTGTTAATGCCACCTAGCCAGCCTGACTGACTTTCTCTTCCCGTCATGCTCTTTGTCACGCTGTTGACAAAAGGCTCAGAGAAAAAAATACAATGCACCTTTGTTGAACATAAACACACACACACACACACACACACACAAACCCTTAAGACATGCAAAGCAAGGTCTATAGTTTGGTGCAAAAATTTCAGCCTGAATAAATCACGTCTGTTCTTTCCTTAGTGCCAAAGAACAACCAGGCTATTCCTGGAAGGGGGTGATTCTTTCTACCTGTTTCCCAAAAGGCCTTGGTGATCTTAGGAAGCAGTGGCCACTGCCCTGCAGCTGTGCAGAAACTGCCAGTGAATATTAATTGTGGGAAAAGATAATTTCATATAGATCTGAGTCCATTCAGCTTGAATGATTCAGTTGAGTCCCTGTGTGCACAGAGTAAGTGTAGCTTCTGCATTCTGGTAAGAACTCTCTCATTTAGAATCTCCTGGCCTCTCCTATCCATGCTAAGCTCCTGTTCTTGCAGTGCAAATTCCATCCTCTCTCACCATCTGCAGTGGGGCCAAACACCCACTTCCCATGATGCTTCTGCCTCGACTTTTACTTCTGTTTGGACACCTGTTGGCCATCTTCTAGATTTTTATTTTCCTGTCTCTCACTGGAGAGAGCTCGAAGAGGGTCTTATTTCTCTACCATTTTATCCCCAGAGCTGATCTCAGTTCTTGCCTGCGAAGACATGTTCAATAAATGTTTGCTGAAGTAATTCATAGGGTCTCAGGTTCTAAAGCAAACATGTATGCTCATTCTAGGAAGTGGGGGCTCGTGGGGCAGATAACATCTTAGCCTTTAGCAGAGGGGGTTGGGCATTGGCTCAGTATTGCACAGTGAGCAAACAGAGGCCAGCATCAGAAGGTCTAGGCAGTCCATGTCATGACTCTGGATGTTACTATTTTCTCTTTCTTTCTTTCTTTTTTTTTTAAAGATTTATTCATACAGAACTGGGGTACAGGCCAGAGATGTGGAGGGTGAGAGGATTCACCAGAGACAGAGTGGGGTACAGAACAGGCAGATCGACGAAGTCCACTCCTGAGGGGAGCAGCGGGCGGGTCAGGAGAGGTCTGCCGCGCCCTGTGGTCACCTCCGGGGCAGGCGGGAATCGAACTCATGCTGAAGTGGTTTAAGCTTCTTTGTGCTGTGCTTTAACCCACTGCACCACCAGGGAGGGCCCTGTTACTATTTTCTTAAAGAAAAAAAATAAAGGATTGTGTCTTCCAAGCAGTCAGTTTTCTTCTTTGTAAAACTTATTTTGTAAATTCCAAGACTTAGAGATGGTATACAGTGTTTCCCAGACAAGTTTTCCCATGGAACCTTTTCCTAGTGCTCTCCAAAAAACACACTTTGGGGAAACTTTGGGGAAACAGTTGTGGTAGGCGGCATACTGATCCCTCCCTGGCTTGGCTTTACTTTGACTTTGACCGGTGAACCGGGCATTGTTTATATTCAGGGCTGTACTGTTTGCATTCATGTCTTCACAGTGAGCTGAAAGCGTTCTCCTTACGGGCGCTCAGTGATTCCTAAAAATCACATTTTCTCTCACCCGTATAATGCTTGCAGAGTCGCACTGGTTAGAAGTAAGACACAGGGCCCAGGCTACGTTCTAAGGAGGAAGATTAACAGGGATGTGACTCCAGGAGACGGGTCACGGGAGCCACTAGAGAAGCTGTCTACCATGGACAGAAGGGAACCATGAGTTAAAAATCTTTGTTTCTCCAGTTACCAGTGAGTGCAAAAGCAATGTGATTTCAGTTATGTTACACGTTCCTAGGATTTATTTCTCTCAGTTGGAAATTTGTACCTTTTGTCTACCTTCATCCAATTCCTTCTCCCCTCATACTTCCAGAGTATTCTTGTACATATGTTTATGGTTATAAAATCTAGGGCTTACTAAAGAATGCCTGATAAGTGATGCTAGAATTCCTTCACTCACAGTCAGCTACTGTTTCTACACAATAATAGCAACTGAAACCCACAGCCAGTTTAAAGCAACGCTGACATTGTGGATGAAGACAGTCCTCCCAAATTATAAAACCTTAAAATTTGCATCTTGGCGGCATGGTGATATACTAGATTCAATTTTTCAGTAAACTAAAATCATTACCATTTCTAGTTTATAAGAAGAAATCTTTGTGACCCTTAATAATTCATAGTTACTAACAATTATTTCCTTGTTATACATGAAAATGAAATGTAATGCAATTTTCTTTTTATAGGAGGCGTACATTTGAATTTCAGATAGAGTAGTTTTTTAAATATAAGTTTTCTCAAGCAATATTTAGCAACATACCTGTTCTAAAATTATTCACTGCTCATCTAAAATATAATTTTAACTAGATGGCTTACATTTAAATTTTTTTATTTTTAATTGTGATGCAAACATAAAAAACTATCATCTTAACCACTTTTAAGTACAGTTCAGTGCATTTAAATACACAGAAGTATATTCACACTGTCATGCAACTAATCTCTAATTTTTTCATCTTGTAAAACAAACTGTACATCCATTAACTGAAAACCTATATTTCTTCCTCTCCCTAGCCCCTGGCAATCGCAGTTCTACTTCTGTTTGTATGAATTTGACTGCACTTGGTACCTGCACAGTGCAACCATACAGTGTGTGTGTGTGTGTATGTGTGTGTGAGAGACGGATTTACTTTGCTTAGTATCATGTCCTCAAGGTTCATCCATATTGTAACTTGTCAGAATTTCCCTCCTCTTAAGGCTGAATAGTATCACAGCTGTGTATTACCCCATTTTGTTTTCCGCCATCCAGTGATGGATACTTGAGTTGCTTTTACCTCTGAGCTATTGTATTGGGTTGTCTGAAAAGTCATGATGTATTTTTTCTTTGAAAAACATAGAAAAAATTGTGTCATGACTTTTCTGACAACCCAATAAATAGTGCTGCTGTGAACATGGATGATGCACATCTCAGAATCCTGCTTTTAATTCTTCTGCATTTATATCCAAAAGCTGCTCCTCTACATCGTGTCTGAATTTTCTGAGGACGCTCCATACTGATTTGCATAGTGGCTTCGTCCTTTCTCATTCTCACCAACAATTCCTAGGGATTCCCGATACCCTGTCTCTTGCCAGCACACTGTTTTGTCCTCAGTAGTCGTGCAGGTGGTCTTAGGTGATGGCCCATTGTAGGTTTATTTGCGTTTCCCTAGTAAGTGATGCTAAGCATCTTATTAATTCTTGTATGTCAGCTTGGAAGCTGTGTCTATTGGAGTCTTTACATTTTTGAATTTTTTTT
>NW_004567113.1:51305997-51356095 GCF_000260355.1 Condylura cristata
AAAAAAAAAAGCCTTTTAAGAAAAGATTTATAGGTTTATGCATAGAAGAACTGGGGTACAGGGCAGCACTTCAGGGGGTGAGGGATTCGCCAGAGATGGAGTGGGGAATAGAACAAGCACTTCTACTGAAATCCACTGCAGGGGGCAGGGTGGGGTGGTGGTTAGGGACAGCAGATGAGACAGGAGGGGTCTTCTGGGCCATGTGTAGGTCAGCTCCCTGGCCGAGACTGAACTCAGGCCAACGCAGTGATAGTGCAGAGACTTTAACTCTAGGCCACCAGGGAGGCCCCAGTTTTCATTCTCTTGCACGTGGGTGTTCAGTTTTCTCAGCACCATTTGTTGAAGGGATTTTTCTCTCCACACTGGGAGGTCTTATCTTTTGTGTTGAAATCATTTGACTGTATATGTCAGAATTTATTTCTGAACTCTCTTCTATCCTGTTGGCCTATATATGTCTTTATTCCAATTCCACATTTTTTTTTTTTAATATTGTAGACTTGTAATGAGCTTTAAAGTCAAGAAGTGTGAGACCTCTAACTTTGTTCTTTTTCAAGGTTGCTTTGCCTATTTGGAGTTCTTTGAGATGCCATGTGAATTTCACCAGGGCTCTTCCTACTTCTGAAAAAGATTTTCTGTTTCTACAAAAAAATGCTACTGGGAATCGACAGTTATTACATTCAATCTGTAGATAGCTTGGTGTAGTATTGACATCTTAACAACATTAATCTTTCAATATAGGGTTGTAGATGCCTTTCCATTTATTTGTGTCTTCTTTAATTTCATTCAACAATGTTGTGCAGTTTTTAATACAAGTATTTCATCTCCTTGGTGAATTTTATTCCTTGACTGTATTCTATTTAATGCTATTGTAAATGGAATTATTTTCTCAATTTCCTCCTTAGATTATGCATGGTTTGTAAATAGAAATAACTGGTTTTTCTATGTTAATTTTTATGCAGAAGGTTTTTTTTTTGGTGTAGAATTATTAAGGTTTTCTGCACATACGTTCATGTTATCTGCAAACAAAGACAATTTTACTTCCTTCTTTCCAATTTCAGTGTCCTTTGTTCCTTTTTCCTGCCTAACTGCTCTGGCTCAGATTTCTAGAACTATTTTCAATAGATGTAGTAAGACAGGCTTCCTTGTCTTGTTTCTGATCTTAGAGGAAAACTTTCACTCTTGAGCATGTAGGCTGCGGATTTTCTATATTTGACTTTCTGCTCCTAGTTTGTTAATTTCTTTTTTCTTTATTATTTAAAAAAAATTTTTATGACCATGATTTTTTTCTCTTTTTTCTTTATTATTTTTTGTTAAGTGCTTTTTCTGCATCAGTTGAGGTGATCATGTGTTTTCCTCTTCATTCTGTAATGTGGTATATTACATTGATTGATTTTCGTACATTGAACCATTTTTGCATTCCAGGAATAAAACCATTTGGTCATGGTGCACGATCCTTCTAATGTGTTGTAGAATTTTATTCACAGTATTTGTTGAGCAGTTTTGCATTAATATTCATCAGGGACATTGCAACGTCTGTCTGGCTTTAGTGCCAGGCTAAAGCTGGCCTTGTAACGCAAGTGTTCTCTTTTCATCAATTTCTATTTTTGAAAGAATTTATAGAGATTCATGTTAATTCTTCTATGTTTTGTAGAATTTACCGGTGAAGTTATCTGGTCCCAGACTTTTATTTGTTGGGAGGTACTTGGGTATGGCTCAATCTACTTATTAGCTATAGGCCTGTTAAGCTTGAATCTTCAGCAGTCAGTCTGGTAGGTTATATGTAAGACTTTTGTCGAGGTTGGTAAATTTATTACTGTACATTTATTCATGTATTTGCTTAATCTTTTTCTTTTATTTCTATAAAGCTTGTGAAAACATTCCCTCTTTTCATTTCCAATTTGAGAATTTAACTCTTCTTAATTACCTAAAGGTTTGGCAATTTTGTTCACTTTTTTCAAAGACTGGTTTCCTTGTTTTTTTTTTTTTTTAAGTTTTATTTATTTATGCATACAGAACTGGGGTACAGGCCAGAGGTACAGGGGCGGTGAGAGGCTTCACCAGAGACAGAGTGGGGAGCAGAACAGCCAGATGGATGAAGTACACTGCTGAGGGGAGCAGTGGGCGGGTCGGGAGAGGTCTGCTGCACCAGGGGTGGGGATCGAACTCATGCTGAAGTGGCTTTAGCTTCTTAGTGTTCTGCTTTACCCCGCTGTGCCACCAGGTTTCCTTGTTTATTTGCCATTTATTTCTACTGTAAGCTTTATCATTTCCTTCCTTCTGCTAGTTTGGGTTTAGTTTGTCTTTCTAGTTCCTTAAGGAATAAAGTTAGGTTGTTGGTCTTCTATTTTAATGTATGTGTTTGCAGTTTTAAATTTTTATCTTAAACATAGGTGCACCTAGCATTTTTATTTGCTAAATATAGCGAACTATAAAGGATTATGACTTCTGTGTACTCCTTATTTTGCCTTCTCACTTCTCACTCTGGAAAGACCAGCTGCCTTGCTGCGAGTTGCCCTCTCTAAGTCAACAAGGACTAAGGAAGGTCTCAGGCCAGCAATGAACAAGGACCTGATTCCTGTTAACCACTTAAATGAACTTAAAGTAGACGGACTCCCAGTTGAATTTCAGCAGAGCTTGATTCCAGCCTGGTGAGAGATCAGAACCAGCATTGCTAGCCAAGCCATGTTTGGGTTATTAAACAACAGAAATAACAGGATAATAACATGTGACTATAAGCTGCTAACTGTGCAGGCAATTTGCTATGCACCAGTAAGTGACTAACACAGTATTCTAAACTCTTCCTTAGGTGTACAAATCTCCATGACCTTACTTCTGTGTCTGTTTTTTACCACTTTGAGGATATTACCTTATCCATATTTGATATGTTGGTGACTCAGGGATATGAATCAGAGTCTGGCATAAAATTATATCATTTAAATGACACTAAATACAATAAAAATGCCATATAAGCAGGTAATACAATATTGTATTGGTAATACAATACATTTATAAGAATCTTGTTAGAACTACTAGAATAGGTATCCCTGAGATTTCAATAGAAATGAATCACAATATTTATGGTGTTTGTTTACTGTGCTTGTCTCAACTTAATGAATATAATAAAGGACATATAAAATCATTCTTAAATCCTTGCATATATTGATTAAACAGGTTATGATGTATTTATTAATCAGTGGAAGACTATAATCATTCAATATGAAGATCCACAAATATATACATAAACAAGGACATTGGTCACTAGAAAATAATAGGTGAGAAATTAAGTTGAATTCAAATTTTGCTATTATGAATAATACTGTGATAAACATCTTTGCATCAAAATATTTGTACATATCTATGATTGTACTAGTCTGAGCTCTCCAGAGAAATAGAACCAGCACAATATGTGTGTATGTATGTATGCATATATCCAACATAACATATAAATCTATTTTTTGCTCCTGTGACTATGCAGGCTTAGAGATCCAGTATCTGCAGGTGGCAAGCTGGTGATCTGGGAGAGTAAACGACACAATTCTAGCCCAAGTCCAAAGTCCTGAGGAGCAGAATAGTCAACGTGGTCTTCTAGTTCGCATCTGTGTGGAAGGCAGAAGACCGGTGTCCCACCAAAGGCAGTCAGGTAGGGAGAAAGAACTCCTTCTTATTCGTCTTTCATTCTGTTCAGGCCTCCAGCAGATTAGCTGAGGTGGACTCACCCTGGGGGGACAATCTTCTTTACTCAGACCATGGATTCCAAGGCTATTCTCATCCAGATCACCTTCAGAGACATACCATAAAAATGTGTAACCCAATATCTGGACTCCCATCTCCCTGTCAAGGTGACAGGAAAAATTAGCCATCACAGTGATTTTTATTTAGAATGAATTTCCGCAAGTAAATGATCGGGTCCAGGAGATGCTACTTTTTAGGGGCTAAGTCTTGGTTTAATCCACTTCTGGCCATTCTGGATGACCGAGATAATGGATGTCACCCCTCCCGAGTGTCTGCTGGAAGCCCCTCACGTGGGCAATGCAGGGCTCATCAGGAGAGGACTCATCAATCCTCATGCCTGCTCCCTCCCTACTCGCTTCAGGCTGGGCTAAGTCTCCATCATCTGCTTCCCTGCTAAGTCTATCGTTAGGCGGCACTTTTTCTGAACATTATATCACTGACAGGTTCTGCATCAAATACGTGTTTACCAGACTCAATCTTTGCTTAAAAAACCACCGGTTTTTTTCTCGAGTGTATGGTAAACAGAACACAGCTATTTATATTCAGAGGGAAACTCACCTGACTTTATCTGTAACTTAATTACGGTGAAGCCCTATGTGTAGTCGACAGAACAGCATAAATTAATAATGCTGTAATTGCGGGGTTCACTTACGGGGATCCTGACTGCCCTTCTCTAGAGAAACCAGGTTAGCAAATAGGCTTTGAATTAACAAATAGTCTCATGGTGGACTTTTTTCTCCAGAAGCATGGCTACCCCTCCCCCAGCTTTATGTCCCCTTCACTCTCCTTGAGCAGGCTGGCTTTCCTATCGCTACTGTTTCTCCTCTGGGTGGCTATTGAAATATCCCTCTAATATTTCTCCATTATAATGCGAGCCGTCAATAGCACAATGCCTGGTGCGCCTGCCTTTCCAGGACGAAGCACAGAGCTATTCCATTACCCGGGCGTCCATCAGGACAATAAGCCACAAATCTTTTTCAGTGCAGCTCCAGACGTGGCTGCCTTTGGCTAGGAGCAGGAAAGGCCGAATGTTTCCCCTGTGTGGGGAGAAATCAAACGTGAGAATTCTGACTTATTCTGCGTGTGTTCTTTTAAGGAGAGGCAGTGATCGGAAGCCAGCAAAGTTTTCTTTGGTTAAATGATGCAGCTAGGGTGATTGCACAAGTGCATTAGGGACAAGACTCCAATATGTGCTTAATTTTCTTTGGAGGATTTACTAATGATTGGTGGGAGCTCGGCTCTTATTTATTACTTACTCTTCTTAATAATGAAAAAGAGGACTGTATGTTGGGTGTGCAGCCAGCTGATAAACTCACTTGGAGAAATGACTGGCAACCCATGGATATTTTGTACCCTGTGGAACTGGGGGGTGGGAAGGTGGACTGGGGGTGGGGGGGAGACATGGCTCCTGAAGTCTATTAAGAAATTTGCAGCCTCTTAAAGTCAATACTATTTGGCCTTCAAGGTTTATGCTAATATCAGTGAAATGTGTGAGGTGTTAAGTGTTTTATTACTTTTTTGAAGAGTTTTGAATATATTTTACCACACCAGGAATGTCAAAATAAATTCCAGATGGATTAAAGAGTTAAATATTTTAAAACGTAAACTGTTAGAAAATCTAGAAGAAAATAGATGTGAATATTTATCAAACCTTCTGTGGGAAAGGGTTTTCTGAGCTTAGAATTACTGGAGTAAGTTACTGAGGAAGTGATTGATAGACGTGATTCCATACAAATTTAAAACTTTCATACATTCCCCCCCCGAAAAAAAATCACCAAAGTCAAAAAAGCAATAAAACAAGGAAAACCTAGAGATAATGATGTAGGAATTTCTGCAAAGGGATAACTCTTTAATAAACATAGCTCATATAAATTCGATAATGCAGATTACAGGTCCATGGTCAATACAGGGAGAAAGGACATGAAAAGGAAAAAGACAAATATGAGGAATACTGGGAAATTTTACATTTACTAAGTATCCAAATCAGTGTAAATGAAAACAACAGTTAAATGCTCTTCTTCCCTTTCAACACTGCCCATCAAATAGCCAAATTTTGAAATGAAATAATAGCTAATGATAAAGAACTATGTAGAGACAATGATTAGGAAAATGACTTATCCTATGTCTTGATGAAGAGAAATTGAACAGATAATATCCGTGTTGAAAAGAAAAGGAACCCTCATGATGAAAACCTGCATAGAAAAGGATGGGAAGGTTGCTTTTGTACAAGGATCATTCGAGTGGTTAAAAATGCCCTTAGGAAAAATATTTTCTTTGTTATTTTCCTAGTCTTTTCTAAATTCACTATAATAATTGTTCAAATCTGAAGTAAACTCCCAATCTCACCAACTTCGGCTGCCCAGTACCATGACACTCTCAGCCAGCTCCTCACCTAATGCTAGTTAGTTCTAATTCCATGCCTGTATTTGAAGTCCTGGGCCCTGTCACCCACGGAACAATAATACCTCCCTTTCCTGTCATTAGTGTGTCAGTCTTTCCTGACAAATTTGCATCCTTCCTTTTTGCCTTTGACCAGTGGTCTCTCCTTTAAATCTGAGTGTTTTGCTCATAAACCTACTTTTAACTCTGTTTTATCAACTTTTGAGACTTTACTGCTAATACTCATCTCGTGCCTCAGTCTTTTCATCCTCAGTGATAATATCTACTATGAAGTGATAGTGAGAGAATTAATGAGAAAATATAAGAAAAAGCCTTATAAGCCTTGATGCATTATGTCAGTGTCACTATTCTAATAATTATTGTTTGCGCCATCAAAATTCAAATGTCAGAATTATGGCCTGAAAGGTAGCTCAATATTGTCTATTCATTGTCTCCATGAGTCTTATTATACCAGGCACTGTAGGCTGGAGGGCAACATTAGCTTTGCTCTTATTGAGAGTAGAAGAGTGTGTCAGTGCTGCAGCTTTAGGGAGAGTGTGGTAGAACCATGGGCCTTGTGCCCACGGTTAGGGGTGAAGAAGATGGTGGAGAATGGGAGCATGAGTCAGGGAGGATGATAATTTCTGTGCTCTAGGAAAGAAGAAATAGTGGGCAAAACTAGAGGGAACCAAAACACATACCGCACAAAGCCAGGGACTTTGTTATTTTAAAAAAGATTTATTTATTTATGCATACAAGAACTGGGGTACAGGCCAGAGGTATGGGGGTAAGAGGATTCACTAGTGACAGAATGGGGAGCAGAACAGGCAGATGTACTGAAATACACTGCTGAGGGGAGCAGTGGGTAGGTCAGGAGAGGTCTGCTGCGTCCTATGTGTCACTCCCTGCCTGGGGATTGAACTCATGCTGCAGTGGCTGGCAATAGCTTCATAGGGCTTGACTTAATCCCTAGCACCACCAGTGAGGGATCAGGGATCCTAAATTATTAAGGGGAAAATCCCATGTTGCCCATTCTAAGGATCATGGCCACCTGTGAGCATCAAGGCAAAGTAATCAAACACTCAAAAGTTTCTAATACAGTGAGAGATTCAAGGGAATAGAGAGAGGGAGGAGAGGAGTAGCAGAAGAACAGATTTCAAAATGCAGACTTCAGTTCAAACTCTGAAATCACCCACCCTCTCAAGGGCATCCATGCCATCAAATAGGCAGGGTCAGGAGACAAGCCCAAGACACTTCCTGGCCGAAGCACAAGCAGTAGGTTGTGCAGGACCCAGAGAGCCCGGAGGAGAGAAATAAAGTTCGAATGTACCACCACTTGATTAGGCAGCAGCTGCCGTGGTCTCTCGGGGTGAGACCACCCTCCGCCGGCCAAGGAACGAAAACCAGAACAGCGAAGAAAGACCAGAAGTGTCTGCTGCTGTCCTCGCCCGTGCCCTGTCCTACATGGCCAACTGGCCTTCCTCCCAGTGCCCATTCAGGAAGGCCAGTTTATGACATATGGAGTTGGGATGCGGGTGTCTGAGATGCTGGGGTACAGGGGTGGTGTGGGGAAGGTGGCAGGGGCTAGGACCTGTCCAGGACATCATTTATGGACTCAGAGCTTGCTCCTCGATGTCCCTCCAACAGGAGGTCTGAGAGCCTTGACTTTGCTTTTCAATCACCACCTTTGTCCCGGGCTGGTAATGACCTCGATGCAGATGGTCAGTCTGTCCCTTCTTAGAGTGATAGATTGGTGAATTGCTCTTTGCTGAATGCCAGCAGTTGGGGCACAAAGGAATTCATCCCAAACCTCTCTCGGTTTTTCTAGGCTGGCAAATAATCAAATAAGCATCAAACAGATTGATTAGAGAAGAAATTAAAAAGAAGTTTTAATTATAATAGTGTCCCTTCTGTAGATGTGGGAGAGACCCAGTGTGAAGGAGTAATTTTTCATGTGACTTCAGATGCCATCTTAAGTAGCTTAGCTAATGCAAGGGAGGTTGGGGAAGAGAGGGGAGGTTTAGTTAAGGAGTTTACTGGAGAAGGCAAAGCAAGCAAAATGTATGCAGCTTTGGTTGTGCCTTTTTCATAGGAAAGAGATAAGATTAGGTCTTCCTAGGAGAGGCTGTTACATACAAATATCAAAAGCAGCCTCCACCCAGCCCTCAGAGACCCTCCCTGAAATCAAGCCTTTGCAAAAAATACATTTTAGGGTGACAGATTATTGCTCCCCTGTAAGACCATGATGCACTAGGCAATCCCCTGATGCCAGGAACCTTCTGTGTGCTGAGTCAGAGGCCAGAAGAGCAACACTCACAGCTGGGCAGGTTGTTGGGAGCAACATGGCCCGTGTTATATAGCGCATGTGGTCAGGTGTGCGAAAGGCCAGGTTTCCAACTCTGTCCTGGACATGGGGGGCTGTGGGGGACAGAGGCAGGATGGGGGTGACTTTGTAGATGGAGAAGCCCTTGGGATGGGATTTTTTTTTCTCCAGATGGGTAGTGCAGAGTGTTTTTCCAGATGGGAAGGTGACTTAGATATTCTCTGCAGTGGGAAAAGTCTGTACCAAGCCAGAGTGTATACAGTTGTAGCATGGAGTGATGATGACTCAAGATTCTGAATACAGTGATGGAGGCAGTGAGGAGGCAGAGGGTGTGGTTGGCAAGGGCGTGGCATGGGAGACCACGATTGGCGAATCTAATTTACAATCTAGAAACTTGTATCACTTACGGGTGCACAACTTTCATTTGCTTTGCAGTGCTGTCTTCCATCACTGGGGGAGCATGTAACCCTTCATCTTCAATCCCACTTCCCCGCTTGTGTGGGGAAGCCCTGTCTTTTCTTCTTGGCATTCACACTTTTCTTTCACACTGTTACTCGCCTTCACTTGGCATCCAGAACTTTATCATTCCCCATGAGATGGACATAAGAGGTCACTTGCACTTTGGCATCCAAGGTGGTTTTAGAACCCAGCTGGTAAGGACAGAGTGCCTGTGTTCCAAATACCTCTCTGGATGCTTCATCTCCTATGGGGTTATAACTGGGGCTGGGACCTTTGGGAAATAATCAGGTAATAATGGTGACACCCTTGGGTGTGGGATTAATATCCTTAGGAGAGACATGGCATGAGGCTGCTACCTCTGCCTTGTGAGGATGTGGCCAGAGGGCAGCCCTCTGCAAACAAGGAAGAGAACTCCACCAGAATCCTGATCTCAGACTTCCAGCCCCTGGGAAATGTCTGCTGCTTAAGACATCGTGGTATGCTCAGCAGTTCTTCCAGCAGCCGGAGCGGCTCCGCTCCCTACGACCCTGACTTGCATTCTTTCCTTGCCTTACTCTTGCCGACCCTGCTCTGCAGTGAGTTATGGACACTAGGTGGTGCCAACTGGGTTGCCTTTTATTTGGAAGAACAGTTAGAAGGCAGTGTTTGATGTCTTCTTCTTCTTCTTTTTTTTTTAAAGATTTATTTATTTAGGGCCCTCCCTGGTGGCGCAGTGGGTTAGGACGCAGCACTGCAAGCTGGCTGCAGCAGCCTCAATGCATGTTTGATCCCTGGTCCTGGAGGTGACCCACATAGTGCGGCAGACCTTTAATGACGCACCCATTGCTGTCTTCAGCAGTGCACTTTGTCGATCTGCTTGTTCTGCTCTCCATGGTCTCTGGCCTATAGCCCAGTTCTGTATGCATAAATAAATAAATCTTTTTTAAAAAGACATTAAAAATATTTATGCATACAGAACTGGGGTACAGGTCAGAGGTGCAGGGGCGGTGAAAGGATTCACCAGAGACAGAGCGGGGAGCAGAACAGGCAGATCAACGAAGCACACTGCTGAGGGAGCCGCAGGCAAGACTGGAGAGGTCTGCTGTGCCCTGTGGGTCACCTCCCCGGCAGGGAATCAAACTCGCACTAAAGCAGCTTGGTCGAGCTTGCATTGCTACACTTTAACCTACTGTGCCACCAGGGTGGGCTGATGTCTCTTTTTTAATTTGTTCTTTATGATGATTGTCAAGATGCCAAATAATTGCTGGTTAGATTCTAAATTAGCCTTTTATGTGTGATCATTCCTAGCACCTATGAGCTTGAATCACTTTCATTCTTAACCAATGATATCTTTAATCCTCAATAGAATCATGATTGTCATTTTGGGATAATTACTTTATAATTTCCAGTTGCATTTAATCAGCTAGAGATAGGACTTTTTTTATAGAATGGGAACAAACAGTTGAGGAAATGCCCCCAAACTATTGCTGTGAATACTGGATTTTCCTTTCCTTTAACCATGAGAAGGTTAGGAAGAAAGCCCATGGAATACTTACAATAGCACACATAACCTAAAGGCCATTATTTACACAAAATACTGCCTTTTGTCAGGTGTTTTAATGAACATCGAGTTAATAAATAGAAAAGTTAAAAAGGAAAGGGGAAAGAGAAAAGCACTAATCTATGAACAGATTTTAAACAACTTAATCATAGTCTTTCCTCCCCTCCCCGTTATTTTATTTTGCTCTGTCCCCCCAAATTTCCCTAGCCACTGGAAAAGGAATTGGTCCCACAATATTTTGCAACAGGCACCTAAGAGCTGTCCTTAAACATATTTCAGGTAATCTATAAATAGCTCAGCAGCACAGCACTGCTGCTGGGAGACAGAAAAGCAAGACAAACTCCTGAGATCAAAAAACCTGTCAGAATATTTCAGGAGAAGAAGTTGGATCGGTTTAGGTTGAGTGATCTGTCACATCAGGTCTGCCTGTTGGGTTGCTGGTCTGGCTGTGGGTGCCTTTGGAGATATTTCTCTGTGAAAAATGAAGAGCTGAAGCTTAGTTCTGCCACCTACCAGCCAGGTGACCTTGGGCATGGAACTTTTTCTTTGAGCCCTGTTTCTTCCTATGGCAACACCTCAAAAGACTGCAGCGGCATCGAAACAAGACCATGGAGATGCACAGCACCAGCCCCACGCATGGGGCCACTGGATAGCTGCACCCAGCGAGGCTCAGACCTAGGCAGAAGCTGGTTTTCAGATTCACATGCCCTGCATACACATCCTGTTCCCAGCCCATGAGGGGTAAATTTGAGCACATTACTTACCATTTGCAAGATTCCATTTCCTCATTGCTAAAGCGATGGTAACAAGTTGATGAGATGATAAAGGGCCAACATTGTTTATTGAACAAGTCGGTATTAGTATTGTCAACGAAGTAGTGATCTGGGCGTAGCGACCAAAATGCTACATGAGATTAACCTTCTGGCTGTTTTGAGGAAATAGCTAGCCAGTCCAAGTAGAGACATTGCTGAAACACTGGTCATTGTCAGCGATACACATTATATTATGAAGTACATTCTGTGATTCAGGGGTAAATAGTCTCTCATAGTAGAAACACCAAATACTGATTTAGTGAAAATTGTGATGTAGCATCTGTGTTGGGAGGATGGGGATGGAAAGTGAGTAGTGGGCTGTGTGTATGTGCGTGATTTACAAAGGTAAGTAAAAGTCCTTCTGGGCCCTCACTAGTGGCGCAACGGGTTAAAACACAGCACTGTGAATGAAGCTGGCCACAGCCACTGAAGCATGAGTTTGATCACACTCGGCTAGGGAGTGACCCCCATGGCGCAGTAGACCTCTCCTGTCTCACCTGCTGCTCCCTTCAGCAGTGTACTTCATCAGTCAGCCTGTTCTGCTCCTCACTCTGTCTAGCCTGTCTCTCGTGCATCCTCTCATCCCCCCTGCACCTCTGGCCTGTACCCCAGTATGCATGACTGAACAAATCTTTAAAAAAAGAAAAGATCCTTCTTCCAAAATAGGGAATTGTGAGAGCTACTGAAAACGGCTAATCAGTATAGGTTCTTCCCATAGAATTTTAGCTGGTAGTGAGTTTGCCCATCATAAAGATCAGAGATCCCAGCCTCATTTATGGCACTGTGACACCACGTTCTGGACAACAGATGAGAGATGGAATTGACAGACATATTTTCTGAGTTTTGTTCTTACAGGGAACGAACACGTTTGCCTATTCCCTTTTCCTTGATCCCGTAGGAAGAAATGTGGGCATGGTGCGAGGTCCTCTTCTGCCATTTATTTTGTATCAACTTTTAAAGTTCACGAGTTCTTTGAGATGACATATTTTACATCACCATATGTGACTCACAACAGTAGGTTCCCACTCTGCAGATGTACATCACCAACCCCACCCATGCCAGTGTTCAGCCTTTTAGAACAGAAAAACCAGTTTCCATTTGAATGCTGTGCCATGTCAGTCTGTAATGAAATCCAAATCAATATCCTGATCAGAAACCAAAGGAGAGTGTCTGAAGTTGAACAACCAGGAGTGAGTGATCGAAGGACGTTATTTAGAAATTTCAAATCAAATTCTAGAAGAAACAGTTAAAGGGCTTGAAAGATCTGGCCATGGAGAACCTTGAATGTATAGGGTGGTGGGGTAGGGAGCCATCACTGTCCTTTGAAATGGTGCATGAGCATTAATTAACAAAAGTTAAAATTAAATCTAAGCGGAGTCTTTCTCACGCACATATGCACACATAAGCTTATAATTGTGTCTGCTGTCCCCTTGGATGAAATATATTTCCACCCAGGAGCTTGTGATTTAAGGCATTAAACACTTAGCAACCAGGAGTCTTATTTGAAAAGTTTGATCAATGGCATCACTCTCCTGTTTGTAATCTCATAGCATAAATATATGGTTAGACTAGAGCATGACTTCAAAACAGCCAAACTATAACACGTCAAGAAATTTGAAAAGTAAAAGATGTGTTTTGATGAGCTTGAGGGTCACTGTTGCAGGGTCCAAGAAGAAATGACTCCTAAGGACATTGTTGTCAAGCTCAAAACCTGCCTTCTAGAAGTGTGACTGTGATCTAAGAAAACTCTAAGTGATCCACTTGGGACACAGCATGAAATATGTCGCGCTCGCCTCAGCAGTGTTCCAGGGGGTGAGAATGCTAACAGGACTGTTCGCTCACATCACTCTTTGGAAACCCAGAGCTCATGCCACAGCCTCTTCAGGTCTTGCTTTTACTTAAAAACGTGCCTGGCAGATTCAGAGTTTTCCTATGAGTATCTGACAAGCAGGACATTTAGGAGTTTGGAAGCGAACGAGGCAATGTGGACACCCAAGTGAGGACTTGTGTCAGAGAAAGATGGTCCTGCAATATTAGATTTGCAAAGGCCCCCAAAGGTCACTTCTTACAACTGACAATTTTTGTGGGTAAAATGAGGCCCAGTGATTTTTATTAATGACCAGATTCAGTGTGAGACTCAAAGGCCCTTCTCCAAGATGAAGGGAGTGAGCCGAGAAGCCACAGAAGGAGAGGGGACAGCAAAGAAAGAGGAAAAGTCCACACCTTTCTCTCCCTGGTATCGAACCTTGATCCTTGGGTCAGGCTGATCTGAGGCAGGGCTGGTGGGGTGGGGGGAGATGAAGATGGAATTGGCTGAGAATGAAATTTTGATTTTAAAAAGAATGCACCTGAAAATGAGCCTCACAGAGCCCAATGAGGTTGCTCTCATACCTGAAACCATTCCCAAAGAACCATGGCATGCTTGAAGAGTGGCCATGAAAATAAGGAGGTCTAACCAGGAGTGGTTGATCTCAGTGATGGAGCAAAAGTAAAAACATTTCCTTATTATGGCTCATTGTGTTAAACCTGCTCAACAAGTTGTATTTGTCTACAACCCCATCTCACCTATAGGCCGGTCTCAGAGAAGTATGGGTGGGTGATCCTGGCTTTCATGGACAGAAGAAGAAAGAGCAGTAGAGGAAGTTGAACTCTGTTTGCTGATGTTGAATTTGAGGGGGCTTATGGAATAGCTAGTGTAAATGATGATTAGGGAGTTTATCATGGCTTTTGGGTGGGTAAGTTAAAGAGGAAGACCTGGTGATGACGTTAAATATATCTGAAAGAGAGTTCAGGGTCACTCTGTTTTGGTATGACAGGGTAGGTGTGGGCCATGAAAGGAAACTTTATAGGAGACAAATCTTTTTTGGTAATATAGCATGACCTGAATTTAAGTGGGGACTGACATTTAAAAAAGAATATTAGGAGAAGTGGTTTGTGGGCACATATCCACCTAGCCTAGTTCTCCCAGAGAGTTTAGGGCTACATAAATGTTTCATTGAAAAAGTATTGAATTTTTATCATTTGCCAGATATATGCTGGGTTCTGGCCACACGATCTGAACCAGGCAATTAGCCTGGAATCAAGTGTGGGAAACAGTCATATAAAGAGATACTTATAATGCAGCCAGCTTCACTTGGCATAGCAGACGCCATTCTATAAGATAGTCCTTGCCATGAATATAATATTAATGCATTCATTTATTTATTCATATATCTCATCGCAAACACAATTAAGAATCTCATTCTTCTCAGATACAATTTATGAGCCCAGTGATGGAACGTTTTAAAGAAAACACATAGTTGTCCATAACCGATAGCGGGTTTTAAAAGGCAGAAGTAGAATTAGGTCATAAGTTTCTGTTTTGCTTCTGCAAGAGCAGGGAGAACACAGGTGCCTGTATTCAAGATAATTTGTTAAGTTAAAAAAGAGAAGACGGAATCGATGCCTAGATATGCCTAGACGTTAAACATACCTACCTACCTGTCATCTATTTGTGTCAATATTTATAAAATAAGAGAAGTGACTTTCGTGCGATGCTGATATGTTTAATGGTTAAAAGCCTGGGAGAAACCACTTCCAAATGGATCTGGGAAGCCTACGTAGGGTTTTATGTAACTTGTTTGAATTTAGTATAGGAATAATGATAGATACCTGGGAATAGGACATCAGAGACTGGAGGTTCCCACCAAGACCTGGGTGTGTGGTGTGGAAGCAAGGGGTGAGGTCATGGGAGTTAAGAGTGCAAGAACAGAAATAACCACAGGACTGGCTGTTTTTAAGACATGGAAGGAGGAAAGAGTAGATATGGAAGTATCATGATTATAGTTTAGCAGCACCTAGAAAATCTGAAGTACTTGGGTTGCATTAACAAAGGTACAGCATGTATATCAAAGGAGATGATACCCCCCCCCCCAATAATGTGATCTGTGAATCTGTGTCCCAGGCAACACTATATATAGTGCTCGTGGCACCGCTGAAGAGTACACTTCGATAAATTTAGACATATAGGTGAACCAATAAGGAATATGTACAGAGGATCCATGCCTTTGTGTGTGCTCATGTGTACACAGGCAGGACCTCATATTATGCACAGGTTAGCAATGCTATAAGGCAGGTGTCAGGGGTAAAACAAAGAAAAATATATTTTGAGCATGGCTGTAAAAGCTGAGTGCCGAGGCTTCAGAGTGGAAAAGACTAGAATCACAGAGACCAGCATGGGTCTGTGACCATTTCAGAAAGAGGTGACTCACACCTGGGCCATTGCAGGAGGACCAGGAGATGGTGAAGACTGCTTCAAAAGCAGCCCTGAGACTTGCTTTTGAAGATTTGGTAGCATCTGGTCATTTGCAGTAGAAGAAAGAGCCTGGAGCAGAGGTTGGGGGAATCAATACAGATTCTGAGCTGGTTTTATCCCCCTGGGCAACCTTTTCACCTTTGCAAGCATGGTGAGCCTCAGTTTCCTCAAAATGGGCAAAATGGGGCAGATGACAGCAAAGTTCCTTCAAATGCAACAGTTGACATGTTCCTACTTTCAGCCTAGGATGCACAGAGTCTAATGATAGGATCATTCATGCATTCGAGACATAGCTGCCACTGCTGAGGACATGGAGAGTGTGCTGTCATTAGCAAACGTTGCCCTTCCTTCAGAGGGGAGGATTAGATCCTCATCCCCAGAACAAGTTTATTGTCCTCCTGCTGGAAAGGAGATTGTCACCTTCCTTCGTAATCTCCTAGGAACTAGTCCCATTAAGCATGATTAAAAACAGGTCTTATCTGGAGTTGAAGCTGGTGCTTGAGATGAAAATCCTTGGTACAATGAACTAAAATTTCGTTTAAGGATAAAAGAACTTTTAGAACACCGGCCTTCTGGTAACTGGTCTGTATTCAGAATGCTATATCAAGAATCCTCATTTATCTTCATCATGGTAATTTGTCCTTTCGTGAAAGAATTTGGGGTGTGTGCTTTTATCACTCTTCAGAAGTGGATAGTTTTGACAAATTCACAAAATATGTTTCTAATTCCATTCTGCTCCTCTCGCAGCCCAGTAATTCTCACATTATTTCTGGGAGATTAGCAGACACACAGTTATAGTGACATAATTAGTATTCAGAGGAGATAATAATGTCAAGGGATTTTGTTGTTGTTAGAACCTAAACGAGAAAATAAGGAGAGAAAAAGTTGGATTTTTGATCATTTCTTGGCATAAATTGGGTGTTAGTTAAAATTTTCTTAATGCCGTAAGTGAGATTGGTTAAAGCAAATAGGTTGGGTTAATCACTTTGAAGAAAGTAGATCTGGTTTTATCCACTGCTTCTTATTTGTTAGGAGAAAACATTGCTCTTTCTGCAGAATTTCCATTCTGCTGTGAAATAGTTAATACTGAGAAATGTTTCAGGCAATAAAACACTGACTGGAAGCTTTCCGACAATACTTTCCTTCCTGATCTTTTTTTATGACTAATTGAAATGAAAGCCTGGGGAGCTTAATGTTAAAGAAACACTGTGTACTCTGTGAGATTTTGCGAAGGGGTGTCTCTGTGTTGGGGAGCTCTCTGCTCTAGAATTTTAAGTTAGAGACCTAACCGAAGAATCAATATTTCAATTAGATGCAGTAGCGGGTCTGGGATTACTGTTACTGTAGCTGGAAGATTGCTGGGTCTTTTCTTGGGAGGGGTCATTACTGTGAGCTGTTTTTTATTTTCTTTTTAATCATAGCTCTCAGAGTCTGTCTGCGTTGTCTGCATTAGAACCACTGGTGTGACCAACGAGCAAAGAACAAAACATGTAAATGACTAATACTTTCTGAAGGTTGCTATTAGCATCGTGAGCAGGTGCCATTCGAAGGAAATTGACCATTATCTCCTATTTTGTAGTCTTTAGGAGCAGCGATTCTTTGCGCCGGGAGGGCCAGTTTTCAAATGGTGCTAGTTGTTTCTAGTCATATGTGTTGACATATGTGTTCACATTGTAATGATCAAAAAGTGGGGGCGAGTGGTAAGTTATCAGTAAAAAGCAACCACTTGTTTATGAAAATAGGGATAAACACATAGCAGAAGAGAATGCCGGATAAGAATTTGGCTGTATGTACAGATCTCTTCTAAACAGAATGAATGGGTGGTCCCTGATAAGAGGTTTCTGAAAAGTGGCACAAACATAGGCACCCAAATTAAGGCAATTTGAGATGCTGTCACCCCAGGCTGATCGCTCTGAAGCTTCCAGAGTCTGGTCAGAGCCAGATGCTCACCCTGAGAAGGTCTCCTCCCTCAGATGGCTGGAATCCTGGTGCTTTCTGGACCAGCTCCATCCATACGGCATCACCTGTTTCCCAAACTGCCAAGAGGATCTTACCTTCCTCCTCTATGGCTGTCAATGTAATTATGTGCACTCATTATGGTAGTGTGGGTCCCTTCCACAGAGCCCCATTATGGATCTGTGCATCTGACTTGAGTCATAAGAGAAACCTTCCTGCACCTAAGGGTAGCAGTGCAGAGATCCCTACCTGATAAACATTTAGATACTACTTCCGCAAACACCTGGGAGCGTGGTCAGGGAGGAGATGCGTGGGTCCCTGCATCCTCAATTTCACCAACTAGGTGAGTCTCTTGGATCTACTTTAGATACTTCGTTTTATGTAAAAGTCCATTTGTAAAAATGATTTTACTTACAAACAGTGAGTGAAAATGAAGGCTGCTAGTTCAGCCTTCCTGGGCACCTGATTTCTCCTGAGCCACTGTTAGGTTAGCACACTAGTGGCTTTTTCCTTTCATGTAAAAAATCACCTCCCCAAATGCTTTGCTTCTCAGTATTTGAAATGGCCGTGCCAAGATGTTCCCACCTGCCTTCGAAAACCGAGCCCCCATCAGAAACCTATTTATCACCAAATGTTATTTCACAAGATGAGCAAGAACAGTGATCTACTGGTGACATAATCCTGGGAACACATAGAATGTCTTTTTCTCTTCTGATTTGCCCAAAAGAGGCTCAGCAACACCAAGAAGTTATCCTTCTTCATGGGCTGCATGTCTTTGTTTCCATCAGTGATGGAAACAGGGTGACATATCATGTAGAACATGAAGTGGAGGCCGGGAGGTAGTCAGTCTTACCCACTGATCTTCCAAAGTGTCTACTCAAGAAGCACTGGGATTGCACAGGTACAATGAAGCAAAGAGTTTTTGGATATGGTATAGAGAATCGAGTATTTTCATATGTTTTTCTTACCAGTTTGTTGAAAGCAGGGGTCACAGTGTATTCAAAGATCTATTTCCAGCTCCCAGAGCACACCAGCTTACAAGAGATACTTAATAAATGCAGTTTGTTAATCTAGTAGCAGAACACCTGTGTGTGAGTAACTTCCCAGTCTTTCGCTCTCTGTTTGACCTTCAACAAAGCATTTCACTCCTCTAAGCTTCCCCTTCCTCAAATGTAATTTAGTAGGAATAAGAATATCATCTCAGTTGTTGCAAGAAGTGAATGAAAGACCATGAAACACTGTCAGAAACTCGAGTGAAAAAGTAAACAGTTTTGAAGGATGCACAGTCTCAGCATTTATCAAGACATTTAAGACTTGGTCTTTGGTTCAAATTGAATCCAAGGGAGCAAGGAAGGTGATATTCAAAATTCAGCCACTCTTACTCTGTGGAGATACCTTCTGTTGTGCATAGAGATTTGGTGGGATGCAGACCTCAGAGACACAATGTGAAGCATGCAATCTGGAAAATTCTTATCATGGCCACTAGAAACCTAGGGTATGAATACATAACATAAGTTGTTCCAATATGAGTGCAGCCTGTGACTTTGGTTTTATGCTTTTGAGAAAAGAAACAAAGAGCTTTTCTAGATAGTGAAGTGTATAGAATATTTACAGTCACAAACAAAATCTAACTGAAGGTAAAATGGTTACAGGGAGGTGGGAAATGTTGAGAAAAGATCACAAAGCAGATTTACAGCCCTACTCCAAATCTAAGACCCTGTATCTAAAGTCTTAGTCACCTCTGCATTGTACAATTGTTAAGTTAGACTTTATACTTCTTGAATCGAAGTACCTTAGTAGGTATATTCCTAACTATTACCCTCACCGCCAAGTTCAATAGATTTAAGTTTCTAGGTAGATGAAAAGCTAATAGATAAGGGGAATGATTTAAAAGTTAGATCATATTAAGTGTGTCTATTGGAAAACTCGGGAAAACCAATTCTAGAAAATCCATTATAATTTGACTAGGACAAAACATAAAAACAGCATGGGACTTATAAAAATTATTGTGAGCTGAAGCAACACATCAAAACTCAGAGGAAGTATAGTTGTTGGAAAACAATTTAGTACTGGATTCAACAAAGTATTTTTGGCAGAATGCCTGGCCTCCATGACAGGGTGGAAGCCTAAGAAAATACTCTCATTTATCTTAAAATCAAAATTTGAAATGAGTATAAACCAGTCTGGATTATATTCAGTTTATAAAAATACAGCCACAGAATATAATTTTAAATATTTTTACAGAGGAAAAAATGTTGCTGTGTTCACTATCATAAATATCACTGATTTTAGAGCCTTTTTGTAATTATTTACAGGAAGGCAAGAATCACCAAATATTTGGGGAAAAATTAAAATGAAATAGCTAACCAATCTGGAATTAAACAATAGAAATGAAAATTTCAAGGACATAGAGTTCATGGAAAGAATTAAAAACAATATAAAGTCTTGCAAAATTCTAACAGTATTTTGAAAGAACATTTCATTTATATAAAAAGATTGTCTTAAAGTTAATAATAATTAAGCATTTTACTCATAGATTTTTTCCTGTTTGATCTTTTCTAGAACTTACCTTTTTTTACTCCTCAAAAAATCTATGGACAAGTTACTGTGAGACTTACTTTACAGCAAAGAAAACTAAGTTGCAGGGAGTTTAAATAAGTATCCCAAAGATCACATAGGTTGTAAGTAGCAGAGACTTCAATTAAACTAGTTTTTGGAATTTTAAGATCCCTTGCTGAAATAAAAGACTCCATAGGTGGGCGTGAAAATAAAAATGATGACAGAGATGACCAAAGATCATAAAAGAAAGAGTAGAGGGACTCCAGAATGAATGGAAAAGGAAAGTGATATGAACCATTTAAGGTTGAACTGAAGAAGCACAGAGACTAGAGAAAACACAGTCAAGAGTCATTCAACAGGAAGAAAAGAGATGACAGAGCACTGCACTCATGGAAAGAAGACTCTCTGAGCTGGAGGGAGGCACCCATTTTTTGATAGAAAAGTTCTCCTTTGAGAAAGTCACCTGCCCTAGACTAGTCCTAATGGAATTTAGGAGCGTCATGGATGAGGAGAGGGGGATAAGCATCCTGAAAGAAAAGTAAGGGCTGTTGATTCTGTATTCACATATTTTCAGATTCTCTCTGAGTGTGCACGCCTGCCCATGTTTTAAGGATTGAGAGGTCCAGATTTTTCAGGGTAAGGTGGCAGTGTGGAGACCCAGAGAAGACTTGGAGTTTGAGTCCAAAGTTTCATCTGCTGACAGAATTATGTTTTGCTCGTTCTTTTCAGCATTTCAACTGATTGGAAGAGGCCCACCCATATTAGGGAGGGAAATCTGCACATGTTACTTGTGTTAAGGAGTAGCTGTAGTATTAATCTCATCCAAAAAACACCTTCACAGAAACATTCAGAATTATATCTGACCAATAATTTGGAAACCTTTGTCTAACAAATTAACATGTGAAATTAACCATCAGATGGGAGTTTGACTTGTCAGTAAAAACAACAACCGAAGAAACTTCAATTCTTTATGGGTGATTGCATGCCTGGAGAAAGGTTTAAAGAGGCGAGTCACTAACCATCAAACACTCATTACTCAGTTCCTACAATTATGAACAGTCATGTTTCATCCAACCCTCTTCACTTTCTTCTTCTCAGCAGCTTATTTGAAACAAATCCCAGGGATTGCATGTCATTGGTAAATATCTCATCATCTATCTCGAAAAGATAAGAGCACATTGAAAAGGAAAACATCCTTGTAACATCATCATCCAGTTAGTTCAATAAGACATTCAAAAACCTCCTTAACTTTAAATATCAACACTTTCTAATGTCATTAAATATTTAATCACTGTTCAAATAAACGTTCTGATGTCAAATGTATTTTATAGTTTATTTGTTTAAATAAGAACTATCTTTTGTAGTTAGTTCATGTCTCCTAAGTTTGCATTTACCACTTCCTTTTTCTCTCTGTTTTAATTTGTTGTTTTCTGTGGAGATTCCCATTGTGGTCTTTTGCTGATTATCCTCCTGTGGTATCATTTCCTTTGCCTCCTGGGTTTCCTGTGAATTGGTAATTTGACTTTTTTGGACGGTTGATCAAATTCAGGAACAAGTTTTGGGGTAAAAATACTTAGTAAACGACATGTAGATCTTTGTATCAGGAGATATGAATGTGGGCTTCTCACTTGTGCCATGAAGTAGCCATTCTTAGGGTTGGAAAAAATGCTAATTTTCAGCTCTCATTCTTCATTGCCTAACTGAAATATTTCTAAAAATAGAAAAGTGTCCCTTGCTAACTTTTTGGTTATCCTGAGGTAGAATCTGCACCAAAAGACAAAATACAGGCATCTTTCTCTTTTAATTGCTAATTTTTTTTTAATTTTTTTAAAGATTTATTTATTTGTGCATACAGAACTGGGGTGCAGGCCAGAGACTCAGGGGTGGTGAGAGGCTTCACCAGAGACAGAGTGGGGTGCAGATCAGGCAGATCGATGAAGTACGCTGCTGAGGGGAGCAGCAGGCAGGTCAGGAGAGGTCTGCCTCGCCATGTGGGTCACCTCAGGGGCAGGCAGGGATCGAACTCATGTTGAAGTGGCTTACGCTTCTTAGTGCTGTGCTTTAACCCACTGCGCCACCAGGGAGGGCCTTAATTACTAATTGTTAAGAGTAAATAGTCTGTCCCCTACCTGTCCAGTGATGATTAACCAAAGTGCCTTTGCTTATTTCTTTTGGCTTTGCTTTTGAGCATTGCTGTGAACTGATAGATATTGATATGTTTTAATCCATTGCATTTAGAGCTCTTATTCTTGTTCAAATAACTTCATAGTTGGCCAGTTGAAGCCTCTTCAAGCCCTTTCAATAGGACACTAATGGTGTTTAATTTCCTGTTTGTTTTCTCCTTTGACAACAAAAACTGTTTTGTCCTTCATATTTTTTCCAGACCACGACCTAGCGACTTCTCCAGGCATCCTTGGTTCCTAATAGTGGGAAATAGTATTGAAAGACTGTTCCTCCCTCCACTTCCTGTCCTCTATTTTTCAAAACTCTGTTTCTGATATTTGCAGCTTTCTTCTCCACTTTGTCACCTGCCCTTTACGTTCCACATGCTGCTTATCTCCCATATATGTTTTTGTTTCATGTTGACCTCTCCTCTTAAAAGTTGTATGCTGAATTGGATCAGTGCTTAAACAGATATTGGGAGGAATATTTTTAACTTCAAGTGACACAACTATCCAAAATATCCTTGAGTTGAGATGATTCAGATATTATCAGAAATAAAAGCCCTTAATTTCCCACTGTATATCTTTTGTGAGGAAATGCAACAAAACAATGAAGCAAGTTTAAAATACTGTACAGTCAACACCATCAGTTTACTGGCCATGCCCCCTTCCTGACTGCTAATAGAAGTCGGTTGGGGATTCATGTGTCAGACAGGCACATTCACAGAGGGATAGTCCTGCTAGCCAGACTTACGTTTAGGCTAAGTCAGCCATATTGCTCTCGGTCTCTGCCTACAACAGGAAAGAACTGTGTTGAAATGCCTCTGGGAGAGGTTTTCCTGGACCCTTAGAGAAGGAGACATGCTCGCTGTTTCAGAAACAATTCATGTATAAGTGGCACTGGTAAACATGTCGCCAGTTTGAAACCATAGAGCAACTCATGGTGTGCTGAGCCTGGCAGAACAGGAAGTTGGGGGGCATCCAGAACCCTCCCATGGCATGGCAGAGCAGCTACCTTTACCACCCCTGGAAGGGAATCTGTGCAGACTTCTAGTTATGAGGTTGCCCCACTCTGAAAAATACTGTTGGGGGTTGGGTTCTGTTCCTGGGGGTGGAAAGCATCTTGATGGGCACAGAAACCCCATGGGAGGGAGGCCGAACACAAGACAGCTGATGAGCAGGTGACCCAGCTGAACTCATCATTAGGCCTGAATGATTGTTATTCATGAGCCTGTCATTAAATGGAAAGGAACCTAGAACATACGTATATTTTTTTGAAAACAAACAAAAAGAACAAATTGCAAAGAAGTAAAATGCCAGTGTTTTCAACAAAACCTGGGGGAAATGGTGGTGCAGAGGACCAATAAATCTGTGCTAAAGATTTACCCACCGAGAGGGACAGGGCAGGGGCTGGAGCTGCAGTTCTCAAACCTGGGCGTACGTCAGTATTCCAAGGTGCAGACGTTGGTACGTGAGTGCTAACACATCAAGCCCTACCTCAGAGGAAGGGAAACTTCTGGCTGTGATGTTTGTCTACTATGCATGTTTAAAACACTTATTTTTTTAAACAAGATGAACAAATGTGCATCAGGGAAACACCTACAAAGAAAAGTTGTGTAACAATATTAATATTGTTCTAAATAGAGTAGAACCAACAGCCTGAAATAAGGTACATTTGGGCTCCTTTATCATGTCACAGATAACTGCTCTGCAGTATTTGGGGTGTGAGCATTTTTATTAACTTAAATACCTGTAATTATGCTTTAATCCCAGTCTCCTGGTTGACAAAACCAGTGTACTCCAGTGGGGAACTGGGCACTCTTATCCTCTCTGCCATGCTGAAGGGAGACTGAGTGACCATCCTATGTGGACTAAAAACCAGAAGTGTCCACTCCCTGCACCTCTTCTCTGCATTACTTCTCTCCGCTGTGCAGCGAGCTCTGGCCCTCCCGGCCTGCTGAAATGCTGCCTCACGCTGGGGCCGGGTCTCTCCTTCAGACTGCTGCTGCTACATCTCATAGCCCAGTGGGAAGCACATAAGCCTTGTGGTGTTCTGGGTATCTTTGAAGGAAAGCCTCTACTTACTCAGGGCTCCACTTGATCCTTTCAGACCTATCCCTGTCTCTCCTGAAATCCCATGCCTGATGGGAAACTCAATCAGCAACACTCTTACACTCTTTAGAGCTTAGAATTCATCCTGGGAGAACATATCTTGCTGAACAAACAGCCATCCCGAATCTTACTGACTTAAGCCAACAACCATTACTTATTACTCATGAGTCACTGTTTAGGACCAGGCCATGAGTCACTGTTTAGGGTGGTTCTGCTGGACCAGGCCAGAATAGGCTGATACTGGCGGGCTCACCCATGTTTCTGTGGGCAGCTGAGGTCTGCTAGTCTACGATGGCCTTCGCTGGGAGATCTGGCTGTCTTCATGTTCCTCATCCTCTGCAGGCTCTTTGAGTTTGTCCATGACGTGCTGATGGGGACCTAGGAGCAAGAGGGGGTGTGTGCAAGGGCTCTTGAGCTTGGGCTTGCGATTGATACAACCATACTGTGAGGTATTCCTTGGTGAAAGCCAGTCAGGTGGTGGGTGAAAGCCAGTCAGGTGAAACCCAGATTCAAAAGGTAGAGGAAATGCATCCCTCTTCTTGGTAGGGAAATCTGCAAGATCTCATTGCAAAGGAACCTGGTACAGGAGGGGTGGTCAGTCTGCATCTCTGGAAGCATCGATATTTGATTCCACCCTGGTTATGGACCAGAGTCGCTGCATTTAGTGTTGCATTTAGTGGCTGGCCCAGTTGCTCTTACACAATTCCGGGGGGTCTGTTCACATTGTAATTTTATTCCACATGGAACAAATCCTATCATTATTTCTTAAGTGCCCTTAAGATACCTGATTGGAACTGTCCAGTTAGCACGAATGTGCGTGCACGCACGCACACACACACAGTTCCCAGCGGCAGCTCAGCCTACTATAAAATTGTTTTCTGGAACACGAAAACAAAGCCTGCTCTTCTGAAATTCAGCTGACAGCCCTAACATATTATAGGCGTAAATACACGGATTCTCTTTAACTTCAGCAATTTTACATGATGGTATTAAACTTGCTTAGGCAACAGAAAACTTACCCTGTTGATCCTTTAAAATAAATATTTATAAGTTCCATTTTCAGAAAGAAATGTTCTTAAATGTCTATTGGCTGGTATTATCTACAGCTAAATGTATTCTGCAGGTAGTTTCACATTAACATTTCCAACAAATAATTCCCAAGCTTAAATATACATTTCTGGTGAAGCTGTGAGATCATTCATATAAATGAAGAGCTTTGTTACTTCCCTTTCTTATTTCAGTGAAAAAGGGGACTTTCATTAGGGCAGAGTTTTCATTTTGAAAAAATTATTCCATTAAGGTTGTTGCATTACTGGGAGAGTAGATGAGTATCTATTTCTGTACATTAAGATCCAAATTCCATGTAAGCTGCCTCCTTGAAACTAACGATGCTATTAATAGGCTTCTCCACTGTTGTGCTCAGGGTGGTGAGTAGGAGTGAGTCTGTGTCTTTAATTTACTGGGGAATATAGCACCTTTATACAACTATTATTTCTGGAAGTAACCTTTACCTTTCTGAATGATCTATTTGCGATGCGATGGATGTTACAGGTTTGAGTTAGCAGAGGTTAGAAATCACTCATTTCTGTAATATCTCTGGCAGGCGGGTTGCAAAAGCATTTATTTTGGTTCTTTAATGACCTGAACTTGAGGATTTGTTAATAATCTCAATTTTTTAACCACATTTACATGGACTAAATCTCACGGAATATATTTATAGCAAAAATTTGTTAATTTGGTCATATTCATCAGGGATCTGTGGTTATTTGGACAAGGTCTGGGAGGAGATTTATTCTTTAGTGATATCTGAAAGATGGATTAAAAAACCATAAAATGGTTTGAACCCAATTTCAAGGAGAGTGTGTGTGTCCTAAAGAACAATCTTCTCATAAGTCCTTCGAAACACCTATTTGCCTCCCAACAACATCATCAAAGTTCATCTCCCCTGAAGCTGGTGTTGGGGTGTGCTCATTATGAAGCATCCTTGCCTTTTTAATGAGGAAAGCCTTGATATGCTTGCAAGAAATAAACCCTCAGCTCTGTAAAAATATTATATAACATGGGGCTCTGCTGAACCATAGTTTATGCGTGAAGGTTAACTCAGGGAAAAAGAAAATGTTTGCATCCTATGTTTAATTACTTTCTTTTTATTCAAAATACGAGAAGGTCAGTGAGAAAATATTGCTTTGCAGCCTCTGAAATATTAATAATAGGGGATCGTGAGAAGTAGCAGCAGGATGGGGTCTGTTTTCCATGGTTGATGTTTCGAGGTCTTTCCAGAGTTTTCCGAGGGGTGTCCATGGTTTGTACATCTTTTTTGTGCCCCAGGAACACCCTGCACCAGGTGTTTACCTGTGGAAGTCACAGAGAAGCTCTCACCGGTCCCATAACATAGTGACGGCCACAGTGTTGGGTGACAAGGGCCCCTCTACCCTGGGTGATGTTGGTCCTGAGATCTGGCATGGTGCCAGACTGGAGGATGCCTCAGAGGCGGGCCTCGAGACCCCCACCTCCCACTCCCCCAAGCCAGACCCTGGTTCCAAGTCTACCTGTAAATTCAGCGTGAGACCAGAGCACCCTTTAACTTTTAGAGTTTCACTGCTCTCGCTCCCAAAGGAGAGGCTTAGACTTGATCAGGGTCTCCAGAATGTCAACACTCCATGTACATCGCCAGATTTTGACCTTGGCTGATGCCTGTCAGCATCTTCTGCTTGATAGTTCTCTGTGATTCCATAGATTATGCCTCCCTACATAAAGGTAATGAAGGAAACCTATTGCTATCTTGAGGGAAAACCAGCATCATTTGCCATAGAAGAAAACAAAAAGGATCTCCTGAGGAGCCATCAGTGATCACCACCCTCTTACCTGCCTGGCCATGCAGTGCCCTGGCACTGTGTTGGGTGCTTTCTGTAAAGGTCAGTGGCACTGGAGAGTTGAGAGGGACAGCCCAGGGGAGACTCCTGGACACAGCAAGTCATGGAAGGGAATGAAGGGGCCTCTGTCTTGCCCTTTGTGATCCGAAGTCCTTCACACTATGTCTGGGCAGCATCCGGACCTCTTCAGTGCCAGTACTTTGAGAAACATTGGCAGGGGAGTGTCCTTCCCCGCGGCAAGAGTCTATCATGATCTGACCTTACAGATCTGAGTGGTGAGATGTCCAGCAGGGCCTGGTGGCCATGGGCATCTATCCTTCACAGCTGTCACCCTCCTTTTACTGTTCTAGAAGCTTGGGTGGTATTAGCCAAGCTTCACTGGGAACACAGAGTAGCTGTTCGCCTCTTCTTCCCAATTCCTCTCATGGGCTCAGAGATGGTTGTCAAGTTACCTCTTGGATTTTAATTCTCTAAGCCAAACGATCAGGCTCTTAACGTTCTCCTCTTCCATCCTATTTCCTAGGTGTTTCTGGCTCTCTGATTTCTTTCTTTTTCTTTCTTTCTTTCTTTTTTTTTTTTGGTGCATTCAGAACTGGGGTACAGGCCAGAGACTCAAGGGTGGCGAAAGACTTCACCAGAGACAGAGTGGGGAGCAACAGGAGGATCGACAAAGTACACTGCTGAGGGGAGCAGCGGGTGGGTCAGGAGAGGTCTGCCACACCATGTGGTCACCTCCAGGGCAGGCGGGAATCGAACTCATGCAGAAGTGGTTTCAGCTTCTTAGTGCTGTGCTTTAACCCGCTGTGCCACCAGGGAAGGCCTCTGGCTCTCTGATTTGTAACACATTTCACATGCATCTTTTGGTTTCTTGCCTTCCAGTCTCAGGCTAGGGCGTAAGAATTTTCTGGAAATGGATATCTGACTCCTATCTTATTATTTCCTAATAGAGTTACTTTCATTATTTATGCATACAAGAGCTGGGGTGCAGGCCAGGGGTGCAGTGGGTGAGAGAATTACCAAGGACAGAATGGGGAGCACAGCAGAGGACCCACTGAAATCCACTGCTGAGGGAGCGGCGGGCGAGACAGTGGGGGTCCATGTGGGTAGCTCCCTGGCTGGGGATCGAACTCATGCCGCACTGGCTGGTGATAGCTTGATAATGCTGAGACTGAGTCTCTGTGCCACCAGGGAGGCCCCAACCCCTGTGCTGTTTTTGAAGCACAATCCCTAAGAGAAACACTGAGCTTCCCGCAACAGCGACCTCCTGGGTTTGTCTGCAAAGGGCTGAAGGCTGCCCAGACCTTGGATGTGGGACTAGAGGTATGTCCAGTGCGGTGCTCATCCATGTGAGCATTCTGGGCTGGCAGCACCACATCACCCGGGAGCTGGTTACTGGCACATGATCTAGACCCCACTGTGACGAGTGAGTGAGAATCTCCAAGAGTAAGCCTGCAGCTCTGAATCGATCTGTGTTTTAATAAGTTCTCCAGTCAGTGCTCAGGACCAGTCAAGTTGGAAGTTTAGCTGGTTCCACATAATCATTTAAACCTTTTTTTTGCATAAGGCTCTGACTTAAAAAAAAAAAAAAGTAGACATTTTTACATAATTAAAGAAATTTCTAGAAATTTCCCTTAAAGCATGCTGGCACCCACCTCCTGGAATCCATCTTGCCATCGGCCCCCTGTCAGTCTTGGCCTGTGATGGTCTGCACAAGAGATCCAGCATTAGTTGCCTCCTTCTTCTTCTTCTTCTTCTTCTTCTTCTTTTTATTTTATTTTAATCACACTTGCATTTTTTTGCCCAGTGGCAGAGAAAACATGAATGTTGAATACGTCTAAGCAGATTCTGCTATCAAAAGTCATCAATCTGAAGTCAGATCTAGAGGCTCATGTGATTCATGAGACATGAAAACAATTTCTCAGTGGAAGCGATTTGTTTTGCTTCAACCTCTCTGGCATGCCTAGCCCTATAAACAGTTGCATCTATGATTCCTACTCTAGAGCTCGATTTTTAAGATGTGTTTGTCTTTTCCTGCTCCTTTAACCCTGTATATCACATTTGTGACCTTGATTCCTGCTACCTGTCCAAATTCTTAGTCCTGGTCTCTTGCAGCCCACGTTGGCCCTTCGCTCTCCAGTTGCTGCGTGGTGACAGCCCACGGTCACCTTCCACTTTATTTACAACCATCTGCTTTGGGCCTCGTGTGTGGATATGTTCAGAACGTGCTATGCTACAGGGCCTGGAGGGAAAGCCTGGATGGGGAGACAGGAGAGTAGACTCTGACTTTGGACTCTGACTTACTGGGTTGTTTTGGGAATTCAATGAGAAATACCTGGAAAGTCCCTGTAACAGCTTCTGGTACATATTAAAGACCAATGGGATTTGCAAATAAAAGTTTAGTACTTGTTTATGTGTTAATAATGATAACTTTGTATTTAGCACCTGTGTTAGGCTAAGGCTGTGCTAAGTAGACATTTGAGTAAAGAGATGAACTGTCAGGCACACAGGGTCTTGTGATAAAGGGGTCTTCAGTGCCCTGGGATGCAAGGGAGGAGGTAGCTTTTGAAAGACTGGATAGCTTTCACCTTGGAAATGATGGTCTTAAATAGTGAAGACAGTAAGGATTTATAAGCAGAAAAGAGAATGAAGGGCTCAGGACTTGCTGTGCATAAATGCTCAGTGACAAAATGGACCCTGTGTGTTCTGTGGATGTTTAAAATAATGGTTCCGTGTTCCTGGAGTGTCGGCCAGAAAGAAACACAAGAGAGCAGAAGCATAGAGTAAGGAGAGAAGCATAAACAGTTTCACAAACTTGGAGAGTGAATGGAGACTTTGTCTAGAGTCAGATTAGGGTTTTGGAATGGCCAATGGACACCTGTGTCATCCAGGGAAGCTTCATTACGTCATGCTTCCTTGATGCATTGAGGAAGACCTAGCTAAAAGAAAAGAAATGAAATTTCCATGCAAAAGGACGGACAAAATTGCTTAAAGGACTAAGGTATCAGGTTTGGAAGCAGGAGAGAGCTTATTCCTCAGGCATTTCAACATGTCCAGGTTTTGCTGCGTTAGACTTTCAGCCAAGTCAATACGAAGTTTGCTATCGAAAGGAACAATTACCGGAGGGGAGCACCGTTGCCTTGGCAACACTGACAAAGATCCCGTGAAGGATTCTGGGTAGTTGGGTGAGGCTGTAGGTAAATTACCATTTAATGGACTTGCAGCTGGTAAGTTAACACCACAGAAAAACCTGGTTTGGCTTTTCCTCACTTGGACATACCTTAATTTGCTTCTGTCGGCATTTACCCCTGGGCTCTGCTCCGGGTTGGCCCTTTGGAGGCAGATGTATGTTTCCAGGGGCTTTGGCAGACAGACCAGAAAAGACATCTTGCCAATCCTAACGTCCCCTTACTAGGGAAGTAGGACGCGAGAGGCGACACAAGGAGATGCAGATCCCGCGAGAAAAAGAGACGAGGTCAGCGTGCAGGTGCTGTGGGCCCTGGCTCTGCTCTGGCCTTGGGCAAGTCCGTTGTTCTTGTTTTATCATTTGAATCTTGACTTCATCACTCATGTAGTGATGAGCACTAGTCCTTCTCCATCATGCAGTTTTAAGGATCAAATGATGTGGTACAGATGTTTTGTAAATTACGAAGTGTTCTACAAAAGAGGACGACAACTATTTAAAATGTTTCCAGTACCGAGGTTAGGTCAGTGATGTTTTGATTGGGGTGGAGTAGCCTGTTCTGCTCCCCACTCTGTCTCTGGTGAATCCTCTCACTGTCCCTGCACCTCTGGCCTGTACCCCAGTTCTGTATTAATAAATAAATAAACCTTTAAAATAAAAACTAGTTTGTAAAGTCAGAGAGTGCTATATTCCTTAAAAGGGGGTTGGAGGGACATATATATTGCTATATTCCTTAAAAGGGGGTTGGAGGGACATATATATTCTTACATTCTGAGACTGTATACTGGTGAGCGTCTCAGAGAAACAGAAGCCAAGGAGACATCTCTATCTCATATTTATCAGTATAACCAGGGGAAGTAATGGGGCGTATCTCAGACCAAGGTCTGGAAAAGATGAGATGAGATGTTCCAGTTCAACTAGTGAGACGGGGAAAATGAGCGCTAAATTCCTCCTCCACATTTTGTTCTATTTGTGTCCGTAATGGACGGATAATGCCCACACACATTGTGAAGGGCTATCTGGCTTACTGAGTCCCTGATTCCAATGTTGATCTCATCCAAGCACTATCACATACACACCCAGGAATTATGTTTAATCTGGGCACGCCTTGCCAGCCAAGTTAACACATCACAGATGGTGAAGATGAATTTGGCCCAACATTTTGGACTTCAAAGGTTTGGACTTTAAAGAAATGTACATACCCTTTGATTAAGGAATTCCTTTAAGTGAGGCAATGCTTTAGCCACAAATACGTACATGGTATTTGGAAAAAAATGGGAAATAACTGATCTTTCCAACAAGAACTGGTTATTTGAAACATGGTGGATTCTCATGTGATAGAATATGTATTGTTATTAAAGAAACAAGGGTGTTGTTAGACCATTGATCTGAACTGGAGTGATGATATTCCATTACTGGGGAAAAACACAGATTATGAGGTGTGACTCAAGCACTTAACCCCAGATAAACTTTAAATCACATGTATGTTGATATCAAAAAAGACAGGAAAGTATGCACTCACGTGTGAAAATGATGATCTCTGTGTGGTGCAATTATGAGTAATTCTTTTTTTATATTATTATTACCTTTGGTCTTTCTATCATTTGTATTACTTATATGATAAAAAAAAGTTAACTTGAACTACAAAAAGTGGCCTCACAGAGTTAATGTTTTCTAGATGATATGTAGTACTTACTATATTTTCTGGGCCTATTGATCTCTGACCTAATTTGCATGTTAATGTTAAAGAATAACATTTATTCTTACATTAGTAGGAAGCAAGAACAAAGAAGTGGGTTTGTTGAGACATTTATAAGGCACTGACTTGAGGATTCTAACACTCCTCTTGCTCTTCCAGAATAGGTTGGCTGCTGAACCTTTTGAGCTCACTGGAAATAAAACTACTCACTTTTGCTTTCTTAAAATGATCAGCTGTTGGATGGAGAAAGGGGGGTTTGTGGAAGCACTTGGTACCGGGGGGCGGGGGTGCATTATCATGGTGAGCCAACGGCACATGGCAAAGTGAGGTTCTGGAGACTCCCTCCCCTGGAGCTCAGGTTGGTTTGAGGGCAAGGAGGTGACCGACGGGGAGTAAGACTCAGAGATCACAGTTCAACCAGAGACGTTCCATTTGTATTAGTGGTGAGTTTTGGGGCCCTGCTGCTCAAGGAGGGACTGGAAACCTCTGATAGAGTTTAGCCTCCTCATTTTATGTTGGGGACCGAGGCCGGCATCTTGCGTCTGTCAGCATCTTGCGCCATAAAAAGGAAATGGAATCCGTATAGAGAAAAACATCCGGGTTGCAAAAGGCATGAGGAAAGAGTTTCCTGCCCACACCCTTCCTCCTTTTCTCTTCTCGCCCATTTTCGCCCCTCGCGAGATCAGCAGCCGGCCAAACGTGCTGTATGCCCATTGGTTCCCTTCCCTCCCGGCTTCCGCGATTGCATCATCCTCCCTCCTGTATATAAGCCGCTGTGAAACTCAATAAACTCTCTCTCTCCCGCACAATCTATTGACTCTTTTGTATGCCGGACCTGAGACCCCTAATCTCCGGCCTTGCTGGTCAAGGTCCCCCGCAATTTTAGAGCTGCAGATGAGGGCAGGATTCATTAGCCAACTGCTTTTCTGATTTCCACAAGGCTTGGTCACTGGTAAGATCATCAGTCATTTATCCAAACAATAGAACAAAGGTAGAAAATCGGTCACTTACTCATTCAAAGAATGGGTGCTTAGTCAACACAATTCCTTGCAGATCAAGTTCATTTAATTCTCTTCTCCTGAAATTCCCTTGTTCCATTTCCACCTCCTTGCCCATTGCTACTGCCCTAATTTTGACTTTTATTAGCAATTCTCTTTATTTCTCTACCAGTGTCACCCATCCCCACCCACATATGGACTGCCAAGAATAGACTTTGTGCACGTGATTTCAGTTGACAACTGCCAGTGGCCCATGGCGTGATGGGGTGGAGACCACACCCCCTAGCGCAGAACTCCTGACCCGCAGGGTCTGACTGGAATCACTCTCCAGGTGAACCATGTAGCATGGTATGATGGCTCGCCTGTCCACTCGACTAGCAGTTCCCGCCTCAATAGGTGAGCTCACAGCTCCTTTTCCCTGTCCACTCTGGAACCTGCTGAGATTTTCCGTCTCCACCCACTTGTATTTCAAGGTTCACCTCCAGTGTTCCTTCCTTTCCCAATCCTTTCTTGACTTCTCTCTTCCAGCATGTTGATGTTTTTTCTTTTTTAAAAAGAATCCTGTAAAGAACATATGACCATGACTTGTAGAAATTCTTACTACTCATCTCCTGAGACTGGAAATAGTTTCTTTTAACATAAGGGTGTATTTTTACTTAAACCTTGTATCTTTTCCACCCAGCATGGGACTTTGTACACAGTAGGCAAAGTTAATTTAATAGGAGTTAAATTAATGGAGGGGAAGTGAATTGAATTGTCCAGTATCACACAATCCCTAGGTTCGGATTACTGAGACCAGTGCTGTCCTTTCCCCAACTTCCCTCTCTTTTCATAGCAACTGGACCTGGCTTCCAGACACACACCTTGATGATCAGACATCTGCTTTCTTCCTCTACTGCAGTGGCCTTCAGTGTATTTGAAGATGAGTATCAAACCCCTGTGTTAGCGATATTCCTATCTAAACCAGTAATTGTACAAAGACGCTTGGACATGTTCCTGAGCTATGGTAGAAACTGTAGATGGTGGTTTGTACATAGCTAGATTTCTCTCTGCAGCTGGACTCTACGGCCCTGTGTGACTTCTCACTTTCATCTGGGCCACACCTCACTTGCTGGACACATCCCTATTGCTCTGGTCTCCTTATATCACTCACGTCAAGTGCAGCCCATTCGCAACCTTTTTTTAAAATTATTTTTTACTATGGTGATAGGTCACGATGACTTGGTGGTGAGAAAAGTCCACGGGGTTTACAAGCAAGAGGGAAAAAGGCATAAAATGATGTAAAAAAAAAAAACTATTACATTTAAAAAAAGGTTTATTTATTTATGCACACAGTGCTGGGGTACAGGCCAAAGGTGCAGGGAAGGTGAGAGGATTCACCAGGGACAGAGTGGGGAGCAGAACAGGCAGATGGACAAAGTACACTGCTGAGGGGAGCTGCGGGTGAGACAGGAGAGGTCTGCTGCACCATGTGGGTCACCTCCGGGGCAGGGATTTAACTCGTGCTGAAGAGGCTGCGTCTAGCTTCATAGTGCTGCGACACTTGTGCCATCGGGAAGGGCCCCATTTCACAGCCTTTTGGTTTTTCCTCCGGCAGGAAGGGTTCTTCCGCAGTTCTATCACGAGAGACCCTAACACATTAGGGCTAAGCACAAATGTCCTTAGAAAATTTCCCAATAAACTCATCCCTGCTCCAATCACCTGCTTTGCTTTATTTCTGAGTCACCTATCAGCATTTACAAACATCTTGTTTATTGACTTGTTCTCCTGCAGATGCCTCGCGTCAGTGTAGTTAGTGATAGCCCGGTGTGGCTGCATCTCAGCTGGACCTGTTATGGGGAGTGTGATGCTCCTAGTGGTCTTCTGTGTGTTTACGCACTTCATCTTTACAAAATCCCAGAGGAAAGAACTGTTTTAGCCATGTTTTAAAGATGAAGAGACTGAGCCAGAGACGCTTGGTCATTTGCCCAATATCTGACAACTGGGAAGAGGTTATGTGAAGATTTGAACCCAACTAGTCAGCTCAAAGTCAGTCTCCTTAATCACTGCAGCAAGCCTGGACGTGGAGATGCAGATTGTATGGATTCTGTTCATTGCTCTCCCCTTCATCCTAAAAGTATCGTTTATGTTCTAGAAAATGCATGAGTAAATATAGTATTCAATGTGCGGCCATATCTTGCTTTACTAGATGTTGCAGCTACCTTGGACTGGAATGAATTATGAAGAGGCAAAGTCAGCTGCTTTTTGGTTTAAGTAAAGTATTTTCATTCTGATTTTTTCAGCTAAACTTTTCTAGACACAAGCCTAAGATACTGCACCCAAAACAACAACAACAAAGACCTTTGTTTAAGCTAGTGTAATGGTAGGAAGGTTCACTATATGGGTGGGAAGACATAAAACTTCACTTGCTATGGTCCATAAAGTATCCAGAATAATTCTATGCACAGTCATTAAAGAACTCTATAAAAGGCACTGAATATTGAGACCACTCAAGCAATCTGATTGCTTAATTAAATCTCTAGAAATGTTCAATATGTGCCAATTGAAACTGTATCGCCCATAAAAAAGAGCTACGTGACCTTTTTTTTCCCTCTTCATTTTTAGTTTATAATAGCAATAACGACCTTGGCTCTGGGCATTTCCTGAAGATTAATGACTGGCTAGGCTTAATGGCCCTCAACTGCCCCGCCAGTGGACTATCAGCTCCTCCCAACTTGTCATTCACCCCCGAACAGGACCCGGCCGTATTCTGGTTTGCTAAGGAATGGCAGTGTTTGCCATGGCAAACACTGGTCCGTGAATGGTGATTTGTGGATTCTAGACAACTTTGTGACAATATTGACATCGTTGATGAAAACAGGGTCTAACCAACCTCACAGGTGAACTTAGATACACTTGCTGTATACACAGGAGCTTGGCTCCCCCAATTCCCACAGCAGCGAGAGGGCTTCACGATGCTTGTTTGGGGTTTTCTGCTGCTAAGGTTTTGTTTCTTTGTCTCCTGCAGGAGACTTTCTTAAGTCAGTCTGTGAACCTAAAAATGACTCAAAATCGTGGAAGCAACTTCTTTTGAAGTCAGAGGCAGTTATGAACCGCAGCTAAGGAAGTAATTCAGGATCTATTGCAAGTACAAATATATCATGGCCTCTCTACCAGCCCCATGGGGCTGCCTCTCTTCCAGGAACCCCACCACTTGTACAGTTGTATTTCCCCTTTCCTTGCTTCCTGATTGCCAACAAAGATTAACCAAAAACCAAGAGACAAAAATCACTCTCCTACTCCAGAATGGCATTGTGGCAAATATTAAGCTGCTCTTCTAGTTCCAATCCATCTCCTGACAAGTCACAGCTTTGGAAGCCTGATTATTTGTGTCTTGATGAACTACTTTATCTACAGTAAAAACGAAATGGGCACAGGGCATTTGAATAGTGCTTTGGAGTTTATGATTGCTCTCTAAGGTACAAGATCAATCTCACTTTATGAAGAGAGTTTGAGAGGTCAAAGGACTTGTCCAGGATCAAATATGCTATAAGCCGGAATATAGTCCAGACTTTCTGACTTTCAACTCAATCTCTTTCTCAGTTCTTTCAATTTCCCATCTTTTTTAGCTTGTTACTCACTTTGTTATCACATAAGTAGTTTTTTCCTACATGTATTAGAGCAGGGGAGGGGTCTTCAACAATGCCAGTTACTACTATTTAGTGAGTGTTAGCTATGGGCACATAATTCACATTTATCGTTTTATTTTCTCTTTCCACTCAATGAGGCAGGACCTGCCATTGTTCACAGAGGAGGAAACTAGTTCTCAGAGGTCACGTGTCCTTTTGCAGTGCTTGTTGTGTAGCTTAGACTTCGAACCCATGTGAGTCTGGCTTTCTGCTCTGCCACTCAAGGGCCCTTGTTCTCTGTGGGACTTTTATGGTTTGGAAATTTCTTCTGTTGCACAGCATTGAATATGGCTGTTCAGTGAACCAAGAATAAAATCTCTGAGAGTTCTAGACAAATAATGCCACTGACTGACCAAGATGGTGGCCGATGTGTGATTTCCTCAGTGGTGTTGTGGGGTCGGCCTTGAACATGACAGAAATACTCTGACAAATATCTTCTCATTTTAATTTCCACAAGTCTGCAATCAAGTGATACCTCTAAAGAAGAGGCTATTGGGTGTCCTGTCACTGGACATGTGTCTGTAAAAGTGATTGCTAGGCTCAAATCGAATGGATGTATTTTATACCTTCACAAGTCTATCAGGGACTAGAGAAACATTGACTCTGTCCCTGTCATTTTGGATAGTAAGGAAACTATAGTCCAGGAAGGTTGGCTGAATTGTTCAAACTTGTGAAGCAAGTGTCGGCTCCATTTTGTTTTCTCGAGCCGCGTCCTTGAGGGGGGGTCACCAAGGACACATATTAGCTCCCTGCCAGGTGTCATCCCAGAGAGGGGGGGAAAAGATGGCCCCAGGGCCTCTCCCCAGGAATGGGATGTGAATAAGGAGGAGATTCGGGTCTTGATTATGGCAATATCAGTCATCCCATAATCTACTGACCGTGTGACTGCTGTGGCAGCGAAGCTCATGTCTTCCTTTACCTGAATCCTAGCCTACCAGGTGGGATCACCTTCTTGACATACTCAGCAGAGAGTGCCAGTCACACACACACACACATACAGATACACACACACACACGTGCGCGCATGCACATACCTACACATGCCTCTGTTAGTCAGGAATTTTTCCTTTCAACCTGATGAATCGAGGTGGGATAAGAGCCAGGTGTTAACATGTCTGTCACATAATTCCAGGCTAAAATCAGCTCCAGACACCCCCACCCCCCTCTGCCTCCTTCCTTTCCTTTCCTCAGAGCTTGACTCTAGTGACAATCTTCTGCAGAGGGATAGGAAAAAAAAGGGGTCACTACTTCTTTTGAAGGCCCCACTGCCTCCTCCTCCCTCCTCTGCCTGTCTCATCTCTTTCTGTTTCATTCCACTTTGGTCCCACGGGGCCATTTTGTACTTCAGGTGTCCTTGATAGAGATCAGAGCTCCCCCTTAAGGTTAAAGCGAGAAAGGTGGGGATATGGTCAAAAGTACATACCAGCAGGGATTGAAGAAAATCTTGAGAAATAAGATTGCTCCTGCCGTTTTCAGGTTGTTCATTTATATGATGTTATTACATAGCCTCAGGAGAACACAAAAACAAAACCAAACAAAAACAAAATAAAAAAAAAAAGCACCCAGCAACTCCAGAGTCCATGGAAATTTATTTTCTTAGGAAAGCTTTCTCCTCTGGCTCCTCATGCTACAGAACTTGATTTGCTATCAATATTTAAAATGAAAATAAAGTAGTTCTTAAAAAATGAAGATCACTTAAAACATAGTGCTACTTGAATGTCAAGAAGCCATTATGTTTAATAGCATTTTTTAAACTATTAAAGTTGAGTGGTTACTTTTTATTTTGCATTTAGTCACTCATGGGAGACATTTATTTAGTCTTATATGCTACAAATAGTGATGCTGTTAGTAGAGAGATTCTCATTTTGAATAATGGTCTCATTTATATAATATCTCTTAGTACAATATATTCATATCTTACAGAGGAAGGAAAATGTACGAACTCTGAGGAGAGTGGAAATACTGTGAAATGTATGCCCATAAAGCTGTAGAATTATGAATTCAAGAAATGTGATAATTGGTTTGCGTTGGTTGGTCAAGTGGTGTAGATATATCTAACCTCTTTTGGGGGAAGGGGTAAAAGGAATGCAAAGAAAAAGATGTTCATCGCTTTTTGTCCACAGGCTTAGGATACAATACCACCAGCCCGCTTGCACGCCAAATTCTAAAAGCACAAGAGGGCATTTTTACGAGGCAAAGTTTGTACCCCTAGATCTTATTTTATGAACATTTTTGAAGTTGCCTTCCTGCTTTTACACGGACAGCCTGCCAACCTCTTTCTAAAGAAAAACTTAATGATTCTGTCAAAATTGTGCAACTTCACTTTACAGTTTCAGTCTCACCAGACGCATGGATCTCTCTTGATGTGAGATCTAAACCAGAAAATGACTAACTCTGGGCAAAAATGACAGTACCTTTTGTATTTCCATTCCCCCCCAAACTACAAATAAAAAAATGGGGATGCATGGGGAGCACAGAAGAGAGATTAGATGCGGGCTGTCCGGGGGGTGGAAAGCTCCAGGCAGAGACAGCATGTGCTCTCGGCTCACTGGCTACCACAGGGTTAATGTGGAGCGTTCGAGTCATGGTTCTCATGTGAGTGATGACCTTCCGAGAAAATACCACGTACTGGGTGCCGACTGTATATCATGTATTATGTTCCCTGCTTACCAACTGTATCAATTATGATTCTTTTGGGCGTAAGTGACAGAAAAATCAAGTAAATTGTGAATCAGCCCAGAATTCAAACAACATCCCCAAAAGTCAGTTTCTTGTCATTTCTCATCTTCCTCGGTGTTTTCAGATATAATCATGTACCTAGAACAGTTTTCAGCCTCAGCAAGACTGACGTGGGCACAGAAAGGCTTCCTGTGCATTGCAGGATGTTTAACGACACCTCTGGTCTCTATCCACTGGATGTGAAGAGTGAACCCCCTACCTACTTTTAGAAATAACTAATGCAACCAAGAATGTTCCAGATAGTGCTAAATGTCCCCATGTGGGAGGCAGCACCCCCCTCTTCCATGAGAACTGCTAGGAGAAACGAAGATAGCTGCCAGCTACTTCTGAACACATAGCCCCGAATTCAAGCCTAGTAGGAAAAGTAGCTCAGCTTCAGCCTTCCTGGGGAGACCAGTCTGTGCTTCAGTCCTCTTGGGCCGCCCCAGGAACAGACACCTGAAGTCATCCTGAAGAGATCTGAGTGCCAGGCCCAGGTCATGTGCTTCACCCTGGGAGTGGGAACACCAGCTGGAGGAGCATTGGGTGGGGAAAGATTCTCCAAGGACATCATGTGTGAACACTGGATGAGACAAAATGTAAACGTCTCTTGCAGAAAAACGATCTCTGTGGCACAGAGAGAATAAGCAATTAGCCGTGGCCACACAGTTGATGAGTGGCCTGGGTGGCTGGATTCACAATCGCTTTATTATCTGATACAAACTAAGTGGGTCATGAGTAAAACACATTAACAGAGAACCTGCCTGTTCTTCTGCCATATTAGAATTGTCAAGCGCCAACAAGTTCCTTCCTGTGCCTTCCTGAGGCTCCAAAATGGGTCACTGCCTTAGGGGAGAAGGATGGATGTCTGAACTAGCTTGATTTACATAACAAAACATATTTCTTCCTGGGTATAGTATCATAAGTGTTCAAACAATGTATTTCAGATAATGCTGTTTTTGTATTAGCACCTATTTCTGGCTCATTATGAGTTAAAGTGGATTTTTTATGAGTTTGGGACTCCAGCCACAATAGATGAAGCCATTCTGACTGGATGCCAAACCATCAGCTCCCAGTGATGATCTTGAGCAAATTCCCTTTCTAAGCTGCCCGGGCCAGGGAATGACACAGTATGTTCAGGTTATTCATTTCTTCTGGGAGACTTGAAGTATTTGTTCAAAGTTTCAACCTTCTGGTTGAATTTCTAATAATAATGAAATCTACACAAGTTCCTGTGTTACAGACCAGAAATGACCCGAATCTGAGAATATATGAAGCAATGGAAACTTGTACACTGAGCTTGAGGGATTTACCTGTCACAAACCATCTATATTCCCATTTTTAATCAAAGGTCTTTGTTAATCATATCTGGACAGGTTATGAGTCACTATATCTTAAGAGATTTCAACTCAATATTGAGCTCCAAGTTGATTTACTTACATTAGGTAGAAGAAACATAATTGTTTTTAGTGGGGAGATGCATTTGCTTCATTTTAAAGCTGCCCAAATCCATGAAAGTAGAGCTCTCCACTCTCCCCAAGGAGGGGACCCTGGTGCTTGTTGCAAAATTTTCTTACTTGCCGCTCACCAGTGTGTTCAGCCATTTCACAAGCCCTCCTTTCGACGGGCTGCCATTTTATAACTCTGCTATGTGGTCCTCATCCCTGCAGATACTCATTTGCATAGCATGGTGTTCATTATTGGGGGCCATCCATGGCTTACGTCTTGTGACCGTTTAGCCCACACAAGGAGGCTCTGCTAAGCTCTTCTCTTTAAGATATAATGTGGGGAGATCTATTTGAAACAAGGTGAAGAGCATGACTGCAGGAATTTTTACTTTTACAAACTGGTACCTTTGAAAACACATTCATATCAAGAGCATTCAAAAATTGTAGAAAACAGCTGCACAGAATCTTGAGAGAAAAATAGCTTTGACTCTCTCTAATTTTTGCACTGTTTAAGGACTGCACCGAAGGAATTTGAAATCAAGATGATTGACATCACTAAGCTTTTTTTTATGCTACACACATGGTCTTTTTTAAAAAGAGTACTCTGCGCGCAAAACATAATTGCTCTCTGCTTCTGCAAAGGTTTCCCTTCAATAGAACTGCATTTTCGTGATATAACTGATTAAAATAAATTAAATGAGCCACTCACTTATTCTTCCAGTTTGCAAACTTTGAAATTTTTAACAGGGTTTTTATGCAGACATACATTGTGCAACTCTACATAGTATTTAGTAAAGTGTATTAAGTGCACTTTGGAATCATAGATAACAATGTGCTTCTATCAAGAGAAAAGATGAAAAAATGTCCAGCCCAGGGACCAGCAGGCCAAAGCTCTTTGGACATCTGGCAGATGAAATTTCAAGGTGACGTGATCTTTTGGTTCTGTCTAGGTCCTCTCCTAGATGGCAACCACCATGGAGTGGGGTGGGGGGGGGAATTATACATTTCTTCCATTTTCTACATCATGATTTGGTAAACATTGATGAAGGAGAAACAAAGTTCTTGAGCTGTCTCTTCCACCATCACTAGATTTACTCTTTCAAGTGAGGAAAGATTTGTGTCTCTGTGTATATGTATATACGCAGGCGTGCATTATGTGTAAACTATACATAGTTCTACAGACATAAACAACATTATATTACATTTTGTCCATCTGTATATAGTGCAAAGATAAGGTTGTTTGAAGACTCCTTATAAAGAAATAACAACCAGGCTTTCTCGTGATTTATGTCACTTATGAACACATGTATTATTTTAGTGGTAAATCGATGTCACTTGCACTCCAGAAAATACATCTGAGTTTATAAAAATGTTGCAAAATAATAGCTACTTGGCTTAACATAACTTATTGAGTAGCTGGGAGTTGCTTAAAAAAAAAATTGATGCATTGATCAATTGAAGGCTGCAGAACGTCTATAAAACCAAAATGGGAAGGAAGAGAGAGAATAGAAATCCGAGTGGAAGAGAGAGTAACCAAAGAAATAGCAGAAATAATCTACTCATTTTCAGTTCTCTTTCTTAAATTGGACCCTGTCTCACTGTGTCTGTTGTCACCAGGTGTTATAAACCTTAAATATGTGCATTGCTGGTTTTTCTTCTCTGAGAAATTTTGGGGGAGTTAAGGAGAACAAGCTAGTCAAGTCTTTAAATATTCTGATCAGGTTTCCTCCAGGGTCTTGCTGCTGGAAGAATGTCTTCTGGGTAAATTTCCACTCTCTCAGCGGGGAGTGTTTTGCATGAACCGACTCCCAGGAGAAAATGTTATTCCATAGAACAAAGCCCAGGCAGTGACTCATATGAAACTGACCAGGATGGGATTGGGGGCGGTGGGGGAGGGGCAACATTGACTTGGAGGGAGGGGCAGGGTTGAGGACGCAATTTACTTTCTAAAAACTGGCTCTGGCTTTCTGGGAAATGAAAAACCTCTGGAGTCTCAGTGTTTTCCAGTGGTACTTTTATATAAAAAGTATTTGCAATGTGTCATAAGGATTTTCTAGGATGAAATGAAGAATCTCAGTCAAGGGAAGAAAACCAAGACTCTTCCTTAGGAAAAGTAAGGAAACTGTCTTTCTCACCTATAGCTGCTAGTCATATCAGCTATAATTGATAGGCTGGACACAGCTAATTTAATAAAGCCATTTACTGCTCACCACCAGAAACCAGACTTTAAAAGATAGTGATTTTAAAGGGGGGCCATTTCTTGCCTGCATTTGCCGTATGATCCACCTGAAGATGGATTCTTCCCAGTAAAACAACTTGCATCTCAATCACCTTGCTTTTCTACAAAGGTTAGACATGCACACCTATCACTGCCCTGAGGTGATGGTGTTGTTCAGAGGCTGCTGCTTGATCAAACGATACAGTTCTGCAATTTGATCCTTTTAATTATCTTTTTTATTATTGCAACATGCACGGGTCCTAAACTTCCGCGGATTTATTGATAAGGGCGTCTTCCACTTGGACCGCCTCATTTTATGCCTGTTTTTATAATGGTTTCTAACTAATAAAATGTTATCTTATTCATTTTGTGTCTGTGTCATAAATCAGAAGCTGTCCCCTTCTTCAGCCATGCAGATACGGGTGCGCGGGTAGAGAGATTGTTTCTGTGTGTTGAAGTGATGACGTCTTCTGCATACAAATAGAAATTAGTACAAGAGCATTTCATTAAGGAAAGTATCGCTGTTTCTGCATGACCTAGGGAAAATTAATATTCTCAATACCAAGTCATGTGACTTGGGGTTTTTGCCTCTTTCCAGCAAACGAAGCTGTGAAAAGATGTCTGGAATGAAGCCTAGCTTTCTTCTCTGTTCCTACAAGCAATATTATTCCCTTGCTGTAGGGAATAGATAGGATGGAAAACATAGAGTGGGCATTTTTTTTTTTTAGTTTAAGACCCTGGATGTTATGTTGACCCAACAGATATTTGGTAAGCCCTTAGTATGTGTTAGAGACCGTGATAGGTACCAAGGTGAATAAGTGATACAGTCCCTGTCCCCACTCAGCTTATATTTTAAGGGAAAATAGATATCGAATGAAAGATTGCATCAATGAATGTTTAAACTGTGATCACAGTTGGGAAGGACAGGCTCAGAAGCTGAGAGAGTAAGAATCCACGCACTGCTTATTTTCCAGGAGCTGGGTCTGTCCTGCTGCCCATCTCACCTGGCCAAGGGCAGGAGGGAAGACGACCTGAGCTGACAGTCTCCCAGCGCCCCTGATGGCGATGCCGGGAACTGCAGCTCCAGTCGCGACTGCGCTGAGGGAGTGCGGGAGTGGTCAGGTTACAGCGGGTTCTCACTGGCGCTACAGCGAGGGCTTACCAGACACCGCGCGGCATAGCCAAGGCAAGAAGCCATGCTTTCAGAGACGCGAAGAATTCTGGGAGGTGAGGGCGTGGGGTATAGAGTGACTGGAGATAAGCCTGGAAATGCAGGTTGAATGTGGCAGCGGAGGCTGTGTGCCTCGCCAAGGCGTTTGAACTTCCTTCTGAAGTTGTAGGGATCCATTCTGAAGAGGACGGGTGATAGTAGACAGTCGGTTGCTACAGAGCATCTACCCTGACTATTTCTCCATTCTCATAGGACCCCAATTTTTATTTCGGGTGTAAAAGGAAATGTAAAAAGGCATCTACCGTTGGGTGCAGGCTGGATCCTGTTAAGGTTATCCACCCCCCACCCCCTTCATTTCCTCAGATCTGGTTGGGTTGGGCACTTTGGCCAAAGTCAGTGAACTCACATTTTCACTTCTGGTAGCGGGATTGGTTCAGGAACGGGCAAAGGACTCATTCCTGCCAATTACATGAAAAGAGGGTTCTCTAGAGGAATTCTGGGTAAGACTTTTCTTCTCGAGACATACATTGAAAAGGATGCCCTCTCTTTCTATCTATGCCCTTCCTTTCTATGTGCTAATGTAAAGCCCTGATTGCTATAGCAAGTGTGTTCCCTGAAATGAACACACTCACCCCAAGTTAGGTGCAGGCTGTTTGGGTTTGTATCTTAGCTATGTCCCCTATCTGCCTGTGGTCCTAGACAAAGCAGCTCTCTAAGCTACAGTGTTCATCATGGAGAGGATAACGCTACTGATGTCTGGAGAGCACTTGCATCATGGTAAATGCTAAATAAATAGTTATTTTATGCATTTGTCAGATCTTAACTGAGAGTCCACTATGGGCCAAGAACCGCGTAGAAATGATGCTAGAAAGTGAGCAAGAAAGACCTGGCTCTTGCCCATGAGGAATTTGCCAAGCGAATTTGTCTTTTTCAAGTACTTCATATCCACATTGCTGTTAGTGCTTGGTTCGCTTTGATATCTGTCCAGTGATGCCTATCATGGTGGCTGATAGGTAGCTGATACTCATGTATGATTGTGTAAAGGAAAGGCTGAAACCACATTCACCATATATCTGAAAAAGGACTAATCAGGCCACTGTGACAATGTTAGTGGAGACAGTGTGGTTTAGCGGTTAGAGACACTAGTGTTGCCTTCAAACAGGCTTACTTTGAGTGCTGGAGTGATGTTTACTAGCTGTGTAGGCCTGGGTGAGTTGTACCCTCCTTGCCTCTAGCATGAAGACAACAACACATCTCATGAGGGGCGCTAGGAGGTGAAAGATCCTGTGTGTTGTCCAGAAGGAAAGTAGTTGCTCAATAAATTCTAGTTATTTGGATATTTAATTTACATGACACCTGTTTTGCATTGGTTGGGACATTTTATTTTGCTGATGTTATGGGCTCCTGCCATTTGGGCAGCCTGAGTCCTGAACACTTTGTGGTTAGAGCAAAAATCCAAGGAGAAGTTATTTTCAGTATCCACCAGCTCATAACTTCATATGGCACCCCAAAATGAACGTGACAGGATTTCTATTCATGAGAAAATTATAAAAGAGACAGGACTAGTCAGACGTTATTGATGGCTGCCACTGTGCTAGAATCAGAGTTTATAAGTAGAGGGATATGTGACAGAGCAGATGATCCCCAGGTGGGGATCGACACCTGGTCTGGGGAGGGGTGGGGCAGGGTGCTGACTGCCCATAGTCTCCTCTAGTGCCTCACACGCCCAGTCCTTTAGGCTTCAAATCCTCCTTTGAACAGCCTTGTCCCCTCCTATAAATTTTTCTCCTATTTTACGTCAACTGGAGCTGACTCTGGTTGTTTGCAACAAATGGCCCCGGTAGAACAACAAATATTAGACATAGAACAACAAATAAACAATGAATTTAAGTTTTACACTTTTGTGGAATTGATGGAGTGCCTCATGAGCTACTGAAGTTTATTTGTGTTATTAAAAAGTAGACCTGAAAAAAATCAATATGTCCTCCTCTCTGTTACTCTTCCTAAACCATTCAAAACCAGATATCCAGCTGTGAAGCTACCATAAAAAACTTTATCTTTCTTGAGCTTGGCTAACGTCCAGACTTGAACCTGCTCGGCTAATGCGATTTTCAACGTGTCGCCCTAGTTCATGGTGTTCTTCACTGTCTGTGTAACTCAAGAAAATGTTGACTGCAAGCTCACCCATGAAGGCAATCCTTTAAATCTGAACCCTGCCCAGGCACTTACTGGCTCTTGTTTATGGCAGAGGCTTTATGATAGATACAGTCTGGAAATGGTGATCTTTTTATCAACAGTATTTAGAGGATTTGTAGGTAAAGTATTTATTTTCTATCCTGAAGATAGTTTTAATACGGGGCTCTGTAAGGATAAACCTGGAGTTTAGAACATTTCTTCCATGCTAATGTTTTCAGGCAAGACGAACTTTCTACCATCATGATGTGTAGGTGTGCTCAATGACACACAAAACAAATACAGAGATGAGATTATGGGCCGAAATTTGAGCGAGTTTAGAGATTATAGAGAGCAGCTTTTTCATGCATGCTGATTTTAATCCATGGGTGGGTTTGCTTGGAGACTTAGGAAGTTGCATCCAAACTCAGTGGCAAGAATGCTGTGATGGATGACAACGTCCATCATAGGAGCGGACGTGGGGGATGGAGGCCCACGTGCCAATTACTTGAACTCTCAGCTAGTCGAATCCCTCATCTCTCTGGTGACGAACAGAAACCCAGAAGGAGGCTGGCATTGCATGAGGTCCAGGTGTTCTATTTCTCAGACAAATGCTGTTCCTCAATGATTTTTCATAGATTTAGTTTCTAGCTCCATGGCCACACCTCCCTACATTCCAGTTTGTTGAGGGGTTGGTAGGGCTTCCTGAAATGGTGGCGGTGGAGTCAAGACGCAGCTGGATTCGAGTTCTAGGTCATCTGTTTCCTTGAATCTCTGAAACTTCTCTTCCCCATCCTAAACAAGATGCATCATAGTTCACTCCCATTGGGTTGTAAAGGTTCACATGCTCATTTCACAAATAGTTGCTGTGATGCATTGAAGATCGAAAAGGAACAAAACAGGCCAAACCCTTTGCCTTCATGACACTAACTCCCTAATGGATTAAATGAGATTTTATGTGTGTGTGTACATTCATGGATACCATGGATGTCTGACGTAATAGTCATCAGCTCCCTTCAACCCTTGCTGGTCCTTAATTTTATCCACTGGTGAGCTCTGTTGAGGGCAGCTGGGCCTGACAATACCTTCCTGATTACGGACACAAAATAAATTTGGTCAAGAACAGTTCAGGTTCACAAATCTTTCAGGGCTGCTTCTTTGGGTCTGGAGTCCTCCCTGACTGAAGGGCTCATTGCTGGAGTTCAGAAGTAGCCACAGACCTCTGCTGTCCTCTCTGTAAGTGTTGTGTACAGCCAGGGCTGCCCTCTCCTGCATATCATCCACACACTAGACATTGATTTCTTTCTCTCCTACTGATTTCCTCTTCTCTTCCCTTCCCCTTTCTCCCAGCCCACAACCCCCCCCCCCACATACCCAGAGCACAGAGCAAGAGGGGGAATGAAACTCATGAAGGATAAAACCTGTCAGTTCTCAGAAAACAACCCTCTCTCCCTCCCTCCCTCCCCCTTCCTCTCTCTCACTTGCAGAGGGAGGGTGGACTCTAATATCTAGCTGCTTGTATCTCCCTGTTGAGCTTTAATGGGCTTCTATTCAGAACAGAAGTAAGAGTAGCAGCCTCCCACACACCCTTATCTGTCTGGTAGTTGTGATTTGTGCCCTCCTTTCAATTCCCTTCTTGTAAACTTTAGGAAAATCAAAAGTAGCTATTCATCAAGAAGAGACTAGGTAGTTAGCAAATGGATTCAGTTCATTATTTTTAAAAAATACATATTTATACATACAAGGACTGGGGTACAGTGGTACAGGCCAGAGGTGGGGAGCAGTGGGGTGAGAGGATTTACCAGAGACAGAGTGGGGACCAGAACAGGCAGATGAACTGAAACACACTGCTGAGGGGAGCAGCGGGCGGCTCAGGAGAGGTCTGCTGCTTCCTGTGGGTCAGCTCCCTGGCAGGGAATCGAACGCGTGCTGCCGTGACTGAGGATGGCTTAGTAGTGCTGTGCTTTAACTCGTTGTGCTACCAGGGAGGGCCCTGGATTCAGTTCTTGCTGGAAAAAAAAAAAAAAGCCTAAATGCAGTGAATTAAATGTTAAAAGATTCCAGTGGATGATTCCTAGAATCTGCAGAAATAGATATTTATAGAACCAGCTGGGAAATATGATTCAGAGTTGCTCCTGATAATACGACCCAGACTCTGTCTCCATCCCCCTTCCATTTGATTATTTCCCCCAGGTGGCCTACATGCTCACAACATAACCAAGAGCCAGATGCCAAGGGAAGGTTTGGTTCCCTCTCTTTCCTGCTGGGTTTTGGGCGTGCCATGGAAAACAGTGCTGTGGAAAATTCTCTTGCGTTCTGTTACCTACAGTTCCCAGTACAAGAGAAGCCAACTGGAAAAATTAGATTTCTGTTCCAGAGATATGTATAGAGTTTTGTTTTCTCCATTGCAAAGATGATGATGCTTGTGGTAAGTAAGAGTTGGCAGAGGTCTCCTGGGCCAGGAGGAGTTGATGTGATTCTCGGCGCTGCTTTTACATTTGTTTTTTACCCTCCAGTTGTGTCAGCAAAGAAAATAGCAGGGGAGATCTCTTTAACACACCCCAAATCTTGCATAGGTGGAAAACTTAATAAACTCTCAGTGTTCTACTGCCATCGGCATATTTTGAACCCTGGAGTGATCTTGAGAAAGAAGTTGGGTAGAATTATTTTCCTTATTTTGTAACTGAGGAAACAAGCCACAGCAGAGCAACGCACCTTGCTCATGGTCACAGAGTACGAGGGGGCATGATTGGAACCCACATGTTTGCAGCTACATCGGATCTCGTTTAACCTCCACATCCTGCTGCTGGTCCTGTTCGTACAGGGGTGGAGGAGCCTCCAAGTTCTTCTTAGAGTTGATAGAATAACCAGATCCTATCTTGGGTGTTTGCCATCCAAATGAAAGACTCAAAGTCTGCAACAGTTCACCAGTGCCTAAAGCTGGACCGAATATAAACTCTGGTGTGTTCACTAGTCTCCTCTCCACAAAGAGAACAGGAAACTCGAGCTTCAAGCTACATCCTGAGCAGAAGACCAGGCTCTTCCATTCTCAAACTGGCATTGCCTCCAGTCAACTTCTTGGAACTACAGCTCATCACTTCAAAAGTTGGGATTAAATCGTCTACCTCATGGGTTGTCGTGATAACTAGGGAAGAAAACTAATGTGAAAATGCTTTGCCAAGGAGAAAGTACTGCATAAATGTAATTTATTCATGTATTACAAAGCAGTTACTGTGAGTCAGACTCTGTTTCAAAAGCTTTACAAATATTAGCTCAGTAATCTTCACACTAACCCTATGAGGTAAGTTTTATAATAATAATCATCTGAATTTTACAGATGGAGAAACTGCTTGTTTGTGTCACTCAACTGGCTAAGTCGATCTGGAACATGAGCCCAGGCAACTGGCACCAGAGCAGAGTCTGGTCTCTGCTTAGTTGCTGCCTGTGAGATGTGAGAATTGATACTCTAGTTAGAGATGTGGCTAGGTTGGTGTCAGACCTAAAAGGCCAAACAGATCTTACATTTTTCTCTTAAAAACAAAAGCTTGTTGTGGCCCTCCCTGGTGGCGCAGCGGGTTAAAGCACTGCACTGAGAAGCTAAAGCCACTTCCGCATGAGTTCGAT
>NW_004567113.1:51356325-51358505 GCF_000260355.1 Condylura cristata
AATTAAAAAAGCTTGTGGAAAATAAAATGAGATTAAGCAAGGAGTGAGTCAAGGATATTGCAGATAAAAGCAGAAATTAATAAATTAGACATGATACTGTAAGAGCTGATTTTTTTGGGAAAGAACCATCCAGAAGATAACTTTCTGAAGTTTAAGCAGAGCAAGAGAAAGCAGAAGCACAACCACAAGGAAAAAGGATCGCAGATAAGGAGGAAGCAGGAAATGTTGAAGAGTACATGATCTATAATTCTAGAGGAAGGTGTGTGAACACAATGTTCTGAGGTCATTTTCTCAGTTAATTTTGGTAACATATTTCCCTAAGAAATTGATCTACATATAAATTTTCACACCTTGGTGTAAAAATGCAATGTAATTCTTAACTACAAAACTTAAGGGTATTTCTCTGAATGTGAATATGCCCACGATCATTACCATATTTCAGCCTTGTTTGACAATAAGATAAGGAAAAGTAATGGAATAGAATTTTTCAGAGGAGACAAAACTATTTGTGATGATGCTGTTAACACTGTGAGAATTCAAGCTAAGAACCAAATTAATAAGAACCAAGCAAGATAGCAGATTATAAAATAAAGACCCAAAATAGAGGCTTCCTGAATTTTAGCAATGATTCATTTTGAAAAGACCATTCAAAATGTAGGTAATTATGAATAAATACAAAATGTGCTCAGTAAATATTTGTTTACTACTAAACTACAAAAGCAACGTGTAAAAAATGTGAACCCCTTCTTTTATTTTAGTGACCTCAGAAAATCACCGCTCAGGTCTGCCTCAGAGTCTTGACATCTGGTGCCTGCCCTCACCTCTCTGGGCTCCAGGTCAAGCCTCCGCATGAAGGCCACACCCCCAGGGCTGCTCCAGCCAATCAGCTGGTGCGAGTGAGTGCTGGCCCGTGCGTGCGCCATCACATTCACTAGGTGCTGGAATACTATAAAGTGAAATCCGTGCCCTGAAGCTCCTCGCCCCTCAGAATGAGCCTTTCCCAGCAGGAAAAGGCGCCTAACGTTTCCTGCTATTTCTGTTTTCTTGCACAGGCTCACCCCAACTTCACCCAGTAAGTCTCTCATGTGGCTGGTGGAATGTGCCCCAAGGAGGAGCTGATTAGGAACCACCGCCACCATTTCATGTGGCCTCTCCCAACTAACCTTTGTCCTACTTAACTCTTACTACTATTTAATGCACTATTCCCTCGCACTTGTTTATGGTCTTTTTCTTCTCCTGCCAGAATGTCTGTTCCACGAGGGCAAGGAATCTGCTTATTCTTATTGTTTCCCCAGTATCTGGGTTCATTCCTGACTCATAGTAAGTGCTCAATAAATATTTGCTGAACGAATTCATGAAGGAAAAGGCAAAAACTGAGAATTGAAGAATGCTTCTAGAAAAGAAGATTCCCATGAAATTTTGAAAAATTCCACTTGAAAAAAAGAAATACTTAAAAATAAGCAAGAAGCATGTCCCATCCTTTCTCCCAATAAAAAGAAGCAATGTGTGATAGGTGATATTGAAGAGTGTACAGACAGTAATAAAGCAGCCTGATGACAACTTGGACAGAGACAGGTTGGTGAACTGAAAACTTAACATAAAAGTAAAGAGGCATTTAAGATTTGTGTGGAAGCCTGGATTATCCAATAAGTGATGTTAACAAGTTAAGAAGTCCAATAAGTGATACTAGGAAAATCATTCACTTGGGTAAAAATAGATCTGTTCTTTATGCTATATACAACTTCTGTATCATGTGGATCAAATATTTAAATGTAAAAACAAAATTCATAAAGTACTAGAAAATCCATGAATATGTTTGAGGAATGAAGGAGAAATAGAGAAGAAAGAAAAAATACTAATAGATAACATGAAAAAGAAAACCACCAGTATACATTAAAAAATATAATTACAGTGGAATATTTACAATCTAATTAATGGTTCAAAAATATAATCAATGGTATTATAAAGATTAATTTTTAAGGAATGTATCATTGTTTCACTAATATCAATAGTTCTTTACAAATGAAGGGATTTAAGAAATTGATAAAAATGATCAAAAAATACTCACAAAACAGGAAATACAAGTAAACTTTATGAAAATACCTTTACCTTATAGAATTGCAATTAAAAACTAAGTTGCCATTTTCACCTTTAAAAATATATAGATTATTGGGCCCTCC
>NW_004567113.1:51359540-51364417 GCF_000260355.1 Condylura cristata
AGAGACAGAGTGGGGAGCAGAACAGGCCGGCTGACAAAGTCCACTGCTGCAGGGAGCAGCGGGCCAGTCAGGAGGGGTCTGCCGCACCATGTGGGTCACCTCAAGGGTGGGGATCGAACTCATGCTGAAGTGACTTTAGCTTCTCAGAGCTGTGCTTTAACCCACTGCACCACCAGGAAGGGCCCTGTATTGTTAAGATTTTAACATGGCAAGGCAATTTTGTAAAAATTGTGTGTGTATGTATAGGTAAAGAGATAACAGATACATATAAGGAGTCACCAAGGAACAGCTTGGTGGTGAGACTGAATGACTTATACTTTCTCCATTTCTCCTATCTGCATTTTCTAAATTTTCTACAATGTTATTGTAAGAAGTCAAGTTCCAACAGTAATAAGAATTTGTGGGATATATTTTCTTTTCCTCAGTAAATATACATAAGGTGTCTACAACTATTTGAAACCCAAATTTTATGAGTCTAGGCAAGTAAAATTCTTTCAATTTTTCCCTTTTTCTTTTTTTGATTATTCCCATCTCTGTACTACTTTACTCAAATCCTTAAGTAGAAGAAATTGTTAAACTTTGTTTGAGATGATTGTCTTTAATTTCCATTCTATTCCAATAAGATGGTGCTCAACTCGCGTGATTGAATTATGATTACAATAGCATTATTCCTCTTAAGAAGACACAATGAAAGGACAGATGCAGTTAAGTGTATTCTGATGGCATGTGAGCAATTGTCACTAAAGAGATTTAAGATCTGACCTTTTCTCTTTTATTCTCAGTCACAAGTGTTCTTAAAGAGGAAAAAAAAAAGAACTTTGTGCATTTTGATTATCATAACTCCTGACCCCATTTTGCTTAACAAAGAGTTTTGAAGTTTCAAATGTCAGCCTGGTTCCTACATCATTTTTGCCTCTTAGAATTCAGCTGGTGAGGGTGAACATCCTGCTTGGCTTAGGTGGGCCCATACGCCTCCGACTCCAACTGAGCAGGAATTGCTGGCAGTTGTCCCAAGCTTAAGGATGACTGCGCCCTCTGTAGGCCTGGTGTTTACTGCCTAACACTGAGATTGAGGTGTTGGGCCTGCCTGAGAGGACAGAGCCTCTCGCTTGGGAACAGACCAGCTTACACACTGGCTTGCCTGTGTGTGGTCACTGTGTGACCCTACAGTGAGCTACACTGGAATTTCCACATGTTTTGATGCGGTCCTCATTTGAAGGTCGAGAAGGATGTCTCCGTGGTCCTGCAGCTCGCCTCTTAGTTGCTCCTGGACACACCTTGGAGGTATTGTGACGAATAAGGTGAAGAGTGCAATATGAAGCCACCTGGATTGTTTCCCAATGCATACGAAAGTTATGTTTATACTATGTTTCAATCTAGTCAATGTGCAATAGCATGATGCCTAAGAAACTGTGTTTGTGCATTAATTAACATATTTTGTTAATTAATACTAATAATACTAACCATCACTTGAGCCATCAGCAAAACAATCTTTTGGTTGGTGGAGGTCTTGTTTGGATGGGGATGACTGCTGATGGATCGGGGTGGTGTCTGCTGAAGATTGGGGTGACTGTATTTTAAAATAAGACAACAGTGAAGCTGGCCACATCGGTTGATCCTTCCTTTCATCAAAGTTTTGTCTGTAGCATGCAATACTATTTGAGAGCATTTTACCCACAGTAAAACTTCTTTCAAAATTGGAGTCAGTTCTCTCAACCCCAAATGAATTTTTGCATCTTCTTAGTCCTTGGTTGTCGTTTCAAGAGCATTCACTGCATCTTCGCCAGGAGCAGACTCTGTCTTAAGAAACCACTTTCTCCTTGTAAGAAGCAACTCCTCCTCTCTTAAAGCTTGATCGTGAGGTGCAGTCACATCTTCATGCTCTACTTCTAATTCTCCTTCTCATGCTGTTTCCACTATGTCTGCAGTAACTTCCAAACCAATTATAATAGTAACCTCAAGTGTCACTGTGCACAGATCACCATGAAGGATAGAGTAATCATGAAAACGTCTGAGATATTTCAAGAATTCCTAAAATGAGACATAGAGGCACAAAGTGGGTGCCCACTGTTGGAAGAATGGAGCCCCATTGTAGGGTCCCACAACCTTCAATTCATTTAAAAAAAAAAACAAACAAAAAATTTAGTATCTATGAAGCTAAATAGAGCAAAACACAATAAAACAAAGGATGCCTGGACTGCAAATCCTGACTTTATTTTTTCTGTCTTTAAACAGACTATTTAACTTACCCAAGAAAGGTCTGTGCTGTCAGGCCATCAGAATGAGCCAACTGTTTCCATTTATCAATAGGGAAGCTATGAAGGAAGAGAAACAAACAAACTCACAAGACCAGAAAGTGATATTTAACAAAGTCTGTGTTCCAGCTCTAGAAGCATTGGAATGGCGGCTCTTAGATCAGGAACAAGCCCCTTGTCCAATAAGTTGAGACCCTGGATGAGTATGATGTACGCAGAACTATCAGCTGATACCTCCTCTCCCCGCCAGGAATGATGAGAGGCAGTTTTCAGTGAAAGCTGACCGTGGATTATCTAATAAGTCACTGTACAGAGACATTTATTGAGAAGTCTCTCGGGGTCCTGTGGAAGGCACCAGTGTCCATTAAAGCCCAACTCGTTCCATTCCTGCTGCATAGGGTGTGGCATTCTTGGCACCGTAGTCAAGTAGGCCATGTGGTGAGTGCTTTGCCTTTTGGTCTGGCTCACGGAAGTGGGTGTGTTTCTAAGAATGAATCTTCTTCCTTCTTTGCCTCTCATCCTTTTCAGTTTCATCCATCCTGTGTTCCTGCCATACTGAACATTGCTCAGTTTCTCCAGAGCCAGGCTTTCCCACTGCCAGACTTCATGAATATTTTTTCCCTGGCCTGGAAAATCTCATTTTCCCCTGACACCGTCACTGGACTTTTATTCATATTTAAACTTTCACTTAGACAACACAGTTTGGGGAAGTTTCCCTGGCTTTGTGAGCTTGGGAAGTGACTTCCATTCTCCCCACCCCCCAGGACTCCCCTAAGTATCCTAATTCATTGTTTATTTGCCTTGCAACAGAGGTTAAGTCCCCCAGAGAGGCTGAGATTCTGGACCTTACCAAGGACCTGACACATAGTCGGGGCGCCACAATTATTTCTTGACAGCATTACTTTCTAAAGCTCTCTTAAGTTCTGCCTAACTCGGTCGCCTTTGCCTCCACTACCTCCTCCCTCCATCTTCCAGATCATTCTGGAATGGACAGTCAGAGTTATGGTGGGATGTAGCTACTTAGTGAGTGTAGCTACTTAGTGAGCAGGGGGCTGCAGAAACATGAGCATACTGTGGGAGATTATTAGAAATGAGCTGTACCGGGTCCCCACCCCCCAGTCCTTTTCATTTAAGCCCGACATGTAACAAGGTCCACAGGGGTCAGAACAGAAGCCCTTTTGGCTGGTGAAGTCTGCAGGCTGACTTGTCACTGTTCTCTAAACCTTTTACTCAAAATTGAGAAAAACAATGCTTAGATCACTGAGCTAAGGCAGGGGTCAAAGACAACTTGTAGACCCAGCTGAGCACAGTGAAGATGGCTGTTGTTAATACACCTGTCCCATGCCAAAGTTGCTGGCGAAAACAGTCTCTCTTTTGCCCAGGGTAATGGGCTCACACGCCATTTCCAAGTTCAAAGTCCTGAAGAAGCCAGCGTTTGATTCTAACTTCTGTACTTTCTGTTCCTTCCAGAAGGACCTCTTCTTCTCGTCAAATCTTTGACTGGTCATCACACTTATGGGATGTACCAGGTTTTAGTGCACACATTAACATTTCTGGAACGTGCTCATTATCCACTAGGTTGTCAGTTTCTTCACAAAAGAGCATGTCTCAAAGTCACCCTGTCTCTTGCAACTAACACAATGCAGTGTCTTAAAAGAACTTGAATATATTCTGGTTGGGGTGTTGCTGACGGTGCTTTCTCCTGAGAGTAACTTCTAGAAAGGGGCTGTTTTGTTGCCCTCATGCTCCCAGACTGATGTCATGCTGTGGTTTCCAAACTTTGACTTCCAAGCAGTGGAACCCATTGGCAGTGCCGTACGACAGAACTCCAGCTCTGACTGAGACAGGGGAGGAGTCCAGAATGTTCTATTTTCTGTCTTTCCATCCTTATTCACAGAGTGACAGGAGTCCAGGAGTCAGAGGACTGGGTGGGATTTCCCCCAAAGACTCCAGCCTTGGTAGGTGAAAATCTTGGTGCCTTTACTTTAACCCACTTCTCAGCTAACTCATCTTTGAAGCACGAAGTGTTTGAAGAAATGGAACTCACGAGACACGATAAAAATGTTGGCATTCCTGCTGATGCTTTATTACTTGAATTCTTGTGTCCTTTGCCCTCAAATGTGTTTGATATGAGAGGGGTTCAGGTTCCGGACCCAGTAAGTGAGAGAAAGAAAAAAAAAACCTGGCAGTGTTTTGATTAATTTAGTGTCCTAGGGCAGGCAGGGTGAAAAGGGACTGACTTAAACAGAGCAGAGAGGGGAGGAGTGGATTGGGGATGTGACTGGTAGAGTGATGAGAACTGGCCCATAAACCTTCCTTCGCTTTCCCTCGCCCGACCCTCTACCAGACCCTTCTTCATCTCTCCATATGATCTCCCCACCCCAAGGAAGTGCTGATGACAAACACAGTGTCGTATTCCCTGAATATTCTCAGTGATTCCACTTCAGCTGCTTTAACATACATAGAAATCCCCAAGCCAGGTGTTACCTCATTGACACTGAGCTGCCAGAGGGGCACTGGATTGTGATGAGCAGCACGTGGGAAGACAGTGACATTTTCTTTTCTTTGATACATTTTGTGCATTTGTTCATTTCACTCGTAACCCAGGAACTCCCCCCCCCC
>NW_004567113.1:51364567-51367987 GCF_000260355.1 Condylura cristata
TTTTTTTCCATCTCAATTGTAATCCCCGCGGGTTTCCCATCACCAAATCACCCCTGTGCCACCACCATAGGCCAGAAGGACTCTTTTAAGGTCCGCATTGGTCCATCTGGTTCGCTAGGCCTTACAAGGCTGGGTCCTCAATAATGTAAACGCTCCCTCCTCGCCCCCCTCCATCCCGCCATTAACTCCAGGGAGGACTTCTGCAGCGAAGGCTCCTTGTTGGTGGCCTAGGCCTTGCTCCCCTACTTTTTCTTTCCTGCACACTCAAAGAGCACAGAGAGCATGTCTTATCTTAATAGATTTCAGAGACTTGTGTGGCACAATAGTCCCGACTCAAAACTGTCAACTGAAAAGAGGACCGACATCTTGGGGCAGTCACTCGAGAAGATACTGAGTGAGAAGGGAAGGCTACTGCTGGAAGACCTGGGGGACGAGAGTCTGGGCGGGAGACCTCTGTCTGTGTCACCCATCATCCTCACTAAAAAATTCATCAGACCTCTTGGTGTTCTCAGTGAGCTCATTGCAGAGACGTGTAGGGGTGGAGCCAGTTCAGGGTTTTGCCGAGTCACGCAGAGAGGGTTGGCGGGGAGGACTAACTTTTACATTTGCATTTGGTTGAAAGATCTTTTAAGACCCCAAAATATAAATGGGCAAAGAAAATGAAAGAACAGCTCAGAGCAACAGTCACCTCACTAGAAAGTGTTCACCTGCCCTCGTGTGGCCCACCCAGCAGAGGACATGAGGTTAGAATATGACCCTGGTCTGAGCAGGTCTGAGCAGCCCCCTGATCTGAGCACTCGTGTCTGTCTCTGGGGAATGCGCCACATTTCTACCCTTTCCAGGTTCATCGGAAAGTGGCTTTTCCTGCCCTTTCTTTGAAGTGGGCATTACTCTCTTCTGGTAGGTTCCATCGTTTGAGACCAGTTTGTCACTTGGAGGTCTCCTTCTTGGGACAATAAACTGCAATAAGAACAGGTCTCCCCCAAGCCTAGGTGGGGACATCACACGCCACACACACTGGGCACTTTTTAAAGCATTCTTGTGTGACTCAGTTGCATCTTGATCACGACCCTAGAGGCAGGCTTTCTCCTCTCTCCTGCTCTGCCGTCTCCCCCACTGCCTGCCCTTGCTCCTTCCTCTCCTCCCCCTTCTCTGCCTCTCTCTTCCCTGTTCCCTTCTCCTCGGGGTTCATTTTCTAGAGGTAATAAACTGCCATCTAGGGACACCAAGTAGCTCATCTAAGGTGCTGGACGAGGAATTGCTTGGTTGAGACTTCGACCCCACCTGCCCCCTTCGCTTTCTTCCTCCTCACCCAGCCTCTCCCAGTCACTGTGAAGCATCTGTTGACCTTTGATGAGGTGGCACTGTCCCCTTGTAGGTCAGTGATTCAGTGGGCACATACACATGGAAAATCGAGGCTTCCTGTTTTTTTTTTTTTTTTTTTTAGGGGCAACATGGTTCCCTGAGAGGAGTGGCGATCAGGAGACAGATCTCAAACTTACCAGACCCCAATGCCTCCAGTTGATGTTTTTGGTTCTGCACCTTCAGGAGCCAGGGGCTACTGTTTTGTGGGACACCACTGGGGAGCCGCCTGACCTAACTAGCAGCTGGACCTGAGCAGACACATCCCAGCGGCTGGAGGCTGAGCTTTCTCCCACACGTCAGGTGTCACGGGGATACAGAGTTGGGGGTGTTCTAGCAGCTTCCAGACAATTGCTCTTTGACCTGCAGAGAAGTAAAAGCCCTCTTCCGTTGAGACTAATGCCATCCATCCAGACCACTCTTTACTACCTCTCATTGCTTTTATTTGCTTAACTCCTGACCTTTTCCTGTCTTCGCTGAAGACTTTGGCAACTGCAGAGCGATTTTCCTCTCCACCCCAATTCCTTCAATTGTCATGGGCAAAATTCAGGGAGATGAGCCACCCAACAGCCAAATCTCACTGCTTCCTTTTCTCTCTCACCCCCCTGACCCTTCCTCCCCTTCAGCCACCTACACCCATGGTTACTGTCAGGAACCGTCCACCACCGAGAGTGTAAACATCTGGATCCCGCACGGGTCTAAATTCTCCTCTTTCCGCTCCTTCTTTGCAATGCTCTCCACATGCCAGCCAGGCATTTACCATGGCACATGACCCCCTTGCCAGTGCTCCTCTCTCTATCCCCCCCAAGAGGAGACACCAAGGCGCACACCTGTCTGTTGCTGGCACCCTCAGACTTCTCACCCTTTTCTATTTTACCAGGCTTTATCATCCTGCGAGGTCATGGTTTCATGCTAGCTGAGGCCCTTGTCGTTTTAATTCCCGTGAACTCTGCTTGGAAGAGAGAAGGAAGGTGATCTTTGCCATTCTTTCTGTCCAAACTGGGGTTCTCTTGTACCTCCTCTGTCTCTACACAAGTAAAAGCAGTTGACACCCATCTTTCTCTCCTTTTTGTCCATTATTTCCTCCCTGGCGTACCAGGGATCAAGCCTGATTATTTGCTGGACCCTAACGTGCAATCGATTCCAGGAGTAACTGTGCATTACACATTTCTGTCTGCATCACAGTAGCACAGATCAGCATTTTCAGGCTTTCCAGCCACTTCAGCAGGTTCCATACTTTCAACATCACTTCTCTTTAGAGTTGTCAGTGGGTTGAGCCCATCCTTTCCACCTCGATCCATATTGCAGAGCAATTTCTCTTCCTCCTAACACCTTTTGTTGCAAACCAATTTAGGCCAAATTAGGTTTCTCCTGATTTAATTAAAATTCCTGCTGTTTAGAAGACATTTTGTGATGCTCAGCCAGCATACCCAGCAGTAATCTCGTGTGTGTGTGAGGAGGGTGCTTTCATGGTGCACACCTTCTGGGTGCTATTTTTGACCTAGGAAAAATAGTGTAGGGTCTCTCAGACCTGATACTTCAATGCAGCAATACCTGCTCAGGATTTTACAAAGATGATAAAAAGTTGAGTTGAGCAAGTCTAGTCCTTCACTATGGAAAGAGAACCCACAGGTGACCAGGCCGAAATGCAACAGCCAGAATCACGCGATGCTTCAGTGTGGATGTGAGGTCCTCCCTCAGAAGGAGCCAGAGGTAGCCCTTCCCCAGTGCACGAAGAAAGCATCTCTTATCCAGGCCTGAACTACCTTTCTTTCTGCTATTTCCCTTCTCTGTTTGATCCATGTGCCCTATGCTATCTTGTGCCGCTGATTTCTTTCTCCGCCATTACTCTGTAACTAATCATTCTTCTCTTTGTGCAAAGTCTCTATCAGTTTATTTTACAGCAGTTTTGCTAGCCTTTGATATGCTCTGTCAAATTCTGTGTGTGTAGTTTTTCTTTTTTGCTAACTCTGGGGCAGCTTTTGTTTGTTTGCTTGGGTCTAGCAACCTTCCTTGCAGCCTGAATGCTGCCCTCCTTGAGCTCACTGTCACGGGGGG
>NW_004567113.1:51368292-51380551 GCF_000260355.1 Condylura cristata
TCGGACTGTTCCCGGCTTCTCCCGTAACAACCATCGAAATGTGAAGTGGGCAGGGCTTTCCAGAATGGAACAACTCCGAGCAACTCTCAGTCAATGACTCTTGGGCACAGCCCTAGCCACCCCTGCTCCCTTCCTTGAGCAGGATCTTTATAAGGAATGTGTTTTGCTTCATTGTCCAGAGTGTTCCCTGCGGTGAAGTGCCATCACCCACCAGCATAGCTGCCTAAACAGCACACTTATTATCCAGTGCAGTGTCCCCCTGCCACCTTACTGGGGTCCCCGGCACACCCCAAGTGAGTGGTCTTGTTACAGGGCATTCCAGTGTGGTTTCATCGGTGCGTTTAAAATTCATTTGTACTGCAGGCGCACACAAGAGGGTCAATAATGGGTTTATTTACAAAAGGGGAACAACCCAGTGGAAGCAAGAGAGATACAAGATAACTAGAATATTTTACTGGCTCAGCTGACTTGGAGCTCTGGTAACAAACTAACTGATAGCCCCAAGTCACGCGGTCCCGAGAGCCGTTTCTGAACGAGAAAGCAAGAGATGCTATGGTGTCTTATTTATCCCAATGTCCCAGAATTCCTGCTAGCTCCGCCCTTGGGTCCTCACAGTTCTCTCCTTGGTGCTGCTGGGAGTTGTAGTTTCTAATCACTGGAGTAGGGGGAGGAGTCCATAAAACTTTGCAGAGGTCCTTTAGGACACCCTCCCCCTTGACAGTCTCACCTTGGACACAGGTACATCTGAGTCAGCATTACAAGGGTGGGGGCAGTCACCACTGGGCAGCCCGGTCACCCAGGTAAAATACTCTACCGTGAGTTACACTCACTGAGGACTTTGTATCTCCCCCCAGTTTGTCCACTGAGGTGAAATGCACGATCATAACCACTTCTGAGAGACCAGTCAGCACAGAGTTCCCACATCTGTCTCAGAAGCACTTTTCTTTTTACAGTACTGAAACTCTACCCTCAAGAGAACCTTCCCACGACCTCCTGCCCCCATCCCTGGCAACGTCCATTTTCCTTTTACCTCTCCCCTTCCTTCCCCCGCCCCCATCCTTGGGATGGCCCTTCTACTCTGTTAATTGAGTCCAGCCTTTTACAAAAGACCCCACATCCATGGAATCAGCTCTTACACATCAAAGATTTAAGTTCTCTGCAAAGTAACCCCCAGACACGTCTGCATCACATTTCTCTAGGGAGTCCATGGTCTGTGCACCCCTCTTAAGTGGGTTTCTCAGGCTCTGAAGTACATGACCAGTCCTGGAATAACAAATAGTGGCTTTAATCCTTAGGAGAAGAAGGGTGGTGTCAAGAATATTTCCAAAGAGAAGAGATTGTGAGAGGATAGCTGCAGAGTGGACTTTTGGAAATGGGGTTGATGAATGCTTTATACATGTAAAACAACTTACTGAGTTATATTCTAAGCAGCCTACAAGTAACAGTATTCAGCATGATTAAGTTGGTGCCTAGTGGTCTACAGGAAGGTTCTGGAATGCTTCCTGATCGTAGAGTAAGTCTTCAAATGTGATATGTCTGTGCATGCATGCCTGCACTACCCACTCTCCCCAGCATATCACCAGGCAGCTACCATGAGGTAATACTGAGTTAAGAAGTAGACTTACAGAAATGAAACATGAGATTCCCTTCCCTTAAGAAGCTGAAGCCAAATTGAATGCACCGTGAGGGAGCGATTACCACTGAGGATGGAAAAGACATAAGAGGCAAAGAAAGACAAGGGGGAGCCCTTATACCTCATGAACATGACGTCGGGGGCTCCCTGGAGCTGTGGTGGTCACGTGTGGTCTGGAGGACAAGAGAAGGCAGGAGAGACACGTTGTGGGCTGGCATGGTTAGTCCCACAGGCGTCTCTGTCTGCCCCTGTCGGCGTAGAGACTGTGCCAGGAGGGTGTTGCTGGGTCGGCACTGGAGAGTTGGCCAGGCATGAGCTACTCAAGTGTGTATTTGTGTGGTAATTTATGATGTGGGCATAGATGAAAAGTTTCAAACTTGGAGTATGTGGAAAGTTTTATGAAACAATCATATGTCGTAGTGCGACCATTATTCATGTTGTTCTAAATGGAAGTATAATTGACATACAACATATTCACTTCATTTGCACAACAGAATGAATTGATATTTGTGGACAGTGCTAACTGATTGCTCTATACCCCTAGCTACCAGCTCTCTCCTTACCTAGCTATAAAATATACTTTTTTTCTTATCCAGCATGGTGAATGTAGTTAGTCTGTATTACATATTCAAAGTTGCCAAGAGAGTAAAAGCCCCCAACACAGAACATTCCTCAAGTCTGAAGCTTATTCATCAGGCTGAATACAGTAACAGAGGCTGCATCTCCTCTCCGACGCTGGGGGAAAGCGTGGCTTTCCAGGCGATAGGAAGCAAATTTCTACAAAGAGAGGCAGAACCCATATCCAGTCACACTTCATCTTCTCCTTCTTTCCTGTCTAGTTCCTTTGATCTTGGTTTTTCTCGAACAAGCTAAGCCGTAACACTCGCTCTTCCTTCTGGCTGGGATATTCTTCCTTGGCGGGACGAACACGTCTTATTTATTCAGAACTGTCAGCTAGGTAGGTCCCTGTGACTCACTAGCCAGCTCCCCTCCTACTCACCCCCTTCATTTCCTTAATTGCAATTGCCACTACTTGACATTATACATCGGTGTGTTTACCTGTTACTCCCCCTCTGTCCCCCACTGAGAGGTGAGCCCCCATCCCGAGAGGGGCAGGATTTGGGATTTCTCACTGCTTTTATCTTCAGAACTTCTACTGCTGCTTGATACTGTTCTATAACCCCTGAAAAAACATGTGACAAACTTCATGTTCTTCTCCAGCTCAGAAACACGTAACTGGTGGACTGGACCTAATGATTCCGGCAAAATGTGTTGTCATATCACGACTGTTCTCAGGATTAAGTTGGATCTCTGCTGTTATGTTCACAAAAGTTCACTAGCAATTTCCATAATAAACCCATTTTTCATGGACACCTGCCCTTTGCTTGGTCTTGTGGGCTAGTTGCAATAAGCATAATTAAAGCAATAAATAAAAATGTCACTAACCACACAGGAGCCAGAATTTACTCTTAAGGGGATTCCATGGGTTTTGACCCCTGTTTCACTAAATACATATTTAAATGGAGGGAGGACAGAGCTCATGAATAATGAATGAGTGGACCCGTGGCCACTGGCCACTGGGCCCTATAAGTCAAGGCCATGACTTTTCTGAAGTGCCTGAGCTTTTGCTTTAAAAGGTGATACCCATAGTGTTTTTTCTAGAGGCCAATTATTTGCAATTTGATCCTCTTTCATGGTTCACACACAGCCACAGAATTGGCTCCTCTCCCAAATGCTGGTCTGGGCAGTGAGGGTTAGAAAACAGATTTCTCCAGAACTCTCACACTCTGTACATCTTGAAGTAGAGATGTTGACACCCTTTTGTTCTGAACTCTCTCCGAGTGTGTTTGCATAGCAACGGATCTTGGGAGATAAAGATAAGGCTTCCTTTTGGGGCAAAGGTTGGCATCTCATTAGAAAAGATGTGATGTCCTGATCTTGTGATTCTTCTGGAATGCAACCCACTGTGAGTTCAGCTGTTCCCTGGACCGCTTTATATTCTCTGGGAAAATGGAGGCTTTAAGAACTGTACCAAAATGTCTGAGATGTGCACCATAGCTGTCCCTGTTCTGCTCTGACTCACGGTCATGTGTTGTCTTTCCCCAATGTTGGGGGCTCACTTGTTTACTTGCAAACACTGTAAAATCTCAGGTTCCTGAAAGTGGGCAGTTGGCACATTATTGCTGAGTAGGAAGGAGATATAAGACCAAAATGACAAAGGCAGATGATCATGAAGATAATGCCTGAAAACCACATCTCCCGAGGAATAGTTGAAGAGGCCTAAAGAGTTCAGTCTAGAGAAAAAGAGGTCAAGGGAGGACATGGTGGTGGACTTGCACTCTCTGAAGAGTAATGCGGAGGAAAAAGTACTCTTCACCTGGGCTGCTACCAAGAACACAGTTCAAAAGAATATGAGGGAGACACATTGAAGTAGATTTCTGTCAATGGATAAGGAGATGCGAACTTCCCTGCAAGGAGCAGTAAGTTAAGCACATGGATGCTTAACTTACTGGATGGATAGTATTTTATAGTAAAGATCTAGATTATTTGGTTCAGATTCTAATTAGACATGTTCAGTGGGCTCCCTCCACGGACTGCTAGTTCATGAATTTGGGAGGTGTGAAACATATTTCCAAGAGCTTGCACAAAGAACCCACTTTTCACCACACCAGAGATTGTTTCAGATGACACGTTAGGTTTCTGACACAGTCTCAGGTTTTCGGAATTCTTGGTTATTCTCCGGCTCATGCGTCCCTTCTAGGTCACAGGTCCAGGGAATTCAGATCACGGTTTCTGTATGGATGTGCTAGTGTTTCTTCCCTGACTATTCTGAAATTTCATAAAAGTGGATCTGTAGTCTGGAAAGAAAATGGTAGTGGACAGGGGAGCCCTGAGCCCTGTCTGTTATACTCTTCACTCACTCATTCAGTGCACAGTTACTCAGCACTGGGGCATAGCTACCATATTGTGCTAGAATCGGCTGGGTGTGGAGAATATGGGAAAAGTAAAATGTGGCTCCTTGCTCTTAAAGAATGCTCATCCAGTTGGGGGACATAATAACTAAAGCGATAGTCAGATTCTTTTTTCTTTAGTGCTAAGACAGATGCAAACCCAGGGAGGAAGGCATATGAAGACTTACAGATAGGCAAAAGGTCTAGAGAAGGTTTCCCAGAAGAGGCTGCAGGTGAAATGAATCTTGAAGGACGATGAGAAATGGAACAATGTTAGAAGTGATGCTGCGATCTAATCTGCAGACAAAAAAAAAAAAAATTGTTCTAAGAGACCCAGCAGTGGGGAGCAGCTTGGAGAGTAAAGTTTTTGTGTCTTCCCAAAGCAAAGGGACATGTGGAGCATGAGCAGGTTGGAGAATTAAGCAAGAGTCAGATCACAAGAGGCCTTGTGGGCCGGAGCACGTAGGTGTGAGCAGAGGTAGCTGAATTTTCTTTTACAAAGATGACTTTGGCTGCAATGAACTGGATACAATAGAAGAGAGAAAGATTTAATGGAGAGACATGTCTGAGGCTGAACAACTGCAGTCAAAACACGCTGATTTATGGGCATGAAAGTCTCCTGGCTTTGTCTTCGAAACTCTAGTTGTACCAAGTAGTTCTGAGGTTCTGAATCTCAGGCTCTGTCTCCTTCCCAGGCCAGGACCCTGTGACAAAACAAGAGGGGCTGATCCCACAGGTGGGGTCATGGGTGGTTAAAGCTAAACCAGGCGGGGTGGGGGGGGCAGCAACTGTCTCCTCTCACCCCATTAGCTTGGGTCTTTCCAGTTCTTCTAAAAGGCATTATGGGTGTTGGTGCATCCTCCAGTGAGTATGGAGCACATTTGGAGACAGGGTGCTGGAACAGTTCAGAAAGGGAAAGGGCTCGGTTGCTAGGAAACCAGTGTGTGCCATTAACCACACGTACAGGGCAGCTCCTGAGGAAGTCCTTTCTCCTTAGAAAGGAATTTCTCATTCTTCCCTTCGACCGCCACTGCCTACATATTTAATTTCCTTTTGGGGGTGCAGCAGCCATCTGGCCCACTAACAAAGGGTTTCTAACTGATTATGCAAAGTGTTCAAAGCTAAAACGTGGCCAGATGTGACTCTATTTATTTTCTTCACTCCCCTCCTATGAAATCAGAAAAAAAAAAAATCGGACAGGGTTTTTTTCTTTGGGGCAAAGAACATGTAACATGGCGAGAAGAAGTTTCAGAGTTTTCATGTGCCATTTCCTTCTCTAGGCGATTATCACTCAGGCAAAGAACTGGGCTAGAGGGAAGACAAGGTGTTTCCTCCTAATAAGTCATGATGTTGTAGAGAGGACATGGCGGGCAGGAAAGGCAGCTGGCTGGCGTCGGGCCGAGATGGCCTTCAGGGTGTTGTGGGTGCTCAGTTCAGAGCTTGGATGCAAAACAGATATCTGTTGAATTAGAACTAACCGTAGTCAGTCTCCCCTTGTATATCCATGTGCTCCCAACAGCATATCAAACCTCTACAACCACAGGTCAGCTATGTGAAGAGGAGTCGCTTAGGAGGCAGCTGTAGGCTCTCACCCCATCATCGCCATGAATGCAACAGAATCTTGAGAACTATTCTGCGCTGAATTTTGTCACCACCCCCTCACCACCCCTCCCCCCCCCCAATTTAGGTGTTGAACCTGAATTCTTAGTATCTCAGAATGTAAGTTTTTTGCTATAATAAAACTTCAATTTGAAGACTTAATGCACCCCCATGTTTATTGCAGCACTGTTTATAATGGCCAAGACATGGAAACACCTAACACCCCAGTGACAGGTGACTGGACCAAGAAGATGTGGCCTTATGCACAACGGAGTGTTAGTCAGATACAGAGAGAAGGTGACATCCTGCCATTTGCAACAAAGTGGATGGGCCTTGAGAGAATTATAGTAAATGAAATAAGTCAGAGGAAAAAAGCACCATATTTCACACATGTGTGTTATAGAGAGAAAACAAACAAATGAAACACAATAAAACAAAAATAAACTTTTAGACTATCAAGCTAAATAATGGTTTCCAGAAGGAAGGAGATGGGTACACCCAATAAAAGGAGCTAATGGTTTAATGAAGGATAGAACTGGACTTTCATGGTGAAATTAATGTCGTATATGCAGATACTGGTGTACAATGACGCATACCCAAACCTTGTATCATGTTATAATGCAACGTTACTGCAATTAAAAAAAAAAGTGGGGCCTCCTGGGTGGTGCACTGGTTGAAGTCTTAGTGCCACAGTGGCCTGAGTTCCATCTCCAGCCAGGGAGCTGACCCACATGGCACAGAAGACCTCTCCTGCCTCACCAGCAGTGTATTTCATTAGATCCACCTGTTCTGCTCCCCACAATGTCTCTGGTGAATCTGCTTAGCCCCCCACATCTCTGGCCTACACCTCAGTTCTTGTATGCACAAATAATTAAAAATAAATCTTAAAATAATAATGAAAACTAAAAATTAATTGAGTTGAAATAAGGTCATTAGGGTAGGGCGCTAAGTAGGCAACAGGTATTATCTCACCATTCTGGAGCGTAGAAGTCCAGTAACAAAGTATCAGTAGGGTTGGTGCCCTAGGAGTTCTGGGGTAGGTGGAGAGAAAGATGACTACAAAAACTACAGTAAAAAAGAGAGAAAGAAAGAGAGAGAGGGGGGAGAGAGAGAGAGAGAGAAGCATACAACATATAAAAAGAAAGACCCTTCAAGAAGAAAACATCACCCAAGGAACAGCGGTTAATTCCCTACCAGTGTTTCTAGTGATTGAACAACCTAGAAAAGTGCGTGAAGTCCATAAAAACAAGAACTCAAAGATGAACCAGTAAAGTAATAAAACATGATGAAAAGGGACATTGTACCCAGGGAAGAAAAATGGTAGAATAAAATATTTTCATTACAGAACCAAAAATTATAACTAAAAAGGGAAGGAGGGGAACAGACATCGCTAAAAGTTAATTATGAGAAAGTGAAAATAACACAATGACAATAGATTCAAAAGAGCAAAGAAAGCAATCAGATGCATGCCGAAGATAGGGGTGGCAGGAAAAGGTGAGGCAGACACTCATTCGTGTTCATTTAGCAACTATTAAAAAGCATGTTATGGAGGTCTCGGCCTTCAGTGAGTTTGGAGACAACTCACAGATAAACAAGCTGGTGTGTCAGACTGGTTTGTGCTAAGGGGAAGCGCAGAACAAATAAAGTTAAACATGAGTTGGGGGAGGGGTGCAAGGGCTGCTATTGTCTGTTAGGCAGATGGAGGTTAACTCTGGAGGTGCAGGTGGGTAATGGGGGAGCCTGCTCAAGGCTTGGAGCAAATACAGCAGAAGGCTGCTTGGGCCAGCGCGTGTCTGCTGTGTCTGGGGAGTGGAGGGTCACTCTGTGTCTGGCTGGAGTCAGCAGGAGGCTGGAGGTAAGCAGGCGGGACCTGGGGTATGGCAGGAGTCAGGTCCATACTACCTATAGGCCACTGTGGGCGCCCGGCATGCATTCCTCAGTCGGCTTGGAGCAGAGGAGGGATAGGATTGGTCTGGTTGATTTTCTGGGGACAGACTGCTGTGGGGTGGGAGTAGAAACAGACCAGTTTACATAGCAGTGGAAGCTGAAGATGATGGAGGGGTGGACCAGAGTGGGGATTGGTACCAAGTGGTTAGATTCTGAATACACTAACGGCAGCAATAATAGGATTTGCAGAAAGGTCAGACAGAGAATAAGAAAGCAAGTGAGCATGTGAGGATTATGCCAACATTTTCAGTTTGAACATCTCGGAGGCTAAAGTTCCCTTTTTTGAGATTGGGACAATTGTGGTAGAAGAGATTTGAAATGGGAGTCAGTTTAGTTTTGGATGTTTCAGGCTTACCTTTCAATTCAAGTGAAGGCATAGAGGATGAATGGCTCGCTAATTCTAGAATTCCAAGGAGAGGTCTGTTTAAAGATAGAAGTATCTGCATCATCAGTGCATAGTTGAAGTCCTTGAGGTGGAACACACAACAAATAGAACAGAAAAATCATCCAAGGGTATAATGAAATAAAAAGTCCATGACTCTGCAGATTAAGAAAACTTGCTCTGCTTTACGAAATTGATGCAGAGCGCCTAAGCAGAAAGAGCGTGCAGTGCAGAGACATTTCCCGGGACAGATGCTGAAGTTCAAGGATAAAGAATGAGCTTCTGAGGCATCCAGGAAGAACAACAAAGTCACAGAGGAAGGAGACAGAAAGCTGACCACAGCATTATTCAATAGTCAAAGGTAATAGACCGATGTCTACATTTTCTGTATGAAAGTGTGACTCAAGAATATCAGGCATGACCAGGAGATTGCTCAAGAACAGGGCAACCAACAGATCTCCCTAAATAACTCTTGTTACTCAGGAAATACTGTGCCCCTGAGCTCTTACTGGAAAAAATATTAATCAGGTCACTTACGAGATGAATCAAAACCCAGAACTCGAGAATGGAGGATGTGGTAAATGTGAGCATGGAGTCAATTTATATATAGACCTGAGAGTAAATAATGGTAGGAATTATTCTGACAAAGCAGAATGCAAATATCACAAGCCTCAGTGTAAAAAATGATGCTCTAACTAACAAAAACCAGGAGGCGGGGAGCGGGGTGGTGGGAGGAAGTGGGAGAGTGCTAATAGCTTCATCGTTTGTGGGAGTCAATCAGTGCCGCCTGACATTGAACCTTGTAGTTCAGAAACACCTAGTGATGATCTTCATAATCGTATTTCTTAACATCAGAGTACTTTCAAATACCTGTTATGATAAAATCCATTTCAAGATTAGCATTTCCATTTCATTTTAATTTCCTTCAAAAAGGATTCAGCACCTCTCATGAAAAATAGCACTTAACATTTAATTTTAGAATCTATTTTCGATCTGCTTACCTACATATCTACCTACCTACCTATTATCCATAAACATGTGGAACAATATACATCTAAAAGATCTAAAAGTGTTGGTGGCCAGTGAGGGTTGGAACAGTCTGTGGCAATATTTTCATGTGTGTATATGTTTATGTATGTGCTCTTCGGCATGGCTTGAATGCACAGTGAATGTAAATTATGTTTATAAGAATATACCATACTTCTTGTCTTTAAGAGAGATAGCGTGAGCGGCTCCCAGAATAAGTAAGAACAGAGATTCCACTGAGTGATTACAGGAGAGCACTTCCTGGAGGAGGGGTTTTAAGCAAAATTTACTAATAGGAAGGGGTGGGATAAACTAAAAGGACGGAAAAATGTATGAAACTGGAATCTTAAGGAAGGCTAGCACAGATATTTTTTATTCTTTTATTCAGGAAATCCTAAAACATTTCTTATATGCACGACTTGTTTATCTACCAGTGAGCTACTTCCTCTCTTATCTTCCCTCTGTAACCACCATTTTGTTGACAGAGCCTGAGGATTTGTTTTTGTTTTTGTTGTGTTTGATCACTTTTGCTTTTCTTTCTGTTCCACAAAGGAGACAACTATCTTACAACATATCACAAAATTCTTTCAAAATTGATTAAAGAATTGAATGTAGGACCTGAAACCATAAAACACATAGCAGAAAACACACGTGATTAGCTCTATGACACGGGTCTCAGCGATGTCTTTGTGAATTGTCTCCAACCGCCAGAGAAACAACGGAGGACATACTCACATGTGATTCAATCAAACTAAAAAGCTTTTGCATAATGAAAGAAGTTGTCGTTAAAATGAAACGTTAACCTAAAAGAGAGACAATATTTACAAACCTCGTGTTGGACAAGGGGTTAATATCCAAAATATATAAATAGCTCATACAACTAAAAACCAAAATGACATGCAACTTGGCTAAGAAATGGGCAGAGCATCTAATAGGCACTTCACTGAAGAAGACAAATGGTCAGCAGATAGGTGAGAAGATGGTCCACACTTTGTTTCCTAGTTCAGCAATTACTGCGGTGGCTTGCGATGTCCTGTGTGTTGAATTCCCCTTGGAAAGGAACCACATTCTAAGCATCTGTGTCTGTGCCCAGCACAAAGTACTGCTCAAAAGTTTCCTCTGGCTGAGTAGAGAGAGAGAGAAATTCCTTCAGAGGGAGCCAGGATTCATGCGTCAGGACCAGCAAGGACCTTTATGAATTCAACTACCTAAATACCACTGTGTAGGGGACTCCCAAGAGACATCACTGACAAGTGTGACCAGGGTGAGAGAGAGCATGCAGGCTGGAGGTGGAAACTGAGTTTACTGGAACACTCCCTTAAATGGATGCTGGGAAATACCGCCTGGACTTCGGCATTTAAAAACTGAGGTACAAACTCATTGATTGAAAGTAGTCCTTACACTTTGAGGTGCTGCTCTGTGGAAGTTCACTGGATCCTGCGGTGTTTTGTTTTGATTTTGCAAGCCTGCAATGAGTCATTAATAAACCCTATATTGGCTTGATGATTTGCGTCATGTAGAATCCACAGAGCCCACCACCATGTCCCCATGAGACAACTTATCCAACAGAGAGGGGTGGCGGCAGCTCAGAGAAGTTAAGCAACCTGCCTAAGATCACACAGAAAACAAGCTGCGCTGTTTTCTTTCAAGTTGCTCTTTCAAGTGCAACACAACAAATCCCAGAGTGAAAGCCATTGTACGACTGCCAGAGAGAAGGAGCTGTGTGTCCCCACGGCAACATTTTCAGGGTGTCTCACAATGGCAGTGTTCCCCTCAAAGACAACACTATCAAAAGTGTAAAAAAATCCAACTTCATGGAACTCTAAAAGAAATGGCCATTTGGCCAATGGTCTTTGAGTTGAGCTAATTGAATCTGCGGGAGGCATTGCTGCAGCCTGCAGGCCGCAGTCTGACATAATCCCTCATCTGTTCAAGGGATAAAGGGAAAAGCAAAGTTGCCCCTTATCTCAGTATCCCCCTTATTTGGAGGGTTTTGACTAGACCTTCATGTTAATTAAATTGTTTCGAAGACCTAATGTATTATATGTAATGTTTGCTTTCTAATGACCACCAGATGTTTTTTCAGTGCTAATGAGGGGTGTATAATGACTCCCAGATTCCTAGTAGAAGCTGTAGAAGTCAGCACGCTGTCAACCAGATGGATCTCTGGGCCGACGGAGCCCTCCTCGGGCCAGTTGCCAACCCAGGGCTTACGGAGCAAGGGACGGGATCAGGCATGCTGGCAGTCTTGGGGTTCGAAGCACAGCAGTGAGGACGTGTTCACATAACCCACATGAATCTGACCTTAACCCCAGCACCCAGTAGGTACTAGATGGAGCTTGCTTAGTGACGCTTAAAAGAATTTCACGAGCCCTCCCCGGTGGTGCAACAGGTTAAAGTGCAGCACTGCAGTGAGCCATAACAGCTTCAGTTTGAGTTTGACCCCACCCCTGAGGTGATCTACACGGCCCGGCAGACCGCTCGTGACCCGCCCACTGCTCCCCTCAGCAGCGTATTTCAGTACATCTGCCTGGTCTGTTCCCCACTCTGTCTCTGGTGAAGCCTCTCACTGCCCTTGCACCTCTGGCCTGCACCCCAGTTCTGTATGCATCAACAAGTAAATCTAAAAAAAAAAAAAAAAAAGAATGTCATATTGGAATGATCAAATGTAGGTTTGCACCCTTTGAATGAGGAAAAGACTCTTAATTATTTAAAAAATGA
>NW_004567113.1:51380651-51462061 GCF_000260355.1 Condylura cristata
AGTGGCAAGAGAATGCAATGAGATACTGTGGTTATAGATAATTTATAAAAAGAAATGAAAGACATAGAGTCGAAAGGGACAGAAAGGAAAAAAAATAGATCAACTTGCCTAAATCTGGTTTGACTGAAACAAGTTTGGCCAAGATTCGTTTCTATTTCACATGGGTCTCTAAATTCAAGGCCTTGGCAGCCTCTTTGTCCCTCTCTCTCTGACATTTAAGTTAAGTGTCTTAACAAAAAGGTCCTTCTAACTTCAGAGAAGTTAGAACACTTCAGAGAAGTGTTCTATTCATTCATATATCTAATTAGGATTTATCAAAATTGCAATGAGAAGCATCTGAAAGGATAATTTTGTCAAACTTCCCTTGGCTTCTTAGAGAACTGGTTCTTGGGAACATTGACTTAGGTGAAGTGGCTGTTAGCCAGCCTATGAGTGACCGTTTTCCATATTCATTCAATGACTCAACTCTCCAGTCTTTTTGACATGGAAATAGTTGGGGTCTGAATGTGCATGTTTTTCTGTGTCTGTGTCTACACATGGATATGTAGAGATGTACATACATCTCTACATATATGTATACTCTATTAGATATACAGGATGCTTCTTACATTTATATTTTATATAGCTTCTATCTGTCGCATGCAATGTATCCAAGAACACACATATTTAAGCCAGAATGAGATTTTGATTTATAGCCTACTTACTCAGTTAATAGAAGTTAGATATCACCAAAAATTCTGTTATAACATTATCTAAATACCTGAATAGTATTTGAATTCACGGATAGGCTTTTGTTGGACATGGCAATGATGTCCGGTATTCCTAGATCGTGAACATTCCACTCTATGCCTTGCCTGCTTTTTTGCCCTTAACAATATATCCGAGTCATCTATTCATGAACGTATGTGCAGGAGAGTCTTTTGAACAGTCACCTAGAATTCTATGGGATGGCTGTGCCATAATCCTTTGGAACTATTCTTATTCCAGAGGGCAAAACGTGTGTGTTGATGTATAATATTTTCTTCAGATTAAATTCCTAGAGGTAGCTTGCACGTTTGTCAAACCTTTCAATATATATAATTCCAAATTCCTCTCCAGCAAAATTGCACCAATTTCTTTTTCCAGCAGTGGGATATGATAATGGCAATTTACCTGTGCTGCCTCCAGCTCAGAGTTGCTCTCTCTCTATTTTCCATTTAGTTCCCCAAACAATATATGTTCATATTAAAACAGCAAAACAAAGCAGTCTGATGGTACAGAGAGCAAAAAGGACAAAAGGCCCTTCCTTCTCGACCTGACCCCACCACCCAATCTTCCCTCTTTGGGTCTCTGTAACACACACTTGTGCGTTTTTATCCCATGTACCTGGATCTAAGTGGAATCACAAGCTGTATACATTCTCTTGCTTGCTTTCCTTTTTTTCACCTAATAATATAGCTCAAGCATGTTTCCATGACAATATGTATAAATGATTCCTGTGCACGATCATATGGATATGCCATAATATTTTTAAACTGTTCATTATTAATGTACATTTTCAAGTGAGATATGTGAGGAACAGAAGCAGCCTAAGGCCCAGAGGTGTGTCTGAGGGTGGTGTTTTGCGAGCACATGGATCACTGAAATCTCTGCATAACCCTTTAAATACATATTCCGTACTGTCTCCCCTCCATGGCTGCAACAGAGCTCTCAAACTTAAGGATGTTTGTTAAAACAGACGGCTGAGCCCCATCCTAGAGTTTCTGGGGCCATAGACTGGAGTAGAGCTTGAGAATTTGCATTTCTAACAATTCCCAGGTGATGCTGGTTTTTCTTGTCAGGAAACCACTCCTTGGATGCCTCTCATCTGTTTCAGTGGTTCTCTGTAGGAACATTAGGGTCTCCTGGGAAAGTTGATAAACTATCAGTGCTGGAATCATGGCTCCCCAGTATTTTGTTTCAGTTGATCTAGAATGGAGCTTAGGTGTGCATATATATATATTTTTAAGATTTATTTATTTATTCATATGGAACTGGGGTACAAGCCAGAGATGTGGAGGGGGAGAGGATTCACCAGAGACAGAGTGGGGAGCAGAACAGGCAGATCGACGAAGTACACTGCTGAGGGGAGCAGCGGGCGGGTCAGGAGAGGTCTGCCTCACCATGTGGATCACCTCCGGGGCAGGAATTGAACTCATGCGGAAGAGGCTTTAGCTTGTTAATGCTGTGCTTTAACCGCTGTACCACCAGAGAGGGCCCTTAGGTGTGGATATTTTAAAAAAGATTTCTGGGTATCCTGCCTACATCCAGATCAGCTGTTGGCTTGGTTTCTTTCAGGCAAAAAGACAAGATCTGAACCATTGCATAACATCTAATCAAGTGATGTCACTTGACTAGTTCACCCAAATGTCCATTTTCTTTCATACTACTGGTCAATATGTGCAAAGAGTAATGCCTTTTTGTAAAGTTAAGCTCTGTGCTCTCAGGTAGATCAGATCTTATATCACATCTCTAGAGGAAAGTTAAATGCACTTGGATGAATCTGACTGGCTGGGCCCACGCACTGCTGTGAGCTATCTGGCCTAGAAGTTTGGGTGAAGTTTCTTAAATCTCTCCTTAAGAATATCAGGGTTGGTTCTACAGACTGGAATGGGGTGAATGTGAAATGCAAGGAATTAGGCTCTGAGTGATTCTTCTCTGTCCTAAGCTGAACAAACACAGAGATGTCAAAGTTGTCAGCGCTGACATTCTTGGGTTCTATGTTTAGTTTCTAATCATGAATGTAACCACTGGTCCTTGAGCTCCCACCATGCACTGGCCCCTGACCTAGGGCCTGGGCAAGCATAGTGGAGCTGATCAGAGCCTCTATTTTGATGTTGGCTTGGCATCCCCCTAGGGATCATGACAGTTGATATAGCTGAGCATTGCCAGTCTGCTTAGCAGTTCATTGAGGTTCAGAACCCTGAATTCATGAGACCATGGTCAGGTCAGATATTTCTTTTGCATGTTCAACTTAGAGTAGGCAGAATATTGGCTGTAACCAGCCTTGACCTTTTGCTAGACTTAATGAAAGAAGAGTAGGGAAGGCAACTGAAGCAATAGGTGGGGGGGAGAATCTAATTGTGCACCATGTGTACCCAGCTTAGAGGGCACAAAGGTGAGTATGAAGGACAGGAAGGAGGCGGAATCTGTGGATTGAGGGTTACCGTAGTGCTGAAGAGTTGCTAGAGGTAGAGTGCTAGGAAGAAAGATCTGGCAAGTTTGCAAGGAGTGGCAAGAGAATGCAATGAGATACTGTGGTTATGGAGAGATTATTGGTAATGGCAGGGTCTAGGATATATAACCAATAACGTGAAGAAGGGGGAATTGGGTGGGGCATTTGTTTGGGGGAATTGATTGCCAAAGAAGAAAGCAACTCTTTCAGCCAACTGAGCTGAAGAAACTCAGTGATAATCTTCAAACTCTAGGATGTACCACTCTCTCCAACGGCCCCAATCCCTGCCTCTCCTCCCAGAAATCCACACTCTCAACCTGTTCTCATGAGTTCTGACACTGTCCTTCCACTTTGAAAATTACTGATCCTGATTTCACAGGGTAGTGATATCACAAAGAATTATATCTATTGTAGAATCTTAACTATCAGGGAATCAATTAATAGGATTCTGACAGAAATATTTTTGTTATCAATTAGGGAGAAATATGGTGTAGGGCAATGAGCTCAAACTTCATCGTGTATCACAATTATCTGGGGAGTCTGTGCAGAAAAATCTAGAAAATCCTGGTGAATCTGAAGCCAGAGATTTCAAATGGGATTCAGAAATATGTATTTTAACAAATGGCAGAAGTGTTTCTGAGTCAAATGGTCAGAGGAACACATTTCAGAAAGAGTTAGGTATGCAGTTTAGGGGTTTTCCTAAACTGGGACAGGCTTATCAACCTCTCTGAGATGTAGACTTCTCATCTGTAAATTAGAAATATGCAATTTGCCTATTAGATTGTTGTGAGGATTAGACAGAATACTGTGAAAACATTTTATAAGCATTAACTATCAACTGTTTGATTTTTTTAAGTATAATTATTATTTGTTAGCATACAGTTCTCATTCTATTTAGTGTAGCATTTTTTTTTAATTTTTTAAAAATTAAAAAAAATTTTTTTTAAAGATTTATTCATTCGTACAGAACTGGGGTACAGGCCAGAGATACGGAGGGTGAGAGGATTCACCAGAGACAGAGTGGGGTGCAGAACAGACAGATCTGTGAACTACACTGCTGAGGGGAGCAGCGGGTGGTCAGGAGAGGTCTGCCACGCCATGCGGATCTCCTCTAGGGCAGGCGGGGATCGAACTCATGCGGAATTGGCGTAAGCTTCTATGTGCTGTGCTTTAACCCGCTGCACCACCAGGGAGGGCCCTCAGTGTGGCATTTTTATAGGAAGAAAGGGTGAGAAGAAAAAGAATCAGCATTTGTCATTTGCCTGCTATGTCCAAGGGACGGTACTAGGTATTTTGCTAAATTTTTTTAGACTTATTCTCACTGGGAACAGTTATCAGTTAAGGAATCTCTTGGGGTTTGTGGTGGGAGTAACAAACGATATTTTTGAGTTTTTAACCAACTGAGAAATAAATGCAAAGTCACAAAAGAATGATACTTTTACAATGGTAAAATTGGACAAGAAGCAGAGGCAAACTTCTGAACTTCTGCTGTTATTTACACGCACTCACACAATCGCACACACTACATCACATCTTGTGCCACTTACTACATTGTTGTGCCTTGGTTCCTTTTCTACTTAACCCTTTGATGCTGGGGCTGGGTCGCTGTATTTCTGCTTTCATCAGTTGTGTGTATGGGGCAAGAGCCAGCGAAGGAAACTGGAACTTGGCTTCCTCTCTTCCTGCTCCCGGCCTGGCTTCTCCATCCTGCAGTGGGGCCTTCCTATCGCAATTGAGCTGAATCTTGCTTGTTACTTTTTCAGCACTTTCAGAACAAGCCTCGGCTCTTCACCCCACCCCCAAAACACTTCCCCCTCCCCAATACCACTAGTTTGGCAGACCCCCTCCCAGATGTCCGGTCGCAGCAACAGGGATCCTCCTCCAGCTTCTAAGTTTTGCTCATTCCTCTCTCTCTCTTCTATTCCCCCTGCTCTATGGGTGGTAGCTGCTTCTGGCAGTTACTATCTCCAAGATACTCTTGAGTTCTCTTTTATCCTTTCTGTTTCCTAGGTAACACTTTATACCTAGTTAACAATTCTTTATATTAAATTCCCTCTTTTAAATTAACTGGCATGATTTTCGTCCCCTGAATGCACTGGCATACACAAGCAAGCAGAGGAGACTAACAGCTGTAGGCCTCTTCCCTCCCCACCCATGTCCAGGGTCAAGGCCTGTCCAACCATCGATTACCTCCTGGGAAGGAGAATGTGTGTGTATGAGCAGGTTTACACCTTATTCCAAAGGGGGAGAGGGAGCCATAAAGGAGCAGAACTTCCCATAGCCAGGTCTCCATTGAGGACACTAAACTGATGGGTTAAGTCATTTTCCACTGAAGCCTCTTCACAAACTCTGAAGTCTTACTCATACTGTTTGGCCTCCATCTTTCCCTACAGGATCAGTGGTGCCTCTTTTCTATTGTTCTTCCCCTTCTCTCCCCCCCCCCCCAATTATCACCATTATGCAGACTCAATTATTTGTGACCAAAAGATTCAATATGTTCCTGTTAAGTTCAGTTACTTTGTTTCCCTCTTTGAGAGCCCTTTACCCTACTCACTCAGCTAATTCCACAAAATTTGGCTTCTCATAGAATCTCTAGTTCATGTGTCTTCTGCCTCTCCCTGGAATGCATTGGTTATTTCTTTGGGGGCAAGGACACATTTTATTTATCTGTGTTTATCTTTGTATCTCTGTAGTGTAGGAGTTGTTAACCAGGGTTAAGGTTCATGGAGCTGGAAATTTGAATGGAAATAGAATGTATCATTATTTCCACTAACCTCTAACAGAAATTTAGCATGGCCTTCAATCATGAATGTAGACAACAGGCACAATAGAGCCAGAGTACTTGAGATTTTGCCACCAACAGAAATCCTGGATGTTTTTATATCACATTACAGGTTATTGCAAGCATCTCAAAATATCGTAGGTTCAGCTCTGCTCTGAAACTATGGTAGTTATTAGACTTGCTGTTAAATTGTGTTGTGATGTTTAAATAAAGAAATACATATATTACTGTGTCACAATTTTTAGAAAGTATTTTGAAAACTGTATTTCAATATAATTGGTTTCCTTTGTAATCCTGTATTTTTAGTTTATGCTTTTAAATACATAATTCTAAGAAAGAGATCTATAGACTTCATCAAGCTGACAAAGGAGTCCTATCTTCATGTCTAAGTGCCTTTTTCAAGTTCAGTGAACAAAATATATGGTGAACAAAAGAATAAGAAATATTTTCTGCTTTCAGAAAGAGAATTTACTTGACCTAACTTATGATACAGTGCTGGCATAAGAGAAATGATTTGGCAAATAAATATTTAAATTCATCATTATCAGTGTATATGAAGACAAATTCTAGGCAAATTAAAGAGTTAGAGATGTATTAAACATTAAATTAATTAAATTTATCTATTTTTCATGTCTGCTCCATGACTAAGTCCTGAGAAAAGAATACAGAAGCAACTTGAAGCAAACTCCTAGTCACAATTGGTATCAGAATAACTGGACATTCATATAATGGGCCTCAATACATACCTTGTAACACATACATTAATTAACCAAAAATGTATGGAACTCAAAATTAAATCCTAAACATACTCTTTTCAGAGTAGAAAACATTTATAACCTTAGATTAGGCAGATATTTTTAGCTGTAACACCAAAACCATCCATTAACACATTGATAAGTTGGACTAAATAAAAAATAAAAACTTCAGTTTGACAGATAACATTATAAGGATGATAGAAAAACCACTGGGAGAAAATATTTATAAACATATATCTGACAAAGATGTGTCTAGACTATCTAAAAAAAAAAACCCTCAAAAATCATCATAATAAGCATTCCAATTAAAAATGGCCAAATAATTTAAATAGAAAACTCCTTACCAAAGCATAAATTGATGGCAAATATGTTTATCAAAAGATGCTCAGCATAACTTGTCATTAGGTAAGTGGGACATAAAAACAGAAGATATCACCCCTTGCCTATTAGAACCGCACAAAACAAACACTGACAACTGATATTACCAAGTGCTGACAAGGAGGTAGAGCAGCTAGAACTCTCAGACGTTGCTGGGGAGTATGCAGAATAGACAGAAGTCCTGGAAAATAATTTGGCACTTTCTTATATAGTTAAATATATGATAAATACATGACTTATGATAAATCCAATCTACTCTGAAGATTTGTCTAAGAGAAGGAGAGGATAATTTTGCAAAATGCTGTGTATGTCAACATTCATAATAACTTTGTTGGTCATATCCAAAAACTGAAAAAAAAAAAATCCTAAATGTCCTTAAACTCATGAGTGAATAAGCAAATTGTGGTATAATCCAGACAATGTCATATGTCTTAGTCTTTAAAAAGGGACAAATGACTTACACATGCAACAACAAGGATGGATCTCAGCTGTGTTATGGTAAGTAAAAGGAGTCATAAAGGCTACAGACAGTATGATTCCATTTTTATGATATTTTGGACTAGGTAAAAAATATATGGGGGGTATAGAAAACCTATCAGTGGTTGCCAGAGACTCTGGTGGGCATAGGGATTGGCTGTAAAGGGGCTCAGGGGGTTTTGGGGGGGAGATGGAACTATTTTATATCTTGCTTGTGGTAGCTGTTACTTGACTGATATCGGTAACAACTTGAAATTTACACTAGGAAGGTACATTTTACTTAAACAGTAAATGAAAAAGAGGGCAAGAAACAGAAACAAATTGAAATAAAGAGATTTAAAAATACACTCAGGTTGAAGTTGGTTGATGGTAAGGGCCGTGAAGAAGAACAGGAGAGCGGGAGAGGGCTGCAGCCTGGCAGAGCTGGTCAGGCAAGAGCTGGTTAGGCAGTCCTCTGATCATGCGGGTAGAGAGCAGGGGCTTGAGAAGAAGTAATTGCATTTTTAAATTGTAGGAAGAGGAAACCTCTACAGGTTTAATAAGTGCAGTGCCTTTTAAATTCCATGATAGCAGACAAGATGAAAAAGATAGATCTTCTTTGCTAGTGTTTAAAAAATTCTGGAACATCAGCCCGTTAAAATGTAGAAGATAATATCTGCAGCAACTGAGAAGGGCCTGTGCATTAGTGGGTGGACCTGGACTGAGCAGGACGTGAGTGACCGTGAGGGAGAAGGGGATGGGGCTTCAAGGAAAGAAGAGTAACAAGATGGGCTCTTCGGGAGGTCCCCTCCTGCACCTCTCTCTGGGGGCTCCACATGTCCTCCTCCCCCCAGACTCAGGGCCCTGCTGCAGAACCTCAACCTTCTTCTCTGTCTGATTGGAGTTCGGGAGGTTAAATGAGTAATTTCTCTTTGCAGGTGCTGTGATCAGGTGTTCTCATTCTATATATAAAACTCGGGTGCTCATGTGCAGATATCCAGAAAGCACAATTAATCCCAAGCATCCCTTCCCACTAAGGTATCCCAAAATAAAATCTTCAGCACATCTCAAGTAGCTTAACTGTTTCCTTGACTTAGTGACTGAATTTAAGTCTGTGAAGGGTTTTGATGAGGAGGACACTGGGCTTTATTCCCCAGGTCCATGGGCAGCTGAGTAAGATGGTAGGAGCTCCAATTAATGCTGGAGGGTTTTGACTGGACAAAAAAACCCCTAAACCAACGAAAAGGTAAAAAAAAAAAATGGCCAAAAAAAACAAGTAAGAACAATCCCCCCCCAAAAGGAAAAAAGGAAAGGAAAAAAAAAAAATGGCCCAATGAACGTTAATGGTTAAAAAAGGGGTACAGCACCTGGTAACACTGTGGATGAACCTACTTGAAAAAGAAATGAATGATTGAATGATCTAGTGAAATAATGATGTAGCAGATATAAACAGTAATCACATTTGATGATTCTCGGAAGGACTTGCCTTTGCGTTGTAGATCACAATACAATCACAAAACCATAGAGGCATAGAACAGCAGACATTTCATTCTGCTTTTGTATTCATGGGGTAACTGAGTGGCTTGACTAATGCCAACTTGGTCCTTTGCTTGATGATTGGGCTGACTTCGCTCGGCTCCACGAGGTCTCTCATCAGCCAGCTGGCTCGTCCACGCTTGTTCTGGTGAGTCCAAGAGAGAAGACATGAGCAAGAGCCTCATCTCTTGTGCCACTTTCTACTGACCAAAGACTGGTCCAGATGCCAAGGGTAGGGAAATAGACTAAGTCATGTTGCAAAGCTTGCATGGGATAGGAGTTGGGGGAGAAGGACAGGTGAAAAAAGCATTGGGGACAGTTTTTGCAATTACTGATGAACCACTTTCTACTAATAAAGGACAAATGAAAACATGACCATTGTGTGGTGTAAATGCAGTGAGGCACACAAGGACACAACAGCATTAAAGGGAAAATTCAAAGAGGAGATGATAGAGGCTTTGCCTTAGAACATACCTATGTCTTGCAAAGTAGGAGAGTTGCAGCCATTTCAGACAGAGGAATGATTACTGAGGACATAGACGCGAAGACTGGGAAAAAATCATAACTCAGCGGGGGGTATCCAGATGACACCACTTGGGGAAGAAGTGGGAAGAGAGGTCAGCAAGATGAGATGGTACATAGAAATACCTGGTTTATTTACATCTACTTGCTTGTGGTCTCTCTTCCCTGCTGAAACATAAGCTCCAGGGAAGCAGGGCCTTGATCTACACGTAATAACACTCCCATATTTGTTTGAATAATGACAATGGCCTGGTTGGCCTCTTGAGGATAGCTGGACTTGAGCCCAGGGCTATTGGGAGGAGATTTGCTTTGCTGATAAGCAGGTGAAGTATATGATAAGCTTTGAGTTTTAGGCAGATACATCTGATGCCAGGAGAAAGGATGGAGAAAGGAATCAGGGCAGCGCTGCAGGAACCTGGCTAAGAGCTCCATCAGCGAAGCGGCAGCTTCCTGTGCTTTGGGGGACAGGAGTGGCCCTAAGTGCAGAAGGGACAGGCACAGGGGCCTGGGGGTGGCCGACCATTTGAGGAACTGCTGATCTGCTCAAGAATCTGCAGAGCAATTCAGAGGGAACTGTTGATGGAGGTTTTTCTCATTGTGGAATACTTATCATTCAACACTTGTTATTCATCTGGCATGATCTAGAAACTGCTGCAATACACAATTTTTATTCATCGATCTGCACAGACTTTTATGTGTAGATGTATTTTCTCAATGTCAATATCATGCCTTAGAAGCTGAGTGTGCAGCATCGAAACCTTGGAGTCAGGAGGTCTCCATTCAAATTCTGGCTTTTCCCTTCATTAGCTGTGTGAGTCTGAGGAGTGAGGTTCGTGTGCCCAGAGCTTCATCCTGTCTACAAATGATCAAGGTTAATTGATCATATCCTGGCTACTTCAGAGACTCATTACGAAAATCACATCAAATAATTTAAGGAAGAGACTAGTATTTCTGAAATATCAGATTCTCTGCTAGGCTAAGACATGCATAGACTCTTTAACCCTTATAACCACCTCCCGTATAAAGTACTCTACCCGATCTACAGAGTTCATAACTGAGGCTCAGAGTGAGTCAACCCTAGTGCTGCTTCAGAAACTACAAGTTCTATTAAAAAGAAAGAGTCAGTGTGCCCACTATCTTCCCTTTAGGGGGAAAATATGAAGAACTTTCAATATGTGGACCCCACCTTCTGTGATTTGAGCAACTTCAATAACTGCAGTAAACAAAACCGACAGCAACAGGCAAAAAACATTCTGGGCAGAGCCAATGTCCAGTCTGGAGCAAGTTAGAGAAGGGAAAGGGACGTTCAGAGAGGACATCTGTAAGCGATTGCTGGACAGACATCTGTTTGCAGAGAGACAGACGCCATAGATAGCTCCCCGCCCCCCAACACACAACCTTGGAATGCTCGGGCTGGAATCCGGTCTGCAAGTTCTCTCTTAGCCTTCTCTAAACCAACTGCAGCATGAAGGGGAAAGTCCTCTTGATATTCTCCCCATAGAGGAACATTCCCACCAGGGCTTGGGGCTGCCCCTTGCTCTCGGAGAGAACTGCTAGGCACTCACACTGTCTTTCCCACTGTGTTAGGCAGGCTCCCCTGAGAATCAGAATACGAGGGGGAGTCTGTCTACATAGGCGTCTGCAGTTGTGTGGGTGCCTACATGCCTGGATGCGCCAAGGTTTGGCTAGTGTGATAGTGTGATTACGAAGTCTAGCAACTCTGACTGTGCAGGTGGGTCAGCAGGCCCAGGAGACAGCATGTTGCAGGTTAACTCCGAAGACAGTTTGCTGGTAGAATTTTCTCTTACTTGGGGAAGGCCAACATATATATATATATATGTATATTTTTTCCTACTCAGGTCCTCAACTAATTGGGAGAGGTCTGTTAATTTTATAGAGAACAGTCTGCCTTACTCAGAGTCTACAGATATAAATGTTAATCTCATCCCCAAACATCCAGAATAATGGTTGATCAGTTAGCTGAGCACCATGGCCCAACCAAGTTGACATATAAAATTTAGCATCACTCCTGGCATCTGAGTCAGAATTTGTAGCTGTGACAGCTCAGTTACTGAAGAACCAGTAAATACTCAGCTTGGTGCTAAGTGAAAATAATTCTTTACTCAACTCTCTAGCTGGGAACATCAACATCAGTGGCCCCTGGTGGCTGGCTAGGTGTTTGCACACTCCTGTCTGCCGTGGTCTGTGCAAACAGTGCTGACTGGCAGCCGAGTCAGCCAGCTCTGTGGCCCTGGTCTTCTTTCTCAAGTCCCTCCACATCCTATGCAGAGACTGTACTGCAGTGTGAGTCTTCCCAGCACCTCCCCTCCACAAAGACACTGTTATACCCCATTAAATTTGCCCATATCCTGTCTCCTGCTCCAACCCTTGGCTGGCCTCAGGCTCCACCCAGCACCATGGGAAACCCCACTACAGATGGCTACTCACTTGGCTTCCGCATTTTCCTCTGGTTGGGGTTGACTCTGCTCGCTTGGCAGGAAACACCCCTGCGCTGACCCACACTTGTTTTAGACCCAACTAAGTTTCCTTCTTCTACAACCTTTTCAGATTTCCCCAGTTAGTCTTCTTCTCATAACATGCAACCGACTAGCCTCTCTGGTATAGAATCCATATCACTTTTCGGCATTTATTCATTTGTTTATGTGTCTGTCTCCCCTGCTGACTGAGAATTACACTGAATGTTGCTTTACTCAGTGCAGAGTGGATGGATGGGTGAGTGGGAGGGAATAAAAGGTCCAAGGCTACATCACTTGGAGAGACAGAGTAGGGATTTGAGCCTGCATTTCTCCAGCAAAGAAGTCACTGATATTTAGCTTCAGACTCTGACCCCAGAACAGCAGGGTGCAGAAGGCGACAGGATACTAGGTCTGAAGCCGCAAGGCAGGGCCGTGGTCAAAACTACAGATAAAACACCCAGATCCAGTCCATCACACCTCCTGGTGGACTGAGCTGGAAATCGGGCTGCCTGGTCTGGAGAAATCCCATGTGGGCTTGTGCACTGGGAGTCTGTCCAGGAACAGCCCACAGGCCAGCAAGGATGCAATGCATGATGCTTCTTCAACTTAATTGAAGATAAAAAGGAAAAATTAGAAACCTTCTACATTTTCATCAGAAGGGAGAATGGTAGCGAAATGAATTATGCTGTATTCATACTCTGCACGACTAGGCAGACATTACAAAAGAACGAGAAAGGCTGCTGATGTGTAAAGATTTCTGAGGCACATTTTTAATTAAGAAAGGCAGGTCATGGGAAAGAATGTTTGATATGATTCCATTTATGTTAAGACAAAAAATATTCAACCTGTGGGCAGTTACTATTTACGTAAGTATGTAAGTGCATAAATGTATTGATAAACAGGTGGAAAATACACCACATGCTGAGAGCAGTACTTGCCTCTGCAATTTGAGAATAAAGCGATTTAAATCGCTTCCTTTCCAGGCAGGGAGGAATATTTTGGGTGACAGAAATGTCACAACTGGGGTGAGGTAATCATTGCATAACTGAATGTTTATTTTTGAAAATTGAACTGTACACTGAAAGTGAGTAAATTTTATGTTTTATAAATTATAGCTCATCAAAGCAGATTTAAAACAAGCTTCTAGGTGATTCTGATGTTCCTCTAATTTGGGGAACCCCCACTGTAAAATGCTTTTCCCCAAATACAGAATCTTATCTTCCTTTCTTAAATGAGCATATGTTGATCCTTTAGAAGGAAAGTGATAACAAACTCAAGCACACTTAATAAAATTCAAAAAGCCATAAATATTTCTATAGAATTTCTATCAATTTCCATATTATGGTTTAATGAAATGAAAACACACCAGAATTAGTATCCCTTGGAGAATCCACCATTCGATTCAATGACGCGTCCTTCCTTGGGTCTCCCCATGGAGCTATGCTGACCTGTGTGAACAAGCCCTGCCTACAGTGGTGCATTTTGAAATGTGGAATTTAAATACACCCACCTTGCAGGCAGGGTTCGGTAAAAGGAAATAATAGCTAATAATCATTAATCGGAATCTACCGGGCTCCTCACTCAGGGAAGGCTGATCCTGGATCTTCAACATAATCAGGGTGACCCATGGACCTGTGGCTTTGTAGCGGCTAGAGCCTGAGGTCAGCTGCTGAGAAGCTTGAACTGTCACGAGCCCCTTTGCCCACTGAGCCCGGGTCAGAAGTGTCCAGTGGCCTTGCCGGGACCTACATGCAAGAGACGCGATCCACTGTTCCATTAAGGGCCCTGGGGAGGCCACGTGGAGTGTCCCTTCAGCTGCTGACTGTCACAGGTGACTCGGGATAGTGCTCCCCATGTCTTCCCTTGGGGGCTGGACAATCCGTCAGTCGGTATGTGGTCTGTCTCCACACCAACTCCCTGTTCTTCCTTGTCTTATGGAGCATCCTCCTGGCAGGAGGCTGAATGAGCTCTGCGCCTCACAGGTGAACGAGCCTCGCTCATCGAGCTCAAGAAATGGCCCATGAGAGTCAAGGAGGGCCTCCCCTCTTAACACGTGCACCTTGCCAGTTTGAATCACCCTAGTCCTGACTCCTCCCCACCTACTTGGCGTGGGGGGACTATTTTGTTTTTACTCCTCACTTCCATTTGAGAGATGAGAAAACCTTATGAGATTGATCGCTTGGTTAAGAAATGAGCTGGGGCCCTCCCTGGTGGTGCAAGGGATTAAGTCTCAGAGCTCTCACGTTATCTGCAGCTACTATGGCCTGAGTTTGATCCCTGGCCAGGGAGCTGAGCCACAGGGTGCAATAGACCCTCTGTCTAACCTGCTGCTCCCCTCAGCAGTGGATTTCAGTAGATCCACCTGTTCTGCTTCCCACTCTGGCTCAGGTGAGTTCTCTCAACCCCTGTACCTATGGCCTCCACCCCAGATCTTCTAAGCATAAATAAATAAAATAATCTTACACAAATAATAAGAAGTGGGCCCTCCCTGGTGACGCAGCAGATTTAAAGCACAGCACTAAGAAGCTAAAGCCACTTCAGTGCGAGTTTGATCCCCGTCCCAGAGGTGACCACCCACATGGCGCGGCAGACCTCTCGCGACCCGCCTGCTGCTCCCCTCAGCAGTGTACTTTATCCATCTGCCTGTTCTGCTCCCCGTTCTGTCTCTGTGAATCCTCTTCACCACCCCTGCGCCTCTGGCCTGTACCCCAGTTCTGTATGCATAAATAAATAAATCTTAAAAAAAAAAAAAAAAGACGTGAGCTGGTGTGGAGGGCCTGAAATCAGCACACAAGCTCTAACTACGGCACCATTCAGTTTGCCATCAACATGCGGTCCCGCCTCCTTCAGAGATTTTCCTAACACATTCCTTAAGAGTCTTCTCTCTGCTTGTGAGGACAAACTAGGTCACTGCCTCATCTTACCAATTTAGCTTAAAGCCAATGATTCTAGAACCTCCACCACAGTGGATTTTTTTCTGCTCTCTCTTTCCCCCTGTGATTTGCATGACAGAGCAAGCAAGCCTCTCACATTTCTTGTGCTTTAACTCTAGAGAGCTAAATTGCTCTGCAGTGGAGAGAGGCATAAAATAGAAGGGAAGGCGGTAAAAAGAAGATAACTCCAACATCTGACCTAGTTTTCCTTTGGTGTCAGAAACAGGTATACTTCGGCGCTACAAAGTATGACTCGAGGGACCGTGGAAGCTGTAATCATTCTGGTACAATTTTTACAAGAGAAAATATTTTCTTTATCTTGAACATAATTTTTTTTTCTTTAAATGCAAATGCCCATGAAGAAGAAAGGCCCCTGGCTCCATGTGAACACGTTTGTTTCTGGTATAAAGAAAGACTTCGAGTTACAGGGCCTCGGATTCCAGTCTGTCCAGCCACTTGCTGGCTGAGTGACTTTGGGCTGGTCACTGGGCTTCCTGAGCTCCGGGTTCTTTGTTTATAAGATGCTTCCTTGTGTGATAGAGACAGTTATACACCATGTGGGTGAAGTTCCAGCCACACTCGCCATCTATTACATTGTTATTACTGCGAGCAGAATATGGTACGTCTGTGACCTTCGTCTTGTGCTTAAGTGCCACGGAAATTTATTTAGGGACCATCTCCCTGATTTCAAAGTTCTTAAGAGTCTTGCATAACAATGAAGATAGTGTGGATGGGCTAAGTTGCTGGTAAACATAATGGATTCTGAGTCCTGTGTGAATCTTCACTCTGAAGATATTCTTGAGCAGAAAACCTATGATTTTGTTATATGCCCCAGTGCGGTGGTATTTAGGAGTGGGGTTCTCGGGAGGTGGATAGTTCATAAAGGTAGGCCCCTCATGAGTGGGATTCGTTCCCTTATGAAAAAAAGGCCCTAAAGGGCTCCTCCCTCCTCTGCCTGGTGAGGACACAATGAGAAGAGGTTGTCCCGTGAGCCGGGAAGTCGATTTCCACATCTCACTGGTGCCTGGATCTCAGCCTTCCTGGCCTCATAAAGCTGTGAGAAACAAGTATTTCTTGTTCAAGCAGCCTGAGTGAAGATACCACTATTTGGAGTCTGAGAGAGAAGGAGGCCAGAGAGTTGGAGTATGTGCCGAAAACATGTATTATGGGGCCGTGTTACCGTCATGTAAAATTTCCACGCTGCCGTCTACTGATTTTTCTTCTCTGGCAGTGAAGGGGGAGTAGGGCCTCTATAAATGGCCGTCTGAGCTTCTGGAGCTGCTGGCAGTTCTCCCCCGGCTGGGAGACTGCAGGGGTGGCATGGGCGTCTCTGGCTGCTTCTGATGGTGTGTATTCCAAGGAGGACCACTCCCCGCTGCAGACCCGCCCGGGACCAGACAGTGACAACGGAGAGGACAAGGACCGAGACGGGGTTCTCTTCATATCCCAAAGAGCCAACATCCCGTTAAGTTCAGATTGCTTAGACAGGTCCCTTTGCTGATGGCCTAGCTTTGATTTTCATGCTAAAATCATCTCAAAAGTAGCTTTTTTTTTTAATTACAAAGTTTATTTTTACATCATTTTGCACATTTTTTTTCCCATCTCGATTGTAATCCCCGCGGGTTTCCCATCACAAGATCACCCCTGTGCCACCACCCTAGTCCCATGCATTTCCCTCCCTTCCCTCCCCCCCCTTTTTGATCCCATTCCCCACTCCGCCCCCACAGAATGTCTCTGGTATATGGTTGTTCATTATTTTTGTTATGTTCTCGCCTGGTCCATTATACTCCTGCTATGAGTGAAACCATCCGGTATTTTTCTTTCTCTTTCTGGCTTATCTCACTAAGCATGATCTTTTCCAGCTCCATCCAAGTTGCTGCAAAAGACATGTGTTTCTCTTTTTTGGTTGCTGAGTAATATTCCATTGTATATATGTACCACATCTTTTTTATCCAGTCATCTACTTTTGGGCATTTGGGCTGCCTCCATGTTTTTCCAATTGTAAATAAAACAGCAATAAGCATGGGGGTACAGGTATCTTTTTCAATCAGTGTTTTTGTGTCTTTTGGATAGATACCTAGGAGTGGGATTGCTGGGTCGTAGGGAAGCTCCATGTTTAGCAGCTTGAGGAACCTCCAGACAATTTTCCATAGTGGTTGTACTAGTTTGCATTCCCACCAGCAGTGCAGGAGAGTTCCTTTTTCTCCACATCCTCGCCAACAATTGTTGTTGCTAGTTGTTTGAAGATGTGCCATTCTCACTGGGGTGAGGTGGTATCTCATTGTGGTTTTAATTTGCATCTCCCTTATCACGAGTGATGTTGAACATTTTTTCATATGCCTGTTGGCCATCTGCATTTCCTCTTTGGAGAAGTGCCCATTTTTTGATGGGGTTGTTTACTCTATTTTTGTTGAGTTTCATTAGTTCTCCGTATATTTTTGTGATCAGTCCTTTATCGCTACTTTTGTGTGAGAAAATGTTTCCCCAATTAGTGATCTTTCTGTTTGTTTTTAGTAATGTCTCTTTTGCTGTACAGAAGCTCTTTAACTTGATGTAGTCCCATCTATTTATCTTTGCCTTCACTATTGTGGCGTTGGGTGCTCTGTCTTTAAAGATGTCGCTGAAGTGTATGTCGTGTAGTGTCAAAAGTAGCTTTTCAAAAAGCATTGATCTGATGATAGTGCTAATTCTCACAGACCTTCCATAGCATCTGATAAATAAAGCTCTAATCCCTTCAACCAGTACTTCCCACCCCACACCACCTCTCTGGGTTCCTTGGCCATTCCTCACGTGTCCTTCTAACCTGGCTCCTAAATTTCCCAAACCGGTGCTGTGGCTGCCCGCTCCTGCTGCCCGCTTCGGAAATGGCCATCCCCGCCACCAGTGGACCTGGCGGCTGTCGCTTGACACGTCTTCTGAAGCACTGCACATGCCATCCCCGGGTGCCAGTCTGCGGCCACCTGATACCTTTATCTCTCTGGGCTCACGTGTCAGTTTTGCAGACAAGCCTTTAAAGCAGGTGTGAATTTAAGTTTAATATTAATTTACAGTTTGTATGCTGCCTCTAAAAAAAAAAAAAGCACTTAAGTGGCAACTGTGTATTTTTATCTATCAGAACTCACTAGCACGCGCCTTCCCGCCTCCCAGCGGCCGGTGCTGCGTTGCCCACGTCAGCCACCATCCCGACGGCATTTCAAGCATCATTATTTTGTTTCCCAGCTCTGGTGTTGCAGATATTTCTAGTCCCTCCCAGCAGTGTGGTGAAGCCCAAGGGATTCGCTTCTCCCCATATGTGTTTCCCAGCCTTGATTTTTCAAGTTATAGTTTTCATAGGAGTCAGACATGACTGTTTGAAAAGGCAGCTGGAGCTAGAGAGAAGGTTCTCCAAGGCAGGAGGAAGGAGGGGGCGGGCACACTGCGGGGGGACACCCAAGTGTTGATGGTTTTCACGCCAAATTTTCGTGGTGCTCACAGAGATGAGGAAGTGGGGGCGTGTGGGGGGGAGGAAGAGCCTGAGCCCACACAGAAGGAACGTGTGGCCCTCTTGCAGAGTGGAAGGGCCGGTAAGATGGCAAAAAGCTGACTTCTGCTAAGTAAGCGTGCAGAAAGCGAGGGCACAGCAGTTGCTTCCGCCCTGCCGAGCGGGGCGCCCCTTTGTGACGTCAGCTTCCAGCTTGGATGCGCGCTGTGGACGTCCAGGGGCCATGGCCCCCATTTTTTATCCAGCCTGTCCCGCAAGCATGTGTGTCTTTGGTAACACTTTGTGATCCCTGCCCAGAGGTTTTTACCTGAATCGATAAACAATAGTATTGAAATTTGCATTAGACTCTGTTCAGGGAACTATCTTATCATGTTTCCATGCCAACAAACTCCAAGAGGCATCCAGCATCCCTCCTTCCCTCTCTCCCTCTTTCCTTCCTTCCTTTCTGCCCTGCCTCTATCCTTTCATCTTCTTTTTCTTCTTTCCAGCCTAAGGTTTCATGGTATATTCAATTTTAGGCATCAAGGTAAATTGCCATGACAGAGACACAATCAATAAGGAAAATGAAATGCTTTGGGGAAGTCAGTTCTTCAATCTGATGTTGCCTTTTTTGTTTGTTTCTTTTTTAAATATTTACTTGCAAAAATAATTTCCTGAGAGTGAGTTTTGTCCAGACCTGGGGTATACAATGACAAGGATGTTAGAACACTTTCAGCTGAAGGTGTTACTTTTCTTTTTGGGAGTGGAGACAGCATCTGTGTGGAAGGGGAGGGAGATGGTGCTGGTGGAGCCCAAGTCAATAGAAGTCTTGCTCTTACTTGACTGGGCTATAATCATTTTAAGGCCATGACCCATTTTCTTAAGTCTGTTTAGCCCGACCTGTCTACCTGACTTTGCTCACTGTACTTCCTTCCACACAGCAAGCTCTTCATAAATGTTGGCAGAGTTGAATTAAAATGCAAGCTAAGAATCCCCTCATCTCTTTCCCACAGTGCTTACTGCTCCCTCATCCGGTCCACTTGCACTGGGCTTATGGGGCTGGGCTTTTTAGGCTATCAAGAACAGAGGGACGATGCAGTGAGTTTTGGTGGTAGGTGACAGAAACTCAATTCAGATTGCCCTGAGAGGGAAGAAAGTGTGTGTCAGGGGGGTGCAGGCAGGCGAGATGGGGGTGGGGGAAGGTTACTTTCTCATAGACCTGTAAAGCCCAGGGAGAGAAATTATCCCAAGAACCCAAGCAATGACATCAGGATGTAGATCCTTTGTCTCTTGAGGCCCACTTCAGTCTGGAGGGGATTCCTTCCCCCTCCCCCACGGAGGCTCTCAGCACTTCAGGCTTACATCTAAATAGCAGGGAGAGTGCTCCCCCATGCAACAGTTCCAGCCAAACATGCCGGGACTGGATCATCTTGACTGGCTGTGCTATGTGTCCAGGTGCAAACCAGCGTGGCACACCTGATACGGGTCTGTCTGGAAGGCAGAAGATTCAAGGATTAAAATGGGGGCATGGAGCTTTTCAAGGCAAATGGTGTTGTTGGAAGAGAAAAGCTGAAGATGGAAACCAAGTGGAAAAATTGAAACGATGCCCACCCTGTCTCCTTCCCTGCCTCCTCCTCGTGGCCATTGGCTCTTGAAACCTCTGAATCTTGGATTATCCAGGCCATCAAAGAAAGAGGAAGAAAAGCCCATCAACTCACCGAGACTAAGTTGGCTCCTCCTCTATATTTGATGGCAACAAATGAACTCCAATATGGCGTTTCTTTGCAGGTGGCCAGTTGCAAGTGGCTGCAGTTATGCCTCAGTGTTGTGATGTCTGGCTTAGAAAGCCCATTTTTGTGCTCTCTGGTTCATCCATTCCAGAGATATTTATGAGCACTTAGAACAGCTGCTTCCGGGCACTGTGAGAAAACATCACCGTCTCACGACATGATGATTTTAATACCAATAAATGGGAAAGGAAGCATAAATGATAATAAGCTGGGGGGAAGCCATCACCTCCTCCCTATTTCCTGCCTGGCCACCAAGCTGTTGTCTATTTGGAAGGAAGCAGGGAAGCGTATTCAAACTGGCCCCTCTTTCAACACGGTCACTGCTACTCATCGGTCTCCAGGCCTCGTGTCCCAACCTTGTCTTCCCCTGGCTCAGCTGAGCCTCAACTCTGCAGCTGGAGTGAGCTCTTGGAAAGCACAGCAGGGCCCACACCCAACACCCTAGACCCTAAGCAACAATATTCATTAAATTTCAGTTTTTACATGTTGGGGTCCACCCACCCCCTTTAAAGAGAAAGGAAATTAAAATAAGTAAATATAATGTTTCCAAAGTGTTGTGCTGTGCCAATAAGTGCACATGTGAGCTTTGGGGGCAGCTAGCCCTCAGGAGTGAATCCGAAGCGGACATGCTGTCCAGCTCTTCTTGATCCGAGTCCTGTGTACCTATCTGGCCTCATCCATCCCCCTTTGGTTGGTTCTCCAGATTCCCTGAGTGCTTTTGCACATGCTGTTCCACTGCTTTCTTTACTGGACAGACCAGCCTCACTCTCCGGTGCTCATCACCTTGGTGAGTCACTGCAAAGTGACTAGTGATCCTAATGATCAAACTGTGAGCTGGTGTTGTTGCTCTGTGTGTGTGGATCCTGCCTGCCCCCAGCGTGAGCCCCCACCAGGTGCTAGGGCACCCTACCTCATCTCTGTATCATGGTGCCCACCATCAGGACGCCCTCAGAAGTTTTGCCGTCCTGGTAGTGATCACCTACTCTTTCCCAGTAACCATGGGATAACTTTTCCTTTAGAGAGCTGAAGCAGCAGGTATTATGGGCAGACAATCCAACACTCATTTCAGGGGTCCAGCGGGTCAGAGGTCTTGATTGACGTCATTTCCAATGCTGCCTGGCACTGAATGAAATAATGCTAATCGAGGATTTGCTTTCAGTTAAAGATGCAGTTTGCAGAATCTAATAGGACCTAAGTGGGGACTTAGTGTATGCGTGCACTCAGGGAACCACTTCTATGTGAATTCTACAGAGTGGTTCTCCTGCTTTTGTCTGGTCAGTTAGATACACAAAGTATTCTTATGCACAATACCTTACCTCGAGGAAACCCAAGGTTGTTATCTGCAATTTCCTAAATTCAAATCACAATGCTTTTCCATTCTCTCTGGCACAAGACACAAGACAGCAAATGTCAAGTGGTCATGATTTGGCTTATTACCAGAGAAACGAAGCTGAATCCACGCTAAACTGTTATTTCAAAAGAACCATTTGCAATTTTTTTAAAAATGGGTTTCAGTCAAAAAGAATCACGCGTGAACAACTCACAACCAGCCAGTGTGAAAACACAAAGAAAATAGGGAATTTGTGTGTGATTTTTCTTTCCAAAAGAATTCACGAGAACATCCCAGTCTACAGACACCGCCTTCAACCTTCACCGCAAAGCACAATACACATTTTAAGTAAAATTTTCACCTACGTATTTCTGACTTTGAGTGAAATTATTGTGTGTGGGGGTGAGGGGGTGGAAGGGGGAAACTGCACAGTTTGAAGCCGTGAGCACAAAACCTAATCTACCTTCTGAGAAGCTTGCATCGGCACGGCTGCATTGCAAATCCATGTAGATGTTGAACTCACAGTAGGTGTTGCTTTGAATTTTCACAACCAGTGAACACTAACAAGACTACTTTTGTGAGCATGACATGATAAGATTCTATATAACCTTTTGTCACTTTAGTATATCTGACCCCTGCAATAGGGGTCCATAAGACTAATAGCTTTGGAACATCTTCAAAGTTCATTTTCTGGACTTCCATAGTTTTTACTTGACTGTGTTTCTGTAACAAATGAAATTGTTTTAAGATTTTTTTCTTTTGATGATAGAAGGTTTCCTTCACCCCCTTACAAAAGGGCTCTTGCTCCCAGAAAGTTTGGGGTCACTCTTCCAAACACATCTCCTTCTTAGCTTACTGCTTTTCTTCCTTTACTGAACCCCTCTCTCAGATCCTCCCTCAGCCACAGAATCACAATGCTTCAATTACCCTTTCTTTACTCTAGCCTCAGGCCTGATGTCTCTTTTTCTCCACCACAGTTGATGGTGGCCAGAGAAGAGAGAAGGATGAGACATCAAAGTCAGCAAAAAAGTACAGGTCCACTACGCTCGGTGATGCATTTGCCTGAGATTTTGTGTTTGAACTGTGAAGGGCCTCTAATATGTGAGAAGACAGTCCCTCATTTCACTCTTGTCTGCCATTTTCCTCGCCTTACTGATACCCTAGGTTATGCCAAATGATAAATATATTGGCGCCTTAGGCCAATAAGTAGTGATAGTTTTTTCAGTGATAAATAGTTGATCAGGCAGAAATAGCAAAATCTCCAGCTCTGTGATGTCCGTGGAGGGGTCCAGAATAAGCCTGTCTCTATCCCACAGCTGTGAATTGACCCAAAGGGCTTGTCACCTCTAAAGTATTCAACTTGCCCTGAGCAGAAGTTAGGTGCTTGAGACTTGTGAGCCAAAGATGCAGAATTCTGCTCTCCCCCCACCCCCCCAAATCTTAATGTCAAACCTCATGGCAGACCCAAGTATTAAATGATGCAAGAAAACAAAGCAAGCAAAATAATGGGATTTGGGTTGAGATTGTCAGACTCCTGTCCCGCTCAACAGCACCTATTTCCAGCATGGGGTCTTGGTGTGTGAAAACTGGCCAAAAGTGATCCTCAAAAGGTCTTACTGAGTCTTCAAATTAAAAATACCATAGGCTTTAAAACCTAGCCTGAATCTTCAACAGTCCAGTTTCTTTTACAAGTTGCCACATAGCTATTATTTTAAGATGATCATTAACATCAAAAGTCCACTTAAAAAGAGAAGCTCAAACATTAAAGGAAATGTAGACCAAAAAATCAGAATTTCACAACTTAATCATAATAATGCCAGTACCCTTCCATCCCTGTTTCTGATTTATGCTCCCTACAAATAAAGATTGGTAAATTGAAAGTTTTTATTTGGCATTTATTGTGCATTTTGGAGGATTTGTAAATTTGGTGCTTGATTTGTTGATATTATGGCTGCCTTGTAGGACTTGTAAATCAGTTTTCTGATGTGGCAAATCAATTGAATGAAGCTCAGTGGCTAAATGAAGTGGAAAAGGAAAGGGCCATAAATGTGGTAGGCTTAGACGGGAGAGTGTCACACACAGCACCTAGACAGCCCTTCTTGCTTCCAGGAGCCTGAAGGATTTTGCACTTTCCACTTCTGTGATAACTGACCTGAGATTATGGGGCCACAAAATGGCTTCCCAGGACTCAAATACAGTCCTTAGACATATTTTGTGTAGTTAATAAAATATTTAATTTTTTTTTCACTATTATCATCACTGGCAGAAATTCAAGTCAACTGTAATTGCTTGAAAAATAATCAGTGTTCTGGCCACTGGGCCTTGAGTCCTAATGGCAATGTCCTGCTGGAGCTGTGGCATGGTGTGCCTGAGGCATCTGTACTGTTCTTGGCCTGCTCAACTCACCCACATCACTCACTTGGCCCTGATGAACATGTGATCTTGGATCATGCCTGATACTAGAACTTGAGGGGACATCGCACTAAGATTGGCTGCTTACAAAATTTTCTATTCAAAATTAACTGGATGCCCTGGACTATATCTGATCAGCCTATAGTGGCAGCAGAATTCTTACGCCCTCCATGATTTCCACATTCCTGGGATTCATGTTCTTCTCTTGGGTGTGGGCAAGCTGAACATGGTGGATTTCATTCTGGCGATTGTTATATGACGTAGTTGAAGGGCTCTTAATAAAGGAATTTATGGTCCCAAGTGGGTTGACTTTTGAGTTCATGATAAAGGAGAATGTTCTGGGTTGGTGTGGCTTCATTGAGTAAGCCTTTGAAAGAGATCATCCTTTCTTGAAAGAAAAGGTTTGGAGTGTGGGAGATCCTTCTGCTGATGTTGAAGAAATAGACCACCTGTGTGAGAGTCTGTGAGGGGCCCAGCCAGCAGCGGGGAAGATACTGTGATCCCCATTGCATAGCCTAAAGGAAGTGAATGAATTCTGCTAACAGCCAATGAGTTTGGAAATGGATGTGAGCCTTAGGTAAAGGTAAAATGTAGTTTCCCCGACACCTTGGTTTAGAACTCAGTTGATCTACTCGGTTCTCCTGACCCCCTGAAATCACAAAATGACAAATCTGGGGTGTTTTAAGTCACAGAGAGTATTGTGACAGATTGCTCAAAAATGGGAAAAAAGTAAATACCCATCAAAATCTGAATACTTTGGTGTTGCTGTGAAAAAAAAATTTCATATACTTTTTTGGTAACTACAGAGAAACTGAAAAACCTTTAATGAATGGAACATTATTTTCATTCTTAACTAGGGTGCTCTTCTTCTCACATGATGACTTCCAGGTAGACCAGGTTTATCTGTGTTGGTGCGGACACACGTGAACATGTATGTGGCATTAGAGAAGTGACTGGATGCCATCAGCTCCTTCATGCATGACCTCTTTTCCAACTTCATGGTCTTTTAACACTGTACTTGCTAGTGCCAACACTTGCTTTTCCAACTTAAACTCCTAGTAGCAACAATCAAATGTGACGAGTAGTTCCCTGTCTCTGAAGAGGTTTTGCATCAGCCCACACTATAGTGTCTGAGAATCAGAGGCTGAGTGAGAAGCAGCTTTGCTTACCTACTCCACTGTAACAAATCTGCAATTGCTCAGGGCTCAGTGGGTCCAGCTCATCTCTGATTTATGAGACATCCGCTGAGATGGTCGAGTGGGGTTGGAGAATTCACTTCCAAGATCGCTCACCCACCTTCCTGGTGATTAATGCTGATTATAGAAGCTGCTCACCAGGGCTTTGGTTGTGTACCTACTTGGTTACCAGAATACCAGGTAGTTAACTGTGCATATCTTTAGCATAGTGACTAGTATTCCATACCATGGAAAAACAGCGTTCCAATCTCGTAAAACTTAGGTCCTAAAATCAGTCTAGCCCTACTTCCTCTGAGTTCTTTTGGTTAAAAAAGTCAGAGTCAAGGAGAGAAGACATCAGTCTCCTCCCTTTACCAGTGATCTACCAGTGACAGAATTTGCTGCCATATTTTTCTACCCAAGTATGTGCATCGTTAGCTTACTACTTGACTATCCTTGGGTCAAGTGATGATTTCTGGCCAAATCGTTAGAGTAGATGAACCCTATCAGTTGTGCTTGAACCTATCATTAACTCAAATTGCTTTTGGCTACTCCTGGACTTTTCAGTTATGTGGACCAATAAATTATCTGTTGTACATAAGCTACTCTGATATTAGTTCTGTCTTTAACGATCAAGAGTCCTTAAATACATTTATCTAGATGAGGAAGAGAAGAGTAACTACTCTCTCCGACACATATGCTAATATTCCAGTGACCTTTAACACTTAAAGTTAGCCAAATGCCAGGTTCAGTTATATTTCAAGCATTGTGCTCAACGTTTTCAGATGATATACATTTTGGTAAATAACTATGTGAAATCAGGTCTCCTAGAGCAAAGCTTGTTGGGGAATATGTGTGTAAGCGATTTATTGAGGGGGTTCTCTCAGAAGACCCCTTTAGGAAAGTGAGGAAAGAAGGATAAGAAAGTGGAAGACACCAAGCAAGGTCAAGTCAAACTTTAGACTTACAATGGGTGGGGGAGTTCGGGAGTACAATTGCACAACAGAATTTGTCTGATTTTGAGACAAGAGGCTCTTCATTGGCAACTTTCAACCACTGGCACTCCATGAGAGTGATAAATTCCAGAGTAGTCCTGTTTACCCCAGGGCAGCCCCCCAAGAAAGATGGGCATGTCAATCATAGCAACAATGCCTGCAGCATCTGGGGCATGGGCACACCTGACCCCTAAAAGGGGCTCCCAGCGATCTGGTGAAGCCCCAGTGGCATCTGCTGTAAGGATAGCCTTGGTCTTTTAGGTATCTGCAGTTTGGAATCTATTGATAAATTTAATAGAGTCAGCTTAACCATTTTTTTTTAAAGACTGCTTAGTAATGGTTTCATAGGAAAGAAATGGAGAAGGAAGGACTGAAATTTTAGGTCAAATTTTTATAAGACATTGGAGTCTAGTTATTAATCAAACTTCACATTTGTTTGATTTCTGTGCTCCTTGTACTGCATCTCTGTGTCTCATTTCTGTCACATTTTTCCATCTGTTCTAAGGTAGGCTTTGATTGGGAAAGTTTTGGCAAACATACTGAGTTGAGCGTTCAAGAATGAGGACTTCGATGGATAAAGAAGGAATAGAAAGAAATATATATTTAGTTTAAGTAGACATTTAGTGACAGAGATCACTGGCATTGGGGTGCAATTAGCATTGAGTCATAAAAATCCAGGACAGGGAACATGGGGTGTCTGGATTGTATATTTAGTAAGTGATCTTAACATGCCAGTTGTGAAGCAAAGTCACATTTTCTCTCTTCATAAAAGATATCAGAGGGCCCTACCTGGTGGTACAGCGGGTTAAAGCATAGCACTAAGAAGCTAAAGCCACTTCAGCATGAGTTCGATTCCCGCTTGCCCTGGAGGTGACCCACATGGCGTGGCAGACCTCTCCTGACCCGCCTGCTGCCCCCCTCAGCAGTGTACTTCATCGTTCTGCCTGTTCTGCTCCCCACTCTGTCTCGCTGCCCCTGAGCCTCTGGCCTGTGCCCCAGTTCTGTATGCACAAATAAATATATCTTTAAAAAAAAAAAGATATCAGAAGGTAATTTACATTTTAAGATTTGTTTCTAGTGTTCAGGGAAGTGGGCTGATTATAATCCTTGGTCCATGGGCCATAGTCTCTGCTCCCTTGATCGTGAGTGAGTCTCTATGAATTACTTCTTACCCCAGTACCCAGTTCCTTTCCTTCATCTGGTTTGCACCTCCCAAGTATAGCACAATGCTAGGCTGTTCCAATGATATATAAATGTAGTTCATTAGTTCTCAGCATTGTATGAAGTGCATTTGTGACTATACCAGTTTATTCATTATCTCAGCAGTGGACATTTGGATCAATTCCAATCTTTTGCTATTTTGAATAATACCACTAAGGACATTCTTGTATACATCTCCTGGTACACAATGAAAGGGCTTCTCCTGGGTATATGCCAAGAGCAGAATTGTTGGTTGGAGAGGTATGCAAATATTTTTCCTTATAAAGGAATGCCAAATTACTTTGTCAAGTTGTTGTAACAGTTTTTATTCTTAACAACTATGTGTAAGAATTCCCTTTGATCCACAGCTCAAAATTTGGCATTGTTCAGACTTCACTTTTTTTGATCCAATCCAAGTTTGCCCTCAAAATTGATTGTCATTCAATTTGGTATAAAATGATATTTTAATCTTGATTTGCATTTCCTCAATTACTATGGAGAATGAGCATTTCTTTGTATTATTTTTAGCCAATTGTATTTCTGTTTCATCCCTCACTATACATTTTAAATCCACTTTTCATTTGAGCATATTCTTTTTTATTGTGCATATAAAGGAGATTTTATATATTCTTTATTCTAGACATCTATCAATTAATTGTGTTGCAGATGTACTCTTCTAGTTGATAATTTCTTGTTTTACTTTATTTCTCTAATGGTTGACTTAAAACGCAAGTTTTCTCCAAAGCTTTCTATAGTTATTACACATTTATTTTTAAAGAGAAACACTTTTATAAAAGATCCCCATTAGCAAATTTAATATAACTTTCACTTAAAAATATGTATGCATGTGTATGTACTTATTTGGAAGAATATATATATATGCAATTTTAAATATTTATTATAAAAAATGACTATAAATATTAAATATCTTCAAGTTTTTGTGTTAATTATTATGCAATTTCCTTTTTGGAAAACAATAAAGAAATCATTGTAATTTCAATAAAGAAATCATTGAAAATTAAAAATCTCACAAGGAAAAGTAATACCTTTTATTCCCTCAAAAGATGATTGTAATTCATCTACCAGGGGAAATAATTAACTTAGTCTAAGCTTTTACATAGTGGTGCCAAGGGGAATTCATTTCAAATCTAAAAATATGCAAATTAAAGAAATATTTAGCTCCAAAAAACTTTAAAAACAACATCATTGATGTTAATTAAAATTACCATTACTGATTTAAAGAAGCCAAACTTCCAGTACCAGGGCTTTTTTTTTTAAAGATTTATTTATTTGTGCATACAGAACTGGGGTACAGGCCAGAGGCTCAGGGACGGTGAGAGGCTTCACCAGAGACAGAGTGGGGAGCAGAACAGGCAGAACGATGAAGTACACTGCTGAGGGGGGCAGCGGGCGGGTCAGGAGAGGTCTGCCACGCCACGTGGGTCACCTCCGGTGCAGGCGGGAATCGAACTCATGCGGAAGTGGCTTTAGCTTCTCAGTGTTGTGCTTTAACCCACTGCACCACCAGGGAGGGCCCAGTACCAGGGCTTTTTAATAGACAACACAGAATAGATCACACCCACTTCGTGGCTCCTGTGACAAGACCCAGAGAAAATTGCCTGGGGCCAGACACACAACTCATTATATACCTCAATTAGGAAGCTTATTATGACCTTCATGCTTGAAGAAGCCAGTGGACAGACAACAGCAGTGGGCTCAGGATATTTGTATCATCACTTAGAGGTATGAAATGGAAATTTCTGAGGCTGAATGCAGCCCTAAGTTGCACTTCCGGGTGTTGGGGTAGAGGAAATCAAAACCTACTGTAGCACAAATTGGAATATATTGAGTTCATTATATGTCAGAAATTTAAATACTAATCTTCCTTGATCGTGTTACTAGAAGAATGGCACTTATAGGATAAATTCTAGAAAAATCTCTTGAGGAAAAGAAAGACCACTCAGGAGTGACAAATTTGATTTGTTTCTTCCTCTATGATAAAAACTATTGTCTGCATAAACCATCAAACTTTTAAGATGGCTCATTTAGACCTTGTGATGGTCTGTGAAACACCCTGGACAGGATTCATTAGTTCCAATGAGGTAATCAAGTCTCAGAAGGTGAGTGTTCCCAAGGAAACACAATGTGCCTATCAGGGAGCCATGATCAACACCCCAGATCACATTTCTTCATTTTCAGTGTTTTTTTCTATTGCAAAATGGAACCTAGGAAATATGGCTACTTAGTAATAAGTGCCAGGGATATCAGTGATTTCCATTTCTTAGATGGAGCTGAGAACTTAATCAGAATTACAAGAGAAAATGCATTCCATTTTGAAATAATTAAATCAGCTCCTCTCTTCCAGGGAAGAAATGAAAACAGCAGTTTATGCTCAAAGAAACCCAATGAATGTGGCAGAAAGTGAAAACCAAGGAGCTAGTTGGTGTTCCCTAAAGAGTAACACAGTTGTCAAAATGCACACCATCAGGGAAAAAATTTAAGACTCCTGCCCGACACTACCTTAAGTAAGCATGCAGTTTTGTGCATGGGTCTTTTGATTGCAGGGGCAGTGGAGTGAGGGGAGAAGCAGTGCTATCAGGTTAGGTTTGGGGTGCCTGGTTCCATGGAGGAGTTGGGAGTGGGGTGAGGGAGGAATGCAAACTTCAAAGACTTATGATTGGTTGAATCATAGGGAAGACATCCAGGAGTGATAAATTATCTACTTTAATACAGAAAATAATGGCATTGAAAAATATGAGGAGGGTCCTTATTGAAATAGATTCAATGTGGTTTATAAACAAAATCAACTAAATAAGCGTTATTTATTCACTTAATGAATAAACATAAATCCAGTGTTAGATGCTTTGATTAAGAAATATTGAGTTAAAAAATAAGCAATGTAAAAAACTGCTGATGAATATTCAGCGCTATTAGCCAAATTCAGTTCATGCTATTGGAAAGGATCACTTTTGAAACAGACCCAGATTATCAGTGGGGAAGAAATCAAAGTATATCAGGTGTCAGCTTATCTAGATATAGGGTGACCAATTTAATCACTTTAATTTTCTGAGACTTTGAGAACTCCATTGGCCCTATAACATTTCCTCCATATAACACAAAGTATTTTCAGTATAAAAATTTAAGGATCACAGTATATTCAAGAAAATAAAATAAGGCCCATTAATTTTATACCTAGCTCATATATAAAAACATCAGGAAAACATGTTTGAATGTGTAGGTCATATGAGTCCTCTTGAAGGAATTAATGGAATATGATTTGAGCAAAATTAAGTTAGTCCATAGCAAACAAATTTATAAAAAGAATCTGATAATTTTATATTCATAAGTAGAACATGAGTATCATATAAGATATGAGTATTTTAGCTACAAGAATAGAGTATAAATGCAATAAATGTCAGTAATGTAGAAGGAATGCAAATTATGATATTTAGAAGAGAAGTGTAAGAAAAAGATGAACGAAGTTTAAGTATGCATATGCCCTTATTCTTGATAAATTCCAATAGAATGTTGCATTTAAAGGCGATAATTAATATAACATTACATAATCAGCTAAATTTGGAGAATGGGGCAAGGCAATATAGAGACATGTATCAATTTTGTCATTATTATGTGGAAATTCTACTGAAACTGCTAAAGAAACAGTGGTTTAAGTGTGTTATTTTTCTCTGACTATAAAGAAACTAAAGTAAATATAAAAAATTTTTGACTGACTAAAACAACACAATGCAGACTATATGCTAATTTTTAAATATTAAAGATGATTTATATAAAGATAAAATGTATCATGGTGCTAACATTTAGGCTAACCATATCTAACATTTTACTGATTGTAAAGGGGCTAAATACCACTGCTTAAAAACTACAATTGAATCATAAAGCAAAAGTCAGCTGTGTGCTGAGAAAAGAGACACACTTAAAACACAGAATAGTTGAAAATGAAAGAATTAGGCAAGGCATGCTAGGGAAAACAAAAAGAAAAATAAATACATGTAAAGACAGAAATTAATTAAAAGCAAATATTTAAATAATAACTAAAAGCTGAGTTTTAAAGGGAGGCTACAATAAATAGATAAGTTCAACTATCTATTTGATAAGTTGAGTAACTTAATCAGGGAAAACAAAAAAATTCCATACAAATTATGTCAATAAAGATCACTCCAGATAGAAAAATTAAAAGAATTATGACCTATTTTGGTTGATACGCAAATAAACTAGGGGAATAATGCGTATATAGTGAATGATTATCTAGTAAACCTTATTACTAAAACTGACTCAAGAAGAAATAGAAATTTAAAAAGACAAATTACCATAAGATTCAGATATGTATGTAGTATACATATAAACATAAACATTTAAAAAATTGTTTATTAATTAATACAAGAGCTAGGGTATAAGCCAAAGATGCAGGGCAGGGTTGGGGGGGGCGGTGAGACAGAGAGTGGGCAGTAGAATAGGCAGATGGACTGAAATCCACTGCTGAGGGGAGCAGCAGGTGGGACAGGAAAGGTCTGCTGCACCATGTGGGTCAGCTCCCTGGCTGGGGATAGAACTCATGCTGCAGTGGCTGCAGACATCTTCATAGTGCTGAGACTTTACCACTTGAACCACCAAGGAAGCCCCATAAACACAAACTTTTAAGAACAAGAGTGGTTTCAGGTCTTTTTGGGTCTCAAAACAAATTTTGTCACTGTCTGTATAAAAAATACAAGTTTTGAAACAAAAAGTTTTTAGCTAAGTGGACATTAATTTGAAATGCAATACAAAAACACACACACACATGTTAAAAACACAAAGACCACATTCAAATATTATAAAACAGAGGTAAATAATATATATATGTTTTTTATTGATCATACCTTTTGCATCTATACTTCCTGGTTACCTAATTTCTGATCTGTTCATTTAAAAATAATTTGAGCAGCATTCTCTTCAGAGAGGCAAGAAAGACAATTTAGTTTCCCCTCTAGCAATAGTGACATTTGCTTTTTTGAATATTGTCTTTTTTCAACTTATTACAGCCTCACAGCTCATTATTGATAATGTAAAGTCATTTTAGGATTGTTGGCAAATTTGGGAAAACAACTACTAAATTTTTTGCACATGTGATATATGTGTTTTCAGGTATTTTAACTTTTCCTGTGCAGTATTTAATCTTAAATAAGGCTTGAATTGATGCTACTCATTACTTAGAGCAATTCAAATTGCTATTATGTTGTACTAAGCTGCATAATTGTGTAATCAAATTACTCGTTAGCTACATGCACTGCCATATTGACAAATATGTGTGTTTTGTCACTGAAATACTTGTTTATTTAGACTCAGGTTTTGGTGGTAATTTGGCACTATCATTTCTCTAGAAACTCCCAACCTTGCTAAGCTTTTAGCTCTTTTAGTACTCCTACAAATTTGTGCCCAACATGTGAGAATCTGATAAATTCTACTTTGTATAACTTGATTATTTTGTTACGGGTGGAACTTTCCTAGATGTTTTTGTTCTATTACTGAGTATTTTCCCGGAGAAATCAACAATAAATTTTGATGAGGTATGGATTAAAAACACAAGAACTATGTGTAATAATTGGAAAACTTCCACAGATTAACTCCTGGTTCTATATCCCTTGTTTGTTTGTCTGCTCCATATGTGTTTAGTAACCTGGACAGGGATCAAACTGGGGCTACAGAGGTGATCGCACTGAGACCTAACCCCTAGGCCACCAGGGAGGCCCAGGCACCACATACTTTAATCTTAAACTAAGATGCTTCCAAACTGGGTACCATGAACAAATTCTTGTCTCAGTATGACCTCTGACATTGTACTTTTTGGTGTGATGCCAGGTGAAATGGGGGTGCTTTGAAAACCACTCCTACATACCATGTGTTGGTAAACACACAATAATGCATGCAAGTGACTGAAGTCCATTATGTGTGCGTAGCCCACTAAAGTCAAATGTGGATGGAGCTCCACTTTCCTATTTCAGGTTAAGTTTTACCAAAGCAAATGCTGGCAGGCAGTCTGGGGATGCGATAGTCATTAAGGAGCATCAGCTGTGCTGGGAAGGCGAGGAAGCTGGACAGCACAGAGCTTTTAATGTCAGGGGCCTTAGAGACAGCACAGCTTGTCAGATACTAGCTCCTGGTGATCTGAAATGCCTGGGCCGATGTCCCTCCTCACCTGGTCACCAGAGCAGGGGCAGCCCTCAGGTAAGGGGGCTGTCCACAGCTATGTGGATCCTGACGCTACTCACTGCTACAAACTGTGTCCTCACTTCAACTTCAGTTGAGAAGTGGGATTTGGGTGACAGCTCTCCAGGGTGCCCACGTTCCTCTTAGTGGGATTCCCCAAAAATATCTGCAGGCCATTCCAACCTCATCTGACAGAAACAGAAGAGTAACAGAAACTAGCATGTAAAGAGACTTTGACCTGACCCAACTGTGATTTATTACATCTTGCTTTGCAAACTGACACAGCATGTGACCAAGTGGCCAGAGTTCCAGGGCCCTTCCAGGATTTTGTTAAGGGCCATCCAAGGGGCCCTGAAGCTTACATTTTACTTTGCATGTTCAATCTGTGGGATAGCCCAAGTGTTCCTCCAAAAACAGACACCTGGATGATTTCCCAGAGTAATTCCACCAAACCTGTAAGGAAGATATTAATCCAGTGCTCTAAACTGAGCTAGAGTATAGAAGTAGAAAGCAGTATTTGAAATTCTCTTTTGATAATATTCACATGCTACTGAACCCAAATCCTACATAGGAGGAAAAAAACCCTAAAATTTAGATCAATGTAATTTATATATGTTGAAAATTGCTACCAAATAAATTGTACACCCTCCGACCCCCCAAAAAATCCATGTTGCAACTTTTAGCCCCCAATGTGATGTATTTGGAGGCGGGGGAGGGGTGTTTTTGGGAGGTGATCAGTTTTAGATGAGATTTTGAGGGCAGAGACGTCAGGATTGATATTTGTGTCCGTTTAAGTAGAGATACAGAGGAAGTGTTCTCTTTCTCCACCATGTGAGGACATTGTATCTAAAGGAAGCCAACTATAAGCGAGGGAGCTGATCCTCTCTAGGAACCAACTCAGCCAGCACATTGATCTTTGACTTCCCAGGCTGCAGACTGAGAAATTATTGCCTATTGTTTAAGCACCGAGTCTTTACTATTTTGTTATAGTTTCCCAAGATCACAAACAATAATGAATAGAAAATCCAGAAGCACATTAAAAGAGGAATGTACTAGAAGTAGTAGGTGTTGGAATGTCACAAAATTGATCCACAGAATTCGTCGTAGAAATAGATCTAAAGATAAAAATTACATGATTATCTCTAACTATGCTGAAAGATAGGATAAAATTCAATATCTCATTTTAATTAAAACTTTAACAGAAAAAGATGAATATTTTCTTATGTGATATGCAACTGTTTAATTATGTAATTAAATGTACCTTACCCTCAAAATCAACAACATGCTCTATGGGAAAAAATAGCCTGATTCTCATTAAATTTAATTCCAACAGGATTTTTGGTGGAACCTATATAATTTGAGTAGAGCTTTAACATGGAAATTAAACAAGCAAGTAGAGCCAAGAAAACATTGGAGTAAGAGAGTAACATGGGGAATCTAGGTTTTCCAGGTATTAAAACATATCCCATATCCCCACTAAATAAAACAGTATGGTATAGCTACATGAAATGGACAAATCACTGAAATACCCCAGGAATTCCAGGACCTAAACTCAATACATATGAGGACTTATAATATGAAAAAAGATTAAAACAGGACTCCTCAAGAAGTAAAGTAGGAAAGGCTGGGTAGCTATCTGAAAAAAATATATATATATGATTGGCTCCTGACTTCACCTCATACATAAAAATGAACTCCATATTTTTTTTAAAGATCCAATACAAATTGAAACCATAAAATGCTAGAAGAAAATCTGGAAGAATTCTGTAAAAATAAAATTGGAGGGAGGAAGTCATTTCTTATCATAACACAAAAACAATATGAAAACCTTATAAATTTAATCACATAAATGTAGAAATAGAATTTTCAAAGAAAAAAAATAAAGTCAAAGGACAAAGCACAAATAGAAGCAAATATCTGAACTCACATTGCAAATAGAGAGTGTCTTTTCCAATAAGGGAAGGATAATAATCTAAAAGAAAATCAGACAAAGTTGTGGCAAAGTCAGAAATGCAGATGGTTCTTATATATATATATATATATATATGTAAAATATATTCAGTGTAATTAAAACATAAATGCAAAGGTGTTCTTGGTGGGGTTAAAGATACAGTGCTATCAAGTTATTGGCAACCACTCCAGCATGAGTTCGATCCCCCGCCAGGGAGCTGACCCACATGGTGCAGCAGACCTCTCCTGTCAAACGTGCCTCTCCCTTCAGCCGTATATTTCATAGACCTGCCTGTTCTGCTCCCCATTATGCCTCCGGGGAATCTTCTCACCTTTCTGCACCTCTGGCCTTCACCTCAGTTACTGTATACATAAATAAATAAATCTTTTTTTAAATAAATGCAAATTAACACTACTATAAGGTACCATTTTCTCCATTGCTCCATTGGTGAGTTTAAGAACAATTACCAACATTTTGTGTGGACAGAGTGTGTGTGGAGTAGGCACTCTATATAAGGGAACATAATTGGCACATCTTCCTTGGGGGGCAATTTGGCTGTATTCAACTCCCTTTACACATATATGTCCACCTCCTTTAAACTGGAAATTCTACTTCTAGAAGTTTATCCTCTTAATGCAGATTTGGTTGGACCAAATGAAAGTATGATTTATGAAAGGTTGGCTAGAAACGATTCACTGCCTGCAATTTTTTTTAAAGATTTATTTATTCATACAGAACTGGGGTACAGGCCAGAGATGTGGAGGGTGAGAGGCTTCACCAGAGACAGAGTGGGGAGCAGGACAGGCAGATGGACAAAGTACACTGCTGAGGGGAGCAGCGGGCGGGTCAGGAGAGGTCTGCCGCGCCATCTGGTCACCTCTGGGGCAGGTGGGGATCGAACTCATGCTGAAGTGGCTTAAGTTTCTTAGTGCTGTGCTTTAACCCACTGTGCCACCAGGGAGGACCTCACTGTCTGCAATTTTATGTAATTGAAATGATCAAAATAATGAGTATTAAAAAGATACAAGGGGGATAGCCTACAAGTATATCAACAGGGAACTAGATAAATAAATGATCTTTTCAGAAAAGACAAAGCAGGTATTTTTTTAATTAAGTATTCTCATTCATAATTCTATGGAATAACTTCATGCTATCATGTTCAGTTAATAAAATAACATTCATCATATTTCACTGTATGGGCAGAACTATTCAAAAGAATATATTAATGTATATTTTTCTGTACGTGTGAAGTGTTCATGGAGTGACATGCAGAAGTAGGATCCTTTCTCTTTGAATCATACACAGTGTTGTAAACCATGTTACTCTAAAAGAAAGTATTACATTTGTTTTGGGGGACAGAGATACAGAAGGGCTTTTGTAACTTTTGCAGAAAAACATAACTGAAAGGAATAACTTCTGCTATCAACCTTAGTGGTACGGGAATTAATTGTTTCATTAGACGGGGAATTATTGAGTAATTGACGCTATGTTTGACCTGGATAAAGCTGGGTGGTAACACAAGCAAAATCGACCTTCCCTAGTAGGCAGAGAAGGGCAGTTAAACAAATACAAGTAGATACTTCATAAGTACATAAAGAAGTGATAAATACCACTTTGTGAAATAAAGTTAGTAATAGGAAATACATAGGAGGATCAGAAAAGACCTGCCTCTAGGAGCATGGGTTCAAAGCCTCCAGGAGGTAAGTGAGTCAGGAGGATCTGTGCATGGTCCGGGAGGGGGCTCTGGGAGAGCAGTGACACCCCCAGACAGAAGGGAAATCTTCTGGCACATGTGAGGACCATCCAGGAGGCCAGAGTGGCCGTATCAGGGCACCTGGGATGGGCCGGAGCCCTGGGCACGTCAGTGGGGGCAAATCGTGTTGCCAGATGAAGACAGAAGTGTTCTAGTACTTTCCTCTGTATATTCTGCCCCTACACAGTAGATTTCAAGTGACAGTTTATAGAAAAGAAGTTCAATTAAGAAAGAGATCCTTGATGCTTACCTCCTCCGGAGAAGCACCTTGGCTCTTTGTAGACCTGGGGCTCTTAGCTTCACAAATACCATAAAGCCTTTTAGAGGTCCTCAGTAATTTCTGGCTAAGGACCATGCCCTTCTCAAGTCACTATGAACACCGTACACTTGCTTTGTGAGCTTTGCTAACTTAATATGCCAAGTCTCTTCTTTGCTGAGCATAGGAATGTCTTCTCTTTCTTATCTGTGTGGGTTACAGTCCTTCCTCCATTATTAAAAAAAAAACAAGGCAAATGTTGCAGAAAGTGGAGGTGTCAAATTAAACTCACACAGAAAGGAAAACGATCTAAAATGTCCTGTTAAGGAAGGCGCTGTGCTGGGTCTGGCCAACCTCCACCCGCGATGCACTCCCTGTGAATGGCCAAGACTTCATATTTTACATGAATAGCATTCCCAGCAGGGTAGATGGGCTCCGTGTAAGCTGAACTTTGTAACTGAAATCCTTACCATGGGACATGATGCTTTAACAAAGTAAAGGATATCCAAAAATGATCTGCGGGACCACTTTGCAGAGATGCTGAAGAAAGAATGCATGCGTAGCAGAAACCGAGTTTCCATCACGTTGGGTCTCTTCCAACCTGGTGATGCTACCTATGTGTTCTTCTAAAAGTCTCCCTTTGCTCTCACATTCTGTATTTGGATTTTTGTTAGTGTGATCTGTCTGCCAGACATGGCTATAACACATGGGCACCTTCTGCATTCAACCAATGAGGACTTTGAGTCAACGTTGCTCAAAGAAACTTTGTTGTGTGTGTGGACTTGGGTATGTTCAAACTTCTATTGAAATTTGTGTTAGGATTCCTTCTCTTGCCCCTCAGCCATGAGCCTTATGATTCACACTACAGCAGTACGTTCATTATTGAATTTGTTCTTAAAGTCCAGGGTGCAGCAGTAAGGCTCCCAATAATTTATCCATGGCTGCAATTATGCTGCCGGGTGAACAATCACTCATTCTCCAAGGCAAATGAAAATAAATGGCTATGTGACTTGTGAGTCTTTGGGGTTATTCTGATGTAGGTTGTGGTCAACTGGTATCTAGGTTTGCTCTTATATCTGCAGATAGTTGAGCAGTATCACTCTGTTCATCTTGGGCTGGGTTTGCTTAAGTCTGGAGCTTGACTGGCTGTTGGCTGATCTTGGATGGCCTCTTGTGGGAGGAAGAAAACAGCTCAGCTCTACTTTGTGTGACTCTTCATCTAGGGAGTTAGCCAGGTGCATTCTCCTTATAGTTTTGTAGGTGCGAGAATAGGTAGACATAGTCAAAGCCTCCTAAGGTCCAAGCTCAGAACTGGAACATGGTTTCTGCTGTTTTTGATTGTTCTTCTCAAGGTCCAAGTCCACCTCTTTAAGGAGAAGCATGGCAAGATCAAATGGCATAGGGGATGGGTACATTGCAGCATGAGAAAAGGAGTCATTATTATAATCCATCTACTGGGGCTCCAAATTAGCATCATGAAAGCAACCTCTAGCAGGCTGTTTCCTAGTTCACCCACATCAGCTAGCTATCATCCCTAGTAATAAGTCTGGAACAAAGTAGAAAGAGGTATTTTCCCCTGTCTTTGTGTGAGAACTCTGGTCTTTCCAGAGGCTCTGTATCAGCTAGAGTGGGTATTAGTTCAGTGGACCCTCTGGAACACTGGGCAGAGGACTGAGGTAACCCAATTTTCTCCTCCCCTACATCCTTTGAGTCAAGGTCATAGGATACCCTGACTTAGTGCATTATGTTATTTCTCGTGTTTTATTAATGTCATATTTTAATTAGTAGGATAATCTCCAAGCTTTGTAATTGCCTGTCACTTTGTAAGTGTTCAATAAGTGGTATTTATTATCATTATATTGTAGATATTTAGAAATAGGTGCTATATTTTTGGAAGAAGAGAACCAAAGTATTTTCAACAGAGTACAAATAAATAGGCCGTCTCCTGAGCCCGCCTGACCCATGAAGTGTGGTCTCCCAGGAGAACAATGGAAAGTGCCAGAATAGGTGTTCCCTTTGCAGAAGTTGCTTATTAAGCTTCACTTAGGCACTTGTTATTGTTCATTTTATTCAAACTTCACACTTCTGCAAACTTAATTCAATGTCACCTTCTTATGGGGCTTCTTTAAAAACAGGAAGAGAGGGCATGAACAAACAAGAACTTCTCGTTTTTTTCAGCCACTGGGTGTTCATTTATAAGTGGTCTCCTACATATTTTGTGCTCTCACACAGCTGGTGACAGATGGCTTGTTACAGCCAAAGCCAACCTTACTAAATTAAGATTTGGAGGGTTGCCACGAGAGGCTAGTTAAACCTGTCACTAACTCTTCATTTAATATTTTAATAGTTTCTTCTGAGTTAGGACCCATTTGTCTGGATTCGCCTTTCTCTCAGCATAGGATGACACAAGTTCGGCTTCCTCACACTACATTTTCTCATCTTGTCTCAAACACTCAGAGAACTGGACTTTGAAAAGAGCAAATCAACCTAGAAAAGAAGTTTATGTAAAAGCACAAATAAAAGCCTAGGAAATACACAGAGACAGCAATGGTACTGATGACTCATATAACAAAAGCATGCTGCTAACCTGTCCAAATATCAGCCAGTTCCTTCCCCCAGCATGTAGCCAGAGGGCTGGAGATAGCCCTCTGAGGGTGCAGTTGGGTCCTCTCACTGCATGTATGGTGGTGTTCATCTGGTCTCCTTTCAGGGAAAGGAAGAAAATTCCAGTCATACAGCTCTGACTCTTCGTTGTCTCTGCTATCAATAATGTCATTTGTTCCTGGGAGAAGTTTGTTTGCTCTGCTAGGTGGTGGTTAGTAGCCCCAATAGAAAAAGAGGAAACCGAGACTCTCACGGGGAAAGTGATTGGCACAAGGTCAAGTTCAGTGCCCCTGGCAGAGCAGCCTTGAATGGCAGTACCAGATCCCAAGGCCCAGGTACAAGTCTCCACTCGATTCGCTCTGCCCCGGGACTCAGAGGGGAAGAGGCTCTTTAGATTTATGTTGATAGTATATGCAACTTCAAGTGCATGCAGCTCTAAGTTATGGTTCCATGTAGCCTATTGCTGGATGGGAGAAGTCAGGGTAAAAGCACCCGTATGATTCTCTCTACTGTCACCTCTCCTGCAACCAGGTAGAAAGCTCTGTTTGGATATGAAACAAGCCAAGCAATTCCTTCCTGTTCCTCCCAAGTGCCTAATTAAGTACTGCTATTTGCCAGTGAACATACGAAGCACTTTTTTCAGGGGACCCTATTTTCATTTTCACAACAACCCTTGTGACAATTATTGGCACCCTCAATTTGACATAGTTTTAAATTGAGACCCAGTTTCAGAGATGTGGAACTTGCTCAAGGATTTGCTGGCCCAGAATTCACTTCTGCTACCTAAAGCCATGTTGCTTTGATTTTTCTCATGTTTTCTCTAATCTCGTAGGCAGCTAAAATGTGTATCTTGAACTTTTTATTGTCTGATAACAAAAGCACTGAGACCCAGTATCATAAAGTGAATCTCTTGTATCAGGGTTGCAAAGACCGTTATGATTTGGGATGCTTAGGGCATTCAGAGTGGGTGGCGAATTCTAGTAGGAGACTAGAGCCCTACTGGATTGCTAAGAAGAGGCTAAAGGGGTTGTGGATCCAGGTCAATGGGATCACATTCCGGCTAGCACTCTGGTCTCAAGGCAAACTTGAATTTGGGTAGCTGTCAGTGTTTTTGTCAACTAGGAAAAAGGGGACTCTACTAGGTGGAGATAAGCGTGCTTTTGCTTCCAACTTGATGCATCCTGGGTCAGATGTCAGGCGGGTGGGGTGTTTTAATCCTGGCTCATTCCTAAGACAGGCATATTTGGGCAGTGCTCTAACTGCATCACTGTACATGGCAACCTGCCTAGACAGGGTTGAGCAATGGAAGCAAAGAACTTTTATAGTATGCAGATTATAAATCTAATAAAGGTAATAAGGTTTCCACGAGATCAAAGTGAAAATTAATATGGCATAAAAATGCCTTGATCAGAATTTGTTAACTAAATCCCAAACTGGGCCACTTTGTCAGCTTCCTTCTTAGAGGATCACTAGAGATTGCTTTGCATTTTTCAATTGGTAGCTACTCAAGGACTCACTCTTGAGAGGACTAAGATTTTATATACAACTTTTCTACTGTTGCTAACTTTACATCATTATTTACTGCTCCGTCATCTAATTGTTTTTCCTTTTTCTACTGTTCCTACAATTTTATCAATCTTGGCCATTTAGATGTCAGATGGTCATGTATAACAGCCATCTGATAAGACTTTCTCTTTAAGACTTCTCTCTTGAGATAAGAACGCCTGATGGTGTCTGATGTGGCTGGAAAAAAAGTTTGCTTTTCCCCAGTGTGGAGTATCTAAATATCTAAGGACCATAAATCTGTTAGCAACGCCCTTCCTTTCAGTCAGCAGCCTACTAGTGGTCCCGGCTCCCTTGCAAGCCAGTCACTGCTCCTGTGTTAAAGGTCACTCCTGTATATCCAGGGGTCTCCTCAGACCCTTTCCTGCACTACATCACCTCAGTTCTCTACTAAACCATGCAATCATCTCCCAATAGATCTTTCCCCATCAAATATCATTTTTACAATTCACTTTCTCAACTGCCAAAAGGAGCTTTTTTAAAATTAAAATCTTAGCATAAAATTATTGACTGCCTCCCCATTGCCTTAGGGGGAGCAAAACATGCTGCTTAATAAAGGTGTGTCTGTGGGCTGGCTCCAGTCTAACTTCACAGCCTTGTCACTCACCGACTGCTCCCCATGGAGAGTCTAACCCAAACCTGATGAGCTAAACGCAGTCTCCATTGTTTCAGACCTTCGTGTCTGTGCCAACACAAACATTTCTTGGAGTATGTACACCCTTCTTACCTAAATGCTGATCTACTCATCCTTCGAGAAAAAGATGCAAGTGTTTTCTCCTAGTTGATGACTTCTTCTGTGCCTCCACCATGCAAATCTCCCACCCCCTCTCTGTGAAAGATGCTGTTTATCGCTGGGCTGTGTCTACATATTCTCTGTTTATTATGCTAAGGATTTATAGAGATCAAAAGGTATTTTTTCCTTCTCTTTCCTGATCTAGGAAACTGAGATCTTTAGCCTTGATATTCTGGAATAGGTCACTATCCTCATGTCAGCCAACCTCCAGGCTGGAGTGTGGCCCATGAGGTGGTTAGGGTAAAAACGGGGTTCTTCAGGGCCTGTGCTGCCGAATGGTGCCATCACACTTCTCTGGGGGGATAGAATGTGAAACACAGAGTTGGACAACTGACAGCAAGGTGTCAAATAGGTAGACAGCCCTACAGGTGTCCAATAGAGAAGCCCTTCATGTCAAGCCATAGTGATGGGTGGCATCCAGGGGACACCAGTGAGCACCTCTGGAGACAACACATCTTTTGATTCTGAAAGGGCACGCATCTTCCAGATTCTGTTCTGTGTCCATAAAGTCTGTTGTCTTCTCGTGGTGTCTGGACAAATAGCTGAGACTTCTGTGTCTTTTTTTAAAAAATTGCACATGTGTCTTTTTATAAATTTTTGCTTTCTCACATGAAATTTAATTAAATTCTGTCTTTTTAACCAAAAGTTTAAATGGAACATTTACATGGATATTATGGAGGTGGGAGGAGAAAAGGAAAAAAAAAAATCATTAGGGGAAAGTGATGGGGAAGGCAGAGTTAAAGTTGACATAAAATGTCGCATTATGGTTGTGATTCTCTGATTATCTGCTGTGTATCCAAGAACAAGGCAATAAACATTTATTTAGTGTTCCATGTGTTGGACACTTTTCATAGTTTATTACATTCCATTTAATCTTCTTAATGCCATTGTGGGAAAGGTTATCATCTCATACATATAAGGAAAATTCACGGAAGTTAAATAACTTGGCAGTGGGTGTCCTCGGAAGGAGTTTCAAGTTCAGTCAGTCTATTGCAGCGGCCTTAGCCCCTGCTGTCTACCAGCAGATAAGAATTAAGTGACTCTGGTTGGTGACGGGAGTATGTGGCATTGATTGAGTGATCTTTGTGGAACTTTGGATATGTAAGCTGGACAGTGGGTTTCAAGTCATCTACCCGATGACATTTTTTTGGGAAAGATTTATTTATTTATTCATACAGAACTGGGATATAGGCCAGAGATGTGGAGGGTGAGAGGATTCACCAGGAACAGAGTGGGGAGCAGAACAGGCAGAGCGACGAAGTCCACTGCTGAGGGGAGCAGCGGGAGGGCCAGGAGAGGTCTGCCGCGCCATGTGGTCGCCTCCGGGGCAGGCGGGAATCGAACTCATGCGGAAGTGGCTTAAGCTTTTTAGTGCAGTGCTCCAACCCTCTGCGCCACCAGGGAGGGCCCCCTGATGACATTCTTGACAAAAATGTCAGGAGATGAGAAATGGGGAGAAGGAGACCTTCAGAAGAGCAATAGCTGAGCACACAGGATGGAGCGTGTAACACACGTATTCCTCTCCCATCAGCGGGGCACATGGAGCTGGGCTGGCCATGAGCCCTGCAGTTGTGTCTCTTGTTTTCTCTCTTTTCCTCCATGCCATCCTGCATCTGGCTTGATCCCACTCATGATTAAGGTGTGACTCCGAAGTAGCCTCCTCCGGAAACTCTTCCCTGGCTCCCAAATCTAGGTAAAATGCCCCTCTTAGGCGTCTCCCTAGCACCCTGCTGTCCCCTATCTAATTGTGACGATGTCCTAAAATGCATCTGTTTCCCCTGCCAGCCCTGAGCAGGGAACTTATTTGCCCTCAGCACCATCTTGGTTCCACTGTGCCCGGCACACAGTAGTCTGTAAATAGTTGCTTAATCAATTACGACCAGCCAGCCATGGAACTGTAAATAGAAGCCAAAGCCAAGACGCTCAGAAGCAGGAACCATGGCCAGTGTTGATCGGTCGACCAAGCACAGGTGTTACTCCTCTTTGTGCTTCTGGAGGTGGGTGTCTCCTCCACATGAGACAGTTGGACATGTCTCATCAGCGGGCCAAATCAAGTGGCATCAGTGCTAGCATCCGGGACTTGCTTCTCTTATTGCAAACTCGTGCTTGGAATCCAGAGGCCCAAGAAGGATTCCTCAGTACAAAAGAGGGGCCCGAGACCCTCTCTGGACGCAAGAAGGCCTGGGCCCCGCAGGCACAAGGCCAGAAGTGGGTGAGGCTTAAAGGCCCACGCTGGAGCAGCTGCTTGTACAGAATTGGCCTTTGGGGAAGGCTCCTTCAGCCTGGAAAGTAGATCTTTGAAGAGTGATTATTCTGCTTCCAGCATCTCATGTGCTGCCCTGACCACATTTCTTCTGGCATCTGGAGGGCAACTTTGCAGGCGAGTTTCTCCCATTTCCCAAGAAGTGCCAAAGCAACTGGGTCTACTGCCTCGGGAGTTTGCAGAGCGCACCTGGGCTCCCTTCGCGGGCCTCTCCCTCTTCCCTCAGTCAGGTCGAATCCCCTTGTGGCCATCATAATTATAGGCACATGTTCCTAGCCACCAGTGGACTTGGGGCTTTAGTTTGAAACAGAAAAAAAAAAAAATCTTAGAATACATTATCTGCGAAGGGGACAGAGAAGTGGCTGTCAAACTCGGTCGTGGAGCAGGTTTGCATGCACAGCACCAATGCCAGCCTAGTGCCACGCCAGCCACCCCAGAGTCAGCAGAACAGCGTTTATGGGATGGTCACAGGATTCTCATCTCAGAGCCTCGTGGGCGTGCACAGTGCTGGTGGTGAACCAGAAAGTCCAAAAAGCATCCTGCCAACCTTTACACATCAGGCCAGGACTGATTTTAGAAATCAGCTATTTTGGTCAACAGTGCTGACTTAACTCACCGGAGCCCCCCTTTTCCTCGTCCTCTCTTCTGCAGAGGGCAACACCTCTTGAGGTGCTTGTTTGAGCGACCCCTAGCCTGTGCCGATGCAGGGCTGCTTTTCCTCAACCTGCATCCCTTCCAGGCCACAGAGGAGAGGTGGACACGTTTCCCCAGACTACGTTCCCCCAGTGGCCACGAGAGCACTTGCACAAGATTTGGAAGGTTGACGCACAGGCCACGACACCGGCCACGTTGGGGTAGATGTGTCTTCACAGGTGAGATTCTAGCACAGCCTCAAGGCCCTCCTGTGACGCAGCTTTACGTTGGGGGCGTCAGCACTGGCTTCTGTGACTTGCAGGGGTGGTTTCTCTGGCCTTTACTTCCCAGCTCTTCTGTGAGGGGGTTTCCAGTTGCACAGTCCTTTGTTCTACTACCTGGAGTGCAGGAAGAGCTTCAGGCTTGCGGAGCCGTGGTTCACAGAGCGCATTCTCCAGAAACGCTCTGGCTGTTCCTTTCATTGCTTCTCAGAGATGGTGGTTTGTTGGAGCCGGGAGGGGTTTTAAGATCATGTAGGCTGACAGTTCTTAGAGGTTCAGATTTCACTGACAACATTTTAAAAGGTCGTGGGACTGACAAGGAAGTTGCGATTTTTATTTTGCCAATAATATTTTCAGGTTTTTCAAGTTAACTATCACAATCGTTTGGAAAAGATGGGGTATTTATCATCCTTCTCCTGCAAAGCTGACTGCGATCTCCATAAAAGGGACATTTCTTCCAATGAATACATTGAAGCTGATGAAAAGTTTGCTACAACTTTTTTTTTGATAGCAGGCAGATCTAAGTTGAAGTTTCCATCCTTCAGATAAAACATTGAAGTCCAGAGCTTACTAAAAGCAGAGCTAAGACCAGGACCCGAGCATCTCGACACTGGTCCAGAATCTCTCCCCCTCAGCGATGTCCATCTTGCAGGCTAAACCCTCTTTGCTGGGGGTTGTCCTGTGCACCGTGGGTGTTCAGCAGCAGCCTCGGTCTTCGCCCATAGATAGTAATGATGTTCTCCAGCGAGACAACCAAAAGTATCTCCAGATGTTGCCAGCTGTCCCATTTGAGAACCACCACTCTGTTCTAAGACACCCCCTTCTGTATTAAGTTACTTGCAAAATTTCACTTTTTCCACTTTTACCACCAATGGCTCCGTGACAAAAGAAGCAAATTTTAATAAAATCAGTTATCTTTTCACTGAAAATAACTAAGAAGAAGGCTTTTAGGGGCCATGACAGAGCAAGAGCTGGGTGGACAGGTGTGCTGGCTGTCTGGGACTTTGGGGACTTTTGGGTGGGTGCCTGCCCCAGTTCACACCACGCCCTCCATGAGTGGCATTAGCTTCATAGCAATAGTGTCTTTGCTGCACATCTTGAGCAGATAGGCTTTCATTTTATTCCTACCCAGCAAGTCTGCAGGAGAGATATTTTTAAGCTCCATTTTGTGGAGGTCAAAAGACAGAGTGTTCTCCATAAATTGCAAAGTCCGTGGCAAGTACTTCTATTATATAATGATCTGACCATGAAAACATACTCCTACTCCCTGTCTGTGACATGCTGTCAATAAATATCAGTGGGCTTTTTTTCATCAGAACACATTGCAAATGTGCCGTGCCAGGGCAAGATGGCATCAAGACCTTTGAAGGTGGGTGCTGCCTTCAGGTGCCCTGTGCTGCCAGGCAGGCTGCCAGGGTGCCAGGCCACCTACGAGTAGAGGAGATGTTGGATTGCTCACATCCGGCAGATTCTCCTTGGGAGTGAGGAGAATCTGCCACTTGCTTCTAGCACATGGAAACTGACAAAGGTGATCAGGCCACACTCCCATTCATGACTTTGTGCGGGACTCCATCTTGGCAGACAGAACAAAGGGTTCTCCTGCTGGCTTTGATGAGGCAAACTCCATGATGTCAGAGGGTCTGCGGTGTGAGGAAGATGGCAGCAGACTGCAAAGGTCTCTCCACATCACTCGGAATTGCCAGATCATCTTCTCGGACTCATTTGGAAGGTTCCAGGCTCAGTGTTTGTCTAGGGCTTGGGCACAGGGGGTGCCCATCCCCACTCAGCACCCACACAGCTTGAGGAGAGTGAAATTGGAAACCAGGTTTCTCGCTGCCCTCCTTTCCTCAACATTCTTTCCCCGTGTGTGTGTTTGGTGGGGGGCAGAGGGAACAAGGATCCTGTTCTTCTAGTCTTCTGCTTTGCCATACACTACACATTTTCTATGTCATGGTTCTTCCTTCTGTCACTGGGGAGAAAATGACTCCATGGAAGAATTCAGCAGCTAATGAAACCAAGGCTCAGAATAGAGAAGACTTTCCTCTGGTCATACTCTGTGAGCAGGAAGTGGAGCAAGATTCAGATTCTAGTCCAGCTTAATCTGGCCAAACCCCACCTTATGACCACCCCATACAGAGTGTGGGGGACAGTGGGCAGCAGCATCAAGTGGTGCCCAGGTGGTTTGTTTGGGGTCTGCACATGCAGAATACTATCAGTGTGGTTACCCATCTCATTTCAGGCTTGGTGATAATCGGCCTTGACTCAGTATTGAGAGGGGCTGGGAGAAATTCAAAGCAATGCTTAGATGTTGGTGTCCATCCCAGCACTTGAAAGCAAATGGTGAAAAATTACTCCGAACCTGTTTAAAATGTGTGTCTAGTCAAATTGTTTCCTTTGCCCCAGAGGGAAGCTAGAGGGGGCGAGACACTCCAGGAGGGACACACAGCCCTGTTGTTTCTGGACATGAGCGGAAGCTTGAGGGGACCCATGACCACCCTTTCACTTGGTTTGTTTGCTGCTGGTAGCAGCTGTGAACAGGCTAACAGGAAACACACTTGGGAAGAGCAGAATTCTTGCAAAAGAAAGAGATGATTACTCTCGAGAAGCCTGGAATGCCTCGGCCTCGTGGGAGGCCTCTGGTGAAGGCTGCTGCTGACAGCAACACGTGGCCTCAGCGGCCATGGACTTGGAACATCACCCAATGGATGCGTGAACAAATTGTAGTCCTAAGTATGTGCTTCCTGTTCTTCCTCATAGCCTGAAGAAAACACAGGCCCATGCAGCCAAGGGCGCTGTTTTGAGGGTAAGTGAAGACAGCAGATTAACGCAGAAGAGGCCCTCAGGAAAGCGGGACTTCATTTCAGAGAATGATGAGATGCCGCAGAAGGGCCCTCAGACTCTGGAGCTGAGCCTCTACCCACAGGTTGAATCTTGATTGGTGTCACTGATTTCTGAGAGCATGGTGGTGAAGGTGGGTTTGGGCTCAGTGAACCGTGGTGCTGTGAATGTATTAATGATGTCTGTCCTGGGGGCAGGAGAAGAAAGGATAGCCTGTACCATGGATACCTTTAGTCCTCTTGAAAACTGAGTGAACTAGGACCTAGAAAAAGAAAAAAATGATGTTTCCAAGACACATTGTCCCATATTTTGATCAGTTGGCTACTCTTGTCCAGGGTTCATCCCCCCACTCCACAAATATTTATTGAGCATCTACTTTGGACAGGTGTTCTTACATTTCAGCCTTGAGTACAAAGAGGGTTCACCTACTCATGTTTTGCAAAGCAATGTCCTTGATCTTGAAACAGATGTGTTTTGATTTCCTGGCCAAGTGGCATTGAATACTTGGCATGTAGCAGGAACTGTTTAACACTTTGTGAATTAGAATTAACAACATACTGATCTATACCATGGACTCTGGTTCCAAACTTCCTGGGTTATCATCTTGCATCTGACTGATTTAGTTCCCTGCAAATTATTGAAGTCCCCTGTGCCTCTGTATTCCTTTTTCTAGAATGGGAAGAATAACAATGGAGTTTAGCTCGGAATGTTATTGCAAGATTAAATGAGTTCATTCATCAAAGCACTTAAGACATGGCTGACATAAAGCATATGTGTGTTCATAAATATCAATTATTATCATTTTAAAATCTAATATTCATAATAGCCTGTAAGATGAGTGTGATTAGTGTTCCCATTTTATGGAACAAATTATCTGGGATAGGATCATGCCTCTGGTGACGGATTTATGTGATCTATAAAATAGGATGGTAATAGAATGTAATGGTGTTTTATAATGATTAAATAAAATAATATACTAAAGAATTTAGAACAAAGTAGTTGTCAATTTCATCACCTCTGTAGCCACCGTCATGAAATAATTACCATCACCACCACCATCATCCCTTATCCCCATCACACCTCATGTCACATCACCACATCATGTGTGAAAGTAAAGAGTGATAGAGAGTGGCTTGAAATCTGAACAGTCAAAGATATTTGCCTGAGTCTATATGATTAATGGATACTGTTGTCTTGTACATCTTAATTAGCTTTAGCAGCTATGTTTCAAAATCATCTCATTTTCAAGACAATAACCAAACCTCTTCTTTCCTTTCATGCCTGAAATCTGTTACTTCTCTTGGGAGCCTTATCTCAGGAAATGATACCATCTCAAAGATGTCCTATCACCCAGCTTTTGTTTTGATGTCTCTCATCCTGGAGCTCTGATCCACCCTCAACTTTGATCAAGTTTATTCTCTTTCACAACTCCCGTCACTGCTCTAACCCACTGCATCCACTAGTTTCAGGACATCACTGCACCTCACACAATTGTGTAGATTTCTAAGGAAGCTCTGTATACCTATTCTTACCCGCTTTCAACACTCTCTCCCACTTCAGCCAGAATCAGTCAATTAATTCAGTTAACCAGTGATGATGATGATAAGAAGGAGGAGGAGGAGGGTGTGGTGGTGATGGCATTGTTGGTGATGACCATGGGGTTGGAGGTGACCATGGTAATATTGCTTGATAGTGGTTTATGCAAAGTGAAATTGTGATTGTTTCAAGTCCTTCTTGTCTGCTCACTACTCCTCGCACAATTGAAAACCTAAGCCCTGGAAGCCATTCCAAGCCCGTTCATTGTTGTGGGTTACCGCATTCTTTAAAGTGAGCAGAGGTAAGAGGTAAGGAAGACTGACAGCCACAGGTGTTCCTCTTCCTGCCCTGGTCCCTGGGCAGTGTTACCCTGGGGCTCGCTGACCTCTCTCCATCATCATCACATTCTTTCTCTGGGACATTACCTCAGCAGCCTTCTGCTAACCCTGTTTTCCCAGCTAACTCTTATTCACCCTTCAGCTCTCAGTAAAGCAGATATGGATCTTAATCAAAGGACACTTGGTGTAAGAAATGGAGTGTTATTTAAAATAAATAAGATTTTCCATCACAGCTTACCAGGGAGATAAGAAATCCCATTTTTGTTCTTTTTAAGATTTTTGGTTAACAGGTGTTAGGTAGCGCTCAGGTCTCTGGCCTTTGGAACTTCAGGATCGCTCCTGGTCTAGACCCTGAAGGTCACTTCCCTGTGCCACATTTTGCACGAGGCTCAATGCCACGGTCAGGAGTCTTCATAGCTGGTGTCAGACCCTGTGTTTCTCTGGAGATCAGGACTTGGCACTTCTCTCCCTACTGCAAAATGAGCAGTGCTGAGACATCTCTTCTTCCCGGACTGAGTTATTTCTGCTTCTACCCCTATCAGTTCTTCTCTTGGTCCCAATGCCTCTGAAATGACATGGGCCTTTTGGGAACCCAGTGAAAACCTGGGGGCAGTAACAGATGAACTATTGCTTGAGAAGACAAAAAGGATCCCTCCCCATTTCTGAGTCAAAGATCTGGCAGGCAGGCTGATGTAACCCACAGGCCCCTTTCTCCAATTCACAGAACACTTTGATGCGCAATTATACTGAAACAAGTTATCAAAATATTGGCTGAATTGTTGTTTCTTATTATACATCGTACTTTATTAACTCATTAAATAGCAGGGTTTTGTGTCCAATATTGCAGCTACAATCATTTCAAAGTAGTGATAAGTGTGAACGTATTTCAAAGTCTCAGCAACGATGGTAATATGGACTATATTTGTTGACCACCTTCATGAACTGAAGGAAAGACAAAATTTCAATGAGAGGAGAGTGGAAACTCATTATGTTTTTGCTATCCAAGTTCAAGCCCCCTCTGATTTGTGAAGGTCAGATGGAGAATTCCTTCCTCTTGACAATCTTCTCCCATCCTCCTGCTCACTTGTCCGTCCCTAACCTGCTTTTCTGCATCTTTCCTTCCATAGTTTGCAATGATGCCTTGACTTGTATGATTATTTGACCATACTATAGACTACAAATGTACTGATGCAGAGTACAATTTCATTTACAATTGTATTTCTGTAATGAGCCCAGCCCCTGGTATTTGAACAAATAGGTTCTTCATAAATACTTGATGAATAAACAAAATATGCATGAATGTGAGTAAATTCTACATTATGTGACTTAGGGAATAAATTGTGACTATTTTACTGATCTAAACTCTGTGGTTCTTCCCAGCCTCTTGGGGGCTCCCTCAGGAGGAAGTCTGAAGTCTGGTCTGGTAAGAGAGAGGGAGTTGAGGGGAACCATGACACAGACCAGGCTGAGGAGCAACAATGGTGTTGGGTGCTGTGGAGATGTTGACTACCAGTAGTAGCAATTCATCAAGTTGTGTTATTGAACAAAAGATCTCAGAATGATTTTGGAGCTATGTCAGGATACTTTTGACAGATATTGTACACAAAGTGACTTAAAGAGCAAGATAAGTTGCCTGTCCATGCCCAGAGCTAGGAAATTCCAAGAGTACGTTAGCAGTTCAGCAGTGTCACCAGAGTTCATACTCTTACCATCTTTTTAAAAGGCCCCTCCTATGGGGACACGCATGATGTCACATGCTGCCAGTCCAACACCAGGAAGGGGGAAAGCCCTCGGAAGTTACATCAGGGAACTGTGTCTCACCGCCACTTTGAGACCAGTCTTTGACAAATGGGAGGGAGTACGTCAACTGCTGTAGACCAACCTCAAGTCATCCCTTTGGACATGTTACCAATAACTATGAAGTGATTGGTGTTTCATAGCAAGTTTGAATGACTAATGGCTTCCCATTGGTTGGGAATCCTCTGGAATGGTTCCACCATTTCAGTCCTCTAGCTTTCTTTCTTTCTTTTTTTTTTTTTTAAAGATTTATTTATTTGTGCATACAGAACTGGGGTACAGGCCAGAGGCTCAGGGGCAGCGAGAGGCTTCACCAGAGACAGAGTGGGGAGCAGAACAGGCAGATTGACGAAGTACACTGCTGAGGGGAGCAGCGGGCGGGTCAGGAGAGGTCTGCCGTGCCATGTGGTCACCTCTGGGGCAGGCGGGAATCGAACTTATGTAGAAGTGGCTTTAGCTTCTTAGTGCTGTGCTTTAACCCGCTGCGCCACCAGGGAGGGCCCCCCTCTAGCTTTCTTACGGTGATTAATATCTCATGCAGATCCCCATCCATTATTTGTTGGATGGTCTGTCTCTTCCACCAGACTATACGCTCAATGAAGACACACATGTTACTTTGCATTCCCGTTGCCTCTTCTTGTACATGCTTTACATGATGGCATCTGTCAATATTTTGTTGAGTAAGTGAATAAACAAATGACCATCATGTGCTTGGCACTCGTGTGTGATGGAGCGCTTCTGCCTCACTGAGATCCCTCAGATGCGGATGATGTCTCAAAGGCGGTTTGATGGCACTGCCAGAATCTTGGCTTATAACTATGTGTATAAAACATTCCCACCCACCGCCGTAAGGGAAATCTAGCACAGGCTGTGTTTCTAAGACTCTAGTAAAAAATGCGTAAAGGTTAAGCTCTGTGCTAAAACCGCTGACATTTGAACAGCCTCAATGAGAAAGTGGTTGTGAGAAACATTCATTTAAGTTTTTGTGCTGGAAGTGTGAGCACCCACAGTCATGACTCTTAAAGAACCATCTTAGACTTGCTGGGAGTCTGTTTAGGAGGTGGTCGTGGAAATGCTCTTCATTAAAATAACAGCACACATATGCTAGATCCTTTCAAATGGAAGGCGGTGTTCCGTGGCAAATGGAAGGGCAGGTTAATTATCAGTGCGCCATAAACAATGCTCTTTGTTGGGTAACCTCACTTTGCACTGGGATACAGTGAGAGGTGCTTGTCTTAACGTGGCTTCGAAAACCACCTGAAGTTGGAGCATTCTGCAGGAAACCTCATCCTCCAGCGCCTGCAGTAGAATTTTCCTCTAGGAACATGCAGGTGCTAAAGCATGCACCACTTTTTTTTTTTTTTAAAGATTTTTTTTTTTTGTGCATACAGAACTGGGGTACAGGCCAGAGGCTCAGGGGCGGTGAGAGGCTTCACCAGAGACAGAGTGGGGAGCAGAACAGGCAGATCAACGAAGTACACTGCTGAGGGGAGCAGTGGGCGGGTCAGGAGAGGTCTGCCACGCCATGTGGTCACCTCCGGGGCAGGCGGGAATTGAACTCATGCAGAAGCGGCTTTAGATTCTCAGTGCTGTGCTTTAACCCGCTGCGCCACCAGGGAGGGCCAGCATGCACCACTTTTAAGGGTTCATCTGTTTGTGCAAAGTTGCCTCCCTCACAATCCCTTCCTCCTGACACCCCCAAATTTAATCTTGCCCCTTATAAGCCAGCTTCTAAGATCAGCAAGAACTTTGCTCAACAACAAAGTTGACTAAGGCATTTCCCTTTTAAAACCCAGCAGGGACTCCCTGTCGGCCTTCTGATAAGGTCTCAGCTCCTGCATGTTTATTCTCCACTGGCTTCCCATTGCAGAACTTCAGAGCAAAAGACAATAGCCATGAGCTGGGAGTCCTGGAATTGGTTGATGGACCTAACGTGCTTCATGGCCATTTTTTATTTTTGTACTTGTCCAAAATTTCCCCAAAGAAAAATGGCTGCGTCTTATTTGAGACTTAAGTTTGAAGGTGTTGGATGAAAGGTTGGAAGGAGGTGCTATGGCCGCTAGTCACAGCGGTTCCAAAGCTCTGATGGTCACAGGAGATTCAGCACGAGCTCGTACATGCGGCGGAGCACAGATCTGAAAGGCACTTGCGTTTCCGTCAGTCCTGACAGCCCCCAGGCACACCATTAATGCCTTCTCGCTTTCCTCAAACTGAGTCTCGCGGTGTCTGACTTACCCAGTATCACAACTGTGTCTCGATACGTGTTACAAAGACTGAAAATCATGCTTAGTGGCAGTGACCTGTGGGTGACCACAGAGGTTTGGCGTGGCTGGAGTGTGACATGGGAACTCCAGGAACAGAGTGAGGGAAAGAAGCAGGTGGGAGATCCGTGGCATTTGCACCTGAAATCCCTGCACAGTGGCCACTTTCTAGCCATAACGAACAGAGACGGGTGCAGGGGTCTGAAATGGGGCAAGTGTGCACTCTGGCAGCCTGCCGCCTACAAACCTCAGTTCTGCTCTTTAAAATAAAAAGAAATCTCAAATAGGAAAGAAAACCCATAATGCGTTTCCTTCCTTTACTTATTTCCCTACCTGCCTTTCAGTGAAAATGAATCTGCCCATGAAGTATTTTCACAAGGGAACCGAAAACGATCACCGATCGGTTTGATTTAAGCTTCCTCGTGCCCCTGTTGCGAGTGCACGCACTGGGGTCCCCGTGCCCCGCAAAGTGAGCTATGGAAAAAGAATAAACAGCTGGCAAAACACCAAGCAACAAACTGGTTTAAAATTAATCCTACTCAAATATACACTGGGCTTCTTTGTTCTTATCTCTTTTGCTGCCAGAAGAACAAGAGAGGTTTTCACTGATGTGCTTATATGGAATAGCAATTTTTCAAGCATTCTTTATCGAACTTCAATCTTATTTTTCATCTCTCTGCGTCACAATAACCTAGGAGGGACACCCCTGCACCCTTGGGCAGACGACGCCCGTGGCGATCACCCAAGACTTTGCCCCCCCAAAACCTTTGGGCACCAGCCGAAGCCTGGTCTGAACTATTTCCTCAGGGGCACTGAGCTTGTATGAGATTTTCGGGTCTCCCTCCGTGGACTATCTGACAGGTGGGCAGGAAGCATGAGCTGTCTCCCGTTTCTCCAGGAGTGGAAGAGCATGCTGGCCAGGCTGCCAAACGTCTGCACCCAGCTTTCTCTGTGTTCCCCTTTAAAGACGGCCATCCCCGAGGCTTCTAAATAAATGCCTCAGCCATCTGTACCCTTGGTAGCCACTTCTTTTTTGTGGTTCTAGCCTTCTTCATGAAGGAGCAATCTCTGCACCCCGAAATTTCCCCCATCCCCACCATATTTTGGGGGTACAATCAGCCTTATTTTTTGGGCGGTGCTTGTACAAATCACAATTTTGTTTTTGAGCATTTCTTGCTTTGATGTCTTCGAATAGTTACTTCTGCTGGACATCGCATCTGTCTGTGAACTTCAACTCACTCTCCAAACATCCTCCCCGCCCGCTACTCTAAGCCTCTACCATCTTCTCGCCCACAGGGTCCGGCTGCTTTGGCCGCTCCACCTGGACCTTGTAACTTTCAGCTCTTCATCCTTTGACCGTGTTCGAGGCCATAACCAGGGCAATTCACTCGGCTTCAGCGAGAATGGAGTGTGGGCGCGGGTGGGCATTCGCAGATTTGCGTGGGTGGGCTCTTACGCCCACCGTGCTCATCAGATCACGCGGATGGGTATTTCCTCAGCACCCTACGAGCTGTGCATGGGATTCCTGCTATTTCTACCTCTCTGGGCAGAAACGCCTTGAGAGTCATCATATGCTTCATCTCTGGAGCCCAGCACATGTTACAGGAAAGGCAATACCAGCTAGTCAACCATGCAAGTAGATGAATAAAAGAACGAGGCTCTTCCCCAGACACAGTTCTCTATTCCTTTGCTGTGCTCAAATTTTAGTTCATCTGAGTGGGGGACTTTATAGGCAGAAGAAAAAAGAAAGAAGGACTGATGAATGGCAGATAGTAGAGGACTTGATTTGCTGAGGGGCAGGGCGATTGCAGAAGATTGTAGAAAAAGAGATGAGAAGGATTCTGAGTTGGGGTCTTACCCGTGGGGTGACTTGGGAGAATCCTGAGCGTCTCTGTGCTGTGTGTGGTGCCAGGATCCCAGAAACACTCTCGTGGCTGTTCCAGTTCTCAAAGCAAAGCAGTCTAGCATGTGGGTGGTTCATCAACTGAGCAGTAAAGCAAAGTATAATTGTAACTAGTACTGTTGAACACATATTGTGCACTAGTTCCTGTTCTTTTAATTCTCACGGTGACTTAGAAAATTAGTAACATCGTTGCCCAGGTGAAAGATGAGAAAACCGAAGCACTGGATGTTCACTCTTAATTACTATGGCAGACTTTGAAGACAGGCAAATCCAGAGGCTTCCAAACTGGTTGTATTCAGACACCAGTATGAGGAGGGGGCCAAGATAGTCCAAGACCCTTAATGGATGCCATGCCTGAAACTTTGGATAATATTGAACCCTATGTTTTCCCTATAAAGTTTAATTTACAAGTCCAGCATAGTGAGGAACTAACAATGAGTAATAAAATCAAGCAATTATAAAATATGCTATCATGACAGTTATGTGACGATTGTCATGCCCTCCCCCTTTCTCAAAATACCTTATTGTCTATAATATTTTTGGACTGGTTGAGCATAGTAACAGAAACCTGGAAAGGGAAACCTGGATGACGGGGGGATGACTGTATAGTTGATCCTAGAATGACATGTGGTTAGGGGCACTAATCCCTCATTCCTAGCTCCACTCTGTGCAACTGAAAATCCATATATAACTTTTTTTTTAAGATCTAGTTTTATTTATTTATTTATAAATACAGGAACTGGGGAATAGGTCAGAAGTGGAGACTGAAAGTGAGAAGATTCACCAGATACAGTGTAAGGACCAGATCTACTGAAATAAACTGCTGAGGGGAGCAGCAAGTGAGACAGAAGTCTGCTGTACCCTGTGGGCCACCTCCCTGGCCAGGAATTGAACCCAGGCCATGTGGTGGTAGTGCTGAGACTTAACCTCCAGGCCACCCATATTAACTTTGACTCCCCAGATTATAACTACTAGCTGCCTACAGTAACAGTTGAGTAACACATATTATGTATGCTGCAACATAGCACAATGTAATACAATACAGTAAGCTAGAGAAAAGTAAAAGCTTTAAAGGAAATCCTAAGGAAGAGAAGATAAATTTATGGTTCTGTACTGTACTTATAGATACCACAAATTCACAGCTGTCTGCTTACAAAGAAATTTGTATGTAAGTGGACCCGCAGAGTTCAGACCCATATGATCAAGGGTCAGTTGTTTTTAAATTTCTTTTGTGTTACCATTAGTTTCCATGGTTATTTGTATTTTTGAGATATAGGATCGCCCTCTTCAGGTGTTATGTCAAACCCACCACCAAAGCACCCCCAGTCCATCCCTGTAATACACTGTTCTTGCCCTTCTCTCATCCCTCCCCTGCTGGTAGTCAAAGTTCCACAATTAACTTTCTCTGGGTTGTTGTCAACTTGACTTTTTCTAACCCTTTGCTTTATTCCTCTATATTCCACATACAAATGATACCATCATGTCTTTGTCTTTTGCCTTGACTTATATGTCTTAGTATAATCCTTCCAGTTCTATCCATGTTGCCACAAGTGGAAAGAACTTATCCTTCTTGATAGCTGAGTAATATTCCATGGTGTGCATATACCACTACACATATCTATTAGAATGGTGACAATAAAAATGTACTGACGATAAAAAGCACTGATGAGGGTGTGGAGACACTGGGTCTCATACATTTTCTTGAGGAGAAGGCAGTACAGTTGGATGGAGATCTTGGATGGTTTCTTATACAGTGAAACATATTCCCCTATGACCCAGCAAGGTCCCAAGTATTTAGCCTAGAGAAATAAAATCCGTGGATACAACACCTATACCGATAGTCCCCTACGTATGATTTTTCAACTCTGTGATGCTGTGAGCCTGACGGCACTTAGCAGAAACTGTACTTAAATTTTTAATTGGAACCTTTCCCCAGGGCAATGATGCACTGCAGGAGGTCATAAGTATCAGTCACCAAGTTGCACAGCCCACTGCCTTGCCAGCTTTCCCAACTTACGGTATTTTCAATTTATGTTGGGTTTATCTCAACAGAATCTATGATAATTTGTAGGCAATCTCAACACAGATATTATTTCCTTGTAGCTTTACTGGTAATAGCCAAACACTCAAAATAATATTAATGCCCTCCAATGAGCAAATGGATAAACAAAGGGATGTATGTACATATTTATTTATTCATTTAAAAAGTCACAGCTCTATGATGACCTAAGGTATACTCTTCTGAAAATAACTACGTTTTCTAAAACAAGACAATAGTGAGGAGAGTGACATTCTTTTACATTTTGCTAAATCTCTTTAATTCCTGGCTTAATAGAAGACAGCTGGATTATCAGAGCTGTTTCTCCATTCAATCAGGTAAGCCTCTGCATGGCATGTCATTTCTGGAGCAATCCACGCTCTACTCACAAGAGTTTGAGGCTGAAAAGGACTAATGCCACATTAACTTTATTACAGAAAGTGTTTGGGTCTCACCGACCTGCTGACAGGGTCATGGGAAGACTCAGGGTCCCTAGTCATACACGGAGGATGGCTTATGTGGTCTAAGGTAGGTCCCAGATTATTCCAGCATCTGTCTTATTGAACTGCCCAACTCACCTGTTTCCCCACAGCTAACGAGGCAGTCTGTATTTAGAAGGAAATTAATACATAGCACCAAAAGAACAGGAAATGGATGAAGGAAATATTTGCTCTGGATTTTCCTCTCGTCTTTAAAGTCTGGAGGTCATTACAGCTTTTAAAGGCTGGAAAGAGAATTTGAGCTTCAAGAGATGTACATCTACAGGATGCTGGATGGTCAGGGCAGAGGAGGAATGTGGTGGAGAGATCTGAGGAGCCCGGGCAAGCGATTTGCATTCATCTTGTTCCATTGACTCCTCCCGCCCCATGTCTCCTGCCATCTCTGATTTTTATGTTCCTTGTCAGGACACAGGAGTCCACTCAGGATATATAGCATATGTTGCAAGGTCCAGGAGGGCGTCTTTCCAGGACCAGGCACAGCCAGGATCAATTAAGTAACAAGGAAGGTAGAAAATATAGCTGCAGCTGGAACAAATCAGTTAGAAAGGCACGCGGGTTGCAACCCATAAAAGGTTAGCAGACAACTGGCTGAGGGGCTGTGAGTGGGGCTTCGGGCTCCATGGAACTAGCAGGAGCGAGGGGTCAAGCACCCTCATCCTCGTCTCCAGTCAAGCCCACGGTAGATGGTGAAGGCTTCACAAGTGGGGGACTGGTTGTCCCCCAGTTACATTTCTCTTCTGGTTTCTTCTCCATTGATTTCTGGCCTCCCCCAGTCCCATGTAAGTTATTGCACCACAGTGACAGGTTGGTTTTATGGGCAGGAGGTGGCCTTATTTACTAAATTTCAATGAGCGAGTGGAGCTGGACTTGTGTATGAACTGGAAGGCAGAGCAGAGCGGCAACGATGCCTAAGAAAAGCAAAACCTCATACTTCATTTCCCCACATGAAACAGAGATCAGATTTCAGGTTAAAATACCACAATGGCCAGTTTCTTGGAAAACTGCTGAGCAATCTGCTCTTTGTTAGTTCAGGACCAAGGGATCCTCATTTTTTAAGCTGACTCATTTCCCGCCCCTCTCATTCTCAGAACAATTATACATTTGTGCAGAGGATGTTTTCTGAGAGCATTTACAAGATAAGCATGATCTCCTGTTTTGTCAGAGTTGAGACTAAGCTCAGGGCAGGAGATCCACATTCAAGTGAAGGATTTTAATTGAAAATAGAGGTGTAGATGTGATCCTCTGGATCACATTTGTAAACGCTTATCCTTTCTTTCAATAAATCGTTATTGAATAACTGTGCTGACCGAGGCTCAGAGACTAGAAATTCAGAAGGAACCTGAAGGTAGAGGGGTCATTTCAATGGTAGGAAATACGACCACACAGTAGGGCCGTGAGGAGGAAGATGTCGCCTCTGCCAGGTCACTTCCAGCAGGTGGGCTCCGTGGAGGTCACTGACTTACACTGCGCTTTCACACAAGGGCATAGTTTTTAGAATCTCATATACCCTTGCTACGTGATAATACTACACTCCTGACAGATTCAAAGACATTATGCCTTGTGCTTAAATTCAGTGAGCTCTTAAGAGGTGAAGAGGGGCTCAGCTTCAGATCTTTCGGCTGTAGATCTTTCCCTAAACTTCTGTTGGGGTGAGACTTTAATGAGATCACGCATGTGAGAGCACTTGGTTAAGTTGTACATAAACATTGGGCATTGTCATCATGGAAACATTTTTTGTAAAGTGATAATTGTAGTGAAGGTTAAAAGAGTAAAATCACTTTTAAGCAAATGTAAACTTTAGTGCATGCCTTGCAATTCAATTGTTATGCCATTGGTACTTACTGTGTCCTGTTTTGTACCTTGGGGGATTTGAAGAAAGGAGGGCCATAATACGTTACCCCAGTTCAGCCGTGCTTGGGGAGGAGCACAGCACGCATGGGGTAGAGGAGGACCTTGGAAGAAAATCGAATGAGAAAGCAGGCAGGCTATGAGAGGGACAGCGTCCTGCGAGAAGCTGTTGGTTCCATTTGGGACAATGTGGATTTGGAGGTGCCAGGAAGCTTCGGAAGGAAAGGCCAAGGATGAGATTGACAGCACATCAGGGCTGGCAGAGAAGGCCAATGGAATAGAGGAGGAGGCATCTCCCAAGGAAAGAACAATCACTGAATGGGGTGTGTGGCTTGTGTTCCTGCAGAAGGCCTGCAGAATGATCTGGGAGCTGGTGTGAATCTGGTGGGCCTGGGTGTCTCCTCTCTGACATTTTTGCTAGAGAAATAGAGACATTGCAGGCAGCATGCCGCTGAAGCTTTCGTCTTCCATTTACCTGAAATGTTTGCCAAAAGCCTGGAACCAAAGCAAGAGCCACTCTGGGTTAGAAAGGAAGAAAAGTGAGAGAGAGACAGAAGAGAAGCTGGCTGACGCCGAGCTGTTGGGCTCCTGGCTGGGAAGCCACAGCAGGGACAGCACCTTGCTGCTCTTCTTTCCAAAAAGCTTTGACAATAAGAAATGGAAACATTTAGCTCTAAAATGCAGAAGTCCTTTTGATAAGGGGAAGATGTCCTAGAGGACCTCTGCAGAGTCTGGAGGACCCCACCCCTACTCTGGCTTTCTGGACTCCACCCCCTACTCCAGTGATTGGAAACTACAACTCCAGCCCCTGGACTCCACCCCCTACTCCAGTAATTGGAAACTACAACTCCCAGCAGCACCAGGGAGAGAACTGCGAGGACCCAAGGGCGGAGCTAGCAGGAATTCTGGGACACTTGGGGGATAAATAGGGCACCATTGGGTCTCTCGCTTTCTCGCTCGGGAATCGGGCTCTCAGAACCGTGTGACTCGGGGCTTTCAGTTAGTTTGTTACCAGAGCTCCAAGTCAGCTGAGCCGGTAAGATATTCCAGTTGTTGTTTCCTGTTATTTTCCCCCTTTTTGTAAATAAACCCATTTTGACCCTGTTGTGTGCACCTGCAGTACAACTGAATTTTAAGTGTGTGATGAGGCCCCACCGACACTGGGGTGCCCTGTAACACTTTGACGGTGTTGTAGTTACTTTGGAGCATAAATATGATCCTCCGCCATCACCTTCCAGTAGGATAGTGTGTATGTGAATGTGTATTAATTGATATGAAGCCCAGGAAGAAATGCTCTATTCTGCCCCCTTTTTCCCTCAGAGCAAGTTAAAGAGATGAAGAGAGATGAAGAGAGCCCCTGGTGGTCCAGGAATGGGGGTGGCAGAAGCGGAGCAGCTGAGCGGGAGTCACCCTTGCTATAAACTGAGCTCACATGGGGGGACGCGGGGGAGAAGCCCAAAGCATGAGAGAGAACAACACCCTCCCTGGACAGGAGCGAGTCGTCAAAGGCCTGGGCATGCCCTTGGCCATTCAACTGCCCCAGGAGGCCAGGGCAGCTCTGGCACAGTGAAAGCAAGCTGGCCCCCGACATTACTTGGGCGTGTGCGAAAAAGTTTCCCCTTCAACCTCCAGAACCTACTCTCCCAGGTGGGGTGTACGAAGTAGTAAGCTGTTTATTTTAACAAGTTCCTCACAAGTTTCCTTCTACCATAAAGCTGTGATTCCCCTACAGCCCTCAGGATCCTGTTTCAACTCTTTGAGAGATGTCAAGCCTTGAGTCTCTTAAAACATACCGAGTCTCAGAATAGCTCTGAGGAGGCTCTGGCCGGACAAACGAGGACCGCCAGGCAGGGTGTCCATGCAACAGGACATGGGAGGCTGCACGGAGCCTCATGGCCGGAGGGGCAGTGACAGTGTTGGGGCGCACGGGGCCATCTGCAGCGGAGATGGAGGAGAATCAATACTTAGTGGGAAATGAGAGACTAAAGCAGGATTAGGGCTCTGGGCTGTGCAAAGTATTCCTCTGAGGAGGCTGAACCACGCCTGTTTATTCCTCGTGAGCTTTTCTCCTCATGTGAAGAGGGGCAAGTAGTGAGGGGAGGGGTGAGACGTGAGCCTCTGGGTGTCTGTCTTCACATCTGCTGCTGATGTGAGGAGACCATTCTCAGCGTCTCCATCAGAGAATGTTCAAATCAGAACATTCTTAGCCCAGGCGATTGGCATCCTCACCTGGCGGGGGACCCCAGGCCCAGGGATGCTGGACTGCAGCTGGGGGAGAAGGCTGAATCCTCCCCAGCTGTCGCCTCCTGTTTGCTTTCTCCAGCTCCCCAGACTTGAGGGCATGTTCACTTTGAGACACTGTACAGATTAATTTTGTTTCTAAAATAGGGGTGGTAAATAACAACGACGAGGGGCACTCCTGCGTTTTATGTGCTCGACATTTATGGGAGGATTTACAGTCAGGGGAGTCAGGGACGCGTGGGGAGGCAGGCACAGTGGATTTGCCATGGCAACGGAAGTGCGCGTGTGACCGCTTCCTGGTGGCTCCGAGGCACAGAGCGCCTTGTCCAGTGGCCTCTCGGGAGAGGGAAGGCGTCCTTGGCTCTTTCTTCCTTCCCACATCCTTCCTCTTCAGTGTGCCAGGTCTAATATCCCCTCCCCCCATCACCGCATCCAGGAACCCCAAGATCCCTGAAGTCCTCTCCCCTTGCCTGACAGGTTGGGAGTGTCTGGGGTACCCACAGAAGGGACCCTCACTGAGTGGGGTACTAGTGTCCTGGGTGCCGAAAATCAAGTCCCACAAACTGGTGGCCTCACATGGAAACTTCTCCCTGGCCGTGTTGGAGGGCAGAAGTCTGAAAGGGAAGGGTCTGCCCGCTCTCCAGACTCCCCAGGATCCGGCTCAGCCTCGTTGGACCCCTGGGACAGGGAGGGTGCCGACTGTTGCATCCCCTGGCCTGCCTGATCTGCATCCAGCATCTCCTTTTGCAAAGCCTCCGGCCGGCCTGCTCAGCCAGTGGGGCCTCACATTCATTGGCATAAAGGACCCTATTTCGAAATAAGGTCACATCCTCCAACTCCGGTGGAGATAAGTTTAGGGGGATGTGACTCTACCCAGTGTACTAGAGTTTCAACGAATCTTTGAAGAGGGTTCCACAGACAGGCACATGCCCCCCTGTTCTGTAGCTCTTGAATTTGTTCTCTCTCTCTCTCTCTCACCGGGGAAAGGAGGTTAGCCCAGAGCCCTCCAACTCAGTCTTCAACCATCACCTCTAAGCTCAGGTTCTTGTTTCTTGCCAACCAAACCCTGTCACCTGCACTAGGAGTGGCCTGCACCTCCTTGCCCCCCAATGAGTCTATCCCCAGCATACTTTCCTTGTTCCCCTTCTCCTGCAGTCAATGCAGACGCTGTCCAGGCCTCCCCCAGGCATCTCCAGGCTCAGCCTTTCTCTGCCTTCAATTCTTGTCCCTGCTCAGGACCCCTCTGGCATCCGACTGGGCTTCCCTGGAACCTTCCCTTCCCTGTGCCTTGCATGCTGGCATACTGGTGGGTTCCCAGGACTGCGCTCCTGTGCTGAGGGGCTGTGCTTCCTCAGCCTGAGGGCGCCATCTTCTCACAGGCCTCCTTGAATGCTCTGTCCCGGGCTGCCACCAAGCCTGCCTGAGTGCAACCCCTGTCTTCCTTCTCCTAGTGTTGTTTCAGGTGACTTGGTGGCAGATCCTTGTAGGTAAGGGAAGGTCAGTGCCCTGCCCCAACTCCAGTTAGAAAAAACATCTGCAGAGAGGATGAGGCAGGCTGGCGCAGCGGGTCCTGGGAGTCAGTTCTGGCAAAGGCAGGAAGGAACAGTGACACCTGCCAGTCTGAGGAGTGTCGGCAAGGGGAAGGAGTGTGTCTTCTCATGTTCTTCTTACAGCTCCTTGGACTTCAGGTGTGATGACTAAGCTTGAACAACCATTTTTGGACCAGGAGGAAGCAAATGGTATCCGAGGTCTCAACAGAACCCTCTTCTACTCAGATTTCAGGAAAAAAATCCCTCCTACCTATACTCTGTTTTTTGCCCACTTCATTTTATTTTTCTTCATATCACTCTGAGGTTCTGTTGTTTACCTATCGGTGTGTTTGTTATTTGTCCTTGACTACGAAGCTGTAAAGTTCCATGACAAGAGGACCCCTCACACAGTAGGTACCCAATAAAGGTGGGATAAATGCAGAAATAACTCCCTTTACTGTCAGTCACGAGCCTAGTGATTAAGCTTTCTGGCATTTTTTTATCTTTATCAAGCATGGAACATCCTAATCCCGCACAGGGACACAGCACTCAAAGGTTTATAGTGGACTTTCATATCCATTTTCTTCTTGAAGTCTCTCAGGCTGCCAGGCAGCCAGGTAACACTATCCATACTTTGTCGGGAAGACCTATTCAGAATCACATATCTGGCTGGTGGGACTGAGGTGCCTTGACCCGAGGCCGCTCCCTCCATTACACTCCCTCTTCACTGGTGAGGGCCCTCCCTGTCCATTACAGCCTCTCCACCTCTAGCCTGGGTCATGAGGAAATGACCCAACTCACTGGTCAACTGGTCTCCAGGTCGGATATTGATTCAATTGATGGCCACTCAGCCTTGAGTTGCACTTAGGAGATAACTGGAAAGATCTTATCTTACTCTTGCCTCTTAGTTTTTCCCCTCTAGATGCTTGGCCTCATCCCAGATTCTTCTGGGCTTTGGAAGCTCCTGGTTCCATTGCACTGGGAAGACTGGCAGAGGCAGTGGTTTGGGAGCTGATTCCTCAGGTCTTAGACTGAGAAAAAAATGTAGTGAGAGGCATGCAGGAGGCAGTGGTGTGGCATCTCTGTAACCAGTTGTCTCCACACAGTCCCTTTAGAAGAATTCTTCCTTAGACGAAGGCATGGATCCCCGCAGGGGGCTGAATGTAAGGCAAACATCCAAAAATCACAGCAAGGCAGAGTTTTGAAGAATGAGACACAGCCTGAATAGCCAACAATATGGGAATGGTTAAATACAGAGAAATCCATGAGCTCCATGGACTGTTAGCCAGCATAGAATGTTGCTGAACCTTTATGAACATTGCATAGAAATATCTCGTTGCGATCTGGAAAAACGCAAATCACCAAAAAATATTAAGCGCAAAAGCAAGATGCCAAATTATATGCATACTCTAATAGCTCTGCCATAAAGGGAAAGTGGGAGCAACAGAAAGTGTACAAGGAAAAATGTGTTCAGTTGCATGAGACAGAGTGACTGCTGCGGTGATAAGAGTGGGCGGCATTTTCCTAAAATGTTGTATTTATTTTCCTTAAAAATTTTGTTCAAATATTATTTTTGATTTTTTAAAATTGAAATCATATCTTTTACCTGCCTCCTTTTTACTCTTCTTCTTTTTTTTTTTTGGTAAAGATTTATTTATTTATGCATATAGAGCTGGGGTACAGGCCAGAGGCGCACAGGTGGCGAGAGGATTCATCAGACACAGAGTGGGGGGCAAAACAGGCTGACTGACAAAATACATTGCTGAGGGGAGCAGTGGGGAGACAGGAGAGGTCTGCTGCACCATGTGGGTCACCTCCAGGGCCAGGAATCGAACTCGCACTGAAGCGGTTGAGGCAAGCTCTTACCACTAGTGATGTGTCTTAACCCATTGTGCCACCAAATATTTTTGAAATGTTTGATAATTAGACACATTCATAAAACAAATATAATTAAAATGGAAAAAGTTAAAAATTACTGGTATTCCCATTGCTGGTAGTTTATTGGAGTGTTCTGCTACATGCACATGCATCTACATTTTTATAAGAAAAAAAAGATCAGTGAATCTGTAATATATAGTCAAGATTTTATTACTGTTTTGTCAACAAGTCAATATTCTGCTACAGTATTATTTTAAATTCTGCAAAGTGTCATTTGTCATTCATTTATTTAACCTAAGTATGTTTAGATCACTTCCAATTGTTTGATGGTATGAATTACAATGGTTAATATTCTTTCTAATTAATCCCTCATCTATTCTTGATTATTTATGTAAGGTACAGTTGTTAAAGTGGGGCTTTTTGAGCACTAAAGTAAGTATATTCTGGAATTTCTTTCTATATACTTAAAGAGATATATATAATGTCTGTGTATGCCAGCTTATATTTATGTAAGTTACATAAAAGAGAGCCAATTTCCTACAAACTGGCTAAATTTTGGTCATTATACCTTTGCAACTTGTTCATTTAGTAGCAGGAAATGGTATAGTAGTTTGGTGTCTTTTTGTGTGTTTTTAAGAAAGCCCATGTCCTGTAGCTTGAGGAGACAGGTCAGGGGAGGGAGAGGCTGGCAGTGGAGGTAACAAAGTGCCCAGAGCAGACTTTGCTTGAAGAAAGTCTTGAGTCGGTTCAAAAGCATTGCTGGAACTCACTTCTGGACATGGCTGCTTCCTGAGTTGTGTGTTTTCTCTTCTGTGCATGTGGATCTCACCATCAGAGGCAAAAGAAACAGAAAGAAATAAAAGAGTAGTAAAAACCTGAGAATTGAGGCTTCTTAGCCCTGGATAAGCCTCTGCAGGGGAACAGCCAATGCTCCAGCAGGGTCTCCTCACACGCTCCTCCCTGGAACCTTCTAGACTCCAGCAGCAGAGGGGGGAGCTTCCTCACAGTCAAACCCAGGTCTGGCTGCCAGCACGAAGCTGGTGGATGCTGGGTGGCTACATGTAAACTAATGCTGTGAAAGGGATTCACCATTTAGAAAGATGACATTGAAGTCCTCATCACATCATATCTGTGTGTTCGTAAAAACACATCTACAGTCTCAAAGTGCTCTGGGGAGAACATCTTCAAGGACTGCAGGGCCTGGATGGTTGCTTCCTTCTCCCTGGCTCTTTTGTTTTCAACTTCACCTCAACAAAACTGCTCTTTGATCTGGAACAAGCCTTAATCTCTCTGAGCCTCAACTCTCTCTTCTGTAAAAAGGGGTTATTAACCCTACTCTAATCTAACTGACAGAAAAGAGCAATATGTCATCCAGAACAAGCCCGTGTAGGATAAGACATCTCATGTTTGAGTAAATGTTTCCTGCTATTTCCAGGAAGTAGATTCATAGAAAAATCACTTGGCCATGACTTTTTGGAATGACCTCTAAAGAAATCCCTTTGTGCCTCGGAGGAAGGGGCCTACTTATTTATATCTATTTCGTTTTCTATAGAAAAACAGAGTGAGGAATTTCAGAATAAAAACCAGGAGAAGCCAAGGTGGGTTATTAGATCAGGCTCTTCATGAGATTCTCATTGGTTGGAGGATCACCTCAGCCATGTGGGACAATTTCTTAAGCTTCTCTCCAGAGCTGTGCATGGAGGAAAACCTGCATGTGTGTACAGGCCCTTATATCCGGGCTACTCAAAGCTCTGTGTGCTCTCACCACTCTCCACTTCAGAGAGGATATAACAGAAAGCGTGCTGGTGTTCTACTGTTGGGTGGAGAGGATGTCCTGAACGATCTCCACATGCTCGGGTTATATGGGCCCTACCCCAACCCAGGCCAAAGAGATCCAACTCTGAGGAAGGCACATCCCATAAAACCATCACCACTATGGGGAGGGGTGCTTCGAACTGAGGGTGCAGTTAAGCAGCCAGGGTGGGATCTAACCAGAGACACGTGGCCTGGGTTTTTTTTTCTGGCTCTTTACATGCTGTTGCCCAGCTCAGCGGAACTGGTAGGGCACGCTCACCCGATTTCTCTTTCTCTCCCTGGGCTGTTCCTCTCTCCACTTCCCCTTTTTGTAAATAAACCCTTTGCTAATCCTTTTGTGTATGCCTGCTACTGCATCTGCTCCAGGTGAGCGTATGCCTGTGTTATGTCTCTCTGCAGGTAACTGTCTCGCCTCCAAGCTGAGGCTAGATGTTGCCCATGAGCTCAGATACGTGACTGATCAGAGACTATGCAGGAACTTGCAGTTTGTCCAACATCTCTGGGCTGTGTTCGGAGCAATGCTCTTCCTAACTGGCGAGGTCTGCTCTCACTTTGAACTTGGATCACCGAGTGATCATACAGATGGACACTGTGACACTGCCTTCTAAATGAGAGGCTGGCTTGGAGTCAAGGTCAGTCCCATACACCTTGGAAAGTGTGGGACTGGGGCTGGAGCCCAAGCCTGGGAACCAAATGCAAATGTCCTGGATATTTCAGGAATGGAATGTTCTTTGATGTTTAGAGGACAGTTTAAACCGGAATGAGGCTGAACAGAAAAGTTGGGGGCTGTTCCTAGAAGACTTTGAATGCAAGGGGAGTGACCTTAGACTCTAGCCAGTCCAAGAGCAGGCTAAAGTGTGAAGAATAAAGTGTTCCTTAAGAATTTGCTCTCGCTGTGAAGGATGACTCCAAAAGGTTGAGGTTGCAGGATCTTCAGTGGAAGTGGTTGGATTAAATTAAACTCTTTGAACATGGACTTGATGTGAGAATGGAGAACTCTGCAGTCTGCTTTTGAGAAGATCGAGAGAGACATGAAATGAGTTTATTCAGGATTACGAGGAGGACCTTGTTTATTAGAATGAGTGATTAATGAGTTTGGTCTTCAACAGACGGAGCAGCAGGTGTCCAGCCCACAGAAGGAAGTCTCACAGTCCCCGGAGACGGAGTCGGGCACCCGTGGCGCCCACAGCTCTGGGCTGGTGGGGTGAGCTGCTCTCAGGGGTGTGAAGCTTCCCATGGAAGGAGGCATCACCATGCAGAGAATCCGGCTTCAGGAATCAACAACTTTTCTGGAATTTGTCAGCAGTTTTAATGTAACTAGCATGAAAAACAAGTTCTTTCTCCCTGTCTGGGGATGAAGTTCATCAGGCAGTGACAATTTGAAATTTAAGATTCAGACGTTTAACACGTTCCAAGGAGAATATTATCATTTGAAAACCTTGTGAAGAGAAGTGTGTCTGCACCAAGATGTGACACTATCTACCTTTTGTAAAGAGACCCCAATCATTTACATTTTCCCTTTTGCTTCTCATCTTGTGTTAAGTGATTCTGACATTTTCTTCAAATGCAAATTACAGTCTTGAAAATTCCTTAAATATGAGGTTTTGTTTTTCCAAAAGAGAGGTGGAGGAGGAAAGAGGGAGGAAGGGATAGGGAATATTCTTCATGTGACAACTCTGGCCATCTCCTGGGCCTAACTAACTTCCATCCATCCAGTCTGGAAGTCTGGTTTTAAAAATAAAAAAAGATACCAATTTCATCAGATTTTTCTTTCTGGCAATGCAACTTCTATCAGAAAATAGCTCTTGAATCTTAAATGACAGAGGAAGTAGCAGTTCAGCTAAACATGCAGAGCATTCGATATTAACATAGAAAGCCTTAACCTTAGGGTTGGGAGGCCCTCCAATGCCTTTCTAGGTCACTAGATAGAGAGGCTCTCCTCCATCATTGAATTTCCATTAAACCTCTTCATCAATTAGGTATGCAGCCAGACCTATATAGTTCCAATGGCTGGTAGAAGAGATATCCTTAGAGTAAGATAATCAAATTAAATTTCAATTACATTTGAAAGCTTCTAACTACTGGCCCTCCTTAGTTACCAGAGCCTTATCCTAGTTAAGAGAGGCAATAGAGAGCAGCTGGCCAGGCTTGGGCTTAGCAGATTGACACATTTGACTCAAATTGCTCACCTGATGTAGGAATCATTCCCAGCGTCATTTACATCACCTGGAAGCTTGTGAGAAAAGCAAGCTATTAGGCTCCACCTCAGACTTACTGAGCCATAATCTGTATTTAAATGTGATCCCCACACATTAACATTTGAGCAGCACAGCTCAAAAGAACTCAGTTAATTAAGCACATATTCAATTCTTCTCTGAAAATTGAGATAGCTGGACTTAATCATCTTTAAAAGTCCTTTCACCTATATAACACTAAGGCTATAAAGACAGTTTATAAAAATCTATTATCAGAACATTTTTAATAGGGGAAACTGATAACAACCTAGATGTAAATCAATAGGTTGTTTGGTGATTCAATGAAACTGTTTTTAAAATGACTATCACAAAAATTATTGTGAAGGGGAAAAATCTGGAGAGAATGTCAGGAAATTTTTAGGATGTAAAATTCTATGATAGTATGTAATACACAAAAAAAATTAGAAAACTGCTACTATATAAAAGTATATATATAGTGGTAACACATGGGTGACCTGATTAAGTGTAATTTAATATCTCCTTCCCACCCCAAATTTTTTATGTATATGCAATTTTAATAGGAAAACAAGCACCATTTTACTTGTTTGTTTTTAGTCAGGAAGGGTTGAAAAAGAATACTTAAAAATTTCAGGTTTTTTAGACATGAAAAGAATTCATTTTGTAATGAATGTATCAAATCTACTCTTTCTCCACAAAGTATGCCCTTCAGCTATTGTCTTTCAAGGCCTAATTCAAGTCCCACTTCTTCCATCCATCTTCCTTTTGTGTATGCTTGGAGGTCGTGGATCTTATTTGAATTAACTCAGTATCCTCTTTCTGAAAAAAAAAAAAAAAGGTTCAGATTATGTACACAGTAAATATGAAAGGAAGGAAGGAAGGAAGGAAGGAAATGGGGGAGGGATAGAGGGAATAAGTAGAAGACAGGAAGAACAAAAGAATGAAAGTGCATAGCAAGCCCCAATGTTGATTGAACTCCAGCTCTTTGGAATGCTGCTAGATATTTTGGAGCCAGATCTGGTATTAATAATAAATGTCCTTGCATTATTTGCTCTAGTGTCATGGTCATGCTTCACTGAGAGATTTCAAGTATCATTAGAAGAGGAAAATATACTGTGTTAAAGAAATGTGTTTGTGTTATTCTTTTTTGAAGCAATTTAGCTTGGGTGACATACTGTTTATTCTAGTCATGTTGAAATAGACTGAGACTTCCGAATGACAATCATGTGTGAGAATACAGGTGGATTCACAGGTGCTCTATTGGCTTTTTAAAGTTAGGAATGTACCTAAGCATCTTGCGTTTATGTATATAACAACAATGCTTCAAATACATGAGGCAAAAATTGATGAAAGATGAACTATATAAATCCACAAGTATATTAGGAGATTTCAACATTTCTCTCTCAATTATTAGGAGAACTAGACAGAAAATACAGGTATAGTAGACTTGAACACTACTATTTGACCTAATTGATCTTTATAGAACACTCCACCTGATAATGGCAGCATTTATTTACTCATTTCAATTATACACAAAATATTTACCAAAATAGAATAAACTCTGGGTCATAAATGTCTCAATAACTGGATTAAATTCATATAAAGCATTATCTCTGAACATAATGGAAATGTGTCAAAAAAATCCCTTAAATAATTAGGTACTAAGTAGCACACTCAGTGCTCAAAGAGGAAGTCAAAGGAGAAAGCAGACAATAGTTTAAACTGAATTTTAGTGAAGATGCCACATATCAAAATTTGTGAGATGTTGCTAAAGCAGTACTCAAATGCAAATTTACATCACTAACCACCTATATAAGAAAAGATAGTTTCAAACCTCCTACCAAAAGAAAATAAAAAGAGAATGGCACAGGAAGCTCTAAGTGAGAAGAAAGAAAATAGAAGACTGCCATAAAAATAAAATAGAAAAGAAAAAATCAATTTTAAAATCAATGCATTAAAAGCTTAATCCTTTTTTTCTAGAAAAGAAGTGACTAATAAGGTACACATAGAGAGGAAGAAACCAGGTGACAGGCATAGCAACAGATTCTATAGATATTAAATGATATTAAGGGAATAATATAACTTTGTACACATCAATTCAGTAATATAGATAAAGTGGGCAAATTTCTGAAAAGACAAACTACCAAAGATCAGTAGGGCAGATAAATAGCTTGAATAACTTTTTACTTGTTAACAAAATTGAATTTGTATTTAAGAAACTATCCACAAAGAAAATGACAGATTCAATGGTTATCAAATTCTACCAAAGATTTAAGGGAGAAATAATACCAACTCTACCCGCATGATTCAATGTCATTAAAAAAAATCTATAGAAAGTGAACCAACACTGCTAAGACAAGATATAAACTGAGAGAAATTATTAGTGGGTCACATCTTCGATAAATTGTATAGATCCAGAGCATATAAGTAAGTCCCAAAACTCAGTAAAAAAACAAACTCTCCTTTTTCCAAATAGGAAAAAATATTTAAAATAGACTTCACACACACACACACACACAAAAGATGTAAGGACAAAAAGAAATGCAAAGAGATTCAGTCTTATTAGTCAACAGAGACACAAAAATTAATATCACAGTGATATATCACTTCAGATTTATCAACATGACTGAAATCAAGTGCTCATCATAGGAATGAACATGAGTTTTGGTAGAGATGGAGTTTTCTTATACTGCTGGTGGGGATACACTGTTACAACCACTTTGGGAAACAATTCAAACAAACAAACAAACAAACAAACAATAACCAAACACCTACTTTATGTTCACTCTAGTCCCAGAAATTCTACAAGAGAGGGGTTGGAACACTAAGTATTTGAGACTTTGCACATGGTGGTGCTTTGTACTCTGCTGTTGTAAAGCAAAAACAGCACTAAGCATTAAATAAATGAATGAATGCATGAGCTGTTTTTGTGGAAACTACAAAGTAGCCATCATCAGCGCTCTGCTATAAATGTCCAAAACCTGTATATGAGCGCAAAGAAAAGTCAATTTTATTTGTAGTTGCCAAAAAACTGAAAACCCCAATATCCACCAGTGGATTATTGGATGAACAAACTGTGGTATGTCCACACAAGTAAAATTAATGCGTTACTGATACAGGCAGCATAAATGGGGTCCAAATAATGATTCTTTATGAAAGAAACCAGGTCTTTCCCTATTTCCCCTTCCTCTTCCAAATGATACATATCATATGATTTCACTTATATGTCAGATTCCAAAAAAATACAATGCAATTTACAGTGAGTGAAAGTGGGTCAGTGGTTGCAGGCAGGAGGAGTGGGGGAGAGCTGGAGAAAAGTATAATCAAAGTGCACAAGGAAACTTTGGAGGTGATAGTAAGCTCAATCCTTGGATTGTGGTGTTGGTTTCAAGAATGTAGACATCAGAGTTTGTCAAATTTTATACTTTAATATGTGCAATTTACTGTATGTCAACTATACCTCAATAAAGTTGAAAAAAAAAATAACAAGACAGAAGCCTAGAGTGGAGAGCCAAGTGACATTGATCACAGAAAGACGCACCAGGGAACCCAAGCTGAGACCTCAAAGCCTCAGTTTCGTTTCTCCAACCCTGAGTTATCTCTGTAGTTGGGCTTCTCTGTCTGCATCTAGTTCATCTAAGACCTTAATCTGCTTTCTATACTAATACAGAACAAGTCTTACAGGGAGACCAAGTGATGTTGTGGAAGAGATATGTGCTGGACACAAACAGGCCTAAGTGAAAAGCAGATCCACAACTTCCTTGCTTTTTATTCTAGGCAAGATCAAAAGTTCAGTTTTTGAGAAAAATGGAGAAATTGTTTATTTTGCAAGGTTGTTGTATGAACTAAAGAGATGAGTGGAAGTATAAAAGTTGCTTGATATACCCACTGAACATCAATTCTCTTTCTTGCTTCTTCTTCACATATTAAATATATTCATCGGGGTTCTCCACTGCCAGTGAAACCAAACAAATATGATGTTTTGAGAGAGAGAGAGAGACGTTGAGAGATTGGCTGGCAAGTGTGAAATCTGGCCCAGGAAAGAGCAGGTGTGGTAGCCTTCAGCTTGAAGGCAGTCTGCAGTCAGAGCTCCTTTTTTTCTTAGGGAATATCCATCTTTGCTCCCAGTGCCATCAACTGATTGGGTGCGGTCCATCCACGTTGTAAGAGGCTATCGACTCTACTCAAAGTCACTGATTTTAATGTGTATCACGTCTAAAACATACCTCACAACAGCATTGAGAGCAGTGAGGCTGGCGACTGGCCACTGGCTACTGATCAAATATGTGAGCACCATGGCCTTGCCCAGCTGACACATGAAATTAACCATCACACCAACTCCTCAACAACCATTGAAGAGGAGCATTCGGATGGGTAGCTTCTTCTCTCTCAAAGCTGAATACTGTATTTTGGTTTCTCCTTCCCACTCCACGGACTCCTCTTTCGCTTTAGCCCTCAGCTATCTCAGGCCTTTCTTTCCAGTGACTTAGACATTCCTCCCCCTCCACCACTACCATGATATTAGATCCAAATTCCCACCTTTATGCACTTCATTTCCTCTGCATCTTGAAGTGCTCTTGCTCTTAGAGTTCTACCAACTGCCCCATATAAAAAGCTTGAGCTTGTAGTGAAGTGCCTACATAGTTCTGAGACACAAAATTCCTTTCCTTCCATCAGGACTCGACAATTTTATGAGATCTGTGAAAATGCAGGATGAGCCCTGGGCTTCGTCTCAGGGCGCTATGTCCTAAATCAGACTGTATTAGAGCAAAACCATTTTAATTTCTTCACAAGAAGGTTTAATCTTAGCTGGCAAGGCTGAGCCTGAGCTGGGAATGTAAATGTCTACAAAGAGGTAAACAGGTTGCAATTTCATTGCTTCTAAACATGCAGCCGCCTGAGGGGGTTCTGATTTATTTATTTTTTTAATGGAGTGTGAGGCCATAAACCCTTCCTGCCCACTGGCTGGCAGGCAGGCACATTTTTAGAGGTGCATCAAGCTACAGCAAGAACAGGTCTCAGGAAGTTGGCTGAGCCCCCATAATTAAAACCATGCTCAGCCAATGCTCCTGATTCCAGGGGTCACATCTGATTTCATCTAAAACATTCTTTTTGGGCCTCCTTAGCCCACTCTTGACTTTTGAGCACTCGCATCATTAGCAGAGAGGAGGGTGGGAGGAAGTGGGGGTTGGGAGGAAGTGGCCCTCAGAGCTATGTGAGTTATACATAGAGGTTTCAGGCTTGGGTTTTGTTTGTAATTTGATTCTGTCTGGAATTGCCACTCAGTTCTGGTCAGTGTCCACTGTGGTGGTGCTTGTATCATCGACGGTCTTCTTTTTCTGAAAGGCTGAGCATGAGTTATTTAATATGGGTGAGCTATTTAATATGAAATGAACTGTGGGGTAGTGCTGCCATTCCAGCCACCTCTCCAGCACCTATCTTTTTTGAGTGGAAAACATATCTTCATTGTCCTTCACTTTAGCTGATACACATTTCCAAATGTCAGCAGCTTGTTTTCCTTAACCTGTAGGTATTGTTTGTTGAAATTGGATTTGGCCTTGACCTAAGTACTTGGCTGGACCTAGCATCAGTTTCACTGTGCGTTAACACTGCAGCACCTGCAGCACATGCAAGTTGTATGTGCTCTTGCGCTCTTCAAAAGTCACAGCTCCTGTCCAAACTGGCTTTGCAAGTATGGACCTTCCTTTGCAGATCTGGAGGGCACAAGTTTAAGTATCTGATCTGATAAGACTAGGAGGAACTCAGGGCTTGTGAGAGCAGCACAGGGAGCCATTACTTTCTCTGCCACACCCACTCTAGGTCTGTGGTGGTTTGGCAGGTTTCTGCAGAATTGCCTTTCAGTTTAGCGTAAATGCATTCTCTTTTACACTTCCTTTTTTAAAAGATTTATTTACTTATGCACACAAGAACAGGGGTCCAGGCCAGATGCTGGGAGGGAGGAGTTGGGGGGAGGATTCACCAGAAAGAGTGGGGAGCAGAACAAGCAGAGCTACTGAAATCCACTGCTGAGGGGAGCAGCGGGCAAGCAGGAGCGATTTGCCACACCATGTGGGTCACCTCCGGGGCGGGGAATCGAACTCGCACTGAAGCGGCCAGGCTTGGCTTAGCTTCGCAGTGCAGGCTCCAACCCGCTGCGCCACCAGCAAGGGCCCTCGCTTGCGTTTTATCATCAACTTAGAATAAAGGACCGTGAGTGTCCCATTTCAGTGGTTTACTACTTACTGAGCACCTTCCTCCCTCTACCTCAGTTTCTCATCTGGAAAAGGAGCCCCAGGGAGTGGCGTGCAGGAGCAATCACTCCCCAAAGGACAAAGGGCAAAGAGGGGGAAGGAACCAGAGCAGCCCCTACCGTGGTATTTGTGTTCCCGGTGTAAAGAATCGCAGCCATTTTCCAGCTGTGAACAGTCAACCTGCGCCTGGAGCTCGGAGGTGTTCCTCCTGCACGCCGTCTCTGGGCCTGCCCTGCGCAGACTGTGCAGCCATCTCTGCTCGCCCAAATACATCAGCAGGGTCCTTTTGTGGAGTAAACGAACACTGAACTGTGGGCACGGCTAAAGGCTCTGTGCAAACCCACCTAAGCTTCGCCCACACGCGGGCTTTCCTGCAGGGAGGGCTGGTCGCTCCCCGCTTCGCTTCCCCCACTGAGGAGCCAGAGCAGCTTGGAGGAGCTTTCCCAAGGCCACAGGAAGAAGCTGGCCTGTGGCGTAAAGCTGTGCCTTGCGGTTTCCTCAAGTTACAACCTTAAACCAAGCTCTTGAAAGAAGCAACACGAAAAGTAATGATCCTCAAAACGAACGCATTGTAACAGCAAAGAAGAAATTTAATTAGCCACCATAATAGCATCATTTAGGCTTCTTTTTCCTATTCTTCCTTTTAAAAGTAAGTGCAGTGACTAGAAACTGTGGGCACGGCTGCCTTCGCCCCTTTAACTCTGACTTCCAGGATTGGGTGGGGGGGGGAGAATGTATTTGTAAAACCATCCTACTTTTACACCTGATTCTTTTAATATTGGGAATCATGGTAACACTGGGTAAATGGCTCGTGAAGCACAGAGAGGAGAGTTGTCCAGCGACAGTGGGGACTGCACGCCTATGGGCTTGGGGGCTCTGCTACCCCCCCCTCCACACACCCCCACCTGCCTGCCGGCCAGTGCCTTGGGTAGGAAGCAACATCCCCTCTGTGGGATGCCAGAGTCCTGGGGAAGAGGGCAGGGCCGAGTCTGACTGGGGGTGACTAGAATTTCTGTGTTCAAGGGACTTGGCGAGGTGAGAGGGACCTATGACCCAGGTTGTGTTTTCTCTGAGAGCCTGTGTGATTTTGGTGGCCTGGGAGGGCTGATGACCAGGCAAGAGCGCACCAGGTCCACGTTCTCCCAGAAGCCACCATTTTGGTGGCTCTCTCTCCTTCCACGGGTGCCCACAGACCCCACGTGGAGGGTTCCTTTCCCTGTGGGGCTGCACTTGCTATGTCTGTGGTAGGCAGGTGGCTGACATTAGGGAAATCCTGTAGTAGTTATGACCTGGGAATGTTATTTAACAGAACCGAGACTCAGCTTCCTCGCCGGCTCACTGGGAGCATCGCTGTCCTGACCGCAGAGGCTGCCGGGCTATGAGATGAGAAGATGAATGGGAAGCACTTAGCACTAAGGTTTTTCATTGAGACACGTGGTTTTTCAGTGCAAAAGAGTGAGATAATCTGTGGATAAAATCAAGCTGGAACTCTAAAATCAGCAGGACACCGTCCTGTTTGAAAGGAATTTTCAAGAGTAAGAGAATATAGCCAAACCCTACTCCTGGGCAGGGCAATTGCCTGTATATGAGAACGGGGAGCTTCCTCAGGGAATGTTGCGCACCCCAAAGTCACATTCAGGTGCAAGGTTTATGCCCTGGGCGGTGGAGAGGCTATCAGAGCACCTAGCTGCCTACCCTCTGCCCATCCTCCGTAGCAGGGCTCCCTGACCCAAGATTCCTCTTCCCTGGGGCACCTCAACCTAAGACTGGGTTGCAAAGCCCCATCCTCCTATCCCAATTTGGGACAGCTCTGAAGAGCCACCCAACTTTGGCACTCCTGCTAGGTTGAGTAAGCCTTGTCAGGCTGTTCCAGTGACACTATATGAAGACACAGTTGGTCTCTGTCCTCCCTAACAAGTTGCTTGGCTTCTGGAATGATCATCTTTCAGGATATGCCAATATGAGGACATTTGGCTGGAGCTCCTGTGTTTGGGTCCAGTGGCCATAGGGGGACCAGAGATGGAATTGTTACAGGGTAGCCCATAGTGGACTGGGCTGCCCGTCTGTAGGGCCTCACCTGTGTGCTCACAATTCAGTTACACCGCTGGTACACACAAAAGAGTCAATAACGGGTTTATTTACAAAAGGGGAAAGGAATAGGAAACAACCCAGGGAAGGAGAGTAACTGGAATACCTTACGGCTCGGCTGACTGAACACATGGAGTCACACGGTCTGGAGAGGGGTGGAGAGAGGGAGAGACGCAATCATGCCCTATTTATCCCCCAAGTGTCCCAGAATTCCTGCTAGCTCCGCTCTTGGGTCCTTGCAGTTCTCTCCCTGGTACTGCTGGGAGTTGTAGTTTCCAATCACTGGAGTAGGGTGTAGGGTCCAGAAAGCTGGAGTAGGGGGGTGGAGTCCACAAGACCCTCCAGAGTTCCTTTAGGACATCCTTCCCCTTAACAAAATCAATTATCAATATGAATGACTTGATCAGCCATGCCTACATACCAAAGCCTGATAGCCAGCCTGTGTGAGAGAGCTTCAGGGTTGATGAACACAGGAAGGTGCTGGGAACATGGTGCTTCTGGAAGGAGAGGGAGCCTTGTGCCCCTCAGCACACACCCTTGCCTGTGCATCAATTCTCCCTGGCTGTTCTCGAATGGTCGCTGCTTATAATAAAGCAGTCATGTAGTAAATAGGCTCTTTCCCTGAGTTCCATCAGCAGTTCTAGCAAATCATCTAACCCGAGGAGGTGGCCTCAGGAACCTTCAACTTATAATCAGGTGACCAGGAACACAGGTGCCAGCCTGGACTTGCACTTGGCATCTGAAGTGGGATGGGAGGTTCAGGTTTGTCAGACTGAGCCCTTAACCTGTAGGGTCTCTGTGAGCCCCAGGGAGATTGTGTCGGGACGGAATCAAATTGCAGGATGCCCAGCTGGGATCAGAGAGTTGCTTGATGTAGAGACTGCACACATTTGATGGCCAGAAAGGAAATAGCAGGAGCAGTGCAATAGGTAAACACAGTGCTTTCCTTAGAGGCTGGAGAATTCAGAGAGAAGCAAGTGTGCTCCCTTTGGGAACCAATGCCTCCCCACTCCCGCCACCTCTTCTTCAAGACTTCTCACACCAACTTCCTGCGCATGAGCTGGCCTTTCAGAGTCACCAGGAAACCCAATGATTATGGTGTTCGAGACAGAGGGGGTCATGGGGACACGGCCTAGAGGGATGGAAAGGCGGGTAAGCTTTCTCATGACAACCGAAGTCTCTGGTGTGAGGAACAGCATGATTAAGAGGCTGGTTTTTCCTGCCTACTCTGAAGTTGCTGCCATTTTATGACGAGACAAAGGTTCCCATTTCCCCACTGATCTCAGAACGCTGCGATGTGCAGCTGCAACTGCACAGAGGAAGGGGTGCCCCAGAACATGTTTCCTTCAATGGCCCTGCCCCCCTCGATTTCTTGCAGAGGCAGCTTAACCGCATGAGGTCAACCAGACCTCCCTGCACGTTGTCTAGCAACATGGCTACTGCATCTTAAGCCGGGAGCCGGCTGCCTTTCCCTAGAAGACAGCCGGTCAGCTTCACCCTGAAGGCGAGGGTGAGACCCAGAGGGGCTTCTTCCCTTCCCCTCGCTGCCTTTTCTTTTGCTTGTGCCAACAGCTATTAAATATATCCAACCATTCCTTTGTGGAGATATTTCTGCATGAGCTGAACTGATTACTCTGCTTTAAAAGTAGAATTATCAAAGTAACATTATGTTTACCAGATCTGATCTAGCAGATCTCATTGGGGACTGGCATAAAAACAGAGAAGCAAAACATCCTTCATGATCTGTGGCCAACCAGCCTCCCCACAACCTCATCTCTGCCGTCAGCCCCAGTCCCCTGCATGCCTTGTGTTCACAACCCTGAAGGATTTTGCCCTTTCTCAGACTCCTACATGGAGTGCCTTTTACCAGAAGGATGTCGTGAAGCTAATTCAAGAAGGTATTTCTTTAGGGGAGTCTTTCCTGTATCCTCAGAAGGAGTTTTTACTGCCTCTCTGTCATAACTCTTAAATAAAGATACAATCTTCTGCTTTTCTTGTCCCTGTAGGGACAGAGAGGAACCAACCTCCCCACAAGCTTCCCACTGGGTTCTTTGGTTATTTGAGCAATTAACATCCATGACATATTTGCAGGTAAAATAGGAAAATTGAGTAACTTGTGTGGGGGGAATCTACACAGAGGTTGTCTAAAGTAAATGGGCCAAAATGAGGCTATGTCTCCCGAGCTGAGGTACGTGATGCATGTGGGGGCTTCAAAGAGAGGGGAGGGGCCTCACGTGATGAAAATCAGATGCTCTGTAATTAGATGTTTGTTCTGAGTGGGTTTCTCTGATAAAAAAAAAGTTGTTTCTGGTAAAAAATCCAATTTCTGGATAATATCCCTGATTTGCATTCTTCTAGATAATTTAAAAAAATAGTAAAAGAATTGTTGTCAACTTATAGACCCTCAATGGACCTCAACTCAATGGGCCTTGGGGAGGCCTAACCTTCATCCCCAATAATATAGGACACAATTGAGAAAATATTTGTGCACCTCTGTGTATGTAATTGTTTGTCTGGTTTTTCAAATGGGAAGCTAAAAAGGTAAGGGTCTCTGTCACCCATTTCCTCCACTGAAAACATACATTATGAAAACCAACCTATTATCAACTCTTTTAGAATCAGACATGGCTTCTTTTCAGAG
>NW_004567113.1:51463365-51533737 GCF_000260355.1 Condylura cristata
GGCTTTAGCGTCTCAGTGCAGTGCTTTAACCCACTGCGCCACCAGGGAGGGCCAGGCAACTACCTCATTTGTTCTTCACTGGCATGCTTCTAAAGTGGGTATGGCCGGCTCGCTTATCCATGGAATAAGGAAGAGTCAAAGAACGTGGGTAAGCTGCTCCCCCACTCCAAAGCCAGGGGGCGCCAGAACCAGACCCATCCAAATCCACCCTGACTCAGCGCAGGATAGGGAAGGACTTGAACTCCATGGCAGTCTGTTCCCAGAGCCTGACTGTGAGACACCGCAGGCCGAGCCACCTGGTCAGCTAGCTGGGTGAGGGCGGCATATCGGCCACTTAACCCTTAGGTGATGTTAAAGTCAGGTACAGAGTCAGCGCACTGTCAACCAGGAGAGCAAGGGATGGTCAGGGAAAGCAATCAGGCGTTTGACAAGCCCTCCTGGCTGGTTATCTGTTATCTGTGTGCTTTCGCCAAGGACACAGATTGGAGCCCCCAAACTGTAATATTGAGGTACCTCTTGGTCCTTCCTTCCAGGACCGCTGAGCCAAAGCAAATGCAAGTGTGCACATCAGTTGGTGAATAATCTGGAAGACCCCTTTATTCTTGATTTTTATTTCTGAAGTGCTCTCTCTTGAACCCAAATTTACTGATTTCTACCTTTGCCCACCCAAGAAGAACTGCACAAGGATGCGGACCCACCCTGATGTAAGTGTTGGAGAGGATGTCTCCACAGTAAGGAAACCCAACCTACGGTCTTGAAAGCGTCAACATCACAGTTGTTTGGGGAAGGGGCCTTAGATTTCTGCGTCAAGGCTGACCCAGGCCTGCCAGCTATGGCTTCAGAAGGTCGTTCCTAATGGACTCCGTGCGTCCTTGGCCACATCTCATTCTCCCCAGGCCTCCTCAAACTGCTCGCTTTCCCTAGCAAGTAAACTATTTTCTGTAGGTGCTTACAAACTATTTCCCTTCCTGATTTTTAGTGAAGCAGGGACTAGGGTGTCAGGGTTCCCTAACTTGATTTGTTTAGCTCTGTTGGGGGGCTTTATGGAGGGTTTAGTAAGGTCGCTGTCTGTGTTGCCAAGCAAGTCTCAGAAAAGTCTTCCCTTGTCATGCACGTCCGCTCACCGAGAAGACAGTCAGTGTGTTTCCTATTTTCTCAAATATGAAAAAGAGTCATTAAATGAGCCTCAGAAGAAGAAAAATGAGTCCCTCAGGCCCTTGCGCATGACTGCGACTAGAAAACACAAGATTTCATTAATGGTTTTTAAAAGAAACCTATTGGTATAACATTTTCAAATATTCTTGATGCCTCATCTGAAAAGGTCAACTGCACTTCGAAACTTGGCTATACGACGAGTGAAATCAAAATATTCCTGGCAGAATAAATTATTTTCCCCCCAAACTGGACATAGGTGATCCTGTTTAGCAGGACTGCCTCCAGACATAGCCTGAACCAGAGGGTCTGCGTTTGTTTTAAGAGGGACTCTGAAGACTGCACAAACACGGGCAGAGATGTGTGGGCAGCGAACATTTTCTTAGCAATGAAGTCTATGTTTTTCATCTGATTTTTCTAAGGAAATTATGGCTCTGAAGATCTGTTAAGAATGAGCCTGGCCTGTGTGTTATTGATTAGACCTGGGAAGGGGGGGATGGGGAGGAGGCGTGGAAAGGAAGCGCCTCAGTTTGATTCAGTCAGTCAGTCGACAAACATCCAGCCAGAACTTGCTGGGAGAAAGGCCTGAGATTTGATTGTCTTTCTTTTAGGAAGTGCAATCATAAATGCAATTGTTAACCGCAGATTACCCGGCCCCTTTCAAGTCTCTGGCTGCAGGCTTGAAGTCTGGAGCTCCCCAGCTCCCCCGGGGAGACTCCATGCTGTGTGATGAAGTGTTCATTAGCTGATTTGTGAAAAGTGCTTTGAAGATCTGAAGAACCAGAGTGCAAGGATGTATCATCAACCTCCTTCAACTTTCTTTGTCTCTCTTTTTCCAAAATACAGACCTTGCCCCAAAGTCCTCATTACCAATAAGTGGTCCACCTCAATAGGGGTGTTTGCTTTTTCCTGAAGAGGGAAGATTGTGTTTAGAGCAGCTCAGGACAGACAATCCCCTTTTCGAGCACCATGACTGCTATAGACAGAGATGCTGGAAACAAGTTAAAGCCTAGAGTGCTGGTGATAAATGACCGTGCTGGATCTGCAGGCTGAGCATTTGGAAGGCCAGCTACCAGCAGTGTGATCTGCATGAAGCCTGGGGGCCTCCACCACAGGAGATAAAAGAACCAGAATTTACAATCCAGTAGGGGTGATAAGATAAAGAAGCTTGCAGATAACTACAGTATGAATCAAGATGTGTTCTGAGCTGTGTGAAAAACTCAAAGAACTGGAAAGGGTTTGGAGACTGGGACTAGCCTACTTCACGTTAAACCCAGAGAGTCTGCCAGGAGAGAGTGGCTCCAGAAAGAGTAACACGGATTATGAACAACATCCACTGAGTCCTCCCTCTGTGCTTGCTGGGCTTAATTCCGTCCATGCAGTTTCTCACTTAATGGAGCTCGACTGATAGGTCTGGTATCTGCAGCTGGGGATGGCTTTGCTCAAGGGCAGGGACAAGTAAGAGCCAAAGATCTCCAAGGAAGGCGTCTCTGTGGATGCTTCTGCCTGCCTTTCACCCCTCTTTTCTTGATCCCTTGCAGATGAATGTGGGTGGTGTCTGTTTGTTTTGAACAGCATCTGCTTACCCAACACACATGTACCCAAAACACCATCATCTCAGTGGTCATCTTGTCTATTGATTACAAGGACCATGTGGAGTGTATTGGGGGCCTCAGAGTGTCCACATGAGATGGGGATGAAGTGCCTGTCTGTTGTGAAGGACTGTTGGGGGCTAGTTTGGAGGAGGTTTGACCCATCAAGCACATCATTTTTCACTGACCTGACTTAGATTCTGGACCAGAGAAAGGACATTAGTGGGACGCTTGGCAAAATTTAATCAAGGTCTGTAAATTCGTGAATAAGATTGCATCAATTTGATATCCTCACTTTGTTGTATTATCATTATTCAAGACATTTGGGGATGCTGAGTGAAGAGAATAAGGCAACTTGAAAGTACTAATTTTTTTTTTTTTTGCAACTTTGAAATGTCTGAAATTATCTCAAAATGAACAGTTAAAAATTAGAATAAAGATGTTTATGTGGATTGGAACTGACACAAAGGCCTACTCCCTGTCTTTGTTACTGCTGAATGCACACTGAAAGCACAATCCCAGGCTCCAGAAGACTCCAGAAGTTTCCAGAAAGCGAACTGAAAATCTGTATGTGGACAGCCTCCCCCAGGAAGTCTTTCTGAATCACTGAAAAGAGCATCTCCTCGTTTGTGCCTCTAAGTACCCTTATAGATAAAGAACATTGCCCCCCTTGTCATGAGGGGGAATTGAGGCTCGGGGAGATAGCACTGCCTAAGGTTGCAGGTGTGGTCAGAGACAAAGCTGGGATCCAGTTTCCTTAAATCTTTAGTAAAGCTTTTCTTAGAGCTGTCATCTAACCTTACCCTTACTTATGCCAAAAATCCTCTCTACCAGCACCCAACTGGATCCTCGATGCCCTCATCAACCTCCGTTACTCTCAAGTGGCTTTGACCTCATTATTTGTCCTGAACCTCATTATTTGAACCTCATTATGTGTCTCACCAAAGGAATATGAATGGAATGTTTTGGGGAGAATTTTGGAGAATGTTTCTGTGATTTTAATTTAGTTGGACGTACTGAACACACACACACATGCACACACAAGTGAAATCGAGCCATTTCAGCTCACGTCAAATAGGAACAAAAAGATGAGATGAATAATCTTGATTAAGTGATTCAGAAGCCAGGGACAGGCCTCTTTGTAAAGTGATTTCCACCCCCAGAGCCATGTCTGCTATTGAGGCCTCAGGAATGACCCTATAGCTGTGCCGGCATGTTGGGGATGATGGTCAAGCAGGACCTAACCTGGATCCTTGCCCTCTCAGGCACTCTAGCATGGCTTCAGCCAGAACAGAAACAGGAGAGGAGGGAGAAACTGGTGAGAATCAACTGAAGGGTGCAAGAAAAAAGGAAATACTCACTTCATCACTTAAAGCGCTGGTGGCGTTTCCTAATTAACTACCATTTTATTTTCTGCTCAAGAGTGCCATACTATCGGTTTCATAAGATGTCAACAATGATTCATAGATGCAATGCTTAAGCCTTATGTTTAAGGATTAAAATGATAACATTGTGGGCTTTAAAGACAGTCAGACTTGAGTGTCCACCTAGACCCGTCATCTTCTGGCTATGGGGTTGGAGCTGGTCATGTCCCACCTTGAAGGACAGGCCTCCCCAAGATGTGTTGTTGGGGGACCAGTATGTCTATGTCGGAATGAATGCCACCCACAGATGTTTTAGGGACTCCACCCCCGGCTCCTTGTCAAATGCTCCCAGGCACCAAGGACTACAACTCCCTCATGCTAGGTGTCTGCCATCATTCTCGGCTTCCTGAAAAGCTAGGGACTAAGCAGTGTGCTTGTGCAGAACCAACATGTGAGGGCTTGTGCGCCCTGGGCTTTGCCTGCCTTCAGCATGTGCCTGGTCCCAGCTCAGACAGTGTTACTGGTAGGATGGATTGGCCAATTCATCTCTTTCTCTGTGCTCTCCTTATTCTCATTTCCCTTACAAATAAACCTAACCCGGCAACTTCACTACTCCTTTCACCACCTAAAAGAATAAAAAAGTGTGGGTATTACTCAGAATTTTGATTTTGATCAGAAATAAACTTGCTATCAGAGAGATCGCTATCAATGTGGTGGGCCAACAGCTAACTCAAAAACATCTGGTTTTAGTCATAAATTTCTTTTTTTCTCCTTCGAATATGGCTGATGTTAATTTGACTGTTTACCAGCCCAGGAAGGACTCAGAAGAGTAAGGTGACATTTCCCCTCCTCTCCTGTAGCACGTCCCACATACCTCTCCTCCCTTTTCAGCATCTGCTCTTCAAATACCCACTGCGCTGCCCAGTCCTCTGGCTAACAAGCAATAAACCTGTGCTCAGTGGCTCAGGGAACCCTCTCCTGTCTTTCACTCTATCACATCAGAACTTACTAATACTGCGTCCCCTTCCTCAGCGGAAGGGGACGCAGCTTCCTTCTGCTTTCTCCTCGTTCTAAGTGGGTGCTAAAGTCACATGGTAATGATATGGGTTGTGCAGTAATGTCATAATAAAGCCAAAGCTGGAGCTCAGGACTCCTCATCTTTAAAACTGGAGAGTTTCATACTCTTCCTCCCAGTCCATCTGGGCCCCCAGAATGCGATCTTTCAGCCCCTGGATTTTTCTGGTTGCAATAGCTGAGTCCTTTGACACTACTTACAAGTTCAAATGCGCTCTGGGCTCTGTTTTCAGCCCAGAGACTTGGGAGACCAATAGTCCACTCCACTCGACACCTTTTCTTTTTCTTTTTGTGTTTCTTTTCCTGAAACCAGTGGAGTAGTTGGATAGGGACGGAATGCCAGCAGCAGTCTGGACCTCATACCTTTACATTTATTTTGCTCTTAGTTATGTTTTGAGGAATTGGAGAAAATGCCAATTCCTGCACTGCAATGCAACATATTGTGATAGATGCTTCTTCTGAGATCCCATATGCTTCATATTGCCATGGAAAAAAGCACTGGCATAGCAAGATTTTTTTTTTTCTGTAAATTTCCCCAGAGATTGAATTGGATTTCTGTTGGTTGCTTTTACAGCAACATTGCCTCAGCAAGGGGAGGGGCGGGGGGAGAAAGAGAAAGAAAGAGAGAGCACATTAACAAATAGAGTGGGTTTTAATGCACACTTGCTTGAAGATGGCAGTCTAGAGATCATGGCCCCAGAATGTTCTGGGTTCTGCTTGTAGGAGCTCATACTTAAAGGGACGAGTCGTGGAATAATGGAAAAGCAGAAATTCAGGAGATGGAAGTCACAATTTCTGACTTGGCCACTCACCAATTCTGGATCTGAGACAAGCATATCAATTAGGTTTTATGATTCAAACAGAATTTAATGATTCAAACAAAAAAATTAAATAGCATTGGCTTATAATATTATATAGGTTTGGGGTGTATAACTTGATAAATCAACATCTGTATATACATTATGCTCACCACAAAAGTCTAATTTCCATGCATCACCATACAATGGACTTCATTTCTGCTATTTATTTCCTCCTCTACTCCCTTCCTTTCCTATTTTTTAATTTCTCATATTCTCATCTTGCCTGGCTCTGGTAGAGCTGAACGGTTCAAGGTAACCTCACTCGTAGGTCTAGTGACCCTGTTACAGTGGAATCTCAATTAAAAGGGAGGTTCCATGTTCCCTGGCCAATTTAATAATGGGTGCAGCTGAGGGGTAGAGAGGAGATGTGGAAAAAGACTGGAGGGGAGACACTTCAGAGCAGCCATGTGAGGAGGGTATGATTGCTTCCTGGCTTAGGACTTGTGGCAGGGACTTGTGGGACACAGGAGGAGACACGTGGAGTTGAGACATGCAGAGACACTTGGAAGAGATGGAGGTGAGAGACCGTGGGGAGGCCGCCACTGGCAGCTGTTACCTTGACTGTTACCTCTGATTTTGCTCTTTTCACTTCCGACTTGCATGGTCCCTTCTGTCTCTTTCCTGTGGTTCCCTGCCAGATGGTGCCTTAGACTGTGGCAAGCTTGAGGGCCTCCGTGGCCCCACGTTGAGCCAATCCTTTTTGGCTGGGCCTTTTCCCAAGAGGGGATGGATAATTTTGGGTGTTTTCTTGGCAAACCATTATCCTTCTCTTTTCTCTCCATGCTCACTATGCTATTAAAGTTCTTTCTCACAAAACATATGCTTTGTCTTTATATGGCAGATGGGAGAACACATCCAGAGTGTGCACGTTTGGGGAGTGTGCCCCAGAACACTCCTCATTCTGCATGCTAACCATTGGACCAGTGCCGGTGTCCAGTGGCATGACAGATGACTTGACCATGTGCTCTCATTTACCAGCAGACTAGCTGGCTGGTCTCCAGTGTGGTGGTTGGTACTGGCAGGAAGATTCTCAAACCTCTGTTGGCATCATATTTACGTCTTCTATCAAAGCACACGCACATTCAAGGGTCAAAGATAGAGCCTCACCCTCTGGATAGAAGCTGTGCAAAGTCACATGGCAAAGGGGCCGCATAGACAGTCTACTCCCAGAACCTGGATGTCCTTCAAGTAGAATGAGTGAAGACAGGGTACTTAACAGTCCATTTACCACGTCAAATGCGAACTCCTGAGCTGCCCTTCTCAAACCTGCCGCTCCCTACTCTTCCCCATCCTCTCTAATTAATGTCAGTAAGTCTAAAACAGAAACCCGAGAGTCATCCCTTATTCTCCTTTTCCTTGCCATTGCTATCTCTTTACAGCTAATCCCTCTTCAAGTAAGGTCTATGGATCCTAATTCTGAAAATAATTTTCGACCTGTCCACTTCTTTCTCTGCTTCTGCTCGGGCACCCTCAGCTAGACTGAGCTTTCTTGAAATACTTTCCTGCACATTCTCATGTGTCTTGGCTCCTTCTGGTCTTGGTCCAGGTCCCACTCTGAGTGTGACTCTGGCCCATCACACACTCATCCCCATTGCATTCCACCTTCTATTTCAGGTCCTCTCTTGCCTTCCCCACCCACTTTTTGTACTTACCAGCATGCCACTGTGTATCTTCTATAGATAACAGGTATCTATAGAACCTTCTAAATCTTCTAAAGATTTACCTTTCAAGCTTTGATGTTTAGATCTGTAATCCATCTCAAATTAGTTTGACTATAGTATGAGGTAAGAATCGGGGCCATCTTTTCTGAATGGATGGATATCTATTAGCTCCAGTGCCATTTGCTGTTTGCACGTTGATGAAAATCATTGCCTATATAAAATAATCTATTTCTCAACTGGATTCTTTTCCACTGACTGATTTGTCTGTCCTGTAGTTAGCATAGGTCCTGATGACTATACTAGGACTCGAAGTCTAACCTCCTTCAATTATAGTCTATTTAAATGTTTATTTGCTTATTCTAAGTCCCTCACATTTCCATTTAAGTCTGAAAATTTATAGTTTTAAAACCTATTAAGGTTGTAATTTTATTTTATTGATTATAATTTTATTCAGGATATTTTAGCAATATTAACTATTTTAATCTATTTTGACGGTATGTCTTTTTCACTTATATGGGTCTTTTTTAAATTTCGCTCTGTATATTTGTTTTGGGAGAGAATGCTTGCCTAATTTTAGTTAATTTTTCCCAAACTTCTTAAGTTAATTTCCAAACTTCTGTGGTATTATAACTAGAATAGAAATGTTTTTGTTTTCTAGTTGTTTGCTGAGGGTACATATAAATACAGTCAGTCATTCAATGTTGACCTTGTTTTTTGAAAACTAAGATCTTGCTAAATTCTCTTATTAGCTGTTAGTATTTTTTTTTTTTTTTTGGAGAGGGAATGGTTCCTTAAAATACACATAATAAACAATCACATTGCTTGAGAATAGCAAAGTTTTGCTCATTGTGCATTTCTTTTTCTTGTGTTATTGAATCAGCCGGGTTCTCTCTCTAGGACAAATGTTGAGTACAATTGGTGACTATGCATAATCTTGCTTTGCTCCTGATTGTATGGTAAAATGGTATAATATTTTACTCTGAAGTATGATGTTAGCTTCAGAGTTTTTTTAAAATCATTATTGTTTATCAGATTGGGGAATTTCTCTTCAGAGAAAAATTTTTCCAGAGTTGTTACTATAAATGAGTACAGATGTTTTTGCGTTTATGCATTTTTGAGTTGATGCATAATTGTCCTTTTTTAGTCTAAGTATGGTGAATTGCTTTGATTCAAGTGTTGAAACAAACTTGTATAATCCCCTCTTAGTCATAGGTATTATTCTTTTAGTGTATTGCTATATTTTATTTTCTAAGTATGTTTGTATTTTTGTTTAAAGAGGATATCAATGTATTTTTTTCTTGTGAAATCTTTATCAAGTTTTGGTACTAGAATAATGCTGTTATTATAAAATAATTGGGTGAGGGGCCCTCCCTGGTGGCACAGTGGGTTAAAGCACAGCACTAAGAACCTAAAAGCCACCTCAGCATGAGTTCAATCCTCGCCTCTGAGGTGACCCACATGGTGTGGCAGACCTCTCCTGACCCACCCACAGCTCCCCTCAGCAGGGTACTTCATCAGTCCACCTGTCCTGCTCCCCACTCTGTGTTCTGGTGAATCCTCTCACCACCCCTGCACCTCTGGCCTGTTCTCCACTTCTGTATGCATAAATAAATAAAATATTTTAAGAAATAATAATTGGGTGAGTGGCCCATCCTCTCCTTTTTGCTTGAATGACTTTATTTAGAACTGTTATTATTTCCTATTTAAAGAATAGTCATTTATCTTCTTTTCATCTACCAGTTTCTGCATATTTCAATATGGAAAGATTTTTTAATTTAATTACTTTGATAAATACAAAGTCTACTCATATTTATTTATTTTAAAGATTTATTTATTCATACAGAACTGGGGTACAGGCTAGAGATGCAGAGGGTGATAGGATTCACCAGGGACAGAGTGGGGAGCAGAACAGGCAGATCCACGAAGTACACTGCTGAGGGGAGCAGCGGGCGGGTCAGGAGAGGTCTGCCTCACCATGTGGTCTCCTCCAGGGCAGGCAGGAATCAAACTCATGTGGAAGTGGCTTTAGCTTCTTAGTGCTGTGCTTTAACCTGCTGCGCCACCAGGGAGGGCCTACTCATATTTATTAAAATCAAATTTAAGTTGTGTATTTTTTTTCTTTTTTTTTTTAATTATTACAAAAGTTTATTTTTACATCATTTTGCACATTTTTTTTCCATCTCGATTGTAATCCCCGTGGGTTTCCCATCACCAAATCACCCGTGTGCCACCACCATAGTCCCATGCATTTCCTTCCCTTCCCCCCCTCCCCGTTTTTGATCCCATTCGCCACCCCACAACATGTCTCTGGTATATAGTTGTTCATTATTCTTATTATTTTCTCGCCTGGTCCATTATACTCCTGCTATGAGTGAAACCATCCGGTATTTTTCTTTCTCTTTCTGGCTTATCTCACTAAGCATGATCTTTTCTAGCTCCATCCAAGTTGCTGCAAAAGACATGTGTTTCTCTTTTTTGGTTGCTGAGTAATATTCCATTGTATATATGTACCACATCTTTCTAATCCAGTCATCTACTTTTGGGCATTTGGGCTGCTTCCATGTTTTTCCAATTGTAAATAAAGCAGCAATAAACAAGGGGGTACAAGTATCTTTTTCAATCAGTGTTTTTGTGTCTTTTGGATAGATACCTAGGAGTGGGATTGCTGGGTCGTAGGGAAGCTCCATGTTTAGCAGTTTGAGGAACCTCCAAACAGTTTTCCATAGTGGTTGTACTAGTTTGCATTCCCACCAGCAGTGTAGGTTAAGTTGTGTATTTTAAGATACCCGTCTATTGCATTTATTGACAATATCCTATTCAAAGTGTTCCTTTTTATTTTCATGTATATAGGATCTTTAGTGATGTCTTCTCTTTAACAAGAGATTATTAATTTACATTGTTGCGTTGTTACCAGTATTCAGGTGATTTATCATTTTTTAAATCTTTTAAAAACTAAATTGCATTGATTTTGTTAAATATTTTATGTTTTCATCTTTCATTTATTTCTACTTCATTCCTTTATACTATTAACTTTTTTGTTCTTATTTTCCTAAGGATTTAACTTGGATCCTTTATCTAGCTCTTCAAAATTAGAAGTTAATTAATTTAAGTCTTTTCTTTCTTATAAAAAAACTTCAGCTATAATTTTCTACAAATTGCTTCCCATCATTTTCATGTTATTTTCTTAAGCTTCAACTCAAAATACTTCTAATTTCACTTATTTATTCTTTAACTCTTGGAACATTAAAAAATATATTACTTAATTTCCACACATGAGGGTACTTTTCTCTATGCCTTATTCACCTTTAAGCACAATATGTACAGTTTTCTAGGATTCTTTTTATTAAGTTCCCTTCTATTCTATTTTTCTCAGTGAGCTACCATGAGTAAGTGTGAACTTTGTCCACTATTATTCTGCATCAACGGACAGGATTATGTGATTTTTTTTCTCCTTTAGCCTGTTAATATGATGGATTACATTGATTGATATTCAAATATTAAGGCACTCTTTTATTGCTGGAATAAGTCCCACTTGGTAATGTGTATAATTCTTTTTATATATTGTTAAATTCTATTTGCTAATATTTTGTTTAAAATTTTTGCCTGTATTCAGGAATACTGATCTGTGAGTCTCTACATTTTGTACTGTCTTTGTCTGGTTTTAGTAATGCTAAAAGAGTTACTTCTCTTCTATGTCTGAAAACATTGTGTAGGATTAATGTTTATTCTTTTAACTATTTGGAAAAGCTTTAAAGTAAAACCTAGAATTGGAGACTTCTTATTTTTCTGGTAGTTTTTCAGTTAAATCTAAATTTCCTTCACAGAAATAGGGATATTAAAATATTTCATATTTTAATGGGTAACTTTTGGTAAATTGTATTTTTCAAGGAATTGGTCCATTTTATCTAATATATATGTGTATATATATATATAGTAGATTTATTTATAAATTCCCCTAACTTTTAGTATCTAAAAGTCTGTGATAACTTTTGTCTTATCTAATATGGGTAATTTGTGTCTTTAAAATTTTGTCAGTTTTGCTGGAGTTTTGTTAATCTTTTCAGAGAGCAATATTTTTGTTTCATTGACTTGTTTCATTGACTTATTTTGTTTCATTGAGTGGAAGTTTTAATTACTTCCACTCTCATCTTTTATTATTTCATTTCTTCTATTTCCTTTGTGTTTATTTTGCCTTCCCTTTTCCAATTTCTTGAAATGGGAGCTTAGGTTATTAATTTGAGCCTTTTAAAATCTTTTCTAATGTCTAAATTCAGTGCTATAAATTACCCTTTCGGAACTGCTTTAACTGTGCCTCAAAAATTTTGATGTGTTGCATTTTTATTTTCACTTCCTTTTATATATTAAAAAAATATTTCCAGTGAAAATTTTTGAACCCATGGATTACGTTGAATTTATTGAGTTCCTGGTTGTTTGAGGCTTTTTCTGTTTTTCTTTTTTCCTTACTTAGTTGTAGTTTGATTGCATTGTGGTTGGAGAATCCAATCTGTTTGATTACTGTATTTTCTCTGAACTGAAACAGAATGAATATTTGCCATTTTTGGTAAATGTTGAGTAGATATATTGTTTGATAGTGTTATTGAATTTTATATCTTTGATGATTTTTCCAGCTAGTTGTTTTATCATTTATTGGGAAGTGAGTGTTGAAATCTTCAACTATAGCTGTACATTTGTCTATTTCAAAAACAGTCTATTGACTTTCAGTACTGCAGCTCCTCACATAGCTTATCTTTTTTATTTTCATTTTTGTACATGTTTATAATACTACAACATGTCAGTACATTGCATTATGGGCAGATATAAATTAAGGGAGCATGTTAGAATTATTTTTCTCATCGTGATGTATGATCATGAGTTTGAAGAAATTCTGAATGTAGAAATACTGGCAAGAGCCTTGGGAGTCTCGTTACACTATTTTACCCTGATGATATTGGTGCCTATTAGAAAAGTTTAAATAAAACGCTAAAGTAATCAAATAGATAATTTAGATTAATTACCCTTGTTATAGAGTGGAAGACTGCTGTTAAAATAACCATTTATGGGTAGTGAAGTTTTGATTACATCAACATTTCCTCATAAATTTCCACTGGTATAGGTCACATAAGTGTTTATAATGGCATATGAAGTTATAAACACCATAGCAAAACATTTCATTGCTAGTTGATTTTTACCCTCTTCTCTTTCAGCATGAGTCCTGTTCCATTTTAGAGATCTTTATATTCCCTAAGGACTATGTTTATATTAATCTCTTGATTCCTCAATTCTCTTAACTGCACAATAATTTTACTTCATGCATCTTATCCTCTCATTGCCTTAGTCAAACTCTAGAATGAGTGACAATCTTGACTTCAAACACCTGTCTCTAACTATATCCTATTCTTACAACACTCTTACTTTCATGCTCTCAATTTAGTAATTATTCTATGAAGACCCCAATTTCATTGCCCCTATCATTTTTTCACTATCAACGACGCCTCCTTCTCCTTCTACCCTTCTCCCACATCATTCAGGATGTCCTAAATCAATCATGACCATTCACTAATTCCCCCTGCCAGTGATTGGGATAGGGGTAAGCATGAGATCCAGATTTGGTACATGAAACATAAGAGATCTGTACAGCATGTTTTGAGCCTTACGTACGAGATCTTGGGAAGACAAAAATGGTCCTATTTGTCTTTCTCTGTGCATGTATATGCAGGCTATATGGACATGTGGTGCTGAATTGCTCACACCAACTTCAATCATAAAGGGAGCTGTCATAGGCATTCTAACATGTGGACAATGAAGATCTGAGCTACTGGGAAAAGTTAGGGTGGTGGTAATCTAGTATTGAGCAACCACTCTTGATCCTTGTTCTACCAGTGAAATTTTTATGACACAAGAAAATATTTTCTATGCAACTGGGTCAGATTTTCTTTCTTCCACTCTTTTTTCTTTGTGACTGAATATAGACAAACCAATATTCCCCTTCATGGACCTCCCTAGTGTGCACATTACCTGCCGTCATTTTTAGAGCCACTCTTCTCCCCCACCATCTTTGCAAACCCCTCTCTCCCATCTTAGCCATTTCTCAGCCTTCTATGAGTAATCGTACCTTCCAAAGATGACGGCAACAATGTTCTTCTCCCATTTGTTCTTCCAGAATCTTGCTATTCTCCATTAAGTGTATATCTTTCCCTCTTGAAATGTTTTGACTGCTTGATGAGTAGAGTATGGTAAAAGTAACACTGTGTGACTTCCGAACTAGGTCACAAAAGATAACTCAGTTTCTGCCTTTCTCCGGAATATTCTGTCCTGAAGACTTCAATTGCTATGGCAGCAGTCCAGCAGACATGCTATGAAGAAGTTCCTCGCACCTTGGAAGATACTATATGGAGGACTCCAGATTAAGGAAAACAATCTCTGGGCATTTCCTCTTATTCCAGGTCTAGCTAATGACAACTTCATGAAAAACACTGACTCAGAAATAAGAAGCCACACCCTTTTTGGATTTCTGACCCCCAAAACTCATGAGATAATAAAATCCTCATTATTGTTGAAGTCCCTAGATTTGGAGTGACCTGTTGTATAGTCAATAGATGACCAAAAAGGTATTCTCATAGGAACTGTGAAATGTGAAAACTTAAATTTCCTTCTGATGTTTGGCCTGCCTTGTAAATGGATGGAATGAACATGTTGTGTTTTATAACAGAATCTAAGTGAGTAGAGAGAAGACAGTTCAGACAGAACAGCAAACAGTCGTCTCTGTTGGAAGTGCTTCTCTAGCCGTTGTTCACTTCCTGTCATTCTCAGGCCTCCACTGAATGGTTCCCTCCTTGGAGAGGCCTGCTGAACCCTCTATCTGAGTCTGTAAAATAACCTCTTTGTGCTGTTCTTTATCACTGCACCCAAATGGATGGTTGCCCTCCCTGCATCTAGCACAGCCTGAAATTCTATCTTTATTAGTTTGCTTGCTTGTTTATTGCTTTTGTTCTTGCTGTAAATCAAGCAGGGAAGAACAATGCCATTTTTCTTTGCCCTTGTCTGCCCAACATCTGACCCAACCATCCAGTTAGTGTGCAATAAAGATTTTGGAACGAATAAGTAAGAGAATTAATAAAGCTTGCATGGGCCCTACCACCGGGATCCGGTCACATGCCCCCACATTCCTACCTCAGTGTGGAGGGCTCTGTGGATTTTATCAGATCCTAAGATGTGACCCACAGAGTCCACAGTATAAGCATCTTCTCATTTCGGGCAGGATGTGGGAGGGGTACAAAAAGGGATGCGAAGGGACATTCTGTGGGAAATGAAGGTATGCTCTCTCTTTTTGAGGTCGTGGTTGTACTGGTATGCAGGTTTGTGAAACTCACCAGACTCCACTTAAAATCTGTGCATTTTATTGAATTAACATTTAATTTAATAATATTAATGGGAACTCAATTGAGCTTGCTTTTCATTCTCTTCTTCAAGCTAAAACGAAGAAAAGGGCTCTGAACAAACTCTACATCAGTATTAAGCCTCAAGTCAGTTCCAGTCTTCAGTGTGAAGCGTTCAGAGCCAGTCTCAGTACTGAATCTGTTTCTGAAACCTTCTTTATTCTCATATCCTCTCTCCCCAAAATCCTCTTGCTTTCTTTTTTAATCTTCCCACACAAAAGAGAAGCCAGCTCACAACTCTTAAAATCTTCGTGAACACACAATAAATCTAAATAATTTCTGCTGTGAAATTATAATGGATGTCAAAAAAAGCAGTATGAGATCAAAACTATGGGAAGGAATGTGGTTTCGACACCAGTGAGGAGCTAGGTCTCTGTCTTCCTTTCTGCAAAAGGAAGCCATGAAGAAAGGAATAGAACTTGCATAGTGAGATGCTGACTCTGGGGTAATTTCACATGGAGCGTCTGGGAGACCTGTCTGGGCAGGGCAGGTTGGAAATACATCTGGAACTTGACTGAAAATTCAAAATGCCAAGAAGTGAAAGCACAGCTGTGTTTTTCATAACAGGAATGATAATGACATTATCTGTTTTTCTGGAGGAGTGAGGTCTGGAGTTTTGATGAAATTCATTCATTTTACAAGTACTTGGAAAGACCTCGTCTGTGTCAGGGACACTCTTGGTTGTGGGGGGTTCCTGATGAACCTGGACTGGAGCCTGCCGCTGAGGAATTCCAATTCAGTAAAAGTTGCTGGCTTAACAAAGCAATGTGGGACTTGGTAAATAAGAGCTGGGGAGGCGGGGTTGAAGGAGCCTGCAGGCAGAGGACTATGTTGGCCAAAGTCAGGTGAGCTGGTGGTGAAATTACAGCTGGGTTGGGACTCCCTGGTGGTGCAAGGGGGTAGAGCGCAGCATTATGAAGCTCTCCACAGCCACTGCAGCGCGAGTTCAATCCCACAGGGCGCAGCAGACCTCTACTGTCTCGCCCGCTGCTCCCCTCAGCAGTGGATTTCAGTCAACCTGCCTCTGCTGCTCCCGACTCTGTCTCTGGTGAGTCCTCTCAACTCCTGCACCTCTGCAAAAGTTGTATGCATAAATAAATAAATCTTAAAAATAAATAAATAAAACTTTAGCTGGGTTGTGGTATCTGATTTGATTCGCATCTTATTTGACTTTACCCTATTCTAGGCTTTTTTCTTTTAAACATTTATTTTATTTATGTATGCATGCAAGAGCTGGGGTGTAGGCAAGAGGTGTGGGGTGTAAAAGGACTCACCAGAGACAAAGTGGGGTACTGAACAGGCAGATCTACTGAAATACTCAGCTGAGGGGAGCAGCGGGGAGACAGGAGAGAGCTGCTGTGCCCTGTGGGTCACTCCCCGGCTGGGAATTAAACTTGTGCTGCAGTGGGTGCCAACAGCTCATAGTGCTGAGACGTAACCCCTCGAGCCGCCAGGGAGGGCCCCCTCTAGGCTTTCTTACACACAGTCCCGTCACCCGGTCCTCTAGGTTAATATCTTGGGAAAGAGGTGATGTCCTCCCGAATCTTGGGGTTTGGGAAGGGGAGAGAAACAGTTGGCCAAAGGGCAGGAGACTAAGGCTCCCCATTCTGAGCAGCTAAGGATTCAGTTTATACACAGATTATTCAGCTGCTGAGCGCACATTGATCCCAAGTGAAATGGATGCTCTGAAACAGCCAAATATTTAGCGGAAGGCCATGTCTGATTTTAACAGAGGATTTTAACCTACAGATTAAAAAATAAATAATCTGCAGATATCTGGAAATACGTGTTGGCCGAAGCAAATAATAATGAAGAAATCGTGCAAGGGTCCTAGTGCTTTTACAATTCACTTTGTTCCAATCTGTGCTCAGCGCCTTCCCACTCTGTAGGGCTCCTTCAGTCTGCCTGTAGCAAGAGAAAACCGGTTTGCCAGGCAGGGCGCGGGCCCGTGGGCAGCATTCTCAGTGTGAAGCGGCTCCTCGTGTCTGCGTGTACTAACAGAAGACTTGTGAGGTCTGCTTGGGAGTCTGCGACCCTGAAACATTACCATGGGCTACTTTCCGCTCACAGGCAGTAAGTGAGACGATCAGACGCTGACATTGACAAAACAAAGCCGGTGCTCTCTTATGCACGGGTAGACTATAGCGGAAAATATAAGCCCAGGAAAATCCTTGCCCTAATGCTCTTTGTTTAAATTTTCTGCTGGCTGGTTTTCAGTGCTTCTATTATAGAAACTCAAGAAGTTGGTCTTCTGTGCCAGTTGAGGAGAGAGAGTTGTGATTAATTTCAGCACAGGCCTTTCATCAATTTCTCTGGAAAGGGGGTCCATGAAGGAGCAAACACACAGAGAAGGATTGTCTACCTGGTCTTAGAGATTTGGTTGGCTGCAATACACGATTGCCCCTTTTCTTGTGCACTCATGGATCACGGAGTGATTAGCTCCCAGTTCAGGGTATAGAATCATCTGCACAGTTAAAGTCTTGCCTCTGGCAGAGGGCAGAAGCTGGACCAGTGCTGTCTGCATTCAGCATGGCATTGCTTTTGCCTCTCCCCCTTGTTTTCTTTTAATTTTCTTTCAGATCAAAGGAAAAAATAAACAAAATAAGAATGAGAAAATATTCTATAATTTTGGAAGACTTTAAAGGAATTTTGTGTGTGTGTGTGGTACTTTGTCAGTCTTTTACATAACTGTATAATTTGGAGGTACAAATTCACCCCCCATCCCACATGTCCATGCTTCACTCACCGGGCACCAAAACCCCCCAGCTGGCAACCTTCCCTTCCCCCTCCCCTCTAGTAACCAGTATATATTTCTTACGGAGTCTAAAATTTATTTTTGCTCTGCTTTTTCCGTTTGTTTTCCTTGCCTCGATCATGTCAAATTGGACTCTGCCTTTTGATCTGACTATTCTTTCCACACTATCAAAGCCAAGTTTTAAACTTAAAGTGGCAACATAAACTCATCAGGACAGAGTCTTCAAGTGTACAGCCTTGGAAAAAAGTCAAGGCATCTTCTCAGTGGTCTCTTCTGGTAACACCTTTTTCTTATGGGAAATTGCTAGAATTCTTCCATGCAAGTCAATGTAATGCATGTCCTCGAGGATGAACACATGAGTAAGAAAAGTTCTCTAGCTTCGGAAGGATCTACAAGTCAAAGTATACTTACATGCAACTCATTTCTACTCAGGATAGACTGAATCAGAGCCAAATAGCCGTGTGCTCTGGGAGCACTGAATAAGGTGTGATTAGACTTGTCTGGGGTGGGGGGAGCTAGGAAGTCTTCATGGAAAAGGAAACACATGAACTATAAAAACCTGCGATGCTTGATGGGTAACCTTTTTTAAAAAAAATTTTATTTATTTATGCATACAAGAGCTGGGGTGCAGGCCAGAGGTGTGTGTGTGGGAGGTGGTGGTGAGAGGATTCACCAGAGACAGAGTGGGGAGCAGACCAGGTGGATCTACTGAAACACACTGCTGAGGGGAGTAGCGGGGAGACAGGAGAGGTCTGCTGTACCCTGTGGGTCAGCTCTCTGGCCAAGAATCAAACTCATGCCACAGATAGCTTCACAGTGCTGAGACTTAACCCCACCAGGGAGGTCCTGATAGGTAAACTGTTAAGTGGAAGGCCAGGCATAGAGTAAGTGCTCATTAAATGTGAGCTCACAGCTCCTGTACCTCAACTATTCCTTCCCTAAGCCCCTGCCACACACCATCAACATCACAAATGAGAATGCATCCTCTGCTCACTTATCTTGACTTCCTTAATCTGACTGTCTATATTCTACATCCCTTAAGTGAATATAATGGGTGTCCTTCTATCCTGGAAGCTGGTGTTCTGCCCTGTGCAGCCAGGTATTCCAATGATCTTGTTTCTGTAGCTTGTATATTTAGAAGCTCATGAGCAGCATCTGTAAGAAGTCTCTTCAACCCTTTAAATAAGTAATGCAAAGTTGTGTCATACAGTTGGCACATAATCAATGTTGCTGATTATGACACTGATGGATTCAGAGGAAAGAAGTCCACTTTTCTTGAGATTCCAAGACTGTGTCTCTCTGGGCTAAGTTAATTACACAGATAATTAAAGTGAAAAGAAACTTGCTGTTTTCTGTTTTCATTTGCACTGAACAACCAGGAGTCTAGGTCTTCAGCGATCAAAGTCTCTAGTTGATGATTTAACTCTTCTGTCTTCCCAACCTTTCCTGACAAAGCCAGAGCACTGAGCAGCTGTCCTGCAGAGCTGAAAAGAGCGAGAGTTAAAATAATGGACAAGCATCAGCTTTAAGAGAGAGAATAGAGATGTCATTTTTATCTTTAGAAAAATGACCACCCCACTTACTGCATTTTGGTAAATGACAGGTAGATACCTATTAAGATAATGATCAAAAGGCTGAAATGAGATTGCGGAGTGAGGTCAAGAGCAGACTGCGGGAGACAGGGGCTTGGTATTTGGAAAGATAAAGGATGGTGTCCACTCCCACCTTCCCCGTTTGTCTCTTAGGATGAGGTCTTTTCTTGTTGTCCTTGTTAGGGAAACCCCAGGAGGGAAGAGGGGTGTTTGCATCTGCCTGGCATAGCAGAAGGAAAGACTCACGTGGCGTGGTGCCTACAGAAGTGTAAGTAGCAGCAAGTGGTGGATGAGCAGGGGAAGGTTTGGGACTTGGGGGGGCCTGTAGCCACAGGTCGGCAGAGACAGGCCAGGGCTGGGTCACGTGTCCCTCACAGCCACCAAACAAGGCAGACACTGAGCTGCACATTTTCAATGGAGGCATTGATTAAAAATTTATAGCATCCCTACACCTGCATAGTTTAAGTGCATGTGCGCATATATAAATACTCTTGTATTAAATTTAAAATTACAATGGGAATTTGTAGGAAATGCACTGAAAAATAGCAAATAACTGCTATGCAACATCAAGTTGGATAGTTCTTGTTGAAAGCAACAGGTCTTGTTATTTCTTTTACGTGCTTACAATAAGAATCACTATGAATAAGCAGAGGTATCTCATCTAGTACCATTAAATGCCACTGGACATCGTGGGTGTTGCTTTGTGAATAATTTGTCTTTTCAAACTTCTCGAGAGATAAGTTGTGCACATAAACCACATGCATTTTGTGAACACTTCAATACAGTCTTGACAATGGCACAGCCCAGGGAACTACCAGCACCACAATCCTGCATCAGCACCTGTCCATTGTCTCAACCAGGTGCCTCCAGCCCCTGCAGAGTTCATCACTTCCTCCAGCCCTCCCCCGCCCCCACTGCTTTCTGTAGTCCTGACTTGGTTTTCATTCACATAAATGGAATCATGCATGCATCTGGCTTCTCTCACTCGGCACGCTGCCTGTGAGACCCCATCATGTTACTGCGCGTGTCAAAGTCTCAGTCACATTGTTGGTGTGTCTGTGGCCTGCTCTTTCCTTTTGCTGGGTATCATACTGTTGCATGGATTACACAACTGTGGGCTTATCCGTTCACCCGTCAGTGGAGACTCCCCCTGACCCCCCACCCAAGTTTTGGCTAGGGTGAATGAGTTGCTACGACTGTTTGTGTATGAGTTATCAGGCAGAGCGATGCATTCCTACACTCAGGAGCACAAGCACTGTTATGTCGCTTTGAAAGGTGAGAAAACGCAGCTGACAAAGAATATGTAACAGCCCAAGTTCTCAAATAAGTGGCAAGACTGGGGTTGAGCTCAATGTGGTTAGCTCCAAACTCAGGCCCTTTTGTGGAAACAGACGTGAGCTGGCGTCATTGGCTGGAAGAGCAGGTGCTTCAGGAACCGAGAGAGACTGTGAGTCTGCGTCAGTGTTAGCTGTTGAGTTGACTTTGGAGAACATTTGTTGAACCCTGGTACCTGGCCTGGGCCAGGGTGTCACCTTCTTCTCCAGCGGCATCCGCAAGCAAAGTCCCTGTGCTGGGTTATGAGTGAGCAAAGCTCAAGTTCAGGCTGAACATGAACACAGAGAGGAAACCCAAGGTGTCTGGTGCTGCTCAGTAGGGAACAAGAAGTGGGGGGTTGAGGCTGGGGACAGCGGGGTGCTCTCGAGAGGCAGGCTCAGACACCTGGGGGCAGACAGGTGGTGGAATAACAGATGCCTGACAGGGTGGGAGTGGGGTGTGAGCCCTCCTGCCCCACCCGCAGGTGGTGCTGTCAGGCCCCAGCTGCATCTGTCTGCCTGAACGTCAGCAGCCTTCTCTGGGTCTGCACAGTATCATTTGTGTTGTTAGTACTGAGACAGTAAAATTTACAGAGGAAAAAACCTTGAAGAGCATGAAGAGTAACTTCTCTTGGCTCACAGGAAGTCAGATGTGCACCTTAAGTTAAAACGCTGGATTGATTAGGGCATTGCAGTCTGCACAGAACCCCCGACTGGACTCTGCAGAGCTGCAGCGGAGAGCTTTCTGCTGTGCAGTCTCAGAAATTGAGGAAGGGATCTGGCCTCTACTCTGGGGCATTGGGGGAGCTGGAGTGGGGTATACGTAGGGACAGTCACCTCGGTTCTGCAAAGGTGCTTACAACTGTAGTGGAGATAAAAATCTCAAAGCAAGAGACTGTGGCAGTAAGGGGGTGCTAGGCCTCAACCGGCTGAGCACAGAATGTTCTGGTCTCAGGTTCTGGACTCAGCCTGGGGCTGCGGTCAGTTTGTATTTAGCTCCAGCTCCTTCTGCTTCCCCTGCACATCTGATGCACACAGGGTCTCTCCTTTTTGAGCTTTGGTGTCTCCGATAAGCAGAGGTAATGATCTGCTCTAACGTTGGCGAGGGAGCCCGGGGGAATAAATCTTATAATCTAGGCGAGAGGCACATAGAGTGACCCCACGGGGAGAGGGGAGACTTTTCTCTAGGAAGCTGAAGCCCTCCTACCCCTGAGATACCTGGAATGAGTCAGGACACTGTGATCCTGGCTCTGCCCCTTCCTGGCTGTGCGGCCCTGGGTAAGTCACTGTACCTCTCTGGGCTCATTTCCTCCTTAAAACATGATGATGGGTGTCACCTTCTAAAGTAATTTCCAACCCTGAAAGAAAAAAAAAAAACGAGCGTATAATATATATCATATATAGAGGATTGCACATGTACAGAGGAAACAGACTGGACGACTGAAAATGATAAGAAGCCTGCAAGATTCTAGCAGGGCTCCTTACACGGCCGGGCAGTGGAGGTTCTTGGCATGGCGTCTTCACTTCTCGGGGCTCCACAGTGCTGAGTTGTAAGAAACAGGGCTGAGCGGGAGGGACTGTACCATGTGATGATAGGGAGCCCTGGTGAGGACCACCTCTGAAGGTGCCCATCTTTTTTTTTTTTTTTTAAAGATTTATTTATTTGTGCATACAGAACTGGGGTACAGGCCAGAGGCTCAGGGGCGGCGAGAGGCTTCACCAAAGACAGAGCGGGGAGCAGAACAGGCAGATCGACGAAGTACACTGCTGAGGGGAGCAGCTGGCAGGTCGGGAGAGGTCTGCCACGCCATGTGGTCACCTCCGGGGCAGGCGGGAATCGAACTCATGCGGAAGCGGCTTTAGATTCTCAGTGCTGTGCTTTAACCCGCTGCGCCACCAGGGAGGGCCCCTGAAGGTGCCCATCTTTACTGCCCACTGTTTCGTGGACAGCAGGGGCCCCTTAAAAGCCTCCTTTAAAATGTGAGCAGGATCCTCCCTGGTGCCACAAAGGGCTGAAGCCGCAACACTGTATAGCTACCCGCCTCCACTTCAGCAAGAGTTCCATCCCCGGCCAGGGAGCTGACCCACATGGTGCAGCAGACCTTGCCTGATCCGCCCGCTGCTCCCCTCAGCAGTGTATTTCAGTCCATCTGCCTGTTCTGCTTCCCGCTCTGTCTCTGGTGAGTCCTCTCATCACCCCTGCACCTCTGGCCTGCACCCCAGTTCTGTGTGCATAAACAAGTACTTCTTTTTTAAAACGACAAAACAAAATGCAAGCATTTGGGCACATGACAGTGGACCATCACTCCACTCTGACCAAAGATGAGCTCTTGCCGTTTGTGATGACCTGGAAGAAACCCAGAGGGAAGATGAGAAGTGAAATAAACCAGAAAGAGAAAAAAACAAATAGTGGATCACTTCACTCCTGTGCAGAATATAAAGAAACAAAGCCAAAGAAAAGACAACCCTACAGCAAAACAGACATGAGCAGTCTGGACCGTGGGACAGAGTTTCCCATAGTGGGAGGGTGGAAGCAAAGAGTGGGGGTGAGGGGGGGGAGAGGGGTGATGGGACATTTGCTGCTGAGCATGGCATGGTAACAAACATTAAGGTATCAAAGGTACCGTCTGTTAAGGAGACCTATCCCCTTGAAGCATATTCAATGCTGTAAACCAATCAATACAAATAATTTAACAAGATGCAAGCCTCCAGCCGACATGTTCCCTTATGACAGTCTTTATTCCTGTGTCCCCCCCTCCTCTGGAGCCCCCCACTTCTTCCCCCCGGGTCACCATGCCGGCCAGGTGGCAATTTAGCTTCTCAAGAATGCTGGCTGAGCTTCCAGATTCAGTGGGAATCCAGGTTTCTCTCTGCATTTCCAGAAAAGAAGGAAATGATTCAAGCCAGATCCCCAAGATTAAGGGGTTTTATCTTTCTCTGACACTTAAAGCCGAAGCCAGACCTTATATAACAAAGCAGAGATATTCCTACGAGAACAATAGCGGTTACAAAAATGTTTATGGAGCGGGGTGGACAAAAGTCATTATTAATGGTTGGCTTTAGAGTCTGTCTTAGGGGGAACTTGATTTACGAAAATCCTGGGCTTAACCTCCAGGGGAGGAAAGGCCGAGGGCATGGGTGAGCAGAAATGATGAGGCAGAGGGTGAAATCGCTGAGAATTCCAAAGTGGAAGGAGAATTTGAGAGGTGAGCCGTGGAGAGGGGAGGGGACGTGGTGGGAAGTGGGGCACACGCTTAACATGGCGCCTGCGGACCTGCCAGGCGCTGGCTGGCGTTCTTGCAGGGGGGCAGCCCAGGGCGGGGGCTGCCGCTGATCTCTCCAGCACAGGGGCGGAGTCTTGGCAGATCAGGTGACAGAACTGCTCGCCTCAAATCAGTGGGAAGACCCGAATGTCTGCTGGAGAAATGCAGTTGTGGGAACGCAGCACGTTCTAACACCCGCAGCCTCTTCCGAGGGATCCTGTCTCCAGAGCGGGCTGCCGAGGGTGGGGGAGAGCTCGACGGCCGTTCAGCAGTCAGACCCAAGGACACTTGGTCAGAGGAGAACTGGAGACCCGGTGGCACTGGTGTGAGCTCCGGAGCTGAGGTCGGAGCCAAGATGCCCCTGCAAGACCCGTCGCTCCTGGTCTGCAGAGCTCTGGCTTCTCGGGAAAGCTGTGAGTTGAAGCACCTGTTACATGTGGTTCCGCCTGAAGTTCTATGCCACATTCCTTAGCTAACACCCGTGCTTGTGTTCTTGGTCACTCAGCTCAAAGCAGTGCAGGCAGAGCAGCTGGTCTCGAATCTTGGCCACGGGGACTAAGCAAAATATACTATGCTTTTTTCCCCTAATGGTGAGAAAGAAACAGACACATGGATAATATGGCGGATGGAGGAAATAACTGAGGCAAATAAAATTAAGGGAAGGGAGGCGGGTGGGCAGTGGAACGCCATGTTGCATCATGCGGCTGAATGAGGTGCCCCTTGACCAGTCCGAAGGAGGGCAGAGCCCCGCGGTGCTCGGGGGAAGGGTGTTCCAGGCAGCAGGTGTCTTAAGCACAGATTTGCTGAAGCAGGAATGCCCTGGTGTGCAGGTACCTGGTTTATTTTGGTTCAGTTCTATATAACTTTAGCTCACAGGTCAGTTTCTGGGCACATTGTGGATGTTCAAATAAATATTTGCTGGATGAGTGATTGAGTTAAATGACAATGGGTGAGGTTGAACTCAAGGAAGCTCCAGAAGGATAGAAAAAGGGCATTGCAAACCATTTCTGTGAAGATCCATGTGGTAAATATTTGAAGTCTTCCAGGACTCACTGTCTTGCATCTGTTGGACTCTGCCCAATAACAGCGGGAGACCCAAGCAGCCGTGGACAGTGTGTGCATGAGTGAGCACACTGGGTTCCATCCCCGATACTAGCAGTCACTGGGCTCCGCTTGACCAAGGCTGTGGTTTGTGTGCTCTGGAGACCAGAGCACAGTCAGGGGATCTGAGGACTCTATGTCATTTGAGGTCGTAGGGAAGAGCCAAGGTGACTCTGACATCCCGCTACTATAGTTAAATTAAGTTAACATAATTCTCCAAGGAACACTGGGCAGAAAATCAAATTTAAAGGGAGAATAATGACACCTAGATAGATATTAAGAGGGTCTAGTATCAGGAAATAGGGCTGTGTGGAGGCATAAAATGGACGGCAGTTTCCACACAACTGGAAGCTGTAATCTGGAGCTAAGGCCCTGCGCAGGAGACCTGTGGCGAGAAGAGACGAGATCTGGAAAGATCAAGGACCTCGCCAATGTGTGGTCCTTAGGGGGAACTGAGATTCAGGACACGAGAAAGAAGTTCTCTGCAGACAGAGTCAGCTTTTCCTGGTGGACTCAAGAGGCGCAGGTGGGTGAGGGCAGGAACATTAGGCGGTAAGGCAATTATTGAAGGGACACGCACTCTCACAAAGCTGGCAGCCAGTCTCTTGATTGTGGGGTGCGGGGCCAGGAGGGCTCTTCTCCTGCAGGTTTGTCTCTGAAATCCTGGCAGGGAGCAAAGGGAAAGGGTGCCCAGTGGACTGTGGTGGAGAAACATGGGTGCTGGGTGGCGGGTGTAATAAGTGGGAACTTGTGTCCCTCCATCACATAGAGTCATCAGCCAGCGCTACCCCAATTTACAAAATACAGCTAAAGAAAAGGAAAGATTAAACAAAATTAAAAACATAAACTCCACTTATAAAAACACCAGGCAGATTGCATCCAGGCCGGTCCCGATGGGCTTATTTTCCTTAACTATCACTTAAAAACCCTGTCTCAAAATAGACAAGTCCGGGGGTTAGACCTTGGACACATGACTTTGGGGAGGAGGCGTACAGTGAGCCCCCAGGGAGCACCTCCTCGGTACAGACACTTTTCTAAGGAGTAGGAAAGGTGACAGGGGAGCATCGTCACAATAAATGACAAGAAGGGAGGGGACAGAGCTCCCATTCTTAGGTGGCTTCTTGAGTGAGCCTAGAGGTATTGATGGTCCAACTGCTTCCCGTCCTGTGAGCTCAGAGCAGTAAGCTCTGTGTGGCTGTGGCAGACTTTTTTCTTGCCCCTTGGGTGAGCTCTTGAGGGACTATGTGTCCACCCCTCTCTGCTTTCCCATAAACCCCACCTTGCATTTCATCATTGGGTAGTAATTTTTTTATGTATCTGCTCACCTCTAGACCATGAGCTGGCCCAGAAGAGAAATGCTGTCGAGTCCACCCAGCCAGCCTAGAGTCTGATGTAGTGCCTGACATGTAGAAGATGCTCAATAAATGTTTGATGAACAAATGAATAAAACTGGCGCGAATTCTTCTCTGCAGGCTTTGCAGTCGGGGGCCTGTGGGATCAGGCAATGGGTAAGATAGAATTTTAATAAGCAGTGGAAAATTCAAGAATCAGAGACATCTAAAGGCTGCTCGGCTGACTTCCCTGCCATCAGCTGCAGGGTTTCTGAGAAGCAAAGATGGATAAAAAATTTGTGAGCTGGTTAAAATAAAAATCTGAAGAGTGAACTTTTTATTTCAGTTTTTAATTGTAAGGCTTTGTGTGAGAATCATGGGAATATCCCTCTGTGTACCCCCAAATCTAAGCCTGAAACTATGACTTGTCAAGTCTTTGATCATAAAATTCTAAAACAGGGGATTTGGAGGAGCGGCCAGATTGGGATACCAGGGCATATGATAACATTATAATTGACTGAGCTTTTACTCATTGTTCAATATGTTACATACATGACCTGATATAGTCCACCACTGTGCAAGTCTCAATTTCAAATGTGAGAAAAGGGCTCAGAGGGTTTGAAAGACTGTCTCCAGGACTCACAGCATCAGGGCCCAGAGCCCCCGGGGCTTGCCTGACTTCAGTGTCCTCCCTCTAAGCCTCTCTCCTTAGATATTCATTCTCCCATGATGCCTCAGCTGCCTTCTCTCATCCCTGCATCCTGTGCCACTGATCCTGCTCCTGCACTATTCTTGCACCTGAGTTGGGCTGTGAGACTGGACATTTAATTGAGCTTCTTGGTGGCTCATGATTTCTGAGTCCAAAAGAAAAATAAATAAATAAATCTAGAGACATAGAAGAAGAGCTTTGAGAGAATTTTCATTTGTTTCTTTCCAGTTTTCAGCTGTATAAAGCTTGGCTTTCAGTATCAAAGAAAATATCAAGTTAATCAACTCTTAAGAAACCACATTGTCCATTTGGCTCTATGAAAATCAGTGTGTGGATCTTTTCCTGCAGGTAAGGTCCCTGTCATGGACAGTGAGGGCTGTTGTAATAAAGTGTGATAGATGGGATGGTAGCAGAAATTTTTCTTCCCCCTATTCTGGACTGGAAGTCTAAGATCAAGGTGCTGGACCATCTGGTTTCTGGCAAGAGCCCTCTTGCAGATGTGGCCTTTTGCTGTGTCTTCACGTGACAAAGAGAGGCTTGTGATAGCTCTTTCCTTATAAGGGCACTAATCCCACCATAAGGGCCCCACCCTCATGACCTCATCTAAACCTAATTACCTCCCAGAGGTCTTGTCTCCAAGTAACATCACAGTAAGTGTCAGGGCTTTAACCTAAGAAACATTTAGTCTCTAAGAGTCCCGTTGGCTGATTTCAATCCTGTAAACCAGATCTCTGCTTACTATAAAAGGACATGTGCTGATTCATGGAAAACTCATCAAGAAGAGCAGGAGAGCAGTCCTAGATGGAGATCCACTGAGACTGAAAGTTACTTTGATGGATTTATGATCATAGGACAAAATACCTAAATTTTGGTACCTCCATTTCATTAAAGATTTTGACTCCAAGGTGACTGCCTAACTCTTTTCACAACCTGCTTCAAATCATCCTACCCTGGAAGCATCTTTGTTTGCAAGGTGAAAAAATAGATACTTGATACAAGAGACTCATTTACCCAAGGTAGGATGCAGTGGGGGGCTGTGGGATCAGGCAATGGGTGATTTCTCTTCCTGATATGCTTTCTAACACCCTAGTGAAGGTAATCACCAGGGATGCTTATGTCTATGAAGGTTAGAGTATCTAGCTACAAAAATAGGCCCAACACTGTCATCCTATATGTATAATGTCACCAATAAGGGAAAACCATACAGACAGACCTCATTTCACTGTTCTTTGCATTATTTTTGCTTTATATTTGCAAACATAATATTTGCTTTGCTGATATTACATTTTTTTAAATGGGAACTTTGTAGCAACCCACTTCCAGCAAGACTATCGGTGACTTTTCCCAGTAGCAGTTACTCATTTTAGGTCTCTGACATCTTGGTAACTCTCGGAATGTGTCACACTTTTTTATCATTAATGGTCTAGTATGGTGAACAGTGATCACTGTTAAGAGGTCAGTGATCTTTGATGTTATTATTGTAATTGTTTTGGAAACACCACAGCCCAACTTTGTAAGACAGCAAATGGAACTGGTCAACATTGGGTGTATTTTTGCTGCTCCGCTGAGCAGCTTGTTTCTCTCCTCAGCCGTCCCTACTCCTGAGATACAACAACGTTGAGCTGGGCCCATTCATTATCTACAATGGCCTCTGAGTGTTTAGAAGAAGGAAGGAGTGACACTCTCTCACATGGAGGCAAAAGTAGAAATGACTGAAATTAGTGAGGAAGTCATGTCGAAAGCTGAGGTAAGCCTTAACCGAGGCCACTCAGGCCAAACAGTCAAATTATGAATATAAAGCAAATGTTTTTGAAGGAAATTAAAATTGCTACTCCAGTGAACACACAAATGATGAGAGAGTGAGACAACCTTATTGCTTGACATGTCCGGCTAGAAGATCAAACCTACCACAGCATTCTCTTAAACCAAAGCCTAATCCAAAGCAAAGCCCCAATTCTTTACTTCTACGATGGTTGAGAAACCAAAAAGTTTAGTGACTCACTTTATTACACTCTTTATTGTGGTGGTCTGGAATGAAACCATACTATCTCCAAGTTCTGCCTATATTTAAGTTTGTAATATTTATTTTTATTTATTTATGCATACATGAACTGGGGTCTAGGCTAGAGGTGCAAGGATTCACCAGAGACAGAGTGGGGAGTAGAACAGATGTATCTACTGAAATGCACTGCTGAGGGGAGCAGAACAGGTAGAGACAGGAGAGGTCTGCTGCGCCCTGTGGGTCACTCCCTGGCAACAGATTGAACTCATGCTGCTGTGGCTGGTGATAGCATGATGCACTGAGACTTTAACTTCTATGCCACCAGGAAGGCCCACATCATAATTCTTAATTTGAAATGCAAGATTATTTTCTGCACAGAGATGGTAGTTTGTTCACGTGGCAATTGTTGTTCACCAATCTTAAAATTTTGCTTCATCCACAAAGATTCACTCCCTAGGCCCTACTTCAAAAGCGTGTGCTCTGCACGACTTGGACATATCCAATACAACATTTGTCGTGGAGGGTTTGTCAGGAAGCAAGAGGGCATTGCTTGTAAAAGATTGAATTGTATTTCTTTATAAGGCTTAAATAGCATCACACATGGAGTTAGGAACAAGCCACTAAGCTCTCTGCCAAGATGCTAGGATCAGACATACTTTGGAATTCAAACTGTTGAAATTTTAGAAAGGTGAGTCAGTGAATATATTGAATATATTACATGACACCCACAGCGGAAGCAATGGAGAGACACCTGGTATTCCAACCTCTGTTTCTGCAGGAAATGATGTTAATCATCATACCAAGTGAGATAAAGACCATGAGCAACTGTTAGGTTTGCAGCAAAATGAGTTTTGAAGAAAGCTTCCAATTTCCAGGGTATTTGGGATTTCCAAATTCTAGAGAACGGGTTGTGAAGCTACAGTATACAATTTAAAGGTGTAGGCTTTATAATCTCATTTTCAGGTAAAGGTGTTGACTCTATAATCACATTTTCAGGCCATCAGCTTCCCTTAAAAAAAAAAAATCCTCTAGAGAGAAATCATGAAAGGGGATCTCTCCGAGACTTTTTCTACCACCGCACCTTTCAAATTAATGCTTAGGAATCTGTGCACTTTAGATTTTCCCAGGGAATTCACTTCCCCACTCCCCACCCAAAATGCATCAGTTTGAAATTGTTGGGATTTTCAGTAGGGAGGAGGGAGCGGGGGTGGGGAATGCATTGTTTTGTTTTTCTCCTGCTAATCTGACATTAATTTGATTACTCCACCTGCCCAAGAAGAATTTAGAGAGGCAGAAAGGAAATTTTTTCAGCACCTCTGCCACATTAACAAATGAACAACCAGATGAAGGATGTACTGAGCGAAGACAGAAAGGTTGAAAACACAGGAATCGCTGTTTCTGTGCAGTTGGGGTACAAACCCTTTCCAGCATATTGAATCCAAAATTCCAGTTTTTAATCACAAAGTTGCAACCAGCCCCCTTCCTGGGGTCATCTAGGGACTTTCTAAAAGCTGCTTCATTAGCGTCTTTATAGCTCCATTAACTGAAGAAATCCTAAGTGTTATTGTTGTCAGAAACTCCTGTGGACTACAATATACACGTGGTAGATATTCATAATGGAACACTACTCCATGTATTAGAAAAGGAATCTTGCCATTTGCAGCAACATGGATGGAACTGGAAGGGCTAATGCTGAGTAAGTCAGAAGGAAAAAGACAAGTGTTGGATGATTTCAGTCACAGAAGGACTATAAAGAAACAAAACAAAGGAATAAGCAAACCTAAGTCAAAACAGACCTAGAAATAGTGTTAAGGGGAAGGATGTCCTAAAGGAACTCTGCAGAGTCTTGTGGACCCCACCCCCTACTCCAGCTTTCTGGACCCTACCCCCTACTCCAGTGATTGGAAACTACAACTCCCAGCAGTACCCGGGAGAGAACTGTGAGGACCCAAGGGCGGAGCTAGCAGGAATTCTGGGACATTTGGGGGGATAAATAGGGCGTGATTGCATCTCTCGCACTCTCACTGGGGAAACAGCTCTCCGGACCACGTGACTTGGTATGTTCAGTCAGCCTAGCTGTAAGGTATTCCACTTACTTTGTACCCTGCTCTCTTTCCCTGGATTGTTTCCTATTCCTTTCCCCTTTTGTAAATAAACCTGTTATTGACCCTTTTGTATGCACCTGCAGTATAACTGAATTGTGAGCGCAGGGGTGAGGCCCCACAGACAGGCGGCCCAGTCTATTCTGGGCTGCCCTGTAATAATAGGGCCACAGAACTGGCCAATCAGAGGGTCCTGGGGAAAGGGAGGAAGAGGGAGAAATGGTGAAGGATTTCTGAGGCTTGGTGCTGGCCATGTGTGGCTACATACATCTGAAGAGGTGTGACGCTCTCTACTGGCATGGTATACATGTTGTAAATCAGTGTTATGCCAATGAAAAATGATGCAACTGTTAAAAATTGAGATATGCTGCAAATATCCACTACCCACTGACTTCAGAAAATTTTTAAATTTGTATTTTATATTGCTTAATGTCAGACCAGTATTGTGGATAAATCAGGTTAAGTAAAATGTATTAAAATTAATTTTATGGGTTTTATTTTACATGTTATGTGGCTATTAAATCACTAAAAATTAAAAAGAAATGAAATGTGAGCCAAGACCAATTGTATATTTCTTATTATTGTTAGTAATTCACAGTTTTAAAGCTATAATTTATTTTATCAAATGATATTTGAGTCAGGCAACATCCCATCCAGGGCTGCCTTGTTTTATTTTATTATGTGGTGCTGGTTATTCTTTGTTCTTATAAAAGTCATGCAAATTCACTGAAAGTCAGTTACAAAAACAACAGAAATACTTTAGGGCTTCTAATTACCCAAGGACAATGTCAACAACTTCTAAATACCTTTCTGGGTTTTTATTTTTCTAAGCATTTAAAAAATGCTTTTTCCTTACAACATGAATAAAATACAGTTCTGTACGAAGCACAATATAAGAGTAACATCTTATGACAGATACTTTCAGGAAACAGAAATGAAGAACACAGACGTTACTTCATCATTAATATTTTGCAGTTGCGGTGAGCCAGTTGTTTCTTTTTCTGCATTTTGTTTAGGATTTGTGCTAAAGCTTGTGCTTGGGAATAATATGCAACCCCAAGCCTTCCTCCCGCCTCCCCAAAACAGCATGGAGCTGCTCACCCCTGAGGATGACAAGGTCTGTGGCTCCCTCTTTTAAAAGTACCATGTGAACTGGAGAACAAAAGAATATCATACAATATTAGACCTAGAAAGAAACCTAGAAACGAGTAAACGAGTTAAAGGCCAACCTCACTAGACAAACTCCCTGCAGCTGGTGGGTGCCCAGCCCTGGGTCCCAGTGCCGGAATGAAGATCCTAGATTACTCCATTGGGCAAATCAATCAATCTCTCGGAACCTCCATTTCGTGATATGAAGTGGGGTGAGTACTTCCCCTGCTTCCCCGGGCGACCCAGGCAGAAGAAGGCAAGGGCCAGGCATCACGCACACCCATCGGGTGAGCCCAGCCAGCACGCTCCCTGCAGGCGACCCAGGGGAAGTGGCGCTCAGGCCTGTTCCTTCCCAGCCCGGGTTCCTCCTCCCGCGGCACTTGGAGTATTGTGTTGCTGGTCCGCTGGGTTCTTGTGTTCCAGAGACTGCGGAATATCCCGCCACCCGGACTGATGGTTAGTAAGATCAGGTTTACTGCCAGAGACTCCTGCCAGCCGGAGGGGCCCAAGGAAGGAGGCCATTACTGTTGGGGGCAGGTTTCCTTTTATCATTGCTCCTGGGGACTTTCCGGTAATTCCCATTGCCTGGGGCTTTCTGCCTTTGGCTCTGGGCTGCCAAAGTGGTGTGAAGCAACCACTTGGGGCAGCAGGCCTGTGAGGGTGGACGAGGGTGGGGCAGGCAGGACAGGAGAAACAGAGATGCTCACCTTCTTTTTGCCTTTAAAATAATCATTACCAGGTGTGAGCAGCTGTAAGGCAATCTTCCTTTCATAACTAAAGCCTGAGCCCTGAGCAGAGGGCAGAGTTCTGCAAGGGTGAGGCGCTGCAGGGTGGTCCTCCAGGGGCATGTCCTTGGGCATGGACCTCCAGGGTCACTGTCATCAGGGCGTGGTCTCCCAGGGGCGTGGTCTCCCAGGGGCGTGGTCTCCCAGGGGCGTGGTCTTCCAGGGGCGTGTCCCCCCCCCCCTGCATGGCCCTCCCGAGGGTTGGTGCCCCAGAACCAGCTCAGGGCAGAATGAGCAACAGAGTAACAGAGACTCGGGGGATCTCTGTGGAGCACCCAAGAACATCCACAAGATACTTGCGGGAGAAGATAGCCATTCTGCCCAAATATGTTGAATATTTTATAAATTAAGGGGAAATATAAAAGGGATTGTCATGATGTGAGCAGTGCTCTATAGATTTTCTCAATAGTGCATGAACACTGGAGTTTTATACCCATATGTTGCTTGAAAGCTGTAGAAAACACAATAGAACATTGGCTTCAGCCTGATTACTGAGGAAATAGACATGCGGCATCAGCACCCACCGGTATGTGCGGCTGGAGGAAATATTAACTCCAGCACCATGCACACTTCCCCACACACCTGTACCCAGGCACACGCACAGATGGCTGGGCACACACACTGATACACAGGCACACACACATCTCATGCCTGTGCGCACACACATGTGCAAACAGTTGTACACACACACACCCCAGCCAGCATCTTCTAAATTCCTTGATAAATCAGGTAATTGGAGAGAAGCTCATGATACATGATTTGCAAAACACACGAACTGCTTAGTTTGTTGAAAATCCTTCTATTATAAGATCCAGCAAATCATTTCTAGCTTTCTTAAGGTGAGGCTACCTGAAAAGAGAAGCTGTGTTTGCGGCGAGTCGCATCTTCCAGTCCTATTTCCTGTTAAATTTCAGGAAATCTTAAAAGTCCCCTTAATTTGGAGGATTCAAAGCACAGGAGCCTCTTGAAGTTGGTGATATATAACCTTAATTTACTTAAAAGAAAACCCTAATGGGGTCCTATAATTTGTGGACTGGTACTAATTTTTATGCAACATTGAGATGGTGATTCATCCTTCTCCCCAGGGAAGTTCTGGGGGGAAGGTGCCCTGCCCCTCTGAATCACAAATGGAATTAGTTTGCCAGCTGGAATGATATTTCTGAAAGGAAAAAAATAATATATCCCATCCCATTTCTCTTCTGCGCCCTCACTGTTGTTCAGAGGAGCTTGCTTGGGCATCCCAGAGGAATGGGGAAAAGAATTCAGGGTTTCAATAGAGTTTGAGATCAGTAAAAGTAGGAAAGTGAATCGGAGACTCAACTTCTGCTTATTAAAAAATTGGGGGGGACGCTGTAAATAGGGGAAAGGAAGAGATTGAATTTGTTCAGATCTGTTTAAAACAGGGCCACACACATTTTGGCAGTTACACCAACCATCTACCTTTTGCAGGAGTCGGTCCGTGAGGGCCTTGAGAAATTCCCTTCCTGTGCTTTCCTGACACATGTGGGGTGGGTTTTATGGTGTGCAAACGGAGGCTTGATGAGCACCCCAAAATGGAAGAATAAAAAACCCCAAGTCATGCAGCATTGTTTCAAACTTGCACAAATCCATTCCAAATGGATTTGCTAGAGCGAACCGACAGACAAACCCACTTCCTCCTGTACCAAGAAGGAAGAAAGCCTGTTAACACCACATTTCCTGTGCTTTCCAGAGGGTGCCAGGAGCCCAGGCACACGACAGGACTCCTCGGCACTGTTGTGTTAAAGGGGCCGCCTGTCTGAGGGAGACGTGTCCACACATCTAATCTGCCAGTACAAAGCGGCTCGGGCCCTACCCCCAGGAGGCCCTGAGCTCCTGGCAGAATTTCAGCTTCTCTGAATAAGATGGAAATTTATTAGGAGGAAATTATTCTGGTGTCTTCAGAAATACAACATTCCTGATAAAAATCTTGCTCCTGACAGCACACTAACAAGATACATTTGTTAGTGGGTTCTGTTCCCGGGGAATCCATGGCGGAAGCTTTGCCTTTTTATTGCACTGTGTGAGGGAGCTGCGTGCAGTGACAGGCGGGATTCAGGTTTCTCATTTTGCAAACATTTCAGCTGGTAGTACAAGCCATGCACTTTGCACTTGCCGTGCTCGACGCGTCCTGGACTCTGTGGAGAGGGCGGGAGGCCTGTTTTGCTGAGCATCTATTAAGCGCCAGGCATCAGGTCTTTGTGGGGTGGCGGTATCCGGAACCAGACCTAATTTCCTTATTGCTCTGGACAAGTCATTTCATCTCTTGATCTCCATTTCCATGCCTCTAAAATGGGGGCTGGAAGAGCCAGCTCAAGTGTGTTGTGTGTGTGTTAAGTGATAGCTGGAAATTTTATACCATGCTAGTATGGAGCAGTTAAAATTACTATTTTAACTTTTGGATTGTTAAGATACAACTCTGGTTTTCAAAGTGCTTCCAGCCTGAAGCACTGGTTTTCTGTCTAGAAATCCAGGCCATTTCAGATTCTGGCAATCAGCCCCTGGGCTTTACCTCTCTATGTCCCCGACTCCTATAGAAGCACCTTGGGCCTTGACTCACAGAACAGCCTGGGAGAAAGCTGAGCGCGTGTTCATTTCAGAAACTACCAACTCAGTGTTCTGATTTCCTTAGAGTGGGATGTTGGAGCAGAAAGACCGACGCCTGCTAGAACCAGATGTAGGGCAGAAACAAGGAGGTGCCAGTCGAGAGGACACCCGGGAAGGAGACAGACAAGGATAAAAATCTGGTCAGTGAGGGGGGCCTCCATGTGGCCTAGGGGTTAAGTCTCAGGGCCATCACTGCTGCGACCTGAGTTTGATCCCCAGCCAGGGAGTGACCCACAGGGCGCAGCAGCTCTCTCCTGTCTCCCCACCGCTCCCTCAGCAGTGTATTTCCTCCATCTGCCTGTTCCGCTCCCCACTCTATCTCTGTTGAATCCTTTCACCTCCCGCACCTCTGGCCTGTACCCCAGATCTTCTGCACAAAAATAATAATAATAATAAAAAATCTTGCTAGAGAAATCTGACCCCATAGAAAGTTCTGGGCAAAATGGAGGATGCCCTATATCGCATCTCAGTGTATGACAGACCCTTGAATATCAAGTGCTCATCTATACAGTCTGGGTTACAACAGAGAACAAACCCCACATCTGTGCCAAGCGGTATATTAAGAAGACTGGGAGTACACGGTGCCTTTAAGAAAAACAGAGCAAAATGAGAAAATGCCGATGTTTGGTACTTTTAAAGGATACTTCAATATTTGGACAATTTGCTGCTTTGTTTTCCCCATTATCCACTCTGCTGGGGACATAATATTTCACCGTGTTTAAGTCAGAAGTAGATCGCCCATTTAAGCAGACTGTAGCATGGTGCATAACGGTGAGGAAGAAAGAACACGTGGGTTGTTTTCTACAAGATTATAGTTAATAGAACCTCCTAAGCACTTTTTATGTGCGTTGCAAACATAGTTTCGGAATTTCTTAGGAGCACGTATTGGTTTCTGTTGTGACATTCATGTGGCTTCTGGAAGCCGGAGGTCAGGAATCTGTGTCATGAGAGCAGTTGGCGGGCAGCTTCCTGCTCAGCGCTCTGAGGAGAGAGCGTTTCCTGGCCTTTTCAACAACCAGTGGCCTCTGCCTTCCTTAGTTTAGGGCGCCTTCCTTCTCTCCAAAACCAGCAGCTCAGCATTTTCACCTCTCCCTTTTTGTCCTGCTGCTTCTGTCCTCACAGATTCTCCTCGTCTGTGTCAGACTCCCCGCAGCCCCCCACTGAGATGCACACACGGACACCCTGCATAATCCAGAGTAATCTTCCCAGCTCCTGACCCCCTAATTTCATCACATTTGCAAAGTTCCTCTGCCATATAAGCTAATGTTCACAGGTTGCAGGGTTGAGGATTTGAGTACGCAGGGAACCATTACGCAACAGCCATGGAGCCTAAGCGATGGTGAGGGGAGGGCGAGGGCGCTGCTTCTCCTCACCTCACCTTTCAGGAACCACTTTGATCTCACTCTGCACCTCCCGTCCTCTTCCTTCCCCCACCCCGCCCCCAAGAAGGAGGCGCCTTGTTTCAGCACCTCCCACCAAGCCACCAAGCAGCCTCAGTCTTGCTAGAATTCACGAGTCTACAAATGTTACTGCTTTGAGCTTGACTGTGAATGAAGCTATTCAGTGACCTGTTTCATTAAGGTTGTGTCTTCCTTTACCTTTGCGATCGGACGCGCCTTTGCTATCGGATTCAGGTAGAAAGAGGGGTATTTTTCTCAGCACACCCCCACACTCATGATGCTTATTATTAAAAATGAGAAAATGCACATTTTATCAAGTCGACTTCATGAGACTTCCCTTAGAGATAGCTGCTCTGAATACTTTGAAATATATCACTAAGACGCTTCAGTAAATTTAACAATTTACAGTGTCTATAGCCTTGCCCACTCATAATATGTCAGTAGATCTGGGTCTATTCATTCTTTTCAATAAAGGCATCCTGTTCAAATGTCCCTTTATTTTCTAAACTAACCTCCTAATCTGTTAGGTTGTACCCAAGCTTTTCTATTATAAATAATGACATGTGAGCTTGAGCTCTTAGAAATTTGTCTAATTGCTTAACTTTCCTAAAAAACCGTTTTCTCAACTGTAAAATGGGGATAATAGCAATATTTTTATCCAAGTGTTTCTTAAAAACTAAAACAGTTAATGGATGTAAAATGCTTCTCAAAGTGACTGGTAGATAAATCGTAAGTATTAACTACTATTTCAGTGAAACTAAACATGATCCACATAATCCTTATTGGTCCCTTTGACTACCTTCTTAGAGGAGAAATTGCTGGATCAAAGAGGATGCACACTAAAAGTTTTGGTTCCTATTGCCAACTCTTCCAGTATTTGAAGTTGTTTCCATTATTTGTCATTAATACTGGAAAATTTTTAATCTTTGAAAATGTAATCGAAGACATCTCTTTGCTTTAATTTCCATTTTGTTGGCATTTCTTTCATGACCATCTCATGTCATCATTAGGATTTATATTTTTGAAATGTTGACTTCTAGAAGCTACTTTTTTCTTATTGACTTCTAGAAGCTCTTTATATATTTAAATATCCCTAGTAGTTCACAAATGTTTCCTAGCTTATTTATTTATGCATACAGAACTGGAGTACAGGCCAGAGGTGCAGGGGCGGTGTGAAGCTTCACCAGAGTCAGAGTGGGGAGCAGAACAGGCAGATCAATGAGGTACACTGCTGAGGGGAGCAGCGGATGGGTCAGGAGAGGTCTGCCGCCCATGTGGGTCACTTCTGGGGCAGGGATTGAACATGCACCAAGCGCCGAGGCCAGCTACAACGTGCTGTGCTTTAACCCATTGTGCCACCAGAGAGGGCCTGTGTTTTCTAACACACTTAATTTAGATATCCAACTTAATTTAAATTTCAATAACCTTAAAGCGTCAACACTTTACAGTGACATAGTCTCTAGAAATTCTATAGAAATAGGAATATTCTGACAGACAGTTTAACTGTTAATAAATGATTTGAGTAAATGTTGAGTTAATGTCCCTTCAAAAGTGAATGACTATGGTATTTCTCATTCATAAAGGGTAAACTCTAAGCAATAGATAGATTGTAAATTTTTTAGTTATTTTATTTAACTCACTGAACTACTGGCTAGTGAGAATTAACAGCACAGCACAGCAGATCAAGAATAGGAAGCACATTAAAATTTTTGAAACTCATGTTTATGTTGACAATAGATCTTTTTCATGAATACATGTATTAGTTGCAGTGATTTTATTTTGAGTATTCACATTGGGTAATGACTATACCTGTGTGCATCCTTTTAGCACATATCTTTTTAACCATGGTTAATTTAGCATGCTAATTTCATACAATTAACACTCCTGGAACACATATTCTGAAGTGCTCTCCATTTCCAATAGTTTTTCACGATGTAATAGATCGATTTGATCCCTCGGTTCACCTACATTTCCAATCACAATTAGCCTTTCCCCACCATTTTGTCATGGAGTAGCTAGATTTTTCCCTACATCATGTAATTTTATTATCTTTTGCCACCATCCAGGCCACTCAGTACAAGTGTCTTCATTGGGTGAACTGAAATCGGGTCCGCTGTATGACTTGTTGAAGTCACTTAGCTAGTCCTGCCTCTGTGGAATACAAGGCTCGGATAGAGCAGAGGAGGCCGGTGGTATCACTTGTCCTGCTAAAGCTGGAGACAGTGAGTGGCTTTTCGGAGTGGAGGATGCACCTGGACATGCACTGGCACAGAGAGAAGGGGCACCATGGACTGCCAGGGTTTGCCCAGAGAAAACAGAATGGGCTAGAATGGCTCTAGGATTCTTTCTAGATAGACCGTTTTGTGTTTCCGTGTGATCTGTTGTCACTCTCACTATTCCTTCCCACTCTTGGGAACATACTGAGCATATAGCATTATTCAAATTTTGTCGTGGCTTTTTTTTCCCTCCTTACTATTTTGAAACTCAAAGGGATTTTCAGCCTATGGAAAGTTGCCCATTCAAAGTCAGTGACACCAGATGGTCCCCCACCAAATATATAATTACTTCTGACTTGAGTTAACAAACCAAGCAATGAACTCATGAAGAGGTATTGTGAGACATTTGTGATTTTGACAATTTGAAAATGACTTATTTTTTAGCGAATAAATAACTGGTATTTTCATCAATAAATAGGAGTGTAATTTTATTGTAGACTCTTTTTCAATGTATACATGTAAAAGAATATTTTTAAAAGATCACTAATCCACCATTCCAGGTGACTGCTATTAAATATTCATCATGTCATTTCAAACTTTTTCTGTTGTTAGATGTTACAACATAGAATACAATGTTCTGTTTGAAACAAAGGCAGAATAACAGCCTAATGGACATCACTCTTCCAGTCTCTGTCAAGAAGCATGTGTCTATGAAGTCATGTTAAGCTTTTCCCTGAAGTTGTCTTGGGACTCTGAGATGGTGCCATCTTTCTTACCCCCGAGTTCTGAACTATCAGAGAAATAAAGACACCTTCATCCTTGACCAAGCTGACATTGGGCTCAGCAGCTGATGACGATACGCTTTCTTATGCCAAACCCCTAATTACACAGAATCCCATTCCTAGCTCCAGGCAGAGCTAAATACATAGTCCTGGCCTGTGGAGAGGAGCCCCTAGCGAGAAGGACCCCTGCAGACACCTCATTCCCAAGATGCAAAAAAGAAGGGAAGGGCTGGCTACGAATGTCCAGCTTACCCTTTCCAAGAAGTCACGTGGCCTTTCCCAATGAAGACAGGGAAGGCATAGAGGGGAATAAAGATACTAATCAAGTCTCCTCCACATCAGCAATGGGGAAGAAGCTCCCCAGGTGTAGATGGGCTTTTACTATATAATCAGGCCTTGTGCGACATATGATAGGCTCACAATCATTTCTTCTATCACAGATTCTCTTGTCTGCACAACTCATTGTCCTCACAGGCGGAGACAGGGATGCTGAGTGCGTGTTATCCAGGACCACATGGCCAGTGCTGGACCTGCACTTTGAATTCAGCTTCTAAGTGCTGAGTCCAGAATCCCCCATCTGCAAGGCAGCCCAGAGACTGTCCAGGCCAAAGCTGCAGGGAGATGATGAGCAGCTTGGTGGCAGAGATGGGACTTTCTTTGTCTCAATTGCAGACTCAGAAGAAATGGAAAATCTTCCCAGGGGCTGTAAAACAAGCATGTGATGGTCTAGTACAGGCATGTGTGTAAATGTGGCCGGGGCTGGACTCCAGCGGGACAGAGCTAGGAGGTCAGAGGCTGTCAGGACAGCCTTTGTTCTGTACCCAGTTGGCCTGAAACACCAGGGCATGGCCTTAATGCATTTCTCTAAATACCAGCTCTGCTTCCATTCAGCTGAGGAGACCCATCTTCCATTCCCCTTCTAGCAGATGACAAGAGAAATTACAGACGTGTTTCTTCCAAGCCCAAATCCCGGAGGCTTTTTATTGGAGACTTTGTGAAAAAGTCAGGATGGCAGCACAAGAGTCAGCAAGGAAGCTCGGGTGGCAGGGCCTGCTCCCTGACTGATCCGCAGATGGATGTCTTGTTGACAGCGCATGTCCACGGTGGCCCTCCACACTAGCCCACCCCCTCGCCTCTAGCTTCTGTCCTAACGATCTGCAACGCATACGTAGTTTTTTTTCCTTCTCTCCCCTTCTTTATATCTCAAAATCCTACCCTTCACTCTAACTCGAGAGTGAGCCACAGCCCTACATTTTTGGTCGAATGTGCGCTGTACTTTATTTAGCTGGGACCCGCTAAGAAGCTGTAGCTACTTCTTCGCCCAAGTGTCACTTGGCTGGATTGTTTGGGAGCGAGGCTTGATTACATGCTGGTGCTTTGCTGCAGGGACAAAAACAAAACTGTCCAAAAGAAGATGGAAGCAGTTGAGTTTAGAAGGATGCTTGCTCCATGAGCAACCACAGAGGTGGGAAGGAAAGGGTGAGAGAAGGGGGGTCAGGGGCAGTGAGAATGAGACACACCTGAGCCAATGAAAGGGGCAGAGTCACTCACCTGGGTCTTCCCTCATCTACCCTGAAGGTGACAGGTGCTGACATGGTAGGTGGCTCTGATTCAGAACTAATTCACGCATAGAAAAAGGAACAAAACACTTTCTCTACAAAAGTCGTAAAAAATGAGCCATGTCTACGTAGGGCTATCCCGGGAAATAGCGTAGGCCTCCATATTTGAATACTTGTCCAAGCATTCAATTATGTCTGCTTTCTACTCTTTTTCCTCCTCTTGCCAGAGATTGCCTGGACTCTTCATTCTGTCTAGCCCCAGGGAAGGGTTGTATAGACAGGAGGGAAATAGCTTCCAGGACAAGTATTGCCAGGACAGGTATTGGTGGAGTCTTCCTCAGATCTGCAGTGTCAAAGAAGATGCGTTCAAACCTGGAAAACGCAGTGTTCTGGTGAATGACTTGTTCTGACACTTTCCAGTCTTTTTCCATGGGAAAAAGTTCTGGATGTTGGGTGAAACTGCAAGGAATTTCTTGCACTTTATCTCGAATTGGCCAAGCCATTGATCTTAGCATAAGTCTTCCCTTCATCAATGTGTTCCCAGAACTGCAGCCGTAAGCGACATGATGTCTGGTGAAACAGGTCCTCAAGTGACACCCATCCTTCTAGCCAGCATTGTATTGGGTGATTGTTTTTGTCTCATCCATATTATGTTGGAATACATGGAGCAAGTTTGTCCCAGGAACAGCTGGAGCTGGACTCTAAGAGTTTGGGGAGCCTCCTGAGAACTCAGAATTGCACAAAGGGAGGGCAGGTGGCAGTGTGAAAACAAGGTCATCATGGCCTTGGGTCTTGAGCAACTCACCTCCAAATGGTTGTGCTTTTCAACCATTTATTTTCCCTTATGTCTTACTCTCCCCATTTACAATGAGGACACTGACCCAGCAAAATCACAGCTCCGTCTGGTGGAAATGCATTGAAAAGAGCAAGAGAACCAAAGAGAAAGGATTATTGCAAGATTAAATGTAGAGTTCAGAAAGATGAGTGAACAGAAGATATCAGTGGACGGACACGTGCATGCCTTTAAGGACACATTGTGGTCTCCTCTCTCTGCAGGTGCCTGGAACAGTCTAGAACAGTGTCCAGTGAACAAGATGGTCTCAGTGTAAAAGCTGATTGACTGAGTGCAATTTACACTGTAGCTGAAACTTAAGATATATTTTTTAAGAGGTGATTGAAAGTTAAATGTAGAAATGCGATACTAAAGAATACTGAATTCTATTGATCCTCAAAATTAAACAAATGATTGTCCATTACTTAAATGACTTTCCCAAAGTGTACTTTATAATCTGCTGGCTTTCAGGATTTTATGGGACAAGTTTTATTATTATATGAGTTTGGCTCTGATATTCATGAAGTTTCTTATATATTCAGTATATGTATTAGCATATCAAAGACCCCAGTAGGCCCAAGAATAAGTAAACCCATTTAACCCCACTTAAGTCTTCCAACATCATTCCTCTCTTTCAGAAAAGTAATGTTAACTTACACATATAGAGCAAGCTTTGTGAAGCCCTGAATTAAATATAACAAATCCAGAAAAAGAAAAGACACCTTAAGTAACTCCCCCAAATACTGTAACTATTGTTCGAGTAACATGTAGCTATCATAAGTAGGATTACCTCTTTCCCTTTACATATTTAAATATTTCTTTCACCTGATTTTAATTTGATTACAATTTAAAAGCAACATTTGGAATTCTGTTTTTAGTTCAAAAATTTGTCAATACTCTTTTACAGTTATTTTCCTGCTTTTATAGTACACTTAATGTGAACACCTCAAGCTGTTTTCAAAGATATATTGCTTCCCTTTTCTGGAAAAGTACTATTAGACAATGTGGAAGTCTGAGAACGTAAATACATAGATATTCATGGATTTCTTCCAAGGCAGAAAATGATTTTATAGCTAGCCCTTTGTATCCACAGTTTTGAAGCCTTGGATTCAGCCAACGTCATGTTGAGAGTGGGTACTCTGGACTTTGGCGACCATGTTGTATCTGTACTGAACATAGGCAGACTTTGAGGTCACTGGTCCCTAAACAACATAGTACCACTACTTCATGTTTCCTCCCCGGGCACAGCATTGTGCTGGGTGTAGCAGATATATCAACACATGACATTAGTTAGTGAATTAGCCCCTGAACAGAGATGTGGAGACTGATTTCTGGGTATTTTTAAATGAAATCTGATATCTGATTATATTGTTGTATTACTGCAAGCATTGTAGCTATTCATAATCTATATTTATTATCAGGCCAGGGATATGCTTCTAAAAACTCATTGCAGATGGAGCAGGAGTTTAAGGAAACTTGCCCAAGGTCATACCAACAGTCAGTGGTGGAATAAAAAATTTGACCCTATGTTGACCAATGTCAGACTGCACAGATTCAGCACATGTCCATGTCATCAAGATACTTTGGTTTCAGTAATCAGATTTGGCTTGGACATGTTGTCAGAAGGTCTCTGGTCTTTATTTTTGTCTTCTGAGTACATAGTCATAGTCACTTTGCAATATAAAGAAATAAGCATTGTCCACACATCTGCTAAGAGCTTCACTGAAACCTAGATAATAAGGCTTAAGTTCTGACTCTACTTTCATTCAACATCATTTCCTGAGCACCTACTATGTATTCAACTCTGTGACACTTGTGGGACATACAGATGACCAAAACCAGGCATTGGTCTCAGGAGCTCAGGTATATGGAGAGGGGGACAGTCACGCAAATAAAAAAATGTAGTTCAGTGTGATTAATACAATTGCAGATTCATATTCAAGATAAAGAAGTGGCTCTAAGGGACTGAACTCTTTCAATCTAGGAAAAGGGAGCCAGAGGAAATGCTTCTGGTTGTTGGGTTGTGAGAGATGAAAGAGCTCTTATCAGTGGGGAAGGACAGACTTGTGAAATAGTACAGTGTTTTCTTTTCCTTTTGTTATTTAATTCTAAGCAGTTTAGTAATATCAAAACAGAACAAAGAGGGCAGAGAACAGTCAGAGGAAAACCACTGGAGCCAGAAAATAGCGGGATGTCAATATCATCCTATGGAGCCTGGCCATAGTTACTGAAAGATTTAATGAAGAGGAGAGACATAAAGGCTTCCTGCTTTAGAAAGATCAAGTGGCATCGTCCTGTATAAAAAGTGTATAATGTTTATATCATGTCTTCATAAGTATACTTTTGTGTGCACGCATTGTATGTGGTACTTATATGTGTGTGTGCATGCACACACGCTCATGTGTCTGTACATGTATGCTTTACAGCTATTCAATTGAACTGTAAAATAGTGCCATTTTTATAGGTCAACAATGGTAAAATATCACAACTTCAAGCAGTGTGACCTGTACTTACTGTATGGTGTGGTAGTAGAGATTTTGAGGACAAAAAACTTGAATTTGAATCTCATTATTTTCGTTTGAGTTTCCTAGTGCCAGACTCTTTGACACAAGAAATCAAGGTCAATGAGTTTACTTGGCAGGTGAAGGACACAAGAATTTGCTAAGTGGCACAGTGAAGGGAAGACAGCCAACAAAGGAACAAAGGGCTTATTACCAAATTATTTACGAGACTCCCAGGGAGGGCAGTAAAAGCTAAATCTCATTGGGCACGTGGTAGTCAGCATAGGTGTGCATCTCAGAGAACTGCTATTTGTTTATACACCAATTCCCACCAGTAATTGGTTGAGGGATGCTCCTTGGCATTGCTAATTCCAGGCACTTCTGCTAAGGCACAGTTAATGGCCTTCCAAGCTTCAGAGAAAGTCTCCGTGGATGTGCTACTTTTAAATGGTGATGCTAATGGACATAGTCCACCTCATCCATCTCTAACTACTCATCAGATAAATGACCTTAACCTAGTTCCTTAATTTCTTGAGGTTCATTATTCTTATTCAAAATGGGGACAATACCTACTTCATCTGACTTTTTAGACTTATTTATGTCACCCAAAATCCATATGTTGGATTCCCAAACATCAGTCCCTCAAAATGGGATTGTATGTAGAGACTGGATTTTTAAAGAATTAAATTAGCTTAAGTGAGGTTATATGGGTAGGATTTACCTCAGTATGATTGGTGTCCTTGTGAGAAGAGGACATTAGGTCACAGCCACACAGTGCAAAGACCACATGAGGATACAGAAAGAAGATGGCAACTCAAGGAATGATGAACCCAATGGCATCTTGTTGTTGGACTTCAAGCCTTCACACTCACCTCATGGTACTTTGTTAAGGAGGACGTGTGCATTTTACTAAATGAACACTTACAGGGTAGTATGTTTCCAGACATCAACATCAAAGAAGCCATCTCCAAATATCAGAAACAAGTTCTCATCTAGCCTTTCTTGTTATAGAGCTTACGGTCCTATTCCCAGAGAAGTCCAACAGTTAAGTAATATGAACTGAGAACTTGAACTCAACCCAATTGAACTGAACAGTAACATTCCTATTCATTTTGGTCTTTGCAGTCAAATACAGCTTGAAGTGACTACCAACACCTCTGCTTCTTCATCCAGGGAAGACGCCAAAGGGGGTCACTTGTGAGGCCTACTGAGAAAGTTGACTCTGTCCATGGTGTCACACTAAGGATTCTGGATGAGACTGTAGTAAGAAAAGCTCAGATCTCAGACAGGGGTGGCTCTGTATTAATGCCTGAGCAAACAGAGGTTCAGATTTCTCAGAGAGAGTCCTGAATCACAGGTTCACATCTGGAAAACAAAACAAAATGAAACCACCAAGAAGTTGCATCTTTCCACCCTACAATACCTCCCTTGATAATGTTGAAGTTGCACTACTAGTCATACACATCTTTGTATGGGTAGTTTTCTCTCTTTTCTTAAAATTGAAGTATAATGAAGTAGAGCAAAATGCATAGATCTTAAGTACATAATTGGATGCATTTTGACACCTGTGTAATCAATAGCCCATTCATCTGCCCCAACAGCCATTGTTTTCATTTCTATACCTCCAGATCGATTTTGCCTGACTTTGAAATTCATAACAAAATCCATACAGAATGTATTCTTTTGTGTCTGGCTCTTTCACTCATCCATGCTTTTGAGATCCATTTGTGTTGGTTCCTATAACACTAATGTGTTCTCTTTTTAGTGCTGAGTATTATTCCATTACAGACTATGCCACCTTTTCTTTATCTGTTTTCTTGTTGATGGACATTTGTTTTATATTTTGGCTTTTATGAGTAAAGTTGCATAAATCTTTTTGCATAAGTACTTTCATGGACAAAGGTTTTCATTTCCTTTGGACAAGTACCTGGAAATGATGCTTGACAAAAGAAGATACATAAATGCCATAAAGAGATATAAGATGCTCAACATCATTAGTCATAAAAGAAATACAAATTAAAATCACAATAAGGTACCACTGCATCTCTCTGGGATGTCTACAACTGACAATTATTCTCTTTGAAAAGGTAAATGAGTCTGGAAAGAGTATTCTTTTAAGTTTTAAACGTTTTTGTCAGAAAAATTTGAAACACAAAAGTAGAAAGAGTAATGGAATGAACTGCCACATACACATCCCACAGGGTCAACAGCTGTCAACATTTTGCTACAATTACCCTGTATCGTTTTTCAGCAACAACCAATTCTCCAGTTTTCCAATGACAACTGGGTTCCCTAAAATACAATTCAATTCTAACAAAATCTATCTGGAGTTAGCACAGACCCCACAAGTCAAGGACATAGTTTCACAAGCCTGTCCCCACTTTAAGATGCCAGTACCGTGGTTGTAGAGAGTTCCATGCATTTCTTCGTAGTCAACTACAAATTCAGAAGTTTCCCACCATGTTAGATAAGTCACTAGAACAGGACTTGAGAAAGTGCCTCTCACAATTACCATTTTGCTATAGTGAATACAGTTCAGGGACCACCCAGTGGAAGAGAAACAGAGGACATACTCGGGGAAAAAGAGTCATGTTGAGTGTCCATGCCCCCTCCAGGTGTGGGGTCTTCAATATGTTCACTAATCGGGAAGCTTCTCTGAAGTGCATTGTTTAGTGGTCTCATATGAGATTTCATTATATAGACATGTTTAGTTAAATCATTGATGAGCAATAAAAGGCAGTCTTTTACCCCAGAAATGCCAAGAGGGACTCCAAGACCAGAATTAGGGAACAAAAGCCAAAAGTATGCTTTTTTTATAACACTTGCACCAACTACACCTTACTTGTATGTTTACTAATTTTTCTGTATTTATTTTGCATTACTATTTTAAAGAATATCCTTTATATCACATTGTTTTCATATACCTTGTCTTAAACAAGGTATTTTATATTAAATACTACCTTCATATCTAATAATAAAAACAATATGGGATCCTACAAGACACTTTCCAAACTCAAATCCCTAATCATCTCAAATACATCTTTATATGAGTTTGACACATTGCATTTCGTTGTAACAGGTTTGAAGACTTTTGTTCTAGAAGCATCCCCATTCTACACTGTTTCCTCATTTCCGTTGACTTTCACAAGAGCCAAGCCAGCTGCCCAAAGAACCCACATTCTGACTGCTGCCTCAGCGTATCAGTTCACAGTTCCTCCTCCTTTGACTTTTCTTTAAATAAGAAGTTAGCTCTTAAAAAGCTGGTATTCATGCTCAACATTTTTTTAAAATAATATAATAGTTTACATCATTTTATGCATTTTTCCATCTCAGCGGTAATCCCCATGGGCTTCCCATCACCAAATCACCCATGTGTCATCACCATAGTCCAGTGCATTTTCCTCCCACCACTGTTTTTGATCCCATTCCCCACTCCACCCCCATAAAATGTCTCTGGTATATGGCTGTTCATTATTGTTATTATTTTCTTGCCTCGTCCATTATATTCCTGCTATGAGAAACCATCCAGTATTTTTCCTTTTCTTTCTGGCTTATTTCATGATGTATGATCTTTTCCAGCTCCATCCATGTTGCTGCAAAAGACATGAATTTTTTTTTTTTGGTTGCTGAGTAATATTCCATTGTGTATATGTACCACATCTTTTTAATCCAGTCATCCACTTTGGGACATTTGGGCTGTTTCCATTTCTTTCCAATTGTGAATAAAGCAGCAATAAAAATGGGGGTGCAAGTATCTTTTTGAATCAATGTTTTATGTGTCTTTTGTATAGATACCAAGGAGTGGGATTTCTGGGTTGTATGGAAGCTCCATTTTTAGCAGTTTAAGGAACCTCCACACAGTTTTCCATAGTGGTTGTACTAGTTTGCATTCCCATCAACAGTGCAGGAGGGTTCCTTTTTCTCCACATCCTCGCCAACATTTGTTGTTTTAAGATGTGCTATTCTCACTGGTGTGAGGTGGTATCTCATTGTGGTTTTAATTTACATCTCCCTTATTACAAGTGATGTTGAACATTTTTCATATACTTGTTGGCCATCTGCATTTCCTCTTTGGAGAAGTGTCTTTTTAACTCTTCTGCCCCTTTTTGATGGGGTGTTTACTTTATTTTTGTTGAGTTTCATCAGTTCTCCGTATATTTTTGTGATCAATCCTTTATCACTAGTTTTGTATGAGAAAATTTTTGCCCAGTCAGTGGGATATCTGTTTATTTTTTATAATGTCTCTTTTTCATGCTCAACATTTTTAAAGCAACAATCCTTCGTGGGTGGTGTCATTTATTTTGAAAAGCAATTTTTTTTAACCCAGGGAATTGCAAAGGTAAATACCATATGTCACTGTATGCTCATTAAAGGGCTTATAGCCTCACAGGGAAGAAAGTCACACAGGCCATAGATGTTATAGTGTCAGGCCATGGAGGGTGAGGAGGGTATGGATTCTGATGGGACATCTCCGAGAAGTGATGGATGGGCTGGCTCTGGAGAGGAGAGCAGGGCTGGCTGGACATTCAAAGGAGAATGTGGTGGCCAGCGCCATGAGGCCCGGCATGTCTAGCAGAGGAGACACCTCAGTGTCCCAGAACAGGCTGTGTGGGGACTTTCATTAAAGTCAAGGAGGTTGGTGTTCATCCTTGAGGGATGGGAGCCTGGGAGTGCGCTTTTCAGCTCTGTGCCTCGTTCTCAGCACCTTAGTGTGAAAGATTTTCCTATAGTTGCCTCCGCTGGCCTGAAACAGGTGCCTTATATCCCCTTTCCATCCCTGGCTCATGGCCCCAGAAAAAAGGTTGACACTGGGCAATTTACATGCCGAGTACCATATTTACCCTGTCCTTCCCTCCATGAAATGGCCTTCATCACCATGGAAACTGTTTGGGTCTCCATCCCTCTCTACTTCCCTCTTTGCCTTACTCTCCTCCCCACCCTTATCATTTCCTCCCCCTTCTCTCCTCCCCCCTCCTTTCTCCTTCCCTCCTCTCTCCCCTCTTCCCCCTCCTCCTCTTGCTCCCCTGCCCCACCTCTCCCCCTACCTTTTCCTTTCTTCCTCCTCCTCCTCCCTCTCCCCTGCCCCTCCCTTTCCCCACCTCCTCCTTCCCTCCCCCCTCCAGTGACACTGAAGACCCTTAGGGGCAAACCACTGATGATTTTCTTAACGTTTTCTTTTCTGTAGTTACTGTAAGAACACAGTACATAATACACATAGCATGAAAGATTTGTGTTCGTTGTCGACTGTGCTCTCTGTATGAACAGCAGGCTGTTAGTAGTTTGGTTTTGGGGAAGCAACACGTTCATTTGGGCTTTCTATGGTGGGAAGAGGTGGCACCCTCCTCAGCCCCCTCCCAAGCTGCCTTGTCTTTCCTTCCTGCCTCTCTGCTTTTGCCAGGGTATCTTCGGGATCCATGTTAGGTTTAATGCACGTATAATGTTGTTAGATATTGCCAAACGCGCCAATTTGCTTTTCCCGCAGAGATATATGGAAGTGTCGACTTGCTTACGATCTTGTCTGCAGGGCTTTTGCCAAACTAATTAGAAAGTGGAGGTTTGGGTTTGTTACCTAATTGATGAGAAACAACATCTCAATCTGAAGCAAATTTCGTTTATTACAAATGAAATTGCACAAATATTCATATGATTAATAGTCATTTCAATTTATTTTTCTGTGAACCATTTCTTAGTCCATTTGCTATAAAACTGTTAATTTTCTATGAAATTGTTTAAAAGGTTAACATTTCTTGAAGTTAGAGATATTTGCTGACACGATTTGCTGTATGTAATATTTTTCCTAGTTTAACTCTTTTTCCTTTTTTTTAATGGTATCTTTTTTCCATGCAAAGTTTTCTTTTTCTTATTCATGGCTTTTTTTCCTTATGGGTTTTCTTTCAGATTTTAAATAATAATTAGGGAGATTTTTATCACCCTTAAGTTACAGCAAAATTCATTCAAATTTTAATCTAGCACTTGTACTTGTATGTTTTTATTTTTTCACACTTATATCTCTTATTCATTTGGAATTTATCCTGGTATATGGTGTGAGAAAATACGTTTTTATCTTTTTTTCATCTGACTAGCCAGTTATGCCATATTACTTGTCAAAAAGTCGAAATTTTCTCCACTGACTTAAGAAGACACCTTTGCCATCGACTAAATTTGCAGTTGTAATTGTCTCTATTTCTTTGTTTGCTCTTCAGTTTCATTAGTTTGCCTGTCTACTCAAGCACCAGTTACACATTTTTGTATTTACAAAAGCTTGGGAATCTGTTTTAATATTTAATAGGGCTAGGCTTCTTCCTACTTCCTCTCTTCTAGGCTTTCTCTGTCCATTATTACTTGTTTATTTTTTTTAATGAATTTTGTAATTCACTTGTCCAGATTGACAAAATAATCTGGTGCTAATTTTATTGGGATCACATTACATTTATAAGTCAGTTTAGGGAACACTGACATGTTGATGCTGTTTAATTATTCTATCCAGGAACACAATATGACTTCCTTTTGTTTCAATCAATTTTGGAGTCTTGCAGCTTCAAAAAATATGTTAACACATAAATTATATAAAATTGGAGTATATTAATTGATGTACTAATTATTCAGTGAATTGATGTTCTATTTTATTATGTTAGTTAATATTAAATTGCCTACATAATCTTAACAACAAAACCAGATTTTCCACTAAAGTCAGGGATAAGAAGAGTAAAATTGATTGCTATACAACATCTTGTTGGAAGTATTAGTCACTGCAAATGTTACATAACAATGGCTTTCATAGCATCTCTGTATGGGGATGATGGACATCATTCTTCTTGTTGTATGTCAAAGAAATCGACATAAATCTTACTTTATTGTTTTCTTTTTACACAAGTGTGCAAAAACTGTAAATGGATTTTGACAAATGCCCTCTCTGAAACTTTGGAAACAATGATATGATCTTTCTCTTCCAGTTATTAATATGATGACTAATATAACTACAATTCCTGATATTGAACCTTTTTTGCATTCCTCAAGAAATGAACACATGGTTTTAATGTGTACTTTTAATGGGTTGTTACGCTAATACTTCATCAAAGGTGTTTGCATAAATATTGACTAGTGTGAAAAGCATGTGTAGGTATCTTTTTTGACATAATGTCGTCAAATTTCAATATCCATGTTATAAATTCATTTTATCAAACATAGTTAATATTTTATTATCATTTTATTGCATATATTTTTTAAAACTTATTTCTGTGTAGAAGAACTGGGTTGCAGGCCAGAGGTGCTGGGAGTGAGAGGACAGAGTGGGGAGCAGAACAGGCAGATCCACTGAAATACCCTGCTGAGGGAGCAGCGGGCGGGACAGGAGAGGTCTGCTGCGCCATGTGGGTCAGCTCCCTGGCGGGGGATGAATCTCAGGCCATCTCCGTAGGGCTTCACCACGGCAGCATTAAGACTTAACCGCTGGGCCACGGAGGTGGTCATAAAACTTTGATACACTTAATCCTCAATGCACTGAAGCTGAAAAATGCCACCTCCTTGAGAAGCACAGATACCATTCCAATGAACTGAGGTCCCCTGTGCACAGGAAGGCAGAGGGCACCCCAGTGAATGGCATAAGAGGCTTTGGCTTTGAGTAAGGCTGACGCTGCAGGCAGCCATGGGCCAGACTCTCAGAGCTCTTTTTCTCCTTCCAGAAGATGGGGTAGCACATAGTAATCTGACAGGCAGAGGAAAGAACCCTGGTGAACATCATGAGTCTGAAGTAAGAAACAGTGCACGTGACCTGCCATAGGATGAAACACTTAAACCAGACTGTCCTGGCAACTCCAATGCCCACGTGATGTGTCAGACTCCTTGATGTTTAGACACCTTTAATATCTCCCTGTAGAAGAAGAAAAGAAGAGGAAAATAAGGGAGCAAAATCTTAGAGAATTTGCTGAGCATGGAGCGCTATGCTAAAAGCTTTTCTTGTTTGGTATCATTTAATTTAAATAAAGAACTTAAATAAAGAGTTATTGGTTCTCACTATTTATAGGTAAAGAAACTAAGGTTTAGAGTAGCTAAGTCACTTTTGAAAACTCACTTTCTGATCCATAGTGTAGGAAGTGACAGAAAAAACCTGCAAAGGAACTGGGTATTTGGTAATATAGTTCACGTTTAAAATATTATTTAAGTATTTTTTTTCATTTCTGAAACTCCAGGACTAGTGGATATTAGTAGTAGACAATTTAAAAAGCAAATAAGAAAAAAGGAAATGAAAATAATCTGAAATCCCTCCATTTGAGAATATAAGCTTTAAATATACCCTTCCAGAACTTTTCCTATACAAATTAATTCATATAAATGTGCATATATGAATATGTGTGCATGCATATATATGCACATATGCTTTAGCAAAAAGTGGGAACATTTTACACATAATATTGTGTTAACTTCTGCTTTTGTAACTTGATGATAACTGGAGAATTTTGAAGTTTTTGAGATTCTGCTTTTTAAGTTTTAATAACAATTTTCCTGTAGACTCACTGTGTCAAGGGGCATTATTCTGTGGACCCTGGTGTCTGGCCTTCATCCCTAAATGCTTCTTAAGGAGTTGTGCATATTTTATAAGTAGAGCAAAAGGGTTGAGGAAAGATGGGTACAATAGTACCTGGCAAATGTGGGCAGTCGATAAATGTTTGCTAATTGAAATAAAGAATGCATGATGAGCTCTATTTTAAAAAATTTCAAATCATTCCATCCTTTTAGCAAGTTATGAGGGATGCAAGTTCCTTAGGGCAGGGCCATTGCTAAGAAACAAGTGTAATTATGCTATGGTTTCAGTGCAACTGGCTCCACGTTGAAATGATAAAGGAATTCAATAGGTCTTTGTGATGAGGTAAATTTTAGTGTCTTCTTCCTTGGTCTTTGCAACTCCAAATCTTACTCAGCTACACCTAATGGTAGAAAAGCAGTGTTCTGGAAAGTTCAGAATAGAAAAATACAGAAGCAAGCAATTAATGTGGAAGTACTTAATCTCATTCTAATTCAAAACAATGTCAGTTATGACAAATACTTAAATGTAAAACTATTGTACATGTATGGTCTAAGTTTAAGCATTGAGTTATTCTTGCATAGAAGACTAGGGTATAGGCCAGTGCTGTGTGGGGTGAGAGGATTCACCAGAGACAGAGTGGGGAGCAGAACAGGCAGATCTACTGAAATAACTGTGAAGAGGTGCACAGGTGAGACTGGAGAGGTCTGCTGTGCCATGTGGGTCAACTCCCAGGTAGGGGATCAAACACAGGTCATGGCGGTGATAGGGCTGAGACTTAACCCCTTGGTCACCAGGGAGGCCCCATCTAAGTTTTGGTAGATGCTTACCAATTGCTTTCCAGGAGAGCCATCCACCTGTCCATGGTCATGATCGTCATCTCTTCCCATCCAGGCCAACTTAGGATTTCTTTGATCATCAATCTAACAGAAAAGAATTTTACGTCGACTAAAATTCTCTTGATCATAAGTGAGCCTGAATGCTTGATCACAAGCTCTGTAGCCATGTGTGTAATGTGTGCTATGTGATTTGTTTGTGGATTACTACAGTTCATCTTCTATAGCACTGTTTTCATTTTATTATTGATTTATAGCATTTTAAAAATATGAAGGTTATTCACCTCACCTTTCCTCATTTATTTTGGAAATCTATTCACTGAGCATTTCACTTACCTTTTACCTGCATTTACTGTATCAAATAATTTTTTTGGTTGTCTTATTTGTCTTTTCTCTATTGATGTCTGGGTCTGATGCTCCATTTAGGGATATCTTTTTCACTGAATCTTTTCTCCTTGTTGACACATTATAAGAATATTGTCTGTTAAAAATCATCTCTGTATTTCTCTACATGTAGTTCTTTAGTGTCTGGAATTTAATTTTGCTTATAGAGTGAATCCAGAATCTCTAGGCAATTGTTTCTCGAGGTATAATATACAGTGGAAAGGACACCACAATTAATTAATCCTTTAAAAAAGTTATTTAGGTGGCATGGGTTTCAAAATCACATGTTTTGGGTATACAGCCTTCAAATTTGATATATGAATATATTAAGTTGTAATTGTCAGTAGAAATCTAATTTCCATCTACCCCCATAGAATTGATCCTCTTTGCCCAATTTCCCATTCTCTTTCCTCTCTACCTTCTGGTAAGCACTGTGTTGTTCTTACAATCAAAGAGTAATGGTTGGTTAATCCTGTCTGCCATGGATATTGGCTGGAAGAGTGGCAGACTCGATCCCTAAATAAACACATGCTGAGCCTCCCCTTACTCTGTGCTGGGTATTAGTTAAAGCACTGGAAATAATGTTTGGGTACGGAGCTTCTGTGTAAGCTGCAAAAGAGGTAAACACAAAGTCAAATAAAATGTGAAGAGTTGCATGAACAACTAATAAAATATGTCAATGTGAGGAGGATGACAATTCTGTATTTTCTGAAGAGTTGGTGTTTCCTGAGACATGATGATGAGCAGAAGCAAGGCCTGAAGATTCTGGGGCAAGACAACTCCGAAGAGTGAAAACCAAGAGCAAAAATGTATAGGGTTGCAGGAGTTTGGCATATTTGAGGTCAAAATGAAAGTAGAAGTTTTGTGAGGAGGAAAGAGATAGAAACAGTCAGGTAAGGAAAGTCTAGAGTGCTTGTAGGACTGTTAAACTGTTAAATGTTTTTTGTTGTTTTTTTATTTTCTTTGAGGGATAGGGAGATATTTGAAGATTTTAAGCAAATATACAGTGTGCTATGACTTCTACATATGTGTGTACGTGCCATTTCTAAAGCTGCCACTAGAGGGAGACAGGAAGTGATGGGGCAGTCACATTACAAGCTCCCCAGGAAACAGCCTAACTCCTGGGAGATCACCTTCAACTCAGGATACTACCTGCTTAAACAGGCACAAATGTCCAGAAAGGGAACTGACTGTGTCTAATTTAAGAAAGAGGCCAGGAAAGTTGCCTAGTTAAAAATAGTGTGTCATCAACATTTTTATAGATAAATTCCTGAGATTGTTTCGAATAGCAACTGAAGAATGATGTATCCTCAGGATTAACACATTAGTTGGAGAGGGGTCATGCAAACCTCACAGGTGACACACTGTGGGGGGCAGGAAGAAGCCTGGCCCTCAGCCTGGCAAGTTTGGGGTTCTGGTGATGTATCAGTGCCTCCCAAAATCAAAGGCGCAAGAGAGGCTGGCCTACCTCATCCACTTCAGGGACACTGGTGACTATAAGCCAAGAGAGCCATGTACCAGATACTAACAAGAACCCTTTCTGACAGGCAGGCACCCCTGATGTTCCTTCCCCTGATAAAACAACCCTGGACATCAAATTTTGTTAACACATGTGTGGTTAGCCAAACTAAGTAAAAGGGAGGCAAGTAAAGAAAATGGACAATGTTAATGGTCCAGGTGCTGAGCTCCATAGTTGAGATAGTTGCCAGGGAAACATAAAAAGTGGGGTGCTTCTCCGCAAGCAGTTTTCCGATGGGCAAATCCCACGTGACTCTCTTAGCAGCAGGTGGGATTTAGCAAGTATTTAAAACAACAGGTGTTGGGCAAACAGTGTGTTCACACTATGACTCGGTGAAGTTCTCTCTCTGAGACACAGCCCCAGCTCACAACACACTCTGGAACTGGTCACTGTTCATTCTGAGGTCGATGCCTTCCTTCTTTCTGTCCAACAGAATCATTTGGAGTGTGTTTGTTGATTTTCATTATTCAATTCTAAATGGGCAATTATATTTCAGAGACGGGGTTGGGTGGGTCCTTTCCTGTTTCCCACAGAATGACCACACCCTTGAGTCCCTCCCCTTGAGTCAATATGTAGTTTCCAAACAGGAACCCCTTGACCGCAGGCGCCAAACCCACACCTGGATCCTGGGTCACTGTTCAATTTCACCATGATCTTAGGCAGAATCCTGTAAATAACTGTATTGCTCTCTCTGTATCTATACATGTCAAACCCCTTACAGTAAACACATTGGAAAGAAAAAAGTGCGATCAAACCAGGTTCCAGTAGATAAGAAGACTTTCTAAAACTGAACCTCATGCCTCAACATTCTCATAGAATAAAATAATTGGGATTATGTCATTTTAACACAGCAGAAGTTGAAAAAAGATGGTGCTATGATGATTTTAATAGCAAATGAGAACTCTTTTCAGCATTTTAGGTTCAGAAGAACCTCCAGGGGATGTGACCTGAGATCTGGGCACTGATAGTGTTGGAGTGTTGGTTACTGAAACCTGACACCATGGAATTCTACAGCTACACTATGACTGTTCCTGCAAGAGACTAAAGAGGAGGTGGAAATTTGGAATTGTCTTAAAATGTAGCTGCTCTAATAAATACTCTAAAGTCAAAATTGAAGTGATTTCATGACTTGGAGAGAGCAGGTAACCCATACATATCCTGAAACTGGCAATGTGACAGCCACTAGTTTAATGAGTATGTATCCAGCTCATGGATTTCTGATAGACAAAGAAGATACTGTATTTGTAGAATTTTCTTCAACAGTCTAGACATTTCTTGCATGTTGAAACATTTTACGTTTTTATTTTTATTATTTTGTAAAGATTTATTTATTTATGCATAGGGCCCTCCCTGTGGCACAACAGCACTGTGAAGCTAGCCACAGCTGCCTAAGCACGAGTTCACTCTCCAGCTGGGGAGGTGACCCACATGGCACAGCAGACCTCTCCTGTCTTGCCCACTGCTCCTCTGAGCAGTGGACTTCATCAGTCTCTCTATTCTGCTCCGCACTCTGTCTCTGGTGAATCCTCTCACCGTCCCTGCACCTCTGGCTTGTACCCCATTTTGCATTTTTAAGTAGAAGTTTCAAGGTTAATCAAGATGGTGTGCATGGCAATTATAACCAATGGCTTGAAAATGCCCCACTGTGACCCATGGCCTTGCCTCCAGGTTACTGCTGGGAGCAAAAGGAAAATGAGGAGAACCCGTATCTTATACCAGGGATACAGAAGATAGCCACATTAGTCATGATTCTCCAGAGCAATAGAACCAACTGGGAATAAGCTATCTATAGTTATTACTATACATCTAAATGTGTCTGTCAGGCAGGAAGAGCTGATGTTACAATAGTCTGATGGAGAAGTCTCTCTTCTTTAAAGGAGGTGATCCTTTTTCTATTCAGGCCTTCAGCTGATTGGGTGAGGCCCACCCACATCACGGAGGGCAATCTACTTTACTCAAAGGCACTGATTTCAATGTTAATCTCATCCAAAAACATCCTTTCAGAAAAGTTGCAAAAATAGCAGTGAGTTCTCATATTCCCTTTGTCCACCTCACCTTGTGTAAACAGCTTACATACTCATAATGATCTAACAAGGAAATTAACACAGAAATAATAAGATCAGCTAACTTATTTGACCTTTTTTGAATTTTGCCAGTTTTTCAAATAATACTCTTGTCCTGGCCCTGGGTCCCACTTGGGAACCAAGGACGGTCGCCTCTGTCCTTTGTCCTCTCTCCCCCCCCCATCTGTCATTATTCTTAGTGTTCAATCTCATCATTAAAGACTAGTGGTCCTTATTTTGTAGAACAGCACTCAGTTGGCACGTCTGCTGCTTTATCATGATTTGGGACGAGAATTTCACAGAAGTGATGTGCTTTCTCGGCGATATCTCGTTTACGTGATGCCGACGTGTCTTAACATTGCTCACTCAGGTCACTTGGTTATGATGCCAGCCTTCAGGTCCACTGTGAAAGGTACTACTTTTTCTTCTGCAATTAAGGGAGTTTATCATGGAAAGATTTTGAAGCTCTGCGCATCGACTGTCCTCACCCTGCTCCAGCTCACAGAGTCTAGTTCACATTCTGACCCTTCTGACAACAGTGTTTTCTACAGCATCTGCCTAGGAGTCATTTTCCAATTTTATCCAAAAATCAGAGAGGAATTTAGTTTTAGTAATAGTTAACTGGATGTGCACTGTTGTCTTGATCAGCTCTATAAATCAAGATAGGTATGTAGGTTTAAAGTACTAAAGCTATTGATATGTTCAACACCAAATATGACACAATCAAGAAAACCTAAGAATTTATGTATCCATCGGTAGTAATCGAAGCATCTTCTTAAGTAAATATTTCATCATATTTGCTTTTCTCTGGTAATTTTTCAGTCCTGACAATGATAATAACCAAGTATTTTTTTTAAAAATTGGACTTAAAGCCCCTGGTTTCAAATCCTGTATCCTTGTGTTAAACTGCTTCACTGAAATCACAAAGAATAATCAGACCCATTGTTATCACTCAACATTTATCTCTGATCATTTCAGAAATTATATCATTAAGAAATGAATAGTGTTATTTGTTTTAAATGAATCCTTTCAATTCCTCCTTTGGGAACAGTCGGTATTCAGGTATAAAAAATAAGTAAATAAAATGCAGTTTTTGCACTTGTCCAATTTGTTTTCCTAATGAGGCTGAATAGTCAAATAATTTGAGAGCCCATTATTTTTGAATAAGTAAAATTTCAAAAATATCTTGAAAAGTAGCCACATTTTTAGTTTTCCTTAAAAGCCTGTTGTTTACTAAAACAAAGAACATTTCAATATTTTATGGACAGGAGGACATAGACATAAAATAGAAAATAACTTCAGATGGACTACATTGACTTTTACTTAAAACCTATGCTATTGTCTTACTTTTCACTGAGAGAATTTTCGACAGTATTTCAATATCAGATTGAATTCTGTGCTCTCAGAAAAGATAAGCTGACCTCTTAACCCCCCAAACCTGAGACGGATGTCATTTGGAAACAAGCTGTTGCAGATGCAATCCGCTAACATGGGGTGCTACAGAAGTAGGGAGCAATCCCTCACAAGTCAGCCACATGAAGACAGAGGCCCCTGGCTAATACCACGTGAAGACAGACAGAAGGTGCACCTCCAGCCAGGAAACCCCTGGGGTTCTGGGGAGCCAGAAGAAGGGAAAAGCAAGACAGCCCCAGAAACCTGCAGAAGGAACGAACCTGCTTCCTTTTGATTTGGGATTTCTCACCTCAAAAACGGTGACAACCATTTCTGTTGTTTTAAGACCCCCCACTTTGGGGTGCCTTGGATACCAGTTCAGTATCCTTTCTTGGGCTGGCAGATAGGGCGTGGCCACAAAGAGAGAGAGTGTCCAGGAAACGGAGTCCATTAACATCCAGGTCCTGGTCACCCGAGACCCACAGGAAGCCAGGAGCTATGGAGGGACACCCAGGGGCCAGGGGGCCACACAGGAAGGTTTGGGGGCAGAGGGGCGGGGGTGGCTTATGTTACAGCAGCTACAGAAAAGGCAAAGCTGAGAGGGTCAACAGTGTGGGCTTGGCCAGTTTGAATAACTTTGGTGGGCTCTGGTGGGCTCCCCGCTGGCGGGGCAGTTTCTGGCTGCACCAGGGTGGTAATTTGGGCAGACAGAGGATACTTCCCTCCCAGGCTGGGGGTCTGGCGGAAGAGGACAGGCTGCATAACTGGGTTTGCAGTCTGAGGCAGCTCTGGCTAAGCTCCTTCCCTCTCTAGTGTCTCACAACCAGAAAGTACTCTTTGAAAATGTCAAAACATTGTTACATTAAAAAAATACATGCATGTTTTATATAAATAACTAATAGCCACACTTAAAATACACATCAATAGTATACATTATATATGGACATATGACACAGATACATGTAGATTTTATACACAAAGCCCTCGGAAACCATGCATCCAATTACTTAGGGATCCTTTTGGGAATTAGTACTGCAGTGTGGAAATGCCATATGGATGGTTTCTATTTCTTTGACCCTGGGAAGATTTCTGAGCAGAATTGTGGCAGACCAGAGTGGAGCTTTAGTGAAATTATTCTGGCAGCAGAGTACAGAATAGATGATGGAAACGAGGCTCCAAGTGCAGGGAAGGGTCAGAAGATGACCGCTAAGATTTTCATAAACCCACCCACGAAGGGATTTTCTAGAAGGAAAAAATAGCTTGAAGATTAGAGCGCCTTTGGCGATTTTTTAAAATGAAAAAACAAACAACATTTTTTTGTGTCCACACCATTGTCAGAATGTTTGTTAAGTGGGAAAGTGGTTTTTAATATGATTCAAAGGTCTTGAAGTGGTTGTCCCCCTAGAACCTGGAAGCCTGGGTCTGGGGAGCTCCTTGGCAGACACAAAGTGCCCCTCAGCGAGGCCAGGAACGAAATGGCCCTGAAGGCACGTGCAGAGGCTCCTTGGAGGAGATAGAAAACCCTGCTGGTGGGCCCAAGAGGCAGAGAAACCTGGACCTGTTGCAGATCCTTCTTTTATTCTGGGCCCCCCATTCGAGACTGGTGGCTCTTTGCATCACTCAGTAAATAGGCTAGAGAAACATGCCCAAATGAGGAATATGTCGCCTCCAAAATCCAAAGAAGCCCAATACACACTGGCCCCTTTTTGATTGTAGCAAATGCAACAGTTTCTCTTTCATCTCAGACATTCTTCATGCCTCCTAACCCTGAACCCCCCAGAAACTGCACCGAGGCAGAAGCCCTTGCGTTTTTGTTCCATTCCATTCTACCATTTTATACAAATGCAGTTGCTACCTTTGGGCTAGAACCAGTCAGTCACCCATATGCTGCAACAATCCCTTCACTTGTACGAGGGAAGATGAGCAAGATTTCTGAGAACTGCATAATGACCTAGATCTGAAAAATTGACATAGCCCTAAGGTAGGGCAGTGAAGGTCTATTGCTGGCCTTGTCAACTGAGAGAAAACTGCTTTTGATGGAAAAAAAGGCACTTACCAGCTCAACAGCTGTATGCCAAGTGCCAGGGCATGTGTTAATTTGTTCAGTCAATGAACTGTGTCTGGTACGAAGCTATATTTGGAGCACCTCCTGATTAAACTTGCAATAGTGCACTGTTGCTCTCCAAGATCCTGTGTTCTGCACATGTCCAAGGAGCAAGTTGGGGGAATCACCACCCCTGTCTCTCTTTAAATCTCGGCAGTCCCTCCAGCAAATCAGTATTGTTTGACTTTTTACTTTCTTTCTAAGAAGAGACTATTCTAGAGGCTTCTACCTGGCCTTTTCCACTTAACAGCCCTCCTCCCACAGGTCAGGGAACAATGCGGGTATCTACCGGCTGCTGACTTGTCACAATGACTCCCTCAGGTCGGGGCAATAACCACAGGACCAGGACCTACTTGCTGAACCTGTAGGAGACAAGCCTGAGCTAACACTGTTGCTCACCTGACCTCCACGAGTCCCACTAGGGTGGACACAGTGACGTCGGGTGGCCTGGAGTTGGAGTCCATGCCAACTCCGAATTCAGTAGTCACTACGTCAATGCTCAGTCCTCAATGCTCAGTTAAATGCCTTAGGTCCCATTGGGGAAGTTTGGGAGTAAGAGTAACTGTACATTTTTGGCAGCGGGCTGGGATCTTTCGTCTAGAACAACCACTTCTCTTTTATTCAAGGAGTTTGCATCTGTAAACCAAGTGTGGAAATTGACTGAAGGACCATGATTCACTGTTTTTGTGATTCAAGGTAGAATCTTTGGTTGGTCTAGAGCTTTTCTGCATACACAGACCAAGTGAGACTTTAGTACGTTACCTGCGTCTTTCACTTCTAGGGACACCACAGGTTGCCCAGCGAGAGGTCCACGTGAGTGGGGTCATTCTGCTTGCTGTTTTGACTCAGTTGTCATTAGTGGCTACAGCACCCCCTTGCCATGGACAATTGATGCCTCCACCTGCTCCCCTAGTTTCAATTGACTCCCACTGCATGTAGCTTCCCAATCAGGTGAATGCAGTACCCACTAGTAAGTCTGGTCTATCCAGTAGAGTGATGGCTGAGCTCTTCAAATCTTCTTGGCTCCTTTCTCAAACTTATTTCTCACTCTCCTTCTAGAAGGCGTGTCTTCTAGACCTTCTCAGACTGGATATGTAAGGAACCCATAAGGAGAATTCACGCCAACATTCCACTTTCATAAAAGACTATGAATTCCATCTTCTACATTAAAGCCAAGCAGGTCTGAAATTTCCAACCTCCTTGCTGGGAGTTGTCCTTTGCTTTACGCTTAGCCAACCAGCGAGCCCATTGGAGTCCTTGCTAATGTCCAAACTACAACACAAATGTGAATTCCCTGCTTGGTGAGCCCCTGTCAGTGAGTTTGGCCTAGTGGGACTTTGTGTTCTGTCCACTCTTATCCCACATCCCATGTCTTTACATGTCCCCCAGATTTCTGTCTGCACCAGAAAGAACTTTTTAGGAGTATAGACCACCTCCTCATAGGTTACACCTTCTGTTTTACCTTTAGGGGCTTGCTGGGACTTGAGACTAGGTATTGGTTTCAGGGCAGAGGGAAGCAGTGGGGCCAGTGCTGTGTTGCCTGGCAACTGGCTCAGGAGGAGGCTCAGGCCCTTCCTCCCTCAATGGGGTGAAAAGGGCTCATATCCCAGAGGATATGTAGGCTACATCTATTGGCAGAGAAGATACAGCAGAATTAGAGGTTGTCCAGGTCCATCAGGATCTACACGAGTCCCCATTTCTTCCCAGTCAATGTCCTTCCCATAAGTAGCCCATCTATAAGTCTGGGGGTTCACTTCACGTTGTCACTCAGACAGTCACAGGATGAGATGCTGGTGTGGTTTTCAGCAGCCTCAGGCCTGCAGTAGAGGAGATAAGGCTTTCTTTCTTAGCAGAGCACACCTGAAAGCTTTCAGATAATTTCCGTGCTAGAGCTGAGAATTAGAATCCCTGAGCTCTCCCATCCCCCCTTTGTCCAGCAACACTAGGAGCAAACAACCAATCCCATGATATTATCATTGCGACAAAAAGATTCTGAAGTTTGATGGACATAGTCGCCCAGCTCCTGGCTTCTTTAAAGTGGGTAGTAAGGGGAGGTTAATGGTGATATTTAACTCCATTGCCAGATCAGAACCTCTCAGTACTCTCTTTACTCTTGGAAAGAAATTTTAGCATCTTTGAAAATAATCAAGCTAGAGAGACAACTTAGAAACCACAGGATCAGTAGGAACTCATGCTTAAAATTCTATCCCTCTAGAACCACTCTCCACACCAAATTCTGTGTTTGTCAGAGTTCTCCAGAGTAACAGAGCAAATGATGTGTGTCTGTATCTGTATTTCAGTACCTAGATATAAAGAGATTTATTATAAAGAATTGGCTTACATGGACTAGGGGACATAGAAGTTCCAAGGTCTGAACAGTGAGTTAGCAAGGAGGTGTTTCAGTTCCAGCCTGAAAAGTAGCAGATTAAAAGCCAAGAAGGGCAAACTCAGTTTGAACCAAGGAAGGAAAAATTCCCCTTTCCTTGTGACTTATGAATTTATTGACCTTTGTTTCTTTACAGGTCTTCAACTGATTGGATGAGGCTCACCCCCATAGGGAGAACCATCTGCTTTCCTTTAATCTACTGCTTTACCATTAATCTAATCTGTATACCTTTATAGACATGCCAGAATAATTGATGAAATATCTGGGCACTCCATAGCCTCATCAAGTTAACACATAAAATTAAGCATCAATTCCCCCTCTTGCATAGTATCTGTTGCATATTGATGTCCAGAAATGTTTATTCAGTTGAACTAAACATGCAGGTCATTGTGGATATGAAATATTGATTCATTTTGCAATCAGGTTGTAACCAATAACACACCTTCTATCCTGATGTGTATTTGCAATATCTGCTACATATCAAAATGGCATCCCAGTTTGCCTGATGTGCTAAGCGACAATATGGTGTGAATGTTAGTTTCTGTGCAGATTTGAGGCCACTTGATCCAGTGAATGAATCAAAAAAAAAGTTGAAAGATATGAGAGTGGAAGAAGTTGCCCTAGGCAGTGACATTTACATTTAGGCCTGTAGGGTGAATGTGAGGTACTCACTGTCTTGGCTTCTGTGATTGTGAAAAGTTAGGGAAGAGTCAGGGATTTGTGAACCATGGTTCTAGCCACCCAGGCAGCAGGCACTTGGCCACCCACGAGGAGAGGGTGGAACAGGTGGCAGCTAGATCCTGGGCAGCATCTGCAATAGGGAAAACCAAGCACACTTCACGTTTTTCTTCCTACTTTGAAATACTGCATGAATTTCTTTTATGAGTGTGTATCATGCTTATCAGCATACCAACAAAGAAAAGATTTCAAACAGCTGGTGAGACTCTACCCTGACCAGTTATTTATAGGTAATTTGGCAACAGGTAACTCAAGGTTTATGAAGTCCATACTCTTTGTTTTAACACCTACTTTTAGAAATTTGGAGTGGATAATGTAGGTGTGCAAAAAGATAGGGGATCACCACACCCACAGAGGTGGCCATGTGAAGTGATGGGTGGGTTAGTTCACTTGATTATGGGAATTGTTTCACCATATACAGATATCAATTTACTACATAGAACACCTTCAATGCAGACAAATTTTGCTTGCCAACTATGCCTCTATAATGCTGGAGGAAAAAATATGAGAATATTAATTTAAGGACTGTTATATTTAATGAAAACCTGGAATGCATGTAAATATCCACTCCATCAGACAGTTAGACCCCTAATGTCCATCCACCTAGGAAAATACTCCACAGGCCTGAAGAACAGTGGCGGGAAACCAGGTCCTGATAATTCATGTGGAAATAAGGCAGACAAAAGCAAACTGTGAACTGGTAAAAGCAGTGGGTAAATGACAAGTCTCTAGCAAACAGTTGAGGCCCTAAGTGCAGTTTTCAGAAACAGTGGTTTCTCCAAGTTACCTGGACTATTAAATACTTCAAAGGCAAAGGCAAATGACAGGGGGGAAGCTGGCCAGTTCAAGAAAATGTATCATTATGGACAGTTATTTTCCAAAATAAGTGGTATGATCTTGGAGGAAGGTAGGGAATTTGTGAAAGAAACACACAGACACACGCACACACGCGCGCGCACACACACACACACACACACACCCTCTTCAGATGTCAGGCTCAACAATAAAGGGACTCAAAAGTCAATTCTGAGCAGAAAGGGACAGCCATCTGGAGTGCCTCTGCCCACCAGTGATTGTCCAGGTCCTAGTTCAGAGCAGACTTAGCCCCAGAAGATTGAGGGACTCTGTGGGGCTGACTGGCCTTCCCTCCAGCCTACAGGGTGTTGGGGAGCCCTCTGGCAACAGGGCGCAACCATTCTCCGTTAGAGTCTCCCAACTGGTGAGACAGAGCACCACAGTGTGGAACTTAAATCCTCAGGAATGTATTGTCTCCCAGTTCTGGAGATTCTGAGATCAAAGTGCTGGCAGGACCATGTTCCCTCAGGACTTTCTCCTTGCCTCTTTAGGCTTCGAAGGTGGTTCTGGTGTCCGTGGATTGTGGCAACATCACTTCTGTTTCTGCTTCCTCTTGACAGAGCTGCCTTCTCTCTGCATGTCTGTGTCTGCCTCTCCTTTAAAGAGTTTAATCTGGGCCTCAGTACTATCAAGCTATAGCCAACCACTATGGCGTGAGTTTGATCTCTGGCCCAGGATATGACCCACATGGTGCAGCAGACCTCTCTTGTCTCTCCACTGCTTCCCCTCAGCAGTGTATTGCAGTACATCTGCCTGTTCTGCTCCTTCTCTGTCTTGGGCAAATCCTCTTATTGTCCCCTGCACCTCTGGCCTGCACTCTAATTCTTATATGCATAAATTAATGACTCTTAAAAAATAGGGGGGGCTTAATCCCACAAGACCTCACTGTTACTTGACTACTTCCATTAAGAGCTTATTTAAAAAGAGGTCTCAGGGAGTTAGGACTTTAACTTACATTTGTGGGAGTCCAATCCAATCACTTCACCCAGTTTTTGGCAACAGGACTCTGCAGTTGGTCAGGTCCCTGGATTTAGGGTAGCCAAGTTTGGTCCACTTTGGAAAGGTGGACATCTTGGCCAGGATGAGCCATTGTCTTGGTCATAGTTATTGGTTTAGATGTGGGTGTCCAAACCAGGCACTGAGACTCAGTGTTTTTGTGGGAGCCCCAGTGAGGAAACCACTTTCAGCTGGGCTAAGTTGGATGGGTGTGAGCTCTGCCTGGGGGACCACATGACCAAGCCAGTCTCTGAGTATAGAAAGCCTGCACGGGAGAAACAGGGACCCAGTCCCCAAGGCATAATTTGGGCTCCTGGATGCTATTGGACATGAATTCAGATGCTACTGATTTCTGTGATGAAGTCAGTCAATGATTTCTTTTGGGGGGTGTATGATCTTTGCAACACATTCCTTGAGAGCAAGAGTCCCAAATGGCCTGTATTTGTTCTCCTGTTTGTATTTGTGTTGCATTGGCATGGTCTCTGTTCTCATGCACTGTGGACATGGGCAGAGGTGTGGCCCATGTTGGTTGACAGCCAGGTGGCCCGGGCTCCAGTCCCAGACCCCATCCCACCCATGTCTCCTTGGGGGAGTTACTCAGCATTCTGTGCCTGTGGTCCCTTATCTACAAAATGAGAACAATTATATCCTCTATTTTATGGGATTGTTGCAATGATTAAATGAGTTAATAGGTATAAATTGAGCCATACCTGACACTTCATGATGATAGCTATATAAGGATTCGTTATTGCTTTTGAGCAGAAGGTATTCTTTAATTCCCTCAATGGCCCTATGAAATTAGTACAGGTATCTCCATTTGACCAATACAAACCTCGAAGCTAACTTTAGTGATTCCATAATTGTGTGTTCACACAATGAGGAAGTAATAAAACCGGACCCAGAGGGCTGTATCTTTGACACTTGGCCACATGCTTTCCCGTGGGTCAGCAGCTAATGACGTCTCAATGGCGTCTCATGATGACCAAGGGCCTCTCTGGGGATGGTTTCTGGGTATGGATTCTTTTCCGTTATCGCATCTGCCCATTTTTGTTGGCCCAGTCTACCTAACTTGTAGTGAGTACCCAATAAGTAAAAGAAAGAATGAATGATGGCTTTTCTACATCCCTGTGATATGGCCTGACATTAAGACTTGTAAATTTCTAGAAGAGTGCCTGGGAGTCCTTCTGATGTTTTCATCCATTTATTTTACAAAAATGTGCTAAATTCCCACATGTAACAGCCTGGTCAACTCTGAGTATACTTTGGTAGAGAAAGCCAACATATCATCAGCACTCATGGAATTTACAATCTGATCGTGGGCTCAGGCCGTCTATAAGTAAATAGCAAAATCAAATGTGATGACAAACACCCACAAGAGTTAGTGACCTAACAAACAGAATGCAGTGAAGAAAGTGATGGTGCATGGATATGTTATTTGGACAATAGGGTCACAGATGCCCTCTCTGAAGTGCTAATGTCTTAAACTGAGACTGAAACTGAGGCAGGAGTAGCCAGGCCCGGGACAAGAGAGGGTGGTTCTAAAATCTCCAGATTCTGTTGTGTCCATGGAGTGTGCTGGAAAGAGGCACAGACACGACTTGAACAGTTGCAGAAAGTCTGATGATGCTGTTGGAGGCGGGGCCTGGCCCTTGTGAGCACTTGCAGAATGATAACAGGATATTGGATGGTCAATACTTGAGAAATAAGCTGTCCCCATGACGATGTCTCTCCTTGTCCATTACAATCACTTATTAGATTTGGTTCAGTCAAGAAAACATTAGAGAATGACAGTGAAATCCAAGACTCTTCCAAAATGGCAGGGTGGTGAGAGATTTCCAGCTCTCTGGTCAGGGCAGAAATGCCTTCCTTGACCAGGACTGTGTCCTCTTGTAGATTTTAAATGCTTGAATGATAACAACTGGTACAGAGGGGGAGATGGCTTTTAAGAATTCCACAATGTCGGGCCCTCCCTGGCACGGTGGTTAAAGCACAGCACTATGAAGCTATCTCCAGAGTTTGATCCCCGGCAAGGGAGTGACTCACATGGCGCAGCAGACCTCTCCTGACCTGCCTGCTGCTCCCCTCAGCAGTGTGTTTCAGTAAATCTGCCTGTTCTGCTCCCCACTCCATCTCTGGTGAACTTTCTCATCTCACTCACTTCTCACCTGTACCCCAGTTCTTGTATGCATAAATAAATAAATCTTTTTTTTTTTTTATAAGGAATTCTACAAAGTCATCAATCATTTTCATTGTAGGTGATCACCAAGATGGTTCCAGCCTCTGCTGAGATCGTCTGTTTCCTGGGAGCCGAGAGAAGTCGCTAAGCAAATGGGTATTGGGGACGCCTTTGAAATCAGCTTCCAGACAGTGGATCAGTTCTGTCAGAATCCATCCCTCCTCCCTGTATCCGCAAGTTAATTTGTTAAACAAACAAAACTCCCCACTCATCAGTGACCCCCAGCACCACCCCCAATGCCCCTGCAATGAACCTCGCTTGGAAAATGGCATAAGGCCATCTAGAGCGGGCTTCCACTCTCTTTGTTGTCTCTTCTTTCTGTTCTTGACTTTGTTTGATGTCAAACATGTCCATTTCTGTTGTGACCCCTCTCCATGGTCCACAGGGGAAGACAGATGCAAATGCCACCTCCTCTGTGAAGACAGCCTTGATTGAACAAATTTGCACTCACCCACCCTTCCTTTAAGCGGTCATCAATTAGCATTTCATTGACAAGTTTGAAGATTCCCGTTTTTTCTGCTTTATTTCTGCCACTCCTAATCTCTACCCCTGTGCACTCGCACTTTTGAGTCTGGGTAATCCCTAACAAAATCAGCAGCCATTGTGGCCACATTTAGTGCCCAGCCTGGCTCTGGTCAGTTACCATGTGTTACCTTATTTAAGTTCTCATAAGGAGGGTAGGATCACTACTAACCCTATTTTACAGGTGAGAAAAAGGAGGCATAGAGAGCTTGAGTGCCCATGTTGATGTAATTACCTGCAGGATACAAGACTCAAGCCAAACCAATTGTTCTAGATTGCCTATCTGCTGAGAAAACCCTGGGTTAGTTTTTTTGTTTCCTTGGGCTTTGCTCCCGGGGCTATTTTGCCAGCACAGTACTTGATATCTATTCGATGAGGGCCCCTTTTGCAGGTATGACGGAAGCATGCTCATGTGTGCGCCTCTGTGAGGAGTCACTAGAAAGCAGAGACCAAGCCTTGTTACGGCTTGCTTATCTACCCCTCCCCTGCCACACCTCCTGCAAGTATAGGTGAGTTCAAAACTTACTGAAGAGGGCACAGATCTGGTAGGGAAGAGCAGAAAGGGGGAACAGATACTTCCTATGAAAGCTAGTTTTCTGGAGCAAGCAGAACTTGCTAGAAGGAAAACCAGTTTTCTGGAGCAAGCAGAACTTGCTAGAAGGAA
>NW_004567113.1:51533837-51551292 GCF_000260355.1 Condylura cristata
AGTTTTCTGGAGCAAGCAGAACTTGCTAGAAGGAAAACCAGTTTTCTGGAGCAAGCAGAACTTGCTAGAAGGAATCCGGAGGTGCAACAGAATAACTGAAGGGAGAGACAATGACTGAGGGACTCGCAATAAAGGAAAAAGGAGCGCTGGCTGCTGCCGGCTGCTGTGTAGGCAGGGCTGGACCAGGGCCGCCAGAGCATCTCATTTTACAAAAAGAGGTGAAAATATGGGTTTTATATGCAATCCTTTCTTTTTGCCAAGTGTCAAGTATTTCAAACACTGTGCAGGATCAATCTGAGCATGACATGGGGACAGCACACCTCGAAAGTGTGTGTGGCTCAATATTCAACATGCAAAAATAAATTTGCGCGATTCCTTCCATGGTGGTAGAAAGACTATGCATGGGGCCTCTTGCTCTCTCTTGTCTGGTATGCAGACATTGCTTATTGACCAGTGTTCTGGTCTCCTGAACACTCCGGTTTGCAGGCTTGAAACTTGAAAGAGCACTTTGTCCTTTGACTTCCCAGTTCAGTTTGGTCCCAGGCAACAATAGACAGCTCCTAGCTGGTCACTCAAGAAGCAGGGAACCAGCGATAACAGAGAAGTGACAAGAGCTACTAGGTAACCTGATGGTGCAAAGATGAAAGCCCTGAACCTGCAGCTCTGGGAGAACACGCTGGAAGATTCGGGACACAGACTACATGGGGTGGGCATGGGGTGGGTGGGTGTATTTGGCAAGGTGCCAGGGGGAGTGGGGGCCGGGAGACAGGGGACCTCTGAAATGAAAAAGAATAGAATCCAGGTGAGGGGCCACTTCACCCCACCACTGCAGTGGGGTCTCTCCTCCCTCTGAATTCGATTGGAAAGGCCTTGGCCCCGCGGTGGGGTCAGCACCGCCGTGACCATGGCAGCCGAAGCACAGAGGTGCCCTGAGCTGAGGATGGACCTGTGCTCTCAGCAACAGGAGCCTCAGGCCCAGCAGGCGCTGTGCAAGTTGGTCCTCTCTTCCCTTTTCCATTGCATGACCTTGAAGAAGGGCAGGGTCTCAGGGCCAAACCTCCTGGAGGTAAAATGGGGAGCGTCATTGAATCAGCCACACAGTTTACCGTGACATGAACAAGGGGTATTTGTGCACTGGAATACTGCACAGACTGCACAATTGTGTGAATTCTCTAATATTGAAGCTACACATTTCTTTTTTAAAGATTTTATTTATTTATGAATACAGGCCAGAGGTGAGGGTCGTAGTGGTGAGAGAATTCACCAGAGAGTGAACAGAACAGGCCGACTGATGGAAATCCACTGCTGAGGGGAGCAGCGGGGCGGGTCAGGAGAGGTCTGCGGTGCCGTGTGGGTCAGCTCCCTGGCCGGGGATCGAACTCGTGCTGCAGTGGCTCAGAACAGTTTCACAGAACTGCACTTTAACCTCTTACACCACCAGGGTCCTGCCAAAGTTACGCTTTTACCCAAAGGGTGAAGTCGTTTTTTAGGTCTTCTTTTTATTTTTTTCTCGCCTAACACATATCAGTTTGAAATTATGTTCCCAAAGGCTTCTGAGTTCTTCTAACTCAGAGGTGATAAGCTGTCTCTCTCTTACTTTCTCTAGATCACAGGGGCAGGAAGACTGGGATGGGGGGGTTTGGGGGAGCCCCCTGCTGGGCCCACTTGGCCTACCCATACCCCTTAGCTCCTAAGCAAGTGTCTATTATCAGGTACCCGATACCTGATACACATAGGTATCTATGTATATCTGTATCGTAGCTATTAATAGCAATAGCTTTTCATATCTTAAAGCATTTATGTTTGTGATTCTAGCACATTCTAGAGTGCTCCGTCATCAAATCCTTTGCACTAATCTTGTGACTCTCATTGTCCCCAGTTTAGAAAGAAGGTGACTGAGGCACACTGAGGCCGACTTGCTTGCTCAGAGTCAGTGTAGCTGAGCCGTGCTCCGGCCTCGGCACCTCCCTGATACAGTGCACGCTGCGTGGGTGTCTGGAGGGAAGGAGTAGGTGAACCAGGCGTGACAAAAGGGCCCCAGGGAGGACACCATTTCACTGCACAGAAGGATGCGTGGATGTTTGTAAGGGGCCAAGGATAAAGTAGAAATGTGTGTGCCCAGGACGTGAGATTGCAACTTCAAGATCACGTGTAGCAAGTAAACGAGTAAATAAATAGTGTGTTTTGGGTATGTTTCTGAGAGGGGCCCTTCCCAGGCCTAGCTAGTGAGGAGCCTGGACATTTCCCGGGTGGCAGCAGAGAACCCTGAAGAAGCAACACAGGACCCGGGATCCTTTGCTGCAACAGCTGCATCCTGAATAGAAGGAGGGTGGGGGGACCCCACTGGACTATGGTGATGGCACACGGGGGAGCTGGTGGTGCGAAGTCCACAGGGGTTACAAGTGACATGAGAAAAGGCACCAAATGATGTAAAAAGAAACTAATAAAAAAACAAAAAAGAAGGGGGCTGAGTCAGAAGTGCGAGGAGGCTGCTGAAGACTCTGGCAGGAGCAGAGATGGGGGAGGGGCACAGGGCATCGTCAAGCTTCAGCTGCTTTTGAGTTTTGGAGTCCATGGGCCCCAATAGCAAGAAGTACCCCAATGACAGCTTGGACTGGTCCTTGGACTGGTCCTAGGAGAGAGGGCCAAGCAGTAACCTTGCCCAGCCGGGGGTCCCCGCGTGGGTCCCTGTGCACCTCCCTGGTGTGGCCCCTGGGCTGCGCTCCTGCACCCACTCTGTGTGCCGTGTTCTGGGCCTGAACCAGCCACACTGTCTCACCTGGGCGGGCCTGACCCACCCTGGGAACTCACAGTGATGTCAGGTTTTGTGCAGCCATCTTCCCCACACATAAATCATGCCAAATTTGTTTGAAATCCTGCGTTTAAAGGTTGTGTGTTTTGACAAACCTTGCAGCAGATTTGGTCTAGCTCTTGGCTAAGGGATGAAACCTGACACCCCCGCACCGGCCCCCCTGGGTCTTCTCCCACCACTTTCCAGCAGCCTGGGAGCTGTTCCTCCCCCATCTCATCCAGGCCAGTCACAGACTGTGGGGCTGCACTGCCAGTTGGGGGGTGAAGGGGGTGACTCTGCTAACGTTTCATGAATTGCAGAAAAGGGCTGATCCAGACAGCGATTTGGGGCATTTCTATGCCTGAGTATTCCTAGGGGATAAACTGCAGAATGAGCAATACCTTATCCCCTGTTGGTTAGTGACTTGGAGATACCCCAAGCCATGATTGGGGCAGAAAGTTAATTAATCTGCTTATTAAAAAAGAAGAAATGTCTCATTTGCATGCATTTACATTCAAGCCTAGCATGCCTCATGGTTTTTGGTGGTCTCTGATTTTTTAATACCACCGACCCAGCTAGGTGCTAACTCTACACCTTCACATTTTCTGTGGGCTGGGCTTTGCGTAGAGGGCTCATGTCTGGCTGTCATTTGGTTCCAGAAAAATGCACTTGTCATATAGAACCCTGGATTCTCTGTGGAGACCCTTGTGCCTCTGGTGGGCTGTGTGGGTTTTCTCCCAGTCACCCTATACCACCATTGGGGAAAGATTTATATACTTAACCAATCTTGGAAAATACAGACCTTGCCTCCCATCAGAGTTGGACATGTTATTTAGGGATGATCCATTCAATTATCTGCAATTTTCTACTCAACTGAATTTTCCATGGCCATTTTTTGGTGGAAGTTTTCTCCTTCCTGCCCTTCCTATCTTATTGGGAGGTCTGCTTCTGGAGTTTTTGTTTTTGTTTTTTCTCCGTGCACATATTTTAGGGATTCCACATTCTGAATGCGGGGTTGTTTTTCTTTTTTTTCCTTTTTTGGGCAGAAATGCTTCTACAACCTGTGTCCAGGTCACCTTACAGCAGCTTGAATGAAGGCTTAAGAGCTGAGGGGGGCTGCTGAGGAGCAGGGTGGGGGTGGGGTGAGGAGGGGAGGGCTGGGGGATGATATTTAAACATCGCACCAACAGTCAAGCAACAACAGTCAAGCCAAAAGTAAGGTGTAGAAGACAGTCTGTTGTGAATGCCCCCAGTTCAAGCCCCGCGGTGGGGGTGGGGCCCGCGGGGCCCCAGTTTCGGTATTTTGTGTGGTCCCCTGGCTTGTGCACCAGGGTGGCAAGCTTGTCAGGGGTGAGGGGCTCAGGCAGTGGTTAAACCACCTATATGCTAACAAGCTTAGCAATCAGGTTGTAAAGGTCCAGGCTGGAGGAAAAAAATTAAAACCAAACCTTAGACCTTGTCAGACTGTGAGGAGAATTATATTTTGAACTAGTCTACAGTGTGGACAGGAAATGACCTCTCCACAAACTGCTTCTTTAAAAACAAGCAGTGGTGCCTAAAGCTATCCAGCCTCCCTCCCCCTCCCTCCCTCTCTCTCCCACCCTCCCTTCCTCCCTCCCTCCCTCCCTCCCTCCCTCCCTTCCTCCCTCCAGCCTCCCTCCCTCTCCGCTCGGCTCTCTCCTCTCCCTCCGCTCGGCTCTCCTCCCTCCCGCGCCTCCCTCCTCTGCCTCGCTCTCCTCCCGCCTGGCTATAGAGGGCTGCGCAGCAGTTCCCAGCCAGTGTGCTCAGCCTGCCTGCTCGGTGTGCGCGCGAGCGTGTGCGTGCGTCTACTTTGTACTGTGGAGAACGCAGCCCATGTGCTCTGCATGGACGTTACTGATACTCTGTTGAGCTTGATTTTCCACAAGCAGGCGAGATGTCCAGCACACCACATGACCCCTTCTATTCTTCTCCTTTCGGCCCATTTTATAGGAGACACACACCCTACATGGTGCAGCCCGACTACCGAATCTATGAGATGAACAAGAGGCTGCAGTCGCGCACCGAGGTAAGTACTTCACCCTGGCCGGCGGGCTGGGGTCTTTTCTGCAACTACAAGGGCTTCCTCCCGGGGGTGCCGCTTGAATTCCGAGCAAGTGTCCTGATAGACAGTGCCTCTCCGTGGGGCTGCGCGCCCGGCTCGGTCCAGCAGTTTGGAGGTTCCCAGGGACGGTAATTCTTGGAGCTGGGGACAGTTTCTGCTGGCATCTTGCAGACGGCAGCCCAGCGCTGGGTTCGCACGCCGGGTCTCCAGACACGCTGCTTTCCCAGAACTCCGGGTGTGCAGGCTCTGAGTTGGTCCCGTCCGTGTTTCTGGAGCTAGAATAATTCCGAGGGGGTTTGTGCTCATTTGCATGTGGCCAAAGCAGAACTCAACAAATCTCTGAGGAAGTCAGCCTTGACCTGCCTTTGCTTTTCAAAGTCGTCAAAATCGAGGTGACGGGGCAGGGGAGTGACCCGCACACTTTCCAGAACTAGCCCGGGAGGGACGCACGTTTGTCTATTCTCCGTGTTAAATTCTGAAACCAGTTGCTTGGGCCCAGGGGCTTCCTGACTTTCTGCTTGTCTGGCTTGGGAGTCCCTGAAGGAGCTTGCTCCACATTCAAGTCAGCTCCAGTTTTTGCATATTTGTGATCTGGTACCGGAGACCCGGGCCTCAGCCTCCTGGCCAGTAACTCTGGGAGCGGGAGAACAGGACTTTGAGAACTTTGTAAATGCAAAACTTCGTCTGCCTCCCGCAATTTAAATATTTAATGCTGGATGACTTTTTCTCTCTGCGAACGAGGCAGGCAGGTCCTGCTGCTGCACTGTCCTTCTGCCTGCAAGTTGGGGCTTTGTGGAAGTGATTTGAGAAGGACTTTCTTAGAGAGGCACCCAAGTCACTTTCAGAAGTGGAAATTGCTAGGAATTCAGTCTTGTCTGCTGAGTTCAGATACCCGCAGGGTGATGGCAAAGAGCTTTTAGGGAATAGCTTTGGTGGAATGTGAGATGGAAGATTGACTCTCAACTCTGGTGAGGGACTCCATTAAGCCTGTATGATAAAATAAAGCACACTTGCTCGAATTGTCAATGGAGCCATAGAGAATTCATGACGTTTAATGTATTTAATACAGCTAACAAGATGTGACCTGCTTTCTGATTGGCTAACTGGACAAGGAATGATTTTTTTTTTTTAAAGAAAGCAGAGTTATCTTTAATATTGCAAGTTTCTCTACATGGTAATATACCATAGATGTTAAATATAATCGAGAATACTGTTGTATCTTTTACACAAACGTAAACTCTTGGTGAGTTGTTGGTAGTGAAGGGTATTTGTGTGTAGTGTGTGTATGTTATGGTCTGTAGATTTCATTCAGATCTTTGCAACTGTGTGATTTGCAATCAGATTCTTTCATAAACTATTGGTTGTTATAGCCTGCTTTTAGAGTTAGGATCAAAACTGTCTTAAAGTTCAGGGACATGTTAATTGCAATACAGAATTGGTGTAAAGAAAAGGTCTAAACTGTGATTCATTTATGACTGTTCTTGCACGGCACAAGATTTTCAAGAAACCTGTGTCCACCTTATATTGAAGAAGTTTGGAGGAGTTGTGAGAAGAGGTTTTTCTCCATCCTCCTTGGTTAGGAAAGCAGACAGATGTCTCAGCTACCTGTGTTCCCTGCGTGCGTTAATTATCACTTGGCCTATTTTGGGTTAGGGCGGCCTTCTGGAAGGCCCCCCGAAATCTGCAGGATACCACAGATCCTCACTTTTGTTTCACATTTGAGAGAAAACGTTTTGAAAAATCCCCCATTTGTAGTATGTTTCTCAGAACTAGTATGTGAGCACTAGTCAGGAACTCCAAACTTTTGGATTATGGGGCACTACTTTTAAAGATTTTCCTCTAAGTAGGAAAAACTGCTTTATAACTCCAAGGTCTAGAGAGGAGAGCTTGCTATGGTAATTTTAATGGTTCCTTTAAAACCCTGACTGTGACCAAAATAACCCCCTAGAAACTATTTTCTAGCGTGTTCTAGAGTCAACCCAGACAGAGCATAAAACCCTGAATATCTTAATATTTTTTGATGATTATCCGAATAATTGCCTGGACACTTCTTTTCTCTCTGCCAAGCAATAAATGATGCCATGAACCCCAGGCTAGAAATTTGTTTTCATTTTATGTGGGGGCGGGGGACAGAATCAAATAATTGCTCTTCAGATATTTGTTTGTTAACATTAAATATTAAATTTTGATTATGGTATGTAATTGGCAAAGAAAACATTTAGAAACAACTTTTTGTGAAAAAGTTTTATCGTGCTTTGCCAGTGATGATTATTTATGATACAAGATATTCTATTCTGGGTCCGAGGGAGGGATTGGTTGAAATAAAATACAATATGCAGCAAGAGTTACCATTTGTTTACAAAATCAACTAGATTGTTGAATAATTAGAATTGCACCAAATGCATCTCACATTGGCAAGACACACCCCGTTTTCTTCTCTGGCTCTTCAAGTTCCGGATTCTGTATTCGACAGCATTATTTGATGGACTCCTACGAACATGTATACACACACACACACACACACACACACACACACGTCTGGGCAATGCTCTCCCTTCTCCGTTCCTTTGTGAACATAGATGGGGCCAGGAAGAAATTGTCGCAAATCAGTTTGTGATGAATACATCGTAAACAAGTTTGTAGAAATTTCCTAGAAACCTCCTTTATGGAAAGGCAAGAAAGAGGCCAAAGTCCTAGTTTCATCTACTTTTCTCCATCGCTGGTATCCCCACCCTTGGTCCCCTCTTCCTCCAGCCCCACCTCAACCCAGCCTTTGGCATTCTCTCTGGAGGGGGATTGATGCATTTCTTCCAATTAAATCAAATCAAAGTGCTCTGAAGCTGGGTAGTTCTAGTTGAAAGAACATTGTGTGGGGAGATAGTCCTGCTTCTAACTAGTTTCTGTCACTTTCTAACTGGCCTGGATCTTGGTTCCTTGGTTGCAAGTTGTTTGCAATAGTCCTTTAATTCAAAAATTCAGGTTCTATGTAAGTCCTGGCTCGGGTTTTTTTTTTTTTTTTTTATGTAAGAAAGTATTGTGAGCTAAAGGGAACAGCACAGAAGTTCCCTTTATGTTCTTGGTACTTTGTTCAAAATCACAAACGCCACTGAGAGAACAGTGACTGTGAGGAGCCTGAAGTCAGAGAGGCTGCCAGTTTTACTTAAAGTGAACACTTCACAGAGGCAGGGACAAAGTAGGTGCTCAACAAACCTTTGCTCATTAACTTCTCCCTGGTCAGTGGTGCTGTCAGGGGCAGAGCTGGAGAACTACTTCATTGAAATTAGCACCTTTCCTGAGATGTCTTTGGGGGTCAGGTACCCTCCATGAGATTTTGAGTATCTGCTTTTCAATCCCCAAAGGCTCACACCCACATATCCCACATTTGTGTTATCAGCAGGAAATTTAGATCTCAAATCTTTATAGCAAAGGGCCTAAGACATTAGAGTACCTCACCTCTTGTGAAATGAGGATGAAAATTTTACAAGGCGAACACACACAGAAAATATCTTGTCCATGGTGTGGGCTGTTTTGCAAAATTTCTTTGCAACACTCTTTGCAGACTATCTGTGGAATTACATTAAAAAATGAGTAGCTACCCCCCTTCCCTGTCCCCCCCCCACCTTAAATGAAATGAAGAGAAACTCTGAGCAAGGCCTTGTTTTCTGTGGTCCCCAGGCAGTGGAAAGGGGGGGTTCCATTACCCATTGTGTATGTCACCAGGAATGGACTCAGAGTCTCCCCAGATTCACATCTTTGAATGGTCCTGTTTTCTCAGATGTATTTTGGAAGAACGTAACGTAACTCTCCAACTCTATAGTGTAACGGTCACACAGAGTATAGTGAGGATAAACATATGCACTGAAGTCTTCAGAATGTGTGCTGTGAAAAGCTTCAGTATAACAAAGGCAGTATTTTTTTTTTTTTTTTATCAGTTCCTCAGGTCTGTGCTGTGAAATTTTTAAAAGGGTAGCATCTGAGACCTAGCTTAGTGACCCTCCTTTTCGGTGAAGGGATTTTGCCCAAAGTGGGATAATTCTAGAATTTAAGAAAGTTTAGCAAGTCCAGTCAGACACATTTTTGTTTTTGTTGATAACTTTTCTGCACTTCGGTTCCTCATTCCAATGTCTCCATTCCAGTGAAGATGTTTTAAAGTTTATTTGTTTTCATGTTGACAGTATGCAAATTTTAAGAAAATACCACATACCAGGCAAGTATGGGATCCATTATGCCTTTCTTCTGTTTGGAGATTTTTTTTTTCTTTTATCAGTGTTACACATCCCACTCCAGAAAACTCTGCTTGCAACTGGAAACCTCACACACTCAAGGATTTGTATGAGAATCAGTTTTTAGTTTTACAGGATTTTCTATGAACAGGAAAATGTTTGAAGACCTTGAAATTTAAATCTGCTGTTTTCTGCCCTTTCTCAGCTCAGCTCTTCAAGTCCCCAGGGAGGGGGTGGGCGGGGTTGGGGTGCTGGGGTCTTTTCTTCCAGCGACATTTTTATATACTTCAGTCACAGGGTTTCACGTTGTGACATCATGTTTATTCATGGAATAGCTTAGTATCGCTGATGTTCAGATGGAGTCTAGTTAAAATAAGATTAGGTATTTTGGATAGGTAGGACAATGAGTAATGCTTTGTGATAACTTGGATTTTCTTCCTTGAAATTTAGGAAGAAAAATGTTGCCATTCCTCTGAGGCACATGAATGATTTTCTGTGTTAAACACGGAACTTTTCAAGTTTTTCAAAGGGGGTTGGTGAGGAGTGGGGGAGGGGGCCTTGGTAGTGGTAAGGAAAGCTATTTTGAAAATGTTAAATGAAACCAAAAGGGCTGTTTTAAAACGAGAACTTCCAAACTCTTATTTTTCAGGATCTTGACGTAGCCTCAGAAAACAAATTGCGGGACTCTTGTACCGATTTTATTTTCCTGAGGTCTTATCCCTCCCCATTTTCTTACTATGGGAACTGTTTTTAATTAAAAATTGCTGCAAACTATTCGTAGGAGGCCAAGAAGAAAAAAATTCTCTCCACCCTTGTTCAAGGCTCAGATTCTTATCAACCTAAAATCAATGCATATTTAAATTTCTCCATTTTGGTGCATAAATTATGATATAGTATTTTAAACAGGATGCAATTTTTAAGCATTTAGCTTTTTGTTTGGGTTTCAGAAAGAAATTAATTTAAATTGTATGGAGAACAGAGCTATAAATCTCCCTTTATTACATTTGTCCACAAATCTCATTTTTCACAAGAAACACAGAACACCCCCTTTCTGAACAAGCAAACAAAACATAAAACAAACAAGCCCAAACATCCAATATACATTGTCAAGAACGAGACTCATAAACTTACTTATTTGAATTTAGTTGGTGGGTCTCGAAATATAATTGATCTGGGCAAACAATCTCTTTTTGAAAGTATCAGAAACTAGAGCTTTTACAAAACTGTGATACATGTTACATAGACCTGTGTCATTTCCTGACCAAGATGTTTCCTCCCTCCCTCCCTCCCTCCCTCTCTTCCTTCCTTCCTCTCCTTCCCTCCCTCCCTCCTTTTCTTGCTCTCTCACTTCTTTCCTTTTTAAAAGAAAAAAATATATTTTCTGGTATCATGCATCTGACCATAGGTGACTATTCATACATAAGACAAAAACCATGAATTCTTTAAGAACTTCTATACTTCAAGCAATAACAGTATTGGCATTGGGAAATTATAGAGATAGCAAACACTCTATGTCCCCTGGACGTTCATCCTTGGGTGGTGAGGGGAGATGTCCAAGCCAGTTCTTACAGTGGATGGATTTAGGGTGTATGTGCGTCGAAACATTCAGTCCTCTCTGAAGGGCAGTCGTGATAACTGGCTTCTACAGAGCGGTCACTCTGTGGGTCTGTGATGCTAAAAGCCTTCCGCGACAGCTCATGTAACCCTCATAATGTCATGAGATTTACAGCTAACATCTGCATCTGTACTAATGAGGCAACAAAGGGTTAAATACATTGCCCAAAGTCACACAGAGGGTAGTTTAGTTTTAGAGGTTGTGCTGGTAACTGTTCTTTCATAGAACCTCTCTTGAGATAAGATGCCCTAGCTAGGGTTCTAATTTCAACTGCAGAAATTAACTAGCTGAATACATTTATTTTTCCCCGGGACAGGCTGCTTTGGGCAGTGCTTGGAAGGTGACCACATCCACCCGACTTGGCTTCACTAGTTGTATCTCAATTGCCTGACTAATGTCCAAAGGGGCCATGTGACATTCTAAAGGGTGGAGCCAGAGATGAAAAATATATTCTTATTTTTTGTAAAAAAACAAACAAAACTGAAATCATGTTCCCTGTTGAAGAATAGATAGCCTCAATTATCTGGAGACTCAATGGAATTGTGAAATACTACCCAGAGCCATCAAACAGTTTAATTTTTTAACTTTAAAATATTTCCATTTCCATGGGGTGCTTGACACTTCTCAGTTATGCTCCCGGAAAGATGGTGTTTTCATGGTTCTAAGTGGTGACACAATGAGAGAAAATCTTCCCGCGTTTGGGGGTACCACCCCCTCCTGCAATAATAACCAATATCAGGATTCAGAGATTAAATAAGAACTAAAACTTGGTGATGGCTTCTTTTGTAGGTAATCAGTAAGGAATCTTAGAGAAAATGAAGACATAGAGGGAAAAGAATTTCATTGTATTTTCACTTCCCACTCGCCTCCTTTGATCTGCTCCTGAACCAGCCTCCTCATAGCCTATGTCTCTTTATTTCCTTGTGGAGATGATGTTTCCTTCTAGCCCTTGCGGCCTCCTTTAGTTACCTGTGGTATTAGAAAAGCCTCCTAGTTATTGGAGAGAAGATGAGCTTCTTGGTTTGATCCACCCCCAAGGAGGTGTTCTGGGGCCTGAGGCTCAGGGAGGTGAAGACTCAGTCTGTGTATGGGCCTCCCCTGGGCTGTACCTTGTAATGTCTATTCCACAGTTTCTCCCATCTCCCCCCTCACGAACCCAACCGCAACATCCTGCCTGCACGTTACCACCACCTTTAACCAAGCCCGTCTAGTCAGAAGTTTCGATCATTCAATTAGAAATGGAAGACATAGCATTAAAAAGTTGGTGGGCCCCTCTGAAGAAGAGAAATTTGACCCTGTTTTGGGGACATCATGAACCTCTCCTTTTTCTTTGGGATGAGGATGGCCTCCTAATTGTACCTCTGCTCCCTCTTTCCCCCTTAGATCGAGTTCTCCTCAGCAACCGATGTGATATTTTTGAAGCATAAATCAGATCATTCCTCTCCAGCTTCCCCTCACACCTCGATGAAGTTCCACATTCTCTGCTCTTGTTTTAAGGTGCCATCCCTATGGCCCCATCATTTCTCTTCCGCGTGTTCCACAGAGTCCAGTCACTCACTTTGCACTCTTGTTCACATCTCAACACCTTTGCCCCCAGTGGCGGGATACAAATTCCCCCACGCTATTGCACAGAAGCGTGAGGAGGTCTCATTCGACTTTGGCTTGACTTTGGTTTTATTGGCAGGTAATCTGTCAAATACCTCAAAGAAAATCAAGACTCGCTGGAATAAGAGCTTTCCCCCTCTAGGAGGGGCCCGACTGAACATCTTAGATGCCCCTCCCCCTCACAGACAGACCTTCCTGGAATTAAACTACAACCCTCCCCCTTCCTCGCATTCTATCACATGCCCTGGCAATTTTCTTCAGGAAAATTACCAAAGCTGATTATTTTCTTCTGTTTATTGCATAAGTGTCTGCTGTCCTCAGTAAGTCCCTTGAGGGTAGGGACCTGGGTTTGTTTTGTTCACAGTTGTCCCTTCAGGACCACCTAGCACACCCTTGATATGTGAAATATGTCTGTGGGTAAAGACAGTTAGGGGCACCCACATCCTCCAGGTTGGCGCTGGCTTGCCTGGAATCTTAGCAGCAGCCTCCAGTTACAGCTGGGGAAAAACTGGGAGACTTGCAGTCCCAGGAGCACACACAGGCAATGCTCTGCAGCCTGGCAGGAAAGGAGCCCCAGAGGAGAATTTCTTCCTGACGGACTTTAAGTGTGCACATGAAAATTGTGCCCCCAACCCCAGGTGCAGTGACTGCTGGGAATCTTCTGACTTCTGATTAAAAATATTTATACTTATCCTAGTGTTTTTTTTTTCTCATTTGCTATTTCCACCCCTCCTGCTCTCTTTGGATCAACCCCCGGGGCTCAGTCATGAATTATGATCTGGGTTGTGATAACACCCTACATTTGCCGGAGCACTTTGCATTTTAGGAAAGTGCCTTCAACGCCATTAATTGTTTGAAGGGATTTGCACAACAGAAAATATGGGACGTTATATTAGTATGTGACTTGTGGTCTACAATAACTGTGTTTGCTAACTATATGGTATGGGTGTGTGTGTGTGTGTGCAAGATGGAGAGAGAGAGAGAGAGAGAGAGAGAGAGAGAGAGAGAGATGCTTGGTCACTGTGATACTGTGTGAACCTTCTGGTTAGGAAATAAGTACATTTCTTCCCCACCAGCATTTCTTCCTCAGAGAAGAGTCACATGATACCTAGAATAGAAAGGTCTGGTTACAACGCGGCTTACATGAAGTCAGATTTGGATACAAAGTCCTAATTTCCCTCTTAGCTGTTGTGTGCTATCAGGGAAGTTTCTAACTGTTCTGAATGTCTGTTTCCTTAGTATGATTTTATATGGGGAGGTAAATGGGTGTGAAATGTCTCATGGATACTAAGTGCTCAATAAGCTGCTGTCACAGAACGCAGCCACCTAAGTCATGCAAGACTTTTCTGGATTTCCTAAAAGTATCTGTCAAGAGTGTTTGCCTCACGACTTGCACGTGCATATTGCAATCTGCCATGGTAAGAGGCAGGACTTGTAAATTTGATGTTCTCTTAAATGACCACACACTCAGGGCTTTTCATGGTTACATAGTAGTGTTGGCAATAACCCTACACCTTCTTGTATATCCAGCTTAGAAAGTGTCTTTTAGCTATAGCAGTTGTTGATGACAAATATTGACCATTGTCTGGGACCGTGTGCACTCTGTGATGTGGAGATCAAGCCATGTGGGGCGTTTGCTCTGGGTAAGAACCTAGTGGAGGTGATGTAACATTGGAGTGTTCTCCTGCATCAGGGCCATCCAGTGGGGCCCTGGGGGAGGGCTGGAGAGCATCCACCCGCTGGCCCGGACTGGCTGTGGTGTCTAAAGAGGTGACTTCTCAATATGCAGGCTGGCACAGACTTCTCCAAGGGAGCTGTGTCAGCACCCAGCAGGAGTGTGTGCCTGGACTGATAACAGCCCTGCCGACTGATCTGCTATGACACTGAATGGCTCACGCCTTCACACGGTGAAAAGGCACACAGATGGGGCCGGGGATGTGCCGAGGGTGACTTTCTGGCCAGAGGGATCAGGCAGATGGGTAGGAAAGCTATTTGCCTCTGTTTTGCCACTCCCACTTCCAGGCTCTGTTGCTAATTTCAGGGTAGAGCCTCCTTGGTTTTTCATACTGAATTCTCTAAATAACACCTACCTTCCCACACTTAACTTCATTGACTAGGTCACCTATAATTTCTATTTAGAATTTCACATTAGTAATAATTGCATCACCCTTTCTAGAGAAACAGCTTCAAAAATTAAATTGCAGATACATACATACACATGATATACACACCTAGTTCTTACTACATATGTGTGTACGTGTGTATCTATTAATATTGCATATGTAGCATATGTTACATATGGGGGGGGAGTAAGTAGCGTTTATTACATTTTGCTTCTCCAAGTGGATCATGTCTTTGTGCTCGTGAGGAATTTATCTTGATACTGAAAATCCATGTAGACTAGCAAAAGCTAAACCAATAAACAAGACTGACCATTTGGCAATACGTGCAGCGACCCAGCACTTCCTATGCCTTATAATTTTAACCATGATTACCCTGTACTTGGCTGAGATTTCTTATTTGTAATTGAAATGAAGCAGTTGATGCATGTAATTTGTGTTTGAAAGGTTCTGATGGAGAACTTTTGGGGGTGCCTACCTCTCCCAAATTAACTGAATCCTGCAATTTCAGGGTTGGAACCCACAGGAGAGATCAGCTAACTCAAGCTTCTGATCTGGGAGGTGCATACACCACACACAGGTAGCACTCACCTGGCTTACAGGTCGTGGTCATTTTCAGAAGTCACCTCTAATCCTAGCTCTAGTCCCTCAGGTAAGAACTAGAACTGGGCTGATTCGACACTGTTACCAACAGCTAATTTCTACTTGGACCGGACAAACCTTTTCTGTTCCCACCCTCTTTCTGCTACACAAGTTTTCCATTCTAGTTGCCCTAAGATAGTATTGATCTATTGAAAAAAAAAATCACGGAACTTTATTGTTTTAAGTGATTGTTTTATGATTGTTTTCCTTACCAATTTATTTTAAGTTGCATCTGCTTGAAGTTCATCTATATTTTCTGATTAAAAAGACAGGTTTTTTGTTTTTTTTTAATCAATATAGTGTCCTTGTAAAATACAGCAGTTGCAAAGAGGTGAATATAAATCGTCTTTTATTCTACTGTGTGAAAGGCTGCTGTTAATATTTGCGTATATATATCTAAGGCACACATAAGCATTAACCTTTGCATGCTTGGAACATACCGACCCCTCTTTGGAATTCAGCTCTTTTAATTAAAATTATGAGTATTTCACCATGTTCTTAGATCTTAAAATGTAATTTTGAGTAGCCTGGACTGTCTATGCATATGTTTCTGTTGTTTCTGCTTTAAAATGACCAACAGCCAGACTTTCTTTCTTCTTCTTCTTTTTTTTTTTTCACAATATATTTGCTCCTTCGTACCACGATTTGAACTTCAAAATCCATATCCTTAAAATTCAGCCCATTCCCGCTGCAAGACGGAGGGATGCTGGCATGAAGGAATCGGCCACAGAGGCCATTGTGATGAACAGTCCCCTTAACATTCTCTTTTGAGAAAGATTTACCTTCCCATTTGAGGGCAAAACTTTCTCCCCTCTTTTCTCTCTCTTATGCTATTTCTGAACTAAGAGGCAGCTGTCTCACTCAAGGGTTTGTAAATCAAAGGATTTTTGACAATTCATACTGGGGAAAGGGTGTCTGAATTAATATTGAGGGTTAGTGTTGACCTAGAACTGTAGGTTGGGATTAGCAACTTAATTTATGACACTGTCTGGAGGACATATCTCGGATCCAAGGAGAGAAGTGATATCTTGAAAGTGTGAACTGAGTCGCATGCCATGTTATCTTATTTTCCTCATAGGATGAAAGAGCTCCCTGAGGTCAGATACTGCCTTCTTCACATTCTTCTCCTTCACGCGGTTGTGATTCTTGGTGGCCATAGTGGTCTTCCCTTAAAGGCACATTTCACGGAGGCAGCCATTTTGTAGCTGGTCTGAGTTATGATTGTTTGTATCGGTGACGCTCATCTGACGGTTGAGTCTCAGACTTTGATGTTTCCATTCTAACAGGGCGATATGCAGTGAGAGCGCCCCCCTTCCAGCACGTTAGCACTGGGTGATTGCCTTCTGCAGTCATGCCGATGTATATCTATTGATCTCTGTGTGACCTTGAGTCAGTTAACTCACCTCTCTATGCCTAGGTTACCTACCTACCTAATGGGATAGTAATAGAATCTATGTCTCCTGGGTTTTTGTCAGAATGGGAGTTAATTAGTTTAGTACTTGTGCCCTGTGACATGTTCATTATTACTGTTATGCTTATTTGTTTGGTGAATATTGATTGAACACCTACGACCTTTGAGGTATCATTGGTCTAGCAATATAGAGGGCAGCTCCGTTGAACGGCTTAGGCAGAGTACAGTGCGGAAGCGATGAGTGAATGGGTGTATGGGCGGTTGCACTTGGGAGACACACCTGGAAGTGGGGCCGCAGGGTGGGTGAAAGCTTTGGAGGTTGAGCCTTTACCCTGTAGACACTGTCTACACTGTCTACTGCTGGTGAGCGGGAGCAGGCCCCGGCTGCCTGGGTATTTCATCTCCCTAAGCCTTGGTGTTCTCACCTGGAAAATCATCCACGTTACTTTGCCTCATAGGATTATTTTAGCGAATTTGAAGAGCCAGGCAGGCCTGGCAGGCCTTAGTCCATCCCTTACTTTGTCGTAAGGCTCAGTCAACATTAGCTTCTACTGTTGAGTGAAAGGAAATGATACATGTAGCGTTTCTTTTTCTTTCTTTCTTTCTTTTTTATTTTTTGCCTGGGCAGTGAAACAATTTGATCTCCCTTGAGCGCTAGCCCTCTTGGTTGCTCTGTGGAGGGTGGCCTGACTTGGTGCATATTCATCTGCTGAGAGAATGGAATCCGTGGATGGGGAGATGCACAAAGGAAAAATTACACACACTTACTGGCTGACTGAGCTATTTTTAGCCTAGTGTGTCTGAAGCAAAGGATGGATTTTCATGGCATTTTTTTTTTTTTAAAGATGCAAAATTACCAGGAGCCAAGGCTACATAACTTGCCCAGGGATACTTTATTTGTCCACCATGGGGGCTCATGTGTGGCCCACCAGGCTTGTAGATGTCTCCTGACAGAGGGTCCCCAG
>NW_004567113.1:51552117-51579971 GCF_000260355.1 Condylura cristata
CTTTAGCTTCTCAGTGCTGTGCTTTAACCCGCTGCGCCACCAGGGAGGGCCTTGGTTGTGCTTTTAATCTGCCACATGAAAAGCAGAATTGAGGTAAAGAAAGTACGATGGTCTTTCTCCTGCTAGGTGCCTCTGCTCCTGTGCGTGGCTTTCTGGGTGAGAGCGTCCTTCTAAGTCACAGAGCCTTGCTGATCTTGTCCAACCAGCTGAAACTGGAGAACCTCACTTTACAAAACCTGTCCCTAACAGAAAATTCAGGGATTGCTATTTTCCGGCACCACAAAAGAACCTCAAAACGCAAATGCAGGATGTACTGAAATTACAGAGTTCAGTGGGTGCCCCATAGCCTAATTTTTTTAAAAGAAAGGTTAAAATTTATCTGAACCAAGACTAGAAAATAAGCTTAAGGTGTTAGGTTATTTCAAAAAGACTGTTAATGCTTGTTGGCTAAGTGCATTAAACTGCTTTGAAATGATCACTTGTATATAGTATTTTAAAAACTGCTTGCTGGGATGGTGATTTAAACCTATTTTTTTCCTGGACTCAAAACTTTGTATTTGTCTGTTGAAAAAAAATACTATATTTGAAACAAATAAACATTAAAATATAGTTTATTATCTTTCCAGGCATTTGTCTGAAAGGAAAATATGTCAAGACATTTATAGTTAGCCACTGAAATCTCAGCCTTACTTCACTCCATTGTATTTCCAAGGAGCCCAGCCATATATAATATTACCGGGTCTCCGGAGACCTTCTTGAAGGGATACCAGATACTCCTGGTAGAACGGGATAAGGGGGGAGGTGGAGAGAGAACGGATGGGGAATGGTTTCCAGTCCTAATTCTATATTTCCTGTGATTTTTTTTATGGAGGCAGGGGAAAAAGAGAGGAGAAAGAGCTCTGCTGTTACTTTTATTATGGCTTTGATTTTAAAACCATTTAAGAAGTAGCATTGACTGGCGCCCTGCAGAGTGGAAGGCATTGCACTGGCTTGTTCATTTCTCAATAACTTACTGAGCTTTCATGGTGTGCTCTGCGGTGGGCTTCAGCAAAGTCCTGTCCTCAGGAGGCTCACTGCCTGGGGTGGGGTGGGGCGGGATCCCTCAACATCTGCTATGGTCAAGGGTAGCCAAGGCTGTGATGGGCATGTTGGGCATTGAGAGCAGAGAACATGAGCAACTTAGACTGAAGTGCACATGTGCACGCGTGTAGTATGTTGTGAACCAAATATCCACATTTTAAATCCAGAGCCCTCTAACTTTTAGACAAAGCTGCTCATCTGATGATTTTTAAAGAAAACCAGGGAGTACCCATGTCCTAGCAATGGTGGCGACCAGGTTTCTGTGATGTAACCCTTGGACGAGAGAGGAAGTAAGATGCCACCTTCTCTCGGTCCACTTGAAGCTGAGACATGGCAAAAATAATTTTTTCCAACTATGAGAAACTGTTGGAAGATAAGATAGAAATGTTCATCTTTACCCAAAAGTTGATCAAAGCAGTTTGTGTCAGTTCTCTAAGTGGTTACTTAGTGCATCTGTATAAAAAAACAAAACAAAACAAAACAAAAAACTCCTCCCAATTCTGGGTAGGACAATAATGCTAGAAGTTTAGGGCAGAACAGATCATGCATGGCTTTGAGTGGTTGGGAACCCATCAACCTGGCATGGGAACTGGACAAAAGGAAAGCAGGGTCTCAAGGTTGCAGCACGGGGACCCCAAAAGTCACAGTGAGCTGTGATGGCATGTCTGCTGCCCCCCAGTCTCGCAACCAGAGCCATTGTTCCATGTCGCAATGAGGCCACCAGGGTCATGTGTCAGGTGAGAAGTCGGAGGCCGAGACAGGCTTCGTAATTAGCCCAGGACTTACATGAGCAACAGTCACTCCGTGGCTTGAACCCAGATGCACCCAAGTCCCAAAGTGATCTTCACCTCTCAGGCCTCTTGACTCCTCAATATGCTCCCAGGTTACAGCTGAAGAAACTCAGGCCCCTGGAGGTCAAAGCAGACCTTGCAGTCAGGTTAGCTAAGCCACGACTTTGTCTTAGGTTCCTAATGGGGAGCCAGCATATGCACACAGAGAATCCACTGCGAGTGTCCCACTGGTGGCCTTTGTGAGGCCAGGGAGCCATTATATGTTCCATTATATATTTTTTAAAGATTTATTTAATTTACTTATGCACACAAGAGGTGGGGTGTAAGCCAGAGGTGCAGGGAGTAAGAGGATTCACCAGAGACAGATTGGCAAGTGAAACCGGTGGACTGAATGAAATACACTGTTGAGGGGAGCAGCAGGGAGAAGTGAGGTCTACTGGGCCAGGTGGGTCAGCTTCCTGAAGGGGACCGAACTCGTGCTGCAGTGTCTGCGGATAGCTTCATCGTGCTGAGACTTAACTCCTTGCGCCACCGGAGAGGACTGAACACATCCACTATTAAGACCTTATTCATTTTCTCATTATTGCATCTATTTTGAGTAGGGATCAGGCGTTTAGAATAGAGTGGTGTCAAAGCAGACATGTGCCTTTCTTGTAGGAAACTCCCAAGTAGGGGGAGATATATAGTGATTAATCATAATCATACTAATTGGTATGTAGTTATAAGGAATTAAATGTGGCATATAACAGGAATTGATTAAGTGCATTTGAGGAAACAAACATATCTCTAAGAAAGCATAAAATAAAGAAGTTTGACTTACTTTGGTGGAGGCAGAGGTCACGAAAAGCTTCTTTGAGAAAAGGATGTTTTACTTAACATTTAAAAGCAAATTAGATTTAATTAGAAAAATTGTATCCAGGGCACTGAGATGACATTCTAAACCCAAAACAGCATGTGCAAAGATCCTGTGGCAGAAAGAAGCTGACTAGAAGACAGAGAGCAAAAACAGGCCATGTGTAATCCGAAATGGAAGCTGTATGGTGGAGGCAGCCCATGTTTGATAATACATAGGCCGTGTAAAAGACTTTGACTTAAAAAAAAAACTCACCCTAAAAGTCACCGGAAGCATGTTCCCTTCTGTGGGGATTTGAAAGTGGGTACATGGACTGCAGTAGAATTTTGCTAACATCACTCACCCTGCTAGGTGGAGAATGATTTGGAAGGATTTGATAAAAAATGCAAGAAGGTTAAGTTCTAGATCTCTAGGTGGAAGATGATAATGGCCTGATCGGCTGAGAGGCTGTAAATGGGGGTCGGGGCAGAGGAACATGGCGGGTACTGAGGTGGGTTGGCTCTGCAGGGCATGACCTACGAGCGGTCCAGCCTGTCTAGGGTTACTGGAATAGAGGAGGTACAGTCCTCAGGTTCCAGCTCTACCCTTCCTTGTCAACAGTATGTACCATGCCCTCCAGCCCCAGTCAGTATAGTTTAATAGTGTTCACGCCACCTGCTTCCCAGAATCCACTTGAACTAGCCGTAACAGCACATCTTCTGTGACGATCCATTCTGTCAAATGCCTTTGTAGCATTTCTGCCTCTCTGGCTGGGCTGTGCATTTCTCAATCCTCTCACCTTCCACGTTTTTGATTAGCTTCTACGTTCACAGCATCTTCATTACTTACCAGTTTGCTCAACATCCCTTTTTTATTTCTTTAAAGGCAAAGCTTGATGAAGAGTTCATTCTCTTCCCCATTTTGGGGTCTCATTATTTCCCTGTTTCTTCTTGGTTATTAGTGGTCCTGTTTTCTTTCAAGTGCTCTTGTCTCTGAAAAGCCCTTGTGATTCTCTTAAGCCCATTTGCTATTTTGTTTGCCTGTCTTCTTCCCCTATAAGCCTTAAGGATGGCATTAGACTTTGCTTTCATCCCCTCTCCCCTTCTTCAGGTACAACTATAGACACTCCACTGCTCGAAGATTGCTAAGCGGTGTCTGACACAATATAGAAGCTCAATAAATATTGGTTAAATTTGTTCCTTTTCTTGAATGTGCAGACTTTGATGGAACCACTTGAAATCTTTCTTGTGCAGGTTCTCTTTTATGTCTGTGCATGGCCCTGGAATCCAGCTTTTCCCTGGGAGACTCACAGAGTCGTTTATTTCTCTGAGACTGTGCTGGAGAAGTGAATTTCCACCTGTGCCTGTGGGCACACCCTCAGAAAGATGGGGTGATCATCATAAATGCATGTCAGTTCAATGGATGCTTGTTGATGGGTTTACTTCCGTATTAGTCTCTACGTGACTCGATGGTTTTGCAGAATGGTGATGGGTCTCAAGTTCTATGTATTAGCTGACAGTAATCAGGGAATCAAAAAAAAAAAAAAATGAGAAATGTGCTTGAGATCCAAGATGCACAGGTGACTGAGATGGGGAGCGAGAAGGAAAAGGGGACAGCGTGTTGCCATGAGCCCCAACTGAGGATCAAAAGGGTTGTTGGTTCTGGGCTGAAGCAGCCCTAAGATCAGGAGGCCATTTCTCTCTTTGAACCACATCCAGACTATCTCTTGCCAGGTTACGTTCAAGGCACAAGGAAGTTACAGATCTGAAAGTGTTTTGAATAAATACAATGACTACAAATTCCATGTTGGTTGGAAATCTTATACAGCAGATGGATGGGGCATTTGGCTGGTGAAAGGAGATTTTTGAGGTTCGATGGAAATAGTTAATTCTAGAAATAGCCTGTCATCCCTGAGTGTTAGCAGTGTCCCTCTAGTGCCTCCCCTCATGTACCTAGAGATTTGTGACAAAATTATCTATGCAAATTGAATATTTCAGAAAAAATCCTCCACAAACCTGTATGCTATATTTATAAACTTTACATTGTACTAAAGTCAGCAAATGTCACAGAATTAAAATCAGTAAATGCAAAAGTGAAGGTTTCCATAGCAACAGTAACTAACCCATATTGCATGTAAAAAGGAATGTACATTAGGATTTACGTTTAATCGTCTATTAGTGGAGAGAAATACTATACAGAACAGGTGCAGTGGGGCTATATTAGGGTGACCCCTCACAGTGCTTTGTCTTGAAACTTCAGTTTTCAGTGCTGGAACACTTTGTCATCTTTCAAGTTTTGACTCCTTGAAGGAAAATGAGGTAGGAAAAATTAGAGGCAATGTTAGGGCTGAGGTGTGCACCCCTAGATTTAAATGCAGCAGAACATCATCCTTGCATAAATTTTCAATCAACTCGGTAGGTGTTTCTGAGAAAGAAATAGACCCAGAATACTAAATGTTTATGAAATTGTTGTATGTAGGGTACTTAAGAAGAATTTCTGTGCCACAGTCATTTTATCCAAACCTTCGGTGCCTCCAAAGACAGCCAGGCAAGGTGACTTTGTGACTATGAATTGGTTGTGAAAGGCCCGGCAGGATGGTGACAGGACTGGAACTTAAGATTGAGCTCACCCTTTCTGTGCATTTTCCATTCCTGATTGAACTTGGGATTTGACCTTTTTTTTTTTTTTTTTTTTTAATGATGCCTCCTCACCCTCTGAAGATGCAACCCTTATCTCTTGTGATGGGTCCCTTATCCCTTATAATGCAACACTTACCTCCTGTGATGCAACACCCACCTCCTATAATACATCCCTTGCTCCTTGTAATGCGACCCTCCCCAACTATGATCCCCTCTCTCTACCACGAGGGTTCTCGATGCCTCAAATGAGAGTGGGAAGAAGAGGCTGTGGGTATTTGTACAGATGCCAGAGCTCTCTATATGGTTGATGACTTTGCCAGTCTTTGAGTTGCTTTCCTTAAGCAAGCACATCCCCCAAATTAGACTCTGCCTTTGACTGTCATCCCCGGAGAGGGCCTGTCCTTGGCTGTCTGCTTACATAACAGGATGTCTCTTTTCTCTGCAAGCCTTCCCAGCTCTCTGCAAGGGAACAGTGAGTCATCACCCAGAAGTAGCGAGGCCTCCTCCATAGCTGTCTAGATCAGGAGGTGGCTCTAGAGAGAGATTCTCATTGGACAAAATTTTCTTTTACAAAATTGGAGGAAATGTTGGTGCTGACTAAACCTATGATTCACCCTAAAATGCAGTTGATTTTTAAAAAAGAGTTTTAAGTAAAATCCATCGTAAGTTTTTCCCTCCATCACTTTCATGGTCTTCAGTGTTTGTGTGGCTTCCCTCTCGTGCTCTGAGATGCAGGTTTGGGAAAGGGCATGGGACTTGCTTTTCGTCAAGGGACCATGGCCATTTCTAAACAAATTATTTTTAAATAATCAGCTAATTTCAGATAGCTTATGCAGTTGGAATAAGCCTACTTGGCTTCCATTCAAATCAGAACATTGCCAGCCGACCCTCAAGCCAGGGCTGAGTCATCACCCTCTTCCTGGTGGAGCATGAATTTGATTTTCTGGTGTTTTCCCTACCAGTTTTAGCTTAGGCTTTCAAGCTAGCCTGCCTCCTTTCCTGGAGGGTATCTGTGGGTTCTTTCTGAATCCCCTGATTTTGGGGCACCTTAGAGCCATGGTTTTCCTTCCGTTTTCCCAGCCTGGGCTCAGATGGCTTGTTGGTGACCTGTCCTTGATCCTTGCTCAAGGAAGTCCGCAGTCCTTTCCCGACCGCATGAATTTTTACATTATACATATTGAACATGGCCTTTTAGATTCAGTCTTTTAAAAATCAAACATCACCGGCCCTCCCTGGTGGCGCAGCGGGTTAAAGCACTGCACTAAGAAGCTGAAACCACTTCCACATGAGTTCGATTCCCGCCTGCCCTGGAGGAGACCACATGGTGCGGCAGACCTCTCCTGACCCGCCCGCTGATCCCCTCAGCAGTGTGCTTTGTCGATCTGCCTCTTCTGCTCCCCACTCTGTCTCTGGTGAAGCCTCTCACTGCCCCTGAGCTTCTGTATGCACAAATAAATAAATCTTTAAAAAAAAAAATCAAACATCACTGTTGTGCACAGTAACTAGGACTAGGAGTGAGACGATTGACTAAGAACTATGAAGACTTCTCCTATGCAGGGTTTAAACTGTCAGGATGTTTTTCTGACATGTAACTGTCCAGGATTCCTACAGGGTGACATCTCTGGGCCAACACTGCACTGGAGGAGACCTCATCCGTTGATATCGCACATTAAATAAAAACGAAGCCCTTGAAGCCGGACTGAGCAGGCTGTGTCTTAGCCAGCAAACCGAGTTGTGAGTTCCACTCTTGGGATGTGCCAGGCCTGTGGGGTGCCCCATCACCCTGGCCCTCACCGTGACCCATTTGCTTCACCCTCATTCTGACAGTTACACTTCCGGTTTTTACATTTGCACAATAACAGTGATGACCGAGCACAGCCGGAGTCTGACTGTGAGATGTGCATTGAGACTTCAGAGCGCAGAAGTTTCCATTGCCACTGGGAAATCGGTGCCTCTCAGAATTAATGAAACCGCGTGTAGATAGCAATGCTTGGGGTCTCACAGCCCTTCCTGTTTTGTATCCTGCTTTCTGGCATTAAGCTATAAACACTTTCTTCACTAACATGAGATCAAATCGGATTTGAAGGTCTGCATCTTTTCTAGCATACACACTTACCATGATGTATATCATCAACGCCTTTTGGTCTGTCACTTCATTTTGCTGTTTTCTTTTCATGGGTTTCTGGATTTGCACAACTCGGTCTGGTTTCTGTGGGGATTTGGAGATTTTTAAATGATGTTGTTATTTTTCACAACTGTCAAGTAGCTAATGTCCGTTACCTGGTGAATGGATAAATATCGTGTTATGTCCGTACCGAGCGGTACTCATAAGTACTGGTAAGGTCTAACACAAGCGCTTGCATGGGTGAACCTCAGAGATATGATGTTAAATTGAAGAAGTCTGTTCCCGAAAGCCACCTACTGCATGATTATGCTTACGTGGGGGCGGAGTGGGACTCGACATTGAGGGAGATGTGTGAGGCTCATGGTTTTGTACCTCCTGTGGGAACCAACTGTGTGCCCTGTAAACTCACTAAAAATAAAACAGGTCAAAAAGCCACATTACAGTTCCATGAGATCATTCCGAAGAAGCCTATTCCATGACTGCAGTTTGCTCTGAATATTTAATGTTATGATCAAATGCATGGTACTTAAAAATGTTATTTGTTAATAAAAATAATGAACAACCATATACCAGAGACATTTTGTGGGGGTGGAGTGGGGAATGGGATCAAAAACGGGGGGTGGGGAGGGGAGGGAAGTGCACGGGATTATGGTGATGGCACACGGGTGACTTGGTGATGGGAAACCTGCGGGGATTACAATTGAGATGGAAAAAAAATGTACAAAATGATGTAAAAATAAACTGTTATTAAAAAAATGTTATTTGTCTTAGGATATTTCTTGAGAAATCCAGTTGTTTGTTTGGGAAGGCATATGTAGAAGTGCTGAGCGCACGAGGGTAAAGAGCATCTCTCATGGTAAAATCTTGGGTGGGCCGAGACCATCTGTCCTCTACGGCAGCCACAGGGAAGGCAGCTGCTCTTTCCCTTTTCTTTAGTGCACCCCGTTCTCTGCTCTATCACCCTGCTGAGGTCAGCACCCCTCGTTTTAGGTGGTTCATTCTATTGTCTCACGTCCAGTTGTTTAAAGGAATCTAACAAATCAAACTCAAGTCAGTCTTGCAGTCGCGTTCAATGACTTGCCTTTTTCTGTGCGTGTACAAAGCACGTTCATTGCTCTTCTCATGCTCCAAGTACTGAGAGTGACTTAGCCCATGCTTCTAGGCCTTCTCGTTGCTGGGCATGATATTTCCAGGGCTCAGCTGTCCTTCACGTGAGTGGAAATGCCCTGTGGCATGTGCATCAAAACCCCCGTGTGACTCTCGGTGGATACCTGCGTCTCTGGTGGCCAATGGCGTCCTGGCTACGGGGCTCTGTGGACCCTGAGAATGAGGCCTTAGAAGCAAGACAGTTCCTCCACAGGCGACCTGGCCAGTGTTAGTTTGAATATGGTGCGTGTTTTGCTTCTCCTGCTTTCTTTATGTAAGTCATAAGAAACATAATTGTAGGTCTTGTCATCTTGTGCTGAAAAATATTGAAAGTTAAATTATAATCGGAGGTCAGTTGCACAACACTGATTAGAAGCTGTAAAATCTTTCTTTCTTTCTTTTTTTCTTGTACTGATTTCTAGAGTACTTGTAATTGTTCCTGATTGTAGCACTATGAGAAGGGTCTGGAGCCCTGCCTACATTTATTTATGACAGAAGATGCCATGAATTTACCTAAAGAATCTGAGAAGTTCTGTTATACTCATTCATTTTGTTTCAAAACTATTTGTTAATTGCTGTTCTGTGCCAGGCATCTATTCTTAGTGCTGGGATCAAACAGCAGAGACCTAAACAAAGTTCCCGCCTTAGAACGTGCAATTCAGTGGAGGTACCAGGTAACAGTCAATAAACAGACACATAAGATACAGCATTAGATAGCGATAAAGTACAATGAAGACAAGTGGCTGGAGCCGGGTGGGGGTTGGGGTAGAAAGGTATGATGGCTTCTACTAATATGATGAGACTTTCTGAGGAAATAGCCTGTAAGCAGAGAAAGTGCTGATAACCTGTGGGTGTGAGGCCATGCTCTGCAGGTAGATCACTCTCTCTGAAAAAAAAAAAACAAAACATGTTATATGTATATATATATATACACATACATATATATATAGTATGTATGTACAGTCACATGTTTATTATCCACTTTACAGGTATAAAGATACATATTTTATCCTTAACGAAAAATAATAAAATGTACAATATTCTATATTATAAATTCCATTGGCCTTCCCGAAATGCTTTTGTTGACTTGCATTGAACTTTTGCATTCATACCCAAGCTATACTTTTTTTTTAAATTTTTTTTTAAGATTTATTTATTTGTGCATACAGAACTGGGGTACAGACCAGAGGCTCAGGGGCGGCGAGAGGCTACACCAGAGACAGAGTGGAGAACAGAACCAGCAGATCAATGAAGTACACTGCTGAGGGGAGCAGCGGGCGGGTCAGGAGAGGTCTGCCACACCATGTGGTCACCTCTGGGGCAGGCGGGAATTGAACTCATGCGGAAGTGGCTTTAGCTTCTTAGTGCGTGCTTTAACCCGCTGCGCCACCAGGGAGGGCCCCCAAGCTATACTTTTAATTGACAAGAGTGGTTTTGACATGACTGTTCGCGGGTATTCTCTTCTACAGGAATGAGTAAGAAGAAAGTGAAACAAGAGAGATGAACATCTGAATGTTCACTCATTCATCAATGTTACTTCTCCCCGGAAGAGGATAACAGTTTTCAAATTCTGGAAGAATTATCTTCTCAAATGCACTCTGCACAGTGTAAGGGCTGCAGTGTGATGCAGTTTTATGCTTTGTACTGGTGATATATATATATTTTTTAAAGATTTATTTATTTGTACATACAGAACTGGGGTACAGGCCAGAAGCTCAGGGGCAGCAAGAGGCTTCAGCAGAGACAAAGCAGGGAGCAGAACAGGCAGATCGACGAAGTCCACTGCTGAGGGGAGCAGCGGGCAGGTCAGGAGAGGTCTGCCGCACTATGTGGATCTCCTCCAGGGCAGGTGGGGATCGAACTCATGCGGAAGCAGCTTTAGATTCTCAGTGCTGTGCTTTAACCCGCTGTGCCACCAGGGAGGGCCCACTGGTGATATTTTTATCCATCACTTCCATAAATGTAGACAATCAACAAAACAAAAAATCAAGTCCTGATTGGTAGCATTTCTTAATTTCCAAGTGTTGCCCTCAGGGCCAGTATCAAGGTACTGACCGGAGACCCTGCTGTGAAATGGGACAGGACTGCTCACCTGTGCGTGCTTGTGTCCCTAGGCAGCTGTGGCAGACACAACCTCATAGATAAAAGCAAAACAATGAGGAAGTTTTGGAGTGCTTATTTCCTTTGTCTTAAATCGAATTTCTTTGATTATGCAATAGCGCCTGTAAATTCCCTGATCTGAGCTGGCTTTAGCACTGCGCAGTGAGAGGGCAATGTGGATGTTTGAGAAAAGAGCATTGGGCAGACAGAGCTGTGTGTGTGCACGTGTGTGTGTGTGCATTTGCACATTCATGTGTGTGCATGGAGATACAGCTTGGACCAGTCCCCCAACACTGAATTCACTGTATCTCGGCATCTCTGACTCGCCTCCGAATTTGGTGGCCTTTCTCCACAGCTGTCATATGAAGAACCTTGTCACTTACCTCTTCTTGTTAAGCACTTGGGAAGGGGTCTAGAGGGGTTCACAGCCCTGCTCCCTTCCCAGACTGTTGTTGGCTGACATTCCACCCTGGGGTACCCTCTCACAGCTGAAGTCCTTGACTTTGAATACAAAGACATCCTCCAAGATGAGATGCCTGGTTGAGAAAAGACTGGAAGCTGGAAAATGAGTAAGTGAAGATTTCTTGAGTGCTGTTCTTGAACCCTGACCTTCTGGACCACCTCTGAACCAGGAACCTGAAACAGCTGGGTGTTCTCCAGCATGTGGACAGAGGGGGAGTCAGACAAGCCCTGATGAGCAGCTCCTACTCCAGAGATGAATCACGTGCTCTGTGGCCTTGTGACCTAGCAGCTGCCGGTCTTGATGATCATCGTAATTTTAAGGTGTGAGGTCTAGGCCCAGCCGCTCTGCATTTGAGTTCCTCTCTTTGACCAAGTTCCCTCCCTCCCTGATTATGAACCAGCCTCCTCATTTGTCGGTGCAAGGGGATAGCTTAATACATTGTGTGGTGTCCTGGCACCACTGTACATGTCAGTTGATTTTCTCTTTAGAACAAACTCAGCTGGGGCTGCTCAATTACGTGACCATAGACTCAAACAGCAAACGTTTACTTCTCACACTCCCTGAGGCTGGGAAGTCTGAGATCGAGAAGCTGCCAAACCTGGCGGCTAGTGAGGCCTCACTTCCTGGCCTGTGGAACCCACCTTGTCAGGACAATCATCCCTTCACGGGGGCTCCACCAAGGGAGCCAGTCACCCCCCAACGGAGCCACCTCCAAATACCATCCCACTGGGGGTCTGTGATTTCCACACGAGTTTCATAGTGGGGTGGGGAGTAATGACTGCCCTGACGTCACCACTTGGGTCTGGGAAGTCTCAGGGTAGCATGATCGGCTTTCCACACGAAAGACTTGTGTGAACTGGTATTTTTGAATTTTTGCCATTTATCTACCAAAAATCTACCTCTGGGCTGAGCTGCCTGAGCCGAACTTCTAATTTGAAACATCTTACTACCTGGGTCCCTGGGGAAGTTACGTAAGCTTTCCAGAAAGCAGCTTCCTCGGCTGGTGGAAGGAGATAATAATGATAAAAGCTTTGGTCTCCATTCTTTGGAAAGGTTTGTCCTGTCTTGAAAGTCTCCTCTGATGGGCTAGGAAGGAAAATGCAGTGGGAGAAGTACCAGGTCGGGGGTCCAAGTACTGCTTGTCGTTTTCCAACCTGGAATCTGACCTCAGGCCCGTGAGGATGACGCCTTACACTGCCTTCCCCTTAGCGGCTCAGTGTCTTCATCTGGAGAATGAGGGTGTTAGCCAGGTGGCTTCATAGTCATTCCAAAGGCAGAAGTCTGCTTTATTTATTACATTTAGTTGATATTTGCACTTTTGTATTTATTTTGTGGCTTCAATAATTCTTTTTTTTTTTGTTAAGATTTATTTATGCATGCAAAAACTGGGGTACAGGCCAGTGGTGTGGGGTGTGAGAGGATTCATGAGAGACAGGGGGGAGCAGAACAGGTGGACTGACTGAAATACACTGCTGAGGGGAGCCCCGGGAGATGGGAGAGGTCTGCTGTGCCATGTGGCTCACTCCCTGGGGTATCGAGCTTCAGTTGCAGTGGCTGTGGACAGCTTCCTAGTCCTGCATTTCAGCCTGTTGTGCCACCAGGAAGGGCCGGATTCAATACTTTCTTAAAGTTAATAAAGTAATGTAAAGTAAACGCACAGAACTTTGAAAGGGGAGAACTATTACTTAGTCATCCATCACTGAATCTCATATTTGTCTTCTTTACTCCAATCCGATCCTGTGCCGTTAAAAGTGAACTATGCTGCTATAATCCACATTTTCATCAACCTGGTATCATGTGTATTTGTGCTCTTTTGTATATTGATTATTTTTAAATGGCACTTAGGAATTTTTTATTTATTTTTTTCACAATCACCTTCCTTTTCCCCAGCTCTTATCACACAGTCCTCTGTAGATATCCTGTTAGGGCAGGACAACAATTATTATACTCTGTGGAGATAAGGCCTTTGATGGAAAATAAAATGGAGCAGGAGCTTAGGGAGTGACTGGGAAGCGAGTCCCTGATTTACGAGAGAAGTCTCTTTGAGGAACAGTGGTGTAGAGGGCCTTGTGTGAAACTGAGACATACACCCCAGGTTTGGGGAAGAATATTCTAGGCCGAAAGAGCAGCGAGCACAGAGGTGGGGTGGGCCTGAATGGCACATGAGGTGGTGAGAATGCCAGTGTGGCTGGAAGCTTGAGTGGAAGATTCCGTTGCTGGGCTTTCTGAGAGAAATGTCCCTGCTCTTTTCCAAAGTCGAATTGCGTCACTCCTGAGCCCTGCAGACAACCATGTACTGTGGAGTTGAATCATACCTGCTTAGTCAACTGCTCTTCCAGGGTGAGGCTGATTTGATTTAAACAGAAGGGGAGCTGGAGATGCTCCCCTTCCCTCTCAGGGTTTGGTTTCATGGGCAAGGACATATTCACCAGATGGAAAACAGCCCATGGCTCCGGGCTGGGTTATCCTCACTACCACGGGAGCTGCTTGTGGAGACTTCCAAGGACTTCTCAGACAGGGCTTGTGGAGCAGAGCCTGCTGCCCCACCAGGCCCAAGTCCCTCAGCACCAGACAGGTTACTAAGAGCTCCCTCCCTTCCAGAGCAGAGCCTGCCTGCAATAGGGCTGAGGGCAGCCGGCTCTGAATGCTGAAGCCCAGGGGGTCTCAACATGGACAATCAAATGCCAGACATGGACCACTGCTTCAGAGTGGCTCTGATTCCTTCGTTCCTGTCTGTGGCAGATTGCTTTATGTTCTGTGTGTCCTGAGGGGGACTTTAATACTGGTGATAATTACTCACCCATCTTTAGTCTTTATATTCTGCCTGAGTCACTCTCGGCACTCATTTGGTACCAAGGTGAGTAGAGATCTACAGCATGATCTTGGAGATGCAAAGGTCTACAAGATCTATTCTGTGTTAAGGAAATTTCCTTCTCCTAGCAGAGGGCAGGATTGGATTTTGATGTGATGAGTCACATGGGGGTGTTCCTCTGTGCTGTTGATCACCTTTGCCTGAAAACATGTGTCCTGTATCGTTAGAATGAAGATCTAATACATTAGAGAATGGGAAAGAGTGCTATGCATTCATTAGATTGGGCTAGAGACTGTCATTTTAGAGTTTTAATCAAAGTTCCCCCCATCCATTCATAGGATGGCCCAGTAGGGGGGCAGGTAGCAGGAGGGGGCTGGTCTTCTGCCATATGCTGCCCTTTGGCACCTCTGATGCTGCAGTGAGGGCAGGCTGCCTCTTGGGATTCCCGTCTGTCCTCTGCACCCAGTTGGCCAACATCCCAAGGAAGTGAGGGATGGGTGCATGGACCAGCTCTGCAAGGGCTTGCATCTCTTTGCCTCCACCAGACAGCACCCAGCGCCATGCAAGGGGATAAAGAAAGAGGGTCCGGGGGAGAGAACGCAGCTGTGGGCTCTGTACAGTGTTCTCAAGTGCTTGCTCTTTGCCTGCATTTCCATCAATTGGTGAGAGCAAGAATGCCCATTCCCTGGCCCCGACCAAAGCCTAGTGAATCAGAGCAGCTGAGTGTGGAGCCCGGGGATCTGCATTCTCTCCCACTGCCCCAGGCTAAGCTTCAACATGCTGATGTTTAAGATTCACTAGCTAAGAAGTAGAGGGTGAAGCTCTGTGGACATAAACATGATAAATGCTCCTCTTATTCTGCATTCTCTACCTCTGGCACCTTTTCAAAGAGGAATTAAATTAATAACTTGTTGATTTGTAACTCTTGCCCTTTAAACATGTAAGCTCTCAGCACGCTGGATGTCAGAATCGTTAGTCAATACATCAATACTCTTAAGGAGTCTGTTCACTTAACTGATGCAGCAAAGTCAAGGTTGGTTTTTTCCTCTGTCCTTGGCTGGCCTGGCTGGTGCCCTGTGACTGGAATCATGCGGGCTGCCCGGGAAGTGGTGGTGATGGATGGCTCCTTTGCTCTGCTGGCTGTGACCCTCGGTATCCTCTTCCCTTTCCTCGTCCTCTTCCTTTTCCTGGTGACCAATCTCCGTGGGGCTTGGCATCCTTGTCAGCATCACACAAAGAACCTAAATTTGCTGGACTTCAGGGGCGGAGGCGGGCCGCATTGTTCCTGCTTCCCTTATCATTTGGTTTAAGTAATTCCGATTTCCTGATATTCCCGTGGGAACCTGGAAGTCTTTGGAAAACTACTGACAGTTGCAAACAAGTGTGGGTTTCAGCTAGCAGTGCTGTGTGGAGAGGACTCAGCTCGGGCCAGAACTGAGCTCTTGGCTCATGCAAGAGAGGCGCGTTTCTGTAGCTACACTGCTATCAACCTCATGCCCTGTTTCCAAACATTTAGGAGAAAAAAATTAAAAGTCCAAAATGGAGAAAAAATGGAACACTGGTCAGGATTCAAAAGAAAGTGGCTTTAAGGTTTTTCATTCTATTTCTACATACCAAAATTAGGTAGCTCATAGAGCCCTGGGAAGGGAGCCCATTCTTGTAAAACAGTGTCATAGATTGGCCAGAACTGCAAGGTGATCGGGCTCTTCACTGAGAACTTCTGCTCTTTATTCTCATGACAGCCCTATGAGGAAGGCATCACTACTCCCATCGCACCAGTGAGGAAACATATACTGTGGTGGCCCAGCTTGACTGAGGTTAAGTGTAACTGGGGTTGGGGCAGGCAACTGAGCAGTTTTCAACTGAAGTCTGGTAGACGTTGGACACCTGTGGAGGGTCCACAGCCATATGAGTTGTATACGATGATGCACATTGTCTCTCTCTGGAAGACTAGGAATGGCATTGTCAGCAGAGGGAACAGCATGTGTGAAGCTTAATGTATGGGGACTGCCTGCCACTACTGCGAGGTGGGAGTTTCGAGGCAGCTCAAGTCATGTGTGTGAGGGAGTGTCACTCAAAGCTGCCATTGTGCCTCTGTAGCCAATGAGGAAGAGGTGTCAGGACTCTAAGGGAGGGGCTTAGCATGACAACATCTGTGACTGGAGGGTCTGTATGGATGAGAAAGTTAGCATTGCAGCTCCGGACGAGTGAACTGGGCCCCAGTTATCATCCAGCCTGTCTTCTCTGGAGAGCTGTGACTCTGGCTTTCATTTGGAATTAATTGTGCCTGCACGAGAACACTCGTCAGTGTTGGAGACATTGCTGCTTGTTCCAGCCAGACGGACAGCTGGTGGCACCTGGTGGAGGCCAGCCAGGGATGTGTGTCATGTCAGACAGGGCAGCCCCACAGCACAGAATCCCCAGGCGAGCCCCTGCCCACAGTGATCCAGAGTAAAACCGACTGGGTGTGGATGAGAGTCACACCCAACCCACTTTTTCCCCTTGTGATCTACTTTGGCTGTGCTTATCTCCTCATCTGGAAAGAGATAGAAGAGAATAGGATCCAGAGGAAGAATAATATAATATATGGACTGTTCAGTGATTATTTTTAATACCTATTTTCTTTATGGACTCACAGCTAAGCATAGGAGAAATCCTTCATGCCCTCATGTATAAACTGTTTCTGGAAGGTTCTTTTAGTTGAGTTGTCTATTACATTTAAGCTACAGAATCCTTTAAGAGCAGAACTAATTCCTGACCTTTGGCAACGTTTTTAAGATTCATTTTTCTTGAAGTTGTACTAATCCCCCTGGGGTAGCCAATTTTTTTCACTGGGCCTATCTGGATCCATGTGGTAACATGAACATTTGTTGCCAACGTCTGTATATTGCTGGATAGGAAATAAATTACCAGCTGTGACTCAGTTCACAATGTGGGCCCCTGCTGGACCTGCTTCAGCATGGGTGTCTCACCGAGGATGCTGGCCTTGAAGCAGTGGTCACTGATGGCGGTCATTTGGAACATTGCATCCAGTGTTTTTCAACATCTGACTGGAAGAGACCATTGATTTTGTTCAGCCTGCCTATACCTTTACAGATGAAGAAATTGGGGACCAGAGATGTTGAGTGATCTTCTGGTGGTCACGCAGCTAAAGGATGGCAGCGTTAGGCCCTGTGTGTAAGGGTGTAGACTACTCGCGCCATGCGGGCGTGGTATGGACAAATGACAGAATATCGCTATCTTTCAGTTTGAGCAGAGAAGAGAATTTAGGTGAGACTGTTGGGTCTGTCTTGCGCAGTGACAGTCCCCGACCTGAAAGAGTTGCACTCCTAATTCTAGCTTTTATTATAATTTAATTTTTTTTGTTAATTAGAGTTTTTTTCTGACATCATTGTGGCCTCCCTCCACCGTGTTATCTGAGAGCCATCTCCATATTGTGTTCATCCCTCCCTTGTTTTCTGCGGCCTCCCCCAGGATCCCAATTCTATTATACATTTAAAAAAAGGTCCAATTGATAATTACATGGTAAAGGAAAGTGTGTTTTTGTGAATGGTATTACTTTCCAGGCTATGGAAATCCATCTTTTCAGTGTTGTCTTTTCAGTGTTGTCTCAGTAGAAATAGAGCAAGGATGATTCTTTTTGCCCTTGTAGGGGCATTAAAGAGTAGGGCCTCCGCATGTCTTTCCCCCATGTTTTCAGGAAAGCGAGGACCCCATTTCTAAATACGCCTCGAGGACTCAGTCCTTTCTCCACCACCAGTTTAACTCCCTGAGGTGTCCTCATCTGCTGAAAGGGACTGATAATAGTAGAGTCCCAGTTGTTGAGTAATAGTTGAATTATGTCATAGAATAATGGTATTTGTGTCTAAGTCAAAGAAGATTGAAGTTTCATGACATTTACATTGAAAATTTTGAAATGTGCCTGACAGATTTTTTTTTTTAAGATTTATTTATTTATTCATATGGAACTGGGGTACAGGCCAGAGATGTGGAGGGGGAGAGGATTCACCAGAGACAGAGTGGGGAGCAGAACAGGCAGATCTACGAAGTACACTGCTAAGGGGAGCAGCGGGCGGGTCAGGAGAGGTCTGCTGCACCAGGTGGATCTCCTCCAGGGCAGGCGGGGATCAAACTCATGCAGAAGTGGCTTTAGCTTCTCAGTGCAGTGCTTAAACCCACTGCGCCACCAGGGAGGGCCCAATGTGCCTGAGAGATTTTGAGGCCTCAATCTAGATTAGCTACTGTTACTGTTTTTATTATTGCCTCTATTGTTATTTGGTTATGAAATTATGAAATGTGTTTGGCACAGAGCAGGTTATTTCTACTTCCTCACAGAAAACCAGAGTCTCCTCTCTGGATTTTAGCTTCCTATTTTGAGTGAAATGAAGCTGGTGCTTCCTGGCTGTTCCCACAGTGCCCTGTAATACGTCTCTGAGTCCATGGTTCGGGTACCAACACAGGTGAAGAACTCAGAGCGACGGCAGCAGCAAGAAGCAGTGAATCTACTGAGTTGCACAGAGCATTACTCACGATATTGATTTGATTAGGAGAGCAGAATAAGTAGAAGAGGAAGACAGAAGTGAAGCCTGGGGCAGTTTCACCACTGCCCTATTGCTGATGGCTTCCTAAGTGTGGTTTACTGCCCAGTTACCTGGCTCGTATTAAGCAGCGTCTGGATGCATCTCCACACATGCTACCAATCTTCACAATGAGAACATGGCCCTTCATCTCCGTAGACCAAGTTCAAGGCTATTCTGGCTAGCGTGGGGTAGCTAGAGCCCTGAGCCGGGTTCCGGAGGTTAAGGTCACCTGGCATGCAACGCATAGGCAGGCAACCCCCAGGAACAGGGGGGTTCCTGTGTCCAAGCAATTGAGGAATACTCCCCAGTGCCCTGGACTGAAGGTTAGCGAACTCAGGTTTATTGCAAGAGAGACTCCTGACAGCCGGAGGGGGTCTGAGGGAAGAGCCCCCAGTTAGGGTGCTGGGTTCATTTATATAGGGTTTCTGGGCACTCTCCACCTCCCTCAAAAGCTCCTGGAGGGGAGTTCCTTCTTTGGGGCGCTTTCCCACTGTCCGGCCACTGCCCTACTTCGTCTCCTCAAACGCTTCTTCTTACCCAGAGGTGTGAAAGGGTCACAACTCTCTGGTGGTTGCCAGCGTATGACTGCCAGCTCAGAGGGAAGATCACAACACCTGAGAACCCAACACCTGTCAGCTCTGCGCTTTCCTAACCAACTCCCCCTTTTAAGCTCAGTTTCCCCATCTGAAAGATGGGAAATACCAGCTGTCACGGGGTGCTTCTTTAGCGAGATGAAGGGCCACACAGTGCTGGCATGCGTAATCTCAAGCGATGTGACTTGGTTGTTTGTTGCAAAGACGGCCGCAGTTGAGCCAGCTTTTATTTGATGTCCCCTCTTTTTAGTTATTTATTTATTTTTGGTTTGTTTAAAAATGTATGATTTCTGGTTTAGATGCACAGATCACATGGCAATCACCAAAATCTTTTAATGGCTTGAGGGAAAAAAAACATACGATACCCTTAAAATCATGTGCAAGAAATACAGGAAAAAGTGTGTATTGACGCAGTTTGTATAGTTCAATAAATATTGTATCAGGTCCAGGATGGAAAAAGGATGTTGCCGAAATCACTGTGATGCGATAGACTAAAAAAAATAAAGCCAACAATGGGCCACTGTGCGGCCAGCAGGAAGCCCTGACAATACCGCCACCTTTTTCCTGTACCTTACCCAGAGTTCCTTCCAGGCGACACAGATAACCCACGGGTGATAACGCAGTGGGCCAAGTCTCGTGCCAGCTGACAATAGAAGAATCAGTGTCAAGTTGTTATCTGATCAGAAATGGACTTAGCAAATACCTCGAGCAATGGTCCAGTAAGTCCCTCGTGGAGTCCTTCGTGCACGGAGTCGGCCCTCCGCAGCCCGGTGACACTGAGGCTGGGGTCACCGGGAACCTCAGCACAGGCGCACATCCGGCTCAGGGCGGCCCTTATCGCATCCTGCAGGGAACCCAGGCGGGAACAGAAACGCAAAGGGCCGTTCCTAGTATTTATAGAGTGCGCTGTGCTCTCAGCCGCCCGCCCATTCTAAATTTCATTCTGCTCTGAAGCAACTCCTGGCTCCATTAGCTCCTAGAGACCCTGGTGGGCAATGTCTCATCTCCACGGAGCCTCAGTTTCCTCGTCTGTAAAGTGGAGATAATGATCATGTCAGCGTCGCTCGTTCACTGTCAGGATTATGTGAAGTAACTTGGCAAAGCAGTTGATATTATTTTCTCTGTTTTAGTAACACATTAAGCAATTATTATTAACAAAAATCCTACAAGGGACAGTTATTTCCATTTTAGAAGCTGGTAAATTGACTTTCATCCCATCAATGTAACTGTCGAGCAGTCATGTGCCTGGCACTATTTTAGTGGGGGTGGGGTGGGGGGGAAGGTTGGAACAAACACACGAGCAGGATTATGAAGACATCAAAGGGGTAAAGCTGAGGATGGAGGAGGGTGAGGGAGCTGGGTGGAGGGGATCTGCTTGTTCAGGTAGATCAGGGATAGTCTGGGATGGTGGGGCATTATGGTAGACAGACACCTTTGAGAAATGGAGGAAGGAAACTTGCCAGCATCCCCGGGAACTTCTAGAAGAAATGTCCCAAGGTACACCTGTCGTTAAAAATAAGCCTCGGGGGAAATGCACTGGACTATGGCGATGGCACACGGGTGATTTGGTGATGGGAAGCCCACAGGGATGACAGCTGAGATGGAAAAAGGCACAGAATGATGTAAAGATGAAGAAATTTAAAAAAAACAAAACAAAACAAACACCACCACCACCACCAAACAATAACAACAACAACAACAAAACAGGAGGTAACAGGAGACCCTCTGCTGTGGAGATAACAGGAGACCCTCTGTCCTCAGTGGGGGAATGCCAAGGCCTCTATGTGCCCAGAGCAGAGTGAGCCAAGGTGGCAGGAGGGCAAAGGTCAGGTCAAATGTAGTCAACCTTCAAGGCCATGGGGAGCCCCGTATATCCATCCGGGAGACCCCCGAGATTACTGAGCTGAATTGTTTTACAAGTTAAGCTTTGACTCTAGCTCCCCCTGGGTCTCCTGGGCACCAACAGCTGGCAGGCAAGACGGGTGGGGCAAGAGTCTGGAGACTTTTTCAGTTCAGACCAGCAAGCATGGTGGCTTGCGTGGGGAGGAGCCGTAATGGCAGTGGAGGTGGGACAGGCTGTCAGGAATAAAAAGGAAGCTGAGGATTCATCCATTCCCAGTCCTCAAGATGTCTGGTCTGGTGGGGGATAGAAAACATCCCCCACCAGAAGGGATGTTTTAACCTCCACAAGCTCTAGAAATCCTGATCGCTGGGAATAAAGAAGAATAAAGAGAATGTGGGATTTATTATAAGGAATTATTAACCTCCACAAGCTCTAGAAATCCTGATCGCTGGGAATAAAGAAGAATAAAGAGAATGTGGGATTTCAAACGTTCCTTGGAAAATGTTAATAGACAAAGAATGAAGGCGAGACACCACTTAAATCTGAGAGAACTGTATAAGGACAAACGTCAACCAGGACAAGAATTATATTTAAAGTCTCCAAATATTTAGGGTGCATCTAGCTTTTTGCTACCTCCAGTAATGCTGCAGCAGAAATACAAGTATCAGCTGAATGTCCTTTAGATGAGTTACTTAATTACTTTGAGTTTTAATTTCTTCAGCTATATAATGAGAAACCAGCACTATTTACTTCAGAGGACTATTGGGAGTAACATACGAGTCAGTACATATAAATATAAAGTGATTTGTATGGTGTCCAGTGCATATTAAATAATATATCCATGAGAGCCTTTGTTTTCAACTAGGTATTAAAGAACAGAGTAGCTGCAGGAGACAGCATATGTGTTTTAAATATAATTTAGGCTTTACATGTCAGTAAGTTTTTCCGCTTCATCTGACCTCCTTAGAAAAAAACTTAGCAATCCCTAACTAGATCCAGCAACTTGTCCTTCAAAATGACCATTGCAATTTGTAATACTCTAAGCACTGAGAATAGAGAATATCTATCTACTTCCAGTACTCTCGCCAACATTTGCTATTATAAATTCTGAATACTTTTATCCAAGCTGATGGATCAAAAATGGTATATGGATTTAAGTTAAATTTCCTTGACCAGAGGTTCACAAAGCTTTGGTTTCAGATCTCCAACTCTGTAAGACTTTTGAAGACCTCAAAGAGCTTCTCTTTCTGTGGGTGAAGTTATCAAGGTTATCAGTATTAGAAGATCCACCGTATTAGCAGCTGAGAAATTAAAAAAAAATACTATTTAAAAATCACAACAGTAAGCTTATTAAATGTTAAAGTAAAACACATTTTTAAATTAAAAATAAAATTTCTCAAACAAATTAGAAGTGAAATGAAAAGATTGGCTTGGCTTTGTGTCTCTGTAGATCTCTTAACAGTGCTTCATAGAAGCGACATAAATTTTAGCATCAGCTTTTATATTCAATCCGCTGATATGTTGTTTTGGCTGAATAAAATATGTGCAAAATCAGCCTCATATAGATTAGTGGTTGGAAAAGGGAGGAAACAGTCTCATAGTATTTTGAAATAATTTCTTATTCTGATACCAAAACTGAATGAATAGAAGTTAAAAAAAGGTAAGTTTCAATATGGAGCCTAAAACCGTATCATTGAACTTTTCATGGTCTGTAATATTAAAATTCATTAGTCTATCTTGCACTTTGAATGGATCTTTTACCCACTCATGAATTTATAATATCATGCATTGGTTATTTGGAAAATATTGGTTCACTGAATTTTGCAAATCTTCCAAATTTGACACTTTTCATTATGCACAGAGCAAAAAAAAAAAAAAAATCAGGTTTGTTAATATCACTATCAATCTTATCAGAAAGTCTAAGGATTAGGAAGCTTTCAAGCTCACCGTGGCAAATATAGTTTTATCATAATTTAAATTTTGCTTGAAAGCTCAAAGTTTCTCATTGGCAACAAATATCACCAGTTGTTTTCCATGAAGTGAGTGGCAGTTTGTTCATTTTTGAGACAGTATCTGCAGATATAAGTCTTGGTAACTATTGTTATCCGTTGTTCTTCCAACTAAAATGGCATTAAAGGAAGTAACTCCAGAGGCATTCCCAGAGTTGACACTCACACTTCTCTTTCTGTCACCTGGGTAGTGAGAGGCCAAGTACTCAATCATAGAGATATAATACATTTTGTAATTTTTGCTGCTTCGTCAAGAAATTTCTTTAACTCCTCCAAGTGCATGGTGGTGAAAAATACATTTGTTCCTCTCTACTCTGGTGCCACTGCCTTAGTTCTGAGTTAGGACTTCCCAGGTTTCCCCAACATTCTTTGGCACTCACATCACAAATATCAACACAGAGGGGGGAAAGCAAATACATAACATTGTGGTGAAAATAGGTTTGATCTTTGTGTTGTCGGCGTCATTTTTGAATTGCTGCCCGAGATCACACTGACTGTGCACGTGCTTTTGTGTTTTCTTCTTCCAACTGGCTATCAATATCCTTTGGCATTTGTTTATCGCCTTTGTCTTTTTATTATTGAATTTTAGAAGTGATGCATATATGAAGAGTAGCATTCTGTCACTCATGTATTGCAAATATTTCTTCATGAATAGGGCAACGTCTAAATAATTATGTGACTCCACTATCCACATATTATTATCCACTTTCTACATATTATTATCCACTATATTGCATGGAATATTGTGGAATTATCAAATGTAGTGAGATAGGAAGGCTTAAATGTTATTTTTAGGGTAAAAGTGGCATCTAAGAAAAGGTAGAGTACATTGCTCAAAAATTCCTGTTACACACACAAAAGTTTTGATACAATTATATGCACATTATATATATGTAATTATGTAATTATTAAATATGTAAACTAGTTATTTAGAGAAGATAATATACATGTATAAGGTATGTAGGGGCAAGTGTATGTATATATAATGTGTACATTTAAATGCATAGAAAAACAAGGACTATCTTATACTCACATTCCCACGTTGGAGTCCAAATCATAATCATTATTTTAGATGGCAGTAATGGTCCGCAGCAGGGAGTTATATTAAATGTGACTTTTGGTTTATTTTAATTTTTTACAGGGACGATATAGCCATACATTTATTAACTAAAATTAATACACTTTAATGATTATGGAAGCATGCCTTCTTCACCCTTATAGCATAATAACAAAGTTGGAAATATTCCTATTTCATATGCAGTAGGAAGATTAACAGAGCATACATGAAAAAGCACTAGTATTTTCTGGAAGGAGAAGGTTCCCCACTTACGAGGGGTGTCTACTTACTCTGTTATGAGAATGTGAGCCAAAGTTTTCACTAAACTTCAAGTGACCTTTCCCTTTTCCCTTTCCCAAATTCTGACCAACTAATAGAAATAAGTATAATTCAATATTTATGTGCCATCGAGGGTATAGTAACCGCTGTTATATAAAATATTTGGATCACTTTGTTTGATTTAAATATTACTAACTGGCTTTTACACTTTCGTAACTGCCCAACTTTCACATATGTACTATAGGAAAACAAATAAAGTTAAGTTTTTAGTCTCAAAGGAACTATTTAAAGGATTTAAAACAAATGTTACTCTTGCACCGAGTTTATATAAGACGTGAGATCATAAAATCCTAAAAATAGCTAATGGCAAATTAGGAAAAGCTGGAACAAGTTAATTTCCTAGGTATTCTCTTTCGAAGGTATACACGTTCATCTCTTTCTATGGCGCATACCAAGGAGCGTGTAATTGGTAACCTGCACAGACACTCATGGGACATCTTTTGTCCACATGAGTCCCCACGTGCTTTGCAAGTGGTTCTCCTACATGTGCTCAGCCCGTGGTGTGCAAGTCATCACTTTACACGTTGTTGCTCAGTAGATGTGTGTGAGGGAAAAGTTCATCCTGTTTATCCCTCCTGCCCCTGGATCTTCGTGACTTACCCAGCACAAGAACCATTTCCTTCCTACCCATCATGGCGTGAGCACAGGATACCTTTGTAACTGATTAAATGCTTTAGTGCTCTGGGTAAAGGATGGAGTCAAGAAGGCGCATGTACCGAGGCTCTTCCTCATGTCAGGTGCTCCGACAGACCCTTCACATTTCCGATGAAGACATCTTCATAGACCAGGGAGGTGAGGGTGTTGTTATCCCCACTTTACAACGGGAATTGGTGAGTCTTGCTGATCTCACAAAGCTAAATGTGACAGGGTTAGGATTGCGTCCAAATCTCTTGCTTTTAGAAATGGGGGGAGGGGACATCTCTCCGGCTAGAGAAGGTGATTTGGTAAACTTTTCCCAGAAGGCTCGCTCTTTCTCCACTAAGTAACGGTGCTCCTGCTCACTGGCCACTTCTTGTCGTGAGGTCATTGGTTGTTATAGTCAGAAAGCATATTTTGACTGCTTTGCTCTTCTCCATCTGGTGGTTCTCAAACTAACTTGCTCTTGTGAACTTGGCGTGATTTCTCCCCTGTTCTTCCAAAGCCATTGTGTTGAAAGGATTGTCTAAACTCATCTCCTCTTCCTTTCCATGTGTTCCCTGATAAGCAGCTCATCTCCCGTCTGCTCTTGTGAATCTGTTCTCAAGGAACCTCTCACATGCATGTTGGCAAATAGAATTTTTACTGGACCTTTCTATTGTGATCGCTGCAATTTCTACGGAGCCTCGCAAGACCCTTGTTTTTCATAGTGCTGTTGTCTGATTTTTTTCCATCTATGTCCCCCACCATTTTATTCTTCAGTATTTTTCATCTGCTCCCTCCTGTCCCATGGGGTCTGCTGGGCTCTTACCTGCTTGTGAAAGCCAATTGTTAGTTTTTCATGAACACATGCACCTGCTGAATTTGTATCGGTGCTTGAGCTTGGATATGGCAGAGTATTTACACCATGGAAATTGGCATGACTTAAAAATCGGCCAGCTCCTAACCCTGAAAAAATTAAATACTTACCAGTGCCTCACTACTTTCACCCCACGTAAATGTTAGTAAGTCCAAAGTGGCCATTTCTGACCAAGCTTTCCCCTTACCTGACACATTCTTCCTGGTGATATCTCTCCCAGCACAGCACACACAACACACACACATGCTTTTACCTGTCACTGGTACCAGAGACATATGCACTTTATCCACAGTTCTGGACTCATCCTGGAGTTTCAAAGCTGTAAGTCCTCACATTCCTGAAGATGCCCGTTTGGATGTTGAACAGACACTTGAGTCCAAGTCCCAAATTGAACTCACCAGCTTTCTCTTTTCTCATATGTCCCTGACTTTAAAAAAATGGCTTCACCATCCACTTTCTATCCATTCCAGGAATTTGGTGTAATTTCTCTCTCCTCAACCATGCTGAACCCAAAAGACATTGTTAAGTACTTATCCTTCCGGCAGCTAGTTTTTAGAGACTGGGAGCATGAGGGAAATGGTGATTTGGAATGATGCTGTGGTTTTCTTTGTGCTTTATAAACTGCACAGATTTCTGCCTGTGGAACATCTGATGTCCTCAGGTTTCTGACATTCCTGCCATGAAAACACCCCTTCCTCGGTGCTCAGGAACAGGAGGAAACAAACTGATGTATGAAGCATCTAGCAGGCCAGGTTCTTGAGATTCTCTCCATACATCAGTGACTTAATCTGAATATGTCTATGATGCAGATGCTACCTGCATATTTGCATGCCAGAGAAATCACACTTCCACTAAAGTGAGTGGTTTGTATAAGGAGAGGAGCTGGGAGGTGGTAGGGAAGGTGGCTGGATGGGCTGCTGGTTTCTAGGGCTCATGCTCTTTGCATCTCCCCAGGCTGCCTCTGGCTTGGTGTCTTTGTGCAGGAAACTGGTGACTGGCAGTTTCAATGACAGACTCACAGTGAGGCTTCTTACGCTTCTCTGCACAGGATATCCCGTGCCATGTGTCCAGCTCCAAATCCTCACTGGTCTTCAAAGGGCCTCAGTAGTATTTCACCCGTCGACATACCTAATGGGTGTAAAGTTTGCAATTCTTTTTTGAGTTTTGGTGCTGAAAGCAGTTCATTTTCCTGAGAACCTTGTTAAATATCACCATTTTTACAATTTTTAAAGGCCTGGGACTGGTACGCTACCACACACCTGGCTTCTGCTCGTGAAGGTTACAGAAGTAAGGCTAAGAGCAGGCGCCCATCTCCAGGTGCTGATTCTCCAGCAGGGGACAGACTCACCACCATGACAGGTTAGAGTGTCAGGAGGGAGGGCAGAAAAGGACTCGTGTCCTTGAGAACTGTGCTTCCACAGCTGCACTTCAAAGAATGTGTTGTTATTTGATACTCAGGACATAGTCATGTCACAACACAGAGTCACTTGAGATTCCATTAGTCACTATTGTGGTAGAGTCCCAAGGAGTTTGTGCAGCTGTTGGGCCAGAGAGACCTGAGAGCGTCACCCAGCTCTCTAAGAAGACTCGCAGTGTGTTTCCCATCCTCCTTGTGTTCATCTCGATTGTGATAAAGTGTCCCTGGCAGTCACTCCATCTGCATGAGTTAGACAACTGTTGTATGCCAAGCATTGCACAGGATTGACAAGGTCTTTTTCCAGGAACTTTTGTTGGATGAAATCAGTACAAGAAAAAATAAAAAATACCAAATAATAACCTAAGTCATAGGAAAAAATAAAAGAGGGTGCTGGAAAAGAATATATTTGGAATGACATTAGATGGGGCAGTCAGAGAAGGCCTCCTGGAAGAACTGATATTAGATTATCTATCTGTCTATCTATCTATCTATCTATCTATCTATCTATCTATCTATCTATCTATCTATCTATC
>NW_004567113.1:51580176-51616288 GCF_000260355.1 Condylura cristata
TCTATCTATCTATCTATCTATCTATCTATCTATCATCTGTCACTATCTGTTGTCTATATGAAAGGATAAGCCAGTCCTGGGTACCTCTGCTGAATTTCTCTGGGGAACATCCTCAGTGGAAGCCACTGGTAAGGAAAAGGGAGATAGAGAGTGTGAGAGAGCCAGTATGACTGAAGTGTGTAGTCTACGATTAGATTGAGGAGACAGCTGGGAATCAGATCTTACTGGTCCCTGTAGACCAGAACAGGAGTTTCAATGTGGGATTTGACTGTGGTGCTTTGGGAAGACTTTGGAGCAAGGTTACAGGTATGAGCATGGGGTTATGTGACTGACGCTTGTAGATAGGTCCCTCTAGTAAGCTTCAGAAGTGAATTTCAGGGAGTCAGGAGAGCGCATGCTGGTTACTGGTGTCCCCAGGATTTAGGAGCTGACTTGAGCCAGAGTAGCAGCGGTTGGTGGCCTTTAGGAGAAGTGTGTGGGTTTGAGATGTATTTTTCTCATGAACTGGAGCTGGTGGCAGAGGAACGAGAAGATTTAACTATTTGTGTTCGCGACAATGTGCTTACTCAGCAGGAAATGGAAGGACACCTGAGGAGCAGTCAGGGCCCCTGGGTTTTGGCACGGGGCCCTGCAGTGTCCAGGTGAGGAGGAGACGTCACCCACCTCTTTGTGGCAAAAAGTGAAACATTCTTCCACATGCAAAGCTCGACTCTGCCTCCTTGCAACTTCCTTCCATGTGTACATTCTTGTTTTCTGGAAACACATGCATTGCATCTGCTGTCTTCAGAGAGAGTTTTGCCAAATATTTGAATACCAAGATTTTTGACATTTTTTAACACATTAAAATTCAAATCAGTTTGGGTAAAAAATGCTATTCATTAGACAGTGTGTCTGCCTGGGCTTCTGGCGATGGTGTGACCTCTGTGTGGAGCTGTGTTGTGTGACAATGGTTTGGAACGAGGTGAGACACGTTGGTGCAATTTGTCACCAAGACCCTTTATAGCATTTTTCTTCATTTTTACTTTTTTATGATTCACTTTGCACTGGATTTCAATGTTGTATCCAAAAACACATGCATCCATGCACGGGAATATATGTAGAAAAATAAGAAACAAAAAAGTAGATTTAAGAAATAAACACCATCCAGTCTCTCACCACTTAAGAGACCTTGACCATGAAGTATTTGACTCATTTTTATTTCAGTATTGTTTCCTCTTCCTTTTTTTCACAAAGGATGGTATTTGTACTCTGCTTTGTATTCTCTTTATTATCAGTATAGCAAATAGTTAAAATATTACTTGGAAAAAGTTTCTCCACGAATGTATCTCACAAAGCTTTTAGTCAATAACATGACTTACTTTCTTGTTAGAGTTTTAATGATCCAGGGTGAATGACTTTGCTTTTAAGGATTTTTAAAAATAAGTTGGGTAACACCCTAGAGGGTGTCACAAAGTCATTGAGGGAGGATACTTCTGAGATTCTTCATGCAACATGGCATCACCAGATTCCATTCTGTGGGGTCTGTGGGCCTAGCGGGCCAATCTACCACACTGGCCTCGATTAAGAATTAATCTGATTTCAGATCTAATTCGCTGGTTTGATAGTTTTGCATTTATGCTATAACTCCTAAGGATGCATATTTTTCTATATATTTGTTAGTCATTAATTTTTTTTGCTTCTGAATCGTCTTTTTTTTTTTTTGGTTTTACCCATTATCAGTTGAATCTCTGGTATTTTAAGACACTTCTCTGCCCTCCACATCATTATTCCTTTCCTTGTGTTGTGGTAAACACATTTACAGAAGCTTTTTCATGAACTGAAGTCTAACTAACTAGAACATTAACTATTCAGATTTTGGGTGAGAGACAAATTGAAAAGAGAAAGATATGACACATATCCAAATGTAGAGATATTCAAATCGCGTTCAGTTTTTCTCCAGCTCTCGGTATAAAACTCATCAAAGCAAAAACTGTTTTATTTAGACACCCTGGAAGTGTTCTTGGACAAACATCCGTTTGATGACTGTCAATGTCCTAAAAAGGCTTTGATATCAAAAATCCACAGAAACTGCTGAAAGAAATTCTATATTTTTATAACAAAGCACTCTTTGCTGACTCATTTGCATTGTCCTTGTGCTGTGGCTTTAGCATCTTAATACAAAGGAAGGCCCCATTCTCATGTAAATGACATGATAGAATTAATAAAGAGCCCTGGGGAGTCTCCAAACTGCAAATGTGGCATCTTCTACCTGCTTTGAGCAATGCTTACACATGGTTGCTTTTCAGTATTTTTAACATAGAAGTGTTTCCAAAATTTACATATTCAGTGCTTTTATAACGGTAGCAATACTCTCTCAAACTACCACAGAAGGCGACAAAACATCCTTCAAAAGCCTGATTTCTATGCGTGTAGGCCATAAAAAATATATAGATAGACTCCTTAGCCAATAAATTAAGAGTCTGATCTTTTGCTTAGCAGCAGCACAAGAACAAATTTACTTTGCTTCTATTTAGAAAACCTAAAATTACTAAAACCGAGTTAACCATCCTGATGGGTTACACGGTCCAGGTGACGCTTCTGATCTGTTAACTCACCACTGCTTAGCAAACCAAGTAGTGTGGAATGTCAAGAATGGGCCCGTGTCAAGAACCATGTGGCCTGAGATCAAACAGAGGATCTCAACCTGAGGAGAGCCAGCAGGAAGACTTGAGCCTAATATTCAGCCCTGCCCTTGACTGGTACAATTCTTCTTGAGCAAACTGATCTCTTTGTTAATCATTTTCCTCATAAATGACCTCCTACACTCCGGTGAATAATAGCTACCATGGTGGAAATGAAGAAAACGAAGAGATGAACGACACATACACATAATTATATATGCCACCTAGTGGAAGACCTGGCTCCATTGCTGTCCAGGCCAGTGTCCGCTGCTGTCCAGCCCAACCTTCAGATTCTTGCTGTGGGCTGCTGCTGTGCATTCTCACCAGCCCCCCCCCCCCCTGTGATGTGGACCTCACCCACTGACCACTGCTGGGCCAAGAGCCCCAACCAGGCCCTATTGACGGGACAGCACCTCTTGCTGTAACGGGGCTGTGATCGCTGATCACTTGCGATCTCAGACGCTCTCAGTTGAATAAATCCCATCGTTGGCTCCCTGAGCTGAGTGGTCTCGGAACTGCACCCCTGGATGTACATGCGTAGGCGTGACCTGTCCTGTACCTGGGACTGTCCCTCTTCCCTTTGACAGCTGGAGCACTGAATCAGTTGCATAGCAGAGGCTTCTTGCTTGACTGTGTGATTCGTGGTTTAGCATGATGGCCTGTTGCTTCTGCGAGAACTGTAAAAACAAACTCCAAAGATAGTTCACTGTTCCTGCTGATGGGGTGGATTAACACCCAGGGGTGGCCATCAGAGCTCCACTTGCCAGAACTGCGAGGGGGTGGCCTAGAGGCCTCCACAGCAGGAGTGCTCTTTGCTGCGGGGTTCAGTATAGAAAGCTGGGAGAAGGGGCTCTGCTCATGTCATTGTACCACCCCTTTCTCTTCTCTAGAAATTCAGGGACCACAGAACAAAGACCAGGGACCTGGTGAGCGCCCAGTCCTCGGCTTTAGCATGGTGATACTGAGACTCTGAGTCTGATGACATCACCTGTAATCCTGGGCTGGGCTGAAATTTTTGCTCATTGTGTCCGCTGCACTGACTAAAAAGTTAGAGGCAGCTTTCCCTCCGGGGACGGTGGATTCACCACATCTGCTCATGGATGATTTCTTCCGACCTACCATTAGCAGAAACAACACGTGAACCTTTCAACCACAGACCACATTCCATTTGCTTTGAATGCAAATCCAGTATCGAGCCTGAAATCTAATGCATGCAGGTGAAGAAAACAGCAGGCTGCAGAGGTCGAGGAAAAGGGGTGTTGTCCGGGGTTCCGAAGAATCAGCTTTGAGTTTGTGAGGAAATAGCCATAAGATCAGGGAGCTAGCACTGAGTTGCTATGTAAGAGGTCATGCAGCAAGAGTAAGGAGAGGCACGGGGAATGTTCTCTTTAATGCAAACAGTCCATCCATCTGATTTCTTAAAACCTAAGAATGACTGTGCACAAGGACTTATCACAATTGCACAGTGAAAAAGTTCAAATCAAAATAAATATGAGAAAAGTCACAGCTAATCCTTGCTAACTTGACTGTCTAAAGGGCCATCAAAGGCACATTCCATCTATCTCTATCTCTATCTCTATCTCTATCTCTATCTCTATCTCTATCTCTATCTCTATCTCTATCTCTATATCTCTTGCACTGGACATTTGCCTCTCAATGCTCAGTATATACACTTACACCCAACATTTAGCACATAAGAATCTGTTGAAGTAACTCATTCATCCTCTCATTTGTCAATTAGTTCTTCAGCTAGACTCATCTAGTTTCTGGGGACTTGACAATAAAGAAGACGGTCATAGATTTCAGCTTTTAAGAAGCATACATATGAAAAATTGTATTCTAAGTAAATAAATCAATATGCGGAAGATGCTAACTTCACAGAGACACTTATAGTTATCCCTGGCTTTTTGAAAATCCTTCTGAGGCCACTTCACTTTTAAGAAAGACGACATTAGTTTTCTACAAACCAAAAAAGTCTGGAGAGGATTTTTAGTACAGCACAAATAAGACTCAACATTAGTTTTGCAGCAGGTGTTCCCAAAGCAGAGTCACCCCAAGTAGCTAGAGTCATCACCCCAACTCCCCAACTTCTCCCCTAAGATGAACTTTATACGGGGTGGGGATTCATCATACATTCTTGCTACTACTACAGGTTTGTATGATTTACGTTGTATGTTATTTGGTATGATGGGTAAGTTACTTTTTGGGGTTAGACTCAAAAAATATTTCCATTTAAGTTAATGGCAATTTCTTCATTGCTTAATGCCTTTTCAACTTACAAAGTTTTCACTAGAATGTTCTACTTTTAGATATCAAGGGAAACCTGTCTTCTAGCATTATGTTTAACACTAATATTGACAACAACTTCAATGTTTAAGAACTAACGAAATAATTACTAACAGTGACTTTACTGTGTGTAGATAGTGAACGTCGTATTTGTGAGAGAAGTGGTTATGTTGTATTAAACAAGCAAGACAAGACACAGATTTGTATAGGCTGAATGATTACAGTTAGGCTGATGAGGAAACAAAGAAGTATGTAGCAAAAGAAAAAATAGTAATGGTTATATGATGGAAAATGTGGACCTTTTTCTTTTTGTATAATTTCCTTTTTGTTGAGTATCAAGTAACAATTTCCTTTTTATCCCACTTGTATTTTTTTTTTATTATAATAGTTTATTTTTACATCATTTCATGCCTTTTTCTATCTCAGTTGCAATCCCTGTGGGCTTCCCATCACCAATTCACCCATGTGCCATCACCATAGTCCACCCCACCCCCCAACAAGTTCCTTTTATTATAAAACTTCTCTGCTATATTGGTGAGCTTTATAACTCATTCATTTATTCTGTACAAAAACCCTACATCACACGTAGGAAAGTGGATAAGTCAATAGTAGAGGTTGGACCCACATCTGGGAATCCCAGTTCCAGAATCTAACATCCTAGTTCTCTGTCCAGCTCCTTCAAGGGGATAAATCGGTCTGGCTTTAAAAATACAAACCCAAGCACTGGTCTCCAGAGCTCAAGTTCTGTCTTGTTAGTAAGAAGGAAATCTTAATAATATCCACGACTCGAGTGCTGTATGTGGAAAGTGTTCAATAAGATGATGTTTATGGACTTCTTGAGAAAATTTAAAATTTGCATTATAAAAGTCTGTCATGGTAAGAGTCAAAACTATTTTTATTATGTCATAAACGTGTATACAAAATAATTTAAACTACATTTTATTGGTGTGTACAAGTGTACATGAGGTAGTTTATATACTTTAAATAACTGTTCAGCACATGACTTTTTTCAATTGATGAAAAAGCTGCACAGAACAAGGCCTATTTTGAAAATTAGTTATTTTTGTTGGATGAGCATCTCTTTATTTTTTCTCCCTTTCTTTCTTTAACATTCTCAGTCCTACCCATTGTGCTTTTTTCTTGACTTTTTGTTTTCATTGAGTGAGCGCTTTCAAGGTCAAGAAACCACTATAGTTTGAACTTGGAGGCATTTGGCCAGCAAAGGTTTAAATTCCCAACCAGCAATTGGGATTCCAGGCTTCCATCACTTTATTGTGTTTTATATCTGTTGACTAAGAGTAAAAAAAAAAAAATATTCAGGGTAGAATTACAAAGGTGACTCTTAAAAGCATGTGGAAGGATTATAACCTAAAAATTGAACTCTCCAAAGCCATGAAAATAGATGAGTTCTCCAACAGGTATGCAGCTTGCACCTTTATGGACTTCTACAATGAATATATGAATTCCATGTGGGCCTTGATGACTTCTTGGAGAAAATGGGGAAGAGCTTTGTGTTCTCAGAGTTTATGATGTTTTAGGGTACATAGCATGCAGTTGACATTTAATTTGAAAGTGGCCTGTCGAAAATGTCATCTGGTTTTCATTTGTTAGGGGCCCACTTGAAATGGGAGTTTGGACTCTGTGACCTCCTAGTTTCCTTGCAACTCTGAAGTTTTTGTAGGTGCTTGATTCTGAGATAAATGTAGTTTATTTTCCAGCACAACAACTGATATTTGTGTAAAGCTTCAGAGTTCGACAAACATTTTTCATAGACACCATTTTATTTTTAAGAAGGAGAAAGGGAGGAAAAATCCCTCTGACATCTAGGTAGGATGTGTCTGTCTGGTATTTTTCATGTGTGAGTGTTGTTTACATTCAAAATGGAAAGTAATGTTCTCTTTCAAGGTTAACTAGGTGAGAATTAGAATCTTATTCACATGCAAAGTCTTCTAAAGAGTTATGAAGCACCTGTTAAGTAGTACGCATGTGGCATATAGCACCATTGACAGTGGTTGCTCCAGGTGGGAGATTTTGAAAAAATTATGTCATCATCTAATTTAAATATTTGGTTCATCTGCTTCAGATATTTAAGGGAAAATATTGATTTTGCTGGGATATTGTGAATCTACTCACATTTTATGTGCTCCAAAATAGATCTTGGTATATTGGTCGTGTTAGCTATGCTTCCCAAGAAATTCAGGTCTGTTCAGAAATGTCAAGGCTAGCTCTGGTCATGCCTGCCCTGAATTTTAAAAAATGCAATAACTGAATCTTTTTCTACAGGAGCTCAGGAAAAAATAGTATTCTATAATTTTCCTTGGGGACTTGGGTAGATAAGACTGGGCATATGTGGTGTACCCAATCAAAACACAATTTCACAGGTTGTGAGTTTGCATGAGCTGCGGTCTGTCTCCTGGAACCTGGGCTTGGGTGTGCATGCAGAAATGGGGTAGCGCTGAATCCAAGAAATGCATGTGGGCACTCTTCATGGAGGTCGTATGACCAGTGGAAGCTTCTCCTGTGGAGGGTCTCCTCAGGCTAGGGAGCCCTCAACTGAGAACAGCATCACCCAGTTGCTTCAGGTAGACAAGAAGACCTCCTTGTGCATCCTTTGACAAGAGGATGAGAGGGTGTGTCCCATCAGAAAGTCTTGTTTTCGGACCACTCTGTCACATATCCTGTACTAAGTCCTAGTTACAGCTGACAGTCTTTGTGAGTTAGGCATTTTTGCCCAGGGCTGAGAATTGCTAAACAAGGCACCCAAGATCAGCATTCATGCCATAAACATTGTACGGGCTGATCCTGCATGCCATCCGAAATGGAGTCTGCGGTAGCGTGATGGTGGCCTTCCTGCTCTCACTTTTCCTCTCCTTTGTGTTGACCTTCTTCTGTGTTTCCCTTTCTGGTGGCTTCCTGATAAAAGTTTAGCAACTTTGGAAAGATGAGATAGAAATGTAGATATCTGTTTTGTATTGATTTGTAATCAGGTGCATACATAAAATAATCTGAGTAAATATATGCACATATATATTTACATAGCAGTGATGATAGTCCATACACAAACCTAGGTTGTAGTTTGTCACTTAATGTTATGTCAAGCTTACCACTGGCTCTAAGGACCCTCAGGTTCATAGCGGATATTGCCATTATTGACTTGTTACTCAACTTCTTTAATCTTTAGTTCTTTGTCTATAAAATGATTATAATATTTTCTTCCTGATAGGATTGTTGGGGGCTAAAAAGAGATGATCTTTCTACATGTGCTTTACAAAGTCAAGGCCCATAGATATAGATGGTATTTATTCCTAGCATACCGGGATTTAGAAGACCTTTGTAATGCCTTGCAACCCATGACTTAGTGAGTTCCAGGAAAATCCTGCCCACTTCCAAAGGCCCTCAAAGGGAGTGTGTGTGTGTGTGTGCACATGTGTGCATTCATGGGTGTGTGTGTTTAATGTTAATGAGACTATCCATACATAGCTGGGTTCACACAGATAATTTTCCTCACCGGCAGGTAATGATTTCCTGATGGTCTAAGTACAAAAGTAGATGAGAAGATCACAGCACAGAGCTTGACTTTAAGCAACTCTCAATAATTGTGTCTTTCAGTCTATAGTTTCTTCTAAAGAATATAGGCTAGATGAGTCTTGAATACCTGCACCTCTACTAATTAGCTCCCATCCCCACCCCCCCAAATCATGACATATTCTAACCTTGGCCCAGGTTGTTTCTACTTTGAATCATCAAACCGAATCATGGTTAGGCTCAAAATAATCATGCACACAAAGTGCTTGGAACAAAAGAAGGTAGAGAAAAAAGAGAGAAAGAAGAGTGCTTCCCTCCTTCTTTCTCTCTGGTATTGGGACCTCATGTGAGTTCTACCTGCAGGCTGAGCCTGGGCAAGCAGCTTCCCTCTTGGGACTTTCTCACTCAAAGAGTGCAGTCCTAGCCCCCAGGGAAGCGGGCTTCGGAATCCCAGGCAAAGGGAGCCCCTTGAGGCAGGCTCAAGGATAGAGCTGTGCCTATGGGGTATTTCAGGCAACTTCTTCCAAAAAGACAGAAATGTTTGCACATTGTATTCATCACCCCACTGCATGGGTTAGCATTAATGAAAGCAGATTCATGTCTTTACCATCATGCTGCAAGTTGACTGTAAGGTGGAGAAATGGTTGAGCCAAGTTTGTGACCTCAGTGTGGGCTTGGAGCCCAGCGGTGATGGTAACACGCTTCCCCCAGTGCATTTGCTAAAGGGTCCTTCTGGGTGTCCCGTGAGTAATTGCCAAGAAGTAACATCCTGACAGTGTTTCCCAAACCTCAGCTGTAGGCTTCACAGTCATGTGTCTTGGTCTTTAAAGACCGACAGGGAGCTTCAAGTGTGCTTGTGAAATCAAGTTTCCAGATGTGGAGCTGTCTAAATGCCGATAAAGTGAAAGTAGCTTGCAAGGGATTCAAAGTCGGGGCCCTGAACTGAGGGAGGGCAGGTTTGTTTGATTCTCTGTGTTGGTTGTTCCCTGATCTCCATTTCTAATTTGTCCTAATTAGGAAAAAGGTCAGTGTCACTTAGCATCATTGCTGGAATGTGCTTTTTGGTGAAAAGTTTAGTCCATAGATTTTTATGTCAGAAAAAGTCTGTGTTGTGAGGGAGGTCAGTGCTCAAGGTGATACCTAAATATCTAGCTGTTCCCGTGAACAGGGCTTTGATTTTCTTTACATGCCACTGGGCTCAGGTGTCCTTTACTGTAATAGCCTGATTTTGCACCTTCCCTGCGGTCAAGCTAAGCGAGATTCCATCCCACAAAAGTCTAGTCCCTGCTTTCAGAGATCTCACAGTGTTGTTTGTGAGTTTTCTGCCTTAAAGGACCCACTAGATGTGCCTCAAAGGCCTTCTATATATGAGCCAGAATGCCGTGTGCTAGCAAGTTCAACTTTGAAGGATTCAGACAACCATCATTTCATTCACTCATAATCCTGTGTGTGAAGAAACAACTTGGCTACCCTGATCTGGTTGTCCTTCTGCAGCTGGGCTCTCCTGGGTTCACACATACAGTTTTCAGGCCTCTGGAATCAACTTTGGGACCAGTTGGTTGCAGGTGGCCTAATGTCAGTGTCTGGCAGTTGGTGTTGGGTGTCACCTGGACCCAATAGACTAACCTAGGCTTTCTTCTTCATGGGGATTCCAAGAAAGTAGCCCCAGGGGCAAGTGATCTTCAAATCTCTACTTTCACCTGTTTCAGCCTGTTTACTACAGTAACTTACTAATTACTTGAATTAAATAATAAATATTGCCATTTCCTTTATCGACCCCCTCCTATGTGTCTGTATGGGCTTGATGGTTCACAAGTACTACTGATTAAATCTATACGATAGTTCAAGGTAAATATTATTAGCACTGCTTTTATGAGGTTAGTTATGTTGTCGAAGGACAGACAGTAAATAGATGTTAACTATTTTTACACTGAACTGAATAATTTCATGAAGCAGGATCAACACAAGTCTAGATCACCAATGATTTAGGGTAACAAAGTAGGGCAAGGAATTGTGTTGGAAAGAAAATGGTTTTGGAGTAGCTTCATGTGTATCAAAGGTTCATCAACCCTAAGAGCTAATAATTCAGGAATGCCTTTGCTGAGTTTTAGGGATTTTAACTGGACTTTCCTACAAAAGGGACCCTATAAAAGGGGATGATTGGGCTTTGGTTGTCAAAGAGTTATGTTCAAAATCTGGGAATGCTGCTTCCTAAATTGACACTAAAATTGCATGAACTTCAGCGGTTTTAAAGTGGACATTTAGTTCTTAGTCTACAATAACTCCATGCATGTAAAATTCTGAGCACAGCATTGATATCTAGATGGGTTTCAATCATGGATGATTTGGGTGGGGAAATGGCAGATGGAGAAGGGGGTGTTGGGTATTTTAGGCAAGGAAAGCGATGATGCAAAGGGAGCAGCAATCTGCTGGCAAGGGTGACCTTGGCCTCTGTCTGTTCAGCCCAGAGTTGATAGTACAAGTCAGTAGTGAGGAACAATGCTAGACAAGATGATGCTCAGGCCTGGAGACCCGTGATGTCCAGGCTGAAGAGGAAAACTGGAATCTGTGGATGGCTCTGGAATCTGGAGTAACTAAGATGTGCCTATGATTTCCAACTCGGTCACCCTTTGAGCCCTATGGACTCCCTACCGCCAAGTTCGTCCCCGCCAGCCAAGTTTTTTAATCAGTGCAAATAAGTTTTAGATTTAAGTTTCATAAGTTTAATAATTTGAGTTTTTCCAGTGTCAAGAGTGAAGCTGGTGGCGGCAGGGATAGCCTTGTCTCTCTCTTGTATAGTGACTTTGGTGACACCCTGGGCATGTTTTTTCACAGGGTCCTTGGACAATACAGGTCCTTAGCTGTCACTGACTCACAGTGACATGCGTCATGAGCTGGAGCCAACTCCCAGCTACCCCGGTGCTCACTTCTTTCCAGTTCTGAGTGTAGGGTTGGTAGTTAAGGTTACCCTTAGTAGGGATATTTACACCATAGAAAGGAGCAAACCTTGTATATCAGGGAGCCCCTCCGCTTCTACAGACCCAGCTGTTAAATACCAGACCTCTCTGCGGCACTAGTGTAAGTGCAGGTTCAAGAGGACAGCTGTCTGTGGAGGCGGGAGGAAAGTGGGTGTGTCTTCTGAGTCACCTGAAACAAAATACCACATCTACAGAATGGCTACAATTACAGAGACTAAAAACTTCAAATGTCGGTGAAGCTGGCAAGTAGGAAGAGCTCTCCTGTATTGGTGTCAGGAGTATAAAATGATTGAACCATTCTGGAAAAGTCTTTGGCAGTTCCATCTAATGTGAAATTCACCCTTATTCCTATGAGCCTCAGTTTCTTTGAAACAATTCCCCAAGAGAAGGGAAAATTTAAGTCCACAGAAAGACTTCTACAAGAACATTTACAGCTGCATTTTCATTTTAAATAATGTCCAGAAATCATGGAAGGAAAGGCGTAAACAATCTGGGTTTGTCCACACAATAGAACACTATTCAGTATGAAAAAGAATGAATCACTGAGACTTGCAGCAACATGGAAGAACTCCCCCCAAATTTATGTCTTATAAAAGAAGCTAAAGCAAAGGAGTCTGTCATGCTAATTCCATTCATATGAACAGGCAAGGAGCCAGAACTTTGGCTACTCTGGGTGGCGAGGGTAGGATGACTAGTAAGACATCTACCTTAGAAGAGAGTTTTATAGCGCGGTAAAAATGTTCACATTTTGATAAGGATGGTGGTTATATGCATATACACATAAAACTCAAATTATAAGCCTTACCCTATGCATTTCATGGTGCATACATAAGTCCTCAATTAAAAAACAAAAAAGTCAAGGCCCACAGTCTGGGATGTAGATGATGTTGAAATTAACTTTCCCTTCATGGTCCTTGTGGAATAGGAGGCAAGCATTGGAAGTCAAGAAGTTTGGGGTTAAATTCCATGTATACTCTGCCAGCTCTGTGATTTTGGGTCAGTTACTGAGTCTCAGTTTCTTTCAGCTTCCTCTTCTGAACTATAGAGATAATATATTCATTTGTTCTCTTAATCAGCCATGCCATGTGACAGTCACTGGTCCATCCTGGAAAGAGGATAATGGACAAAACAGAGCCTCGCCTTCCCTCCAGGCTCTTGCCTTCTGAAGGTGGTTTCTGGTGGGGTCACCAGCTGTCAGGATTAAGATAATAAGGGGCTGGTGGGATTCTGTTATGAACCTTAGCACCTGTGTTCCATACAAGGGGAGCAATCCCCTGTACCCTAATTAAACCACGTCATGTGAGCAGGACATTCCATTCATGTTAGATCTAATTTTTCAATCTAGAAATTCTGGTTGTGAAATTTTGACCTTTTATTTAGTTTTTTTTTTTTTTTTCCAAAGCACATTCCATGTTCCACACTTGGGTATAATACCTCTTACAAAGTTTGCTTATTCATGCAAATTATTTGTAAATGCAAATCTGGGGTTTATACAATCTTACTTTTATCATAGTTTCAGTTTCTTTAGTAGTAAGATAGAATATTCAAGTTGAGGAATCATTTGTGGTAGGTGATCAGTACATATTAAGTTTCTGGAGACTCTTAACTTACAGAATTCTCCAAATGATCCTCAAAAGTCCTGCAATTGTACTTTCTAGGAATGTGAGAGGTTCTCAGAATTTCACCCTCACCCTACTCCCTATACAGACACTTACTTACAGCTGCTCTGACAGACAACCTCCAAGGCTGAGCAGCCTTATCTGGGCAACAGCCTTCCTCAAAGCTTTGTGAGTTGATTGTTAAAATGCTGATGGAAAATTCAAAACCAACTACTGATCTCTATTTTTCAATTTTAAGATCTAAGACATGTAATTTTGCCTCATTATGAATTTTGAAGAGGCGCTGCAAAAGTGGACTTAGCGTCAATACGCTTAGCAAATAGCCCAAATCATAAACTTTTTCTTTAAAAAAAATGTTATGCCTTTGAAATCATTTCCTTTGATTTAGTTAAGATCAGGTTCAATTGTGAATGACAGAAAGCCCCAAATCATAGTGTTTTAAGCAAGTCCGAAGCTTAGTTTAATTTCCAAGTTGTTGCTAATCAAGGACTGGTTTGGATGTAAGGGCATCAGTGAAGACAAAAGTCTTGTCTGCCGAGACTCCATTCACATCTAAGATGGGTGTGTGGCAACAGCCCATTGATGGACACACCACTGTACCTGGCATCCCATTGACTACAACTTGGTCACAAGACCATGCTCAGTTGCCAGAGAGGTCAGAGTCTGTAAGTTAAGTCTTTTCTGGAGAGTCACATGCTCAACTAAAATCCTGGGGTTTGATTACTGAGCAAGAAGGGAACAGCCAACATCTTTGATGCATGAAGCATGTTGTTTAATGAACTTGTCTTTTTGGATTCCAGAATATTCTCCCATCTTAGAATATTTGGTTGTCCTGAATGTGAGTTTTCTTATCATCACTGTCACCATCACCACTCAGGTCCAAGTCATTATCCTCTTCGTCAGGACTATTGCCACAATCACTAATCAGATGGCTGCTTCTGCTCCTGCTCCTTCTCTACACAGTGGCAAGAATAAACATTGAAAATAAAGGTCAGATCTGTCTCTCTATGATTTGGGGCTTTCTGTCATTCACAATTGAACCTGATCTTAACTAAATCAAAGGAAATGATTTCAAAGGCTTAACATTTTTTTTAAAGAAAAAGTTTATGATTTGGGCTATTTGCTAAGCGTATTGACGTTAAGAGAGTAGACTTCTTGTTCTACTCAGAAAAAAATGTAAAATCTCACCACGTGTCATGAGCTCTAGATGACCCATCCGCACTCTTACACTGACTTACCCTCGCTGCTTCTCACTCCACTCTAGTCACACTAGATGTCTTGTTCCTCTTTACTCCTAAAGAAAATAGTCGTTTCTTATGGACATTGCACTTAAACTAGAAGAACAAGCTTAGAGAGCCTTCCTATGTTGCCCAAGGTCATGCAACTTAGAAGCAATGGAGCCAGGATTCAAAACCAGGTCAGTCTGACTACAGTTCTGTTTTTTTCTTTTTTAATTCAACCCTATTGCATAAATGCTTAATGAATATTTGATTGCTCAGTAATAGGTTCCATGGAGACAGTCAGTTCCTTCTGCAAAAAGACTGCTCAGCATTTCTAGGGGATCCATGAGTCCTTCTGCAGGAGAAAGTAATGTCTTCTAGATTCTATCTCTGCCAGAATCTGTTAGAAAGAAGCCCCTAGCCTAACCCTGTAGCTGTAGAAAATTATAAGCATCATCAGGCCTGTGCTCACTAAAGGGTAGTTGGGCCAGCCATTTTCCTTTCATGGGCCAGATGGAATGACATTTTCTGGGAGTTAAGGTTGTACCTCCTGAGGGCAGTAGATTCTTGTATTAATCTCACAGAGTTGTCTTTATTTGGCACAGGCCAAATTAGATGCAGAGTTTACTCTACCCACTAAGTTCCTCTTTTGCTAAGCTTTGTGGTTGATTTAAGAGGAATGAAAAGGAACATTCTTTTCCTCATTTAGATCAGTTATTTAACTTGGGTGAAGAGGAGTGTTTGGGCTTCAAAGAATCTCAGGTTCCTCTGAGATTGCATATAAACTTTTCCTTTTATGTATACCTGTCTTTGTTTTTCTGGTGAGAGAATACAGAGCCTTTAAAAGAGTCTGCTACTCTAGAATTTGGTGAGAACTACTGATGATAAAAACCTCCATAGGTGTCTAACATTAATTTAGCACAGAACATATATGCTATGTTACATTGCTCTTTTTAATGCTCTCAACAATCCCATCAGTTAGTATATTTCCATGGGAACTTCATAGGTGCAAAAACTCAGGTCAGAAAGATTCAGTTCCTTTTTAATATCACATATAATTTTAAGGCATAAGGATCACTTTGAAACCCAAATATGTTATACTTCCAAGCAAGAATGTACTCTATTTTTACATTAACATATGTTTAATCAATGCATATATAGTAGACCAAGGGTTTAAAAAAGAAATGGTGCTTTTTAAACATTTTCTTCTGCTTCTTGCATTGTCTCTTTCTTTTGGTTCTTTTTTTCCCCCTCCAGTTTATCTGTATCCTTTCTTCTGCTTCAGGTTGAAAACTGCTTAAATCTGAGGGCCCTTGGCTATACTTTCATGGTAAACATTTGCTGCTGGAATACTAATTACAAGCTCTGAGTGCATGAATAAGACTTTTACCTTTGGTCTTAGTACTAGGGGGTTACCTGCTGGAGTTTTTTGCTTCAGTGACTCACATAAGTTTCTGGAGTTCATTTTGTGAACCCTTTATGTTTCTGTAGGTGAGAACTTTCCAACCCTTTGCTAAGGGTGTGTGAAATCTGCTGTTTTTAGGAGGTAGTTAGGAGTTCTGTGGCGGTAGGAGTGGGTCAGTGACCTGAGAGCGGGTAAGCTCCCTTCTAGAACAGAAAGATCAGAGAGTAGAGAGGCAAGTGGAAATCTTTGGGAAAAGAGAGGAAATGAAACTTTGGGTTGGCAAGTAAAGGAAATGATTTGGTAGAAGTGGGGGCAGAGGTTGGAGAAAGATTCCAGGAAGAGACTCAAAGTATAAAAATGGCACATGGTGATGGGAAACCCAAGGGGATTGCAACTGAGATGGAAAAATGCACAAAAATATGTAAAAATAAACTATTATTAAAAAAAAAGTGACAACAAACAAGAGTCATAGAGAAGCCCCTCTGAGTTTGTCTGCCTGATGGGGAGGAGTTCTCGCAAGTTAGGAGATAAGGGACTGGAAAATCACCCAAGGGCCTGGAGGTTTGTCCAGCCAGAGCACATCATGTGATTCCTGGTCAGTTCCACCCTCCCCCAGCTCCAGTCCTCTAAACACAGACATATGTGCAAACTTTTTGGAATAAGGAAAACAGATAACACTCAGGCAAAAGGGTGAATATTGAACTGTAAACAGACAAGAGAATTTTCCTGATCCATTTGCATTCCGGATTACTTTTTTATTGTTGCCACTTTCAAAATTGAGGACTCTTCAACTCTAATCTGCTTAGCAAATCTTATGAACTAAATCGAAAGCCTTGCGAACGTATTGCCAAGCGTGTCAGCTTGTCGATTTTTTCTTACCCTCTTATCTTGGTTCTCATCATTTTTGCCCCTTCTCTGGCAGGGCAGGAAAATTCCTCTCCTAGAGAGTATAAAAGCAAAGAATGAATCTTTGAGAGAAATCTTAGTACCTAATTCTTTCGTTTTGTAAAGCTCCAATTTCCCTTCAAAATACCAATCTGCACCAGCCTCCTGCAAGGGGATGGTCACCGTCTGTCTGCCAGCTCTCTCCCTGAGGGCGCCTGCCTTGGGGCTGCTGGCCAGGGGGAGGGCAGGACACACCCATGAAACACAGCTCCTATTGGGGTTGGGGCTTATATTTCACGAATGCTCCTGGAAGTCTGACAGTCTGTAAGATGAATAGCAAATGAGAATTCTCCAAGTGCTTTTCTGTGGAACCGGTTTGTGCTTTCTTCAGATTTGAGGTTCTCACGACAATCTTCGACTGTGATTATGATTGAACCTCTACACCAATCAAGACTCGTTCAGTGTTTAATCAATCTCGAATTACCCGCCAAGTTGTTGCAGTTCAAATGTCAGTCTCGAAGCCTTCCTCAACTCTCCCATTTGCATTTACTGTAGCTTTTGGGTCCCTTTTTTTCCTTTTTTTTTTTTTTTTTGTCCTGGCCTTTCCCAAAATGTTGAAGCTTGTTGAAAAAGGCAGCTTTTCTCCAGCCTTTGCAGTCAAGTGAATAAGCTAATAAATCATAAATGGGCTTAGAGGATTTTCCTTTTCACGGCACACATTAGCGTGCAGGGTTAGCTGTTGTCGGGGTGCTTGCTGGAGAGCTCTCCCTCAGAAAGCCTTTTGCAGGAGGGGCCTTGCTCAGCACAGTGAAGCAGAGGGAGTTGCAATGCACCAGAGAGACCTTGTTCTCTGCATACCAATTTGATCCATCGATTTGCTGGTGAATATTCATATTCTGGGAGTAGAAGTTTAGAATTTCCAAAATTGTGGAAGTAGGACATGCGGTTCAGCATCTAGTATGTGTCATGTTTACTTCTTAGTTTTATATTTTTAAAGATTTATTTATTCATGCATACAGAACTGGGGTATAGGCCAGAGGTACAGGGGCGGTGAGAGGAATCACCAGCGACAGAGTGGGGAGACTGATGAAATATACTGCTGACGGGAGCAGAGGGGAGACAGGAGAGGTCTGCCGCACCATGTGGGTCACCTCCGGGGCAGGGATCAAACTCACACTGAAGCTGCTGGGGCCGGCTTGCAGTGCTGTGTCCTAACCCGTTGCACCACCAGGGAGAGCCTACTTCTTTGTTTTAAATGGCCAGGACCACAGACACCATGTTTTGTTTTTGTCCTTTTGCTTTTGTTTATACTAAAATAGATCCTGGGAGGTTATGGATACTGAACTGTTGGCTACATGCACTCTGGTGACTTTTATTTCATGTAATTTAAAATCTGTCTGTCCAGTGATAATTGGAAGTATTGTTTTTGACTTAATGTTATAGCTAACTAGCTTTATCTGTCCCTCTGTCATCTGTCTATCCATCTATTATTTGTCTGTCTGTCTGTCCTTTAATCAAAAATAGATTTAAATACTTTAGAACTAATTCATTGCTACTGATCGTATCATGATTATATATGATCACATACAATGAATATATATGTATCTTATGCAAATATAAACAAAATTAGTTTTAAGGTGACTACAATAAGCAAAATTTGGAGTTCTTTAAGGATATTAAGACTTTCTAGTGAAAACAAAAAGAAAACTGGTATTTATTAACCTCTGTGGGAAGGAATTTGGCCCTATATCATATCTCATATATTATTTAGTTTTCATAAAAACTCTATGATGCAGATGTGAGAAAACCAAATCACAGTGAAGACCGTTGCCCAAGCCTGCCGGTCTGTGCTCAGGATGCTGCTCTGTTTCACGAGAGAAGCTAGTTGGGTTCACTTCCTATTGACTGGTTTGACTGCTGGAAGCCCTTTTAACCTGGATTCACTGTAAGAAAAAGTAGTGATTGATTTATTCATGCCACCCATATTATTGCGTATTTATAATATGTTCAGTTTCCTAACTATTGAAAAATAGCTGAAGAAGTAGCCTAGCCTCCTTCTGCTAAGAGAACAAATAAGTGATTTCTGCCATGGTAATGGTGTGTCCACACACTTCTGAGGTGCTGAGGTTGGGCTTTCACTCACTATCCAAACAGGTTCAGGATGAAATTGTGTGTCATCTTTGTCTCCTTTACGAGGGAAAATTCTCTATTCTCAAGTCTTACAACGGGCCTCAGTGCATTGTGCTCAGAGTCTTACATTCATCTTATCTGGTTTCATGGGATCACCAAAGACTCACATGAATCACAAAGTAGGTGCTAAAGTCTGTGATCTAGAAGTTTGCTGGCTAGTCTAGGGCTTTACAGTACCAAGTTTGCTTTGGGGATTCAAGTCTTGGGAACAGTCCTAAATTTTGAGTGTTCTTGCCACTTTGGACCACTAATCTAAAAAACTATACCTTCTGTCTCAGAGTGACCCTTTTCACTATTACACTGTTATTCTTTCTGGTTTATTTTTCACTCAATAAGATGCCTCTGTGCCATTGAATTTCTACCACAGCTGGGATTCCTGTCTCAGAGAGAAAATTACAACTACATGCTCTACATCTCATCATACCATGACTGTCACCTCTGCCTTTCCTTTTGTCTTTCTTCATTATCTGCTTGGTGAACTACTCATCCTTAAGAGTTCTCTCTACAGCCACCTCCTCCAGAAAGGCCATGCATTGATCTAAATTGCCATCCGGGTGTGTGTTCGCATCTCCCTCAAGGGCTCTACCAGACTGAGATGTCCTCTGCCTTATTCACTTCCACATTCCCAGCCCCCATCGTGCTCCTGGGGCAGGGCAGGACTCATCACTGAGTTGAGTTGAGGAAATCCCTTTCAGTCTTGAAATCCCCATGCCGTGGGTAAGTACTTCAGAAACTGGATGGACTAAGGATGCCAAACCTTTAGCTTGTGAGAGAGCTGGGACAGCCTACAACCGGGGTTAAGGACGCTGGACTTTGGGGTTCCAGCCAAAGCGGAGCTCACACAGCTTCAGGTTCACATTCCATTTTGCCTCCTAGACAGAGATCCTTAATATTCCTCAAGTTAAAAATATACGAATAACTCACTACCCTATAAGGTAGTTATGTGGAGTAAGTAAGGCACATGTCGAGACAGTTACAGCACTGCCGAACACGTGGCATTTATTACCGATCGCAGATCGGTCGTGGAAGCGCTTCCTCCCTGACCTTCTCCTGTGTTATCTCGTGGGCTAGTCCCAACAGCCAGGAAGGAGTCTGGCCCAGGCACACGCCGGAGTGTGGCGCCGTCAGAGTTCTAACTCCTGTCTTCCATGTCCAAAGCCAGTGGTGATTAACTTATCAACTCTGCTTGTAAGAAAACACATGTGCTGATGAGCGTGCACTCCTCCCCCCCAAACCCCCAACTCTCATTAATCTTTCATTGGCTTCTAGAAACTACAAAGTCATAGTCAGTCCCCCTTCAATGCATGTCCCGAGGCTGCAGATAACCTCTCTCCAGGGTGATGGCTCTTCTCTTCCTTCGCAAGCTTGCCTTGCGTGGAACCTGCTGCAGCTCCACCTTGCATGCCACGCAGAAGGCTGTCGCGGTGATGTGGTATTTAAAAATAGATGTAAATAGTTACCACTTCTTTGAGAGGGAATCAAACCTCACTTATAGCCTTTATCAACCAGCTGGTTCCTGTAAGCATCTTTCGGATGTGTGTGCAAACATTCCTTGTAAGTGATCAGCTGGCATAATTAGCTAAGATTGTACACAGGAAGCACAATTCCGTTTTCTCTTCACCTCGGCTGGAAAAAGAAAACATTGGGATGATGTCAGACGGTGGGTTAGGTGTGGGAGATTGTTCCAGCAGCTGCTATCGCTTGCTAATCAGCCGAGCCCCTGATGTGTTTTTCGTTGGCTCTGTGGCACCTCAGCCCCGAGGTGGCGGTGACGCCCTGACTGGGCGTGGGGGCATCTGCACCCACCCAGAGCCCCTCGGCTGCGATGAGGCTTCTGTACTTGCTATCTCGACATTTTAGTGTTTAACGCCTTTTTCCTTGGGTTTTCTTAAAACTCTCATGGGGTTAAAATCTAGTCTAGGAAAACCGGATGGGGATGGTGTTAGGGGCTGTGACTTCAGAGACAATGTCACATGCGTAGGCAGTAGTGAACAAGAGAGTGAACGCGGATAGTCCCTGCTGAAGTAGGGAGAAAGTGGTTGCGGAATAAGGAGTCCCACATTCTGTTATCAGCATAACCCATGGGGAAGGTCACTAAACTTGATCTCACTGTCTGTTCTGCAAAAAGAAGAGTCTGGAAAGAGTCCTGAGATGAGCTGAGCGCCTGAGCTGTATCAGACTCGGTGGCACTTCTCCCCTCTGGAAGCGACTGCTCAAAAGACAAAGTGGATATAGACAACTGCCCCAAGGCTCGTGATAAAAAGAGTGAAGGGTAGGGTGGGTGAGCAGAACTGCCTGAGGCTGAGCTACCTGTAGTCTGGAACTAAAACTAAAACCTAAAAAAAAAAAAAAAGGATGGAAAATTTTAAGACATCTCCAATAATATGCTCCGCAGGTTAAGCTGATATACTTTCTTTTTTCTGTAAAACATATTGACTCATGCCCAAAGTTCGTGGCCAGTAGGGGAGCACCTCCCTCTGCCTTAGCCCATGTTCCATTAATCTACTAACTGCCAAAGCCTTCTATGTCAGATAAAAGTGCACTGAAAAAAAAAAAAACTGTTAATTTGCATGGGGCAGACTTCTGGCTCAGAAGCTCAGTGCACAGATGCAGGTGCTTTTGCTGGAGTCTGAAGGGCTCTTTTTCAGTGTCCATTTTACAGAGAAACACTCAAAGCAATCAACTACTAAGTATAAGAACTAAGATTTGAGTCTAGTTCTGTTTGGAGTTAAAGTAACTCCCCTGAAAACTGTCGGAGATTAACCAGGTAATAACAGAACATTCCAGAGAGAGAAACATGTCCCAAGCCTCAGAACTGAGATGACTTCTTGGATTCCTTCCTTGCCGTGCTAACTTTCCAGTTTTTAATAACAGGGTCCATAAGTTTTGCTGTATAAAGCGAGGCTCAAAGAACATGGGCAACTTGCCCAGTGAGTTTTATTTATACATTCCTTATCATTTGTTCTTTTGTTGTGCTTTTTTTTTTTTAAATGTTGGGATCGTGCTCATCCTCCAGAACCAAAGATAAAATTCTTTCAAATATTCTATGTAAATGACACATAGCTTGAAAGACAGTGGGTCCCTCTCTAGGCTTTTTTGAAAAACAAAACCAAACCCAAAATAGCACATTTGCTATCAAAATACTGCTCTGAAACTCTGTCAGTGTAAATCGTAGCACCCCTGTATTCTGTCCTGAGAATGAGGGGGAGTGTGACTCAGAGGGGAAATGTGTTGGAGAAAAGTAACTTCAGCCTTCTGCATGAACAAAATTAGTATCTTTTTTCTTTTGCAACTGTAAAACATTGCATGATAAGTCAAATCATTTTAAAATGATCAAATAATGATAAAGAAAAAAAAACCTTGTAAATATTTAGAACATGGCAAGACCACTGCTAATGGAAAATTGGCATTTAGAGAAATCAGGCCCAAGGGATAGGAAAAATAACTCCCTTATCCAATCCAACATTATCTTCTGACTTTTGCCCCAGAGTGACTTTAAGCATCAGATTTTAAAACTGTCAGACTCTGTTGAGTTTGTGCAGTGCAGCAACATTTTCCTATACTTCCCCTCAATTCTCACACTCCCCCATCCCCCACTTCCCCCACCCCCCTACCAAAATGTGCAATAAATAGAAATGGGCTAGGAGGGTGAAGAGCAAGGTCTTTAATGGCAGCATATTCATTCGTATAAAAAATGTGTAAAAGCAGCACAGTCAGGTGGAAACAGATCGATGGGGGTGTGGTTCCCCAGGCCCTCCCAGCGTGCCTGAGAACAGGCAGGCGCGTTCTCCCAGGCGGGCGTGTTCCTCCACCTGGGAAGACCTGTGTGTGGTTCTTCCGGCCTGGGAATCTCTACCCTGAGCTTTGCGTGGAGCTGACTTCTTCTTACCCTTGATTCCGTTCAGATCTCAGCTTCAATGTCATTTCCTGAGGGGCTTACTTGCCCTTAGCATCTGAAGTCATCCCTGCTCATCACAAGCTCTTTCTTCTCCTCCGAAACCTGTATTGCCATCTGCCAAGATCTGGGGCCTGTATTTCACTTTTGGTTCCTTCCTTTTTATCCCCTCCCCTAACCTGCAACCCCAAGGGGCTTCAACACTGCCTGGCCCAGAGAAGGCACTCAGAGTATTTTTACTAAGTGCCTGAAAAGGTGCTTGAAAAATAGTAGTGTGTCCTGTAAATTATTATGTGAAACTTAAAATCAGACACATTTAAAGTCTCAGATGATTTGTCACCTCCTTTCTAGATGTTTCTGTGTACACAATGTCATATAGATTCCCCTGCAGCCCGCTTTCACTTTATTGTTTATGTACTGTTTACTTGAATGCCAATTTTTAGAAGTTTAGGAAATCAATATATTCCAAAACAAAGTATCTTTGCATTTAGAGTAAAATATATCTCTTGCTTGTTAGCTGGATGCACAGGGAAGCTTCTGCATTGTTTTAGATCTGAGAGAAGAGAAATGACGAAGTGCCACATGGCAGGCAACAGGACCCAGGGAACAGAGAAACAACATCATCCTCACTTGATGTTGAAGCTTAGTCCTGCAGAACTCGTGCCTGTGAACACTGGCCCCAATGCTGAATTGTGGAATTGCAGCATAAAAAAGAATGAACTTGTGTTTCTTTCACGTCATCTGGCCCCAAATCTGACACTAGTGTCTCTAAATCATTATTTTAATTTTGTAGATTGCAGCCTATGAATTAATTTAACATCGATATGCTACTGCTCATACTTGTGTTTTAAAATAGTCTCTTGAGGTTTCATTTCTAGACATCATTAGATTTGAGAAAAGTTGAATTGTACATGTTACATCCCAGATTGGAAGGTTGGTTCTAATGCTTTTGAGGGAGTAAAATTTTATTTTAAAAAAAGCACTGCTTGAAATGAATACAGAACATCTGAGATGGGCTTGGACTATGTGCTGTGCAGAAATTTTTGTCCTGAGACGAAAGGATTGGGTGTAGTGAGATTTTTCACTTGAAATTTGACCTGAAGGTTTTTTTATTTTGAATAATAATGCATGAGCTGACGATGATGTTAAATATTTTATAACACATAGTCATTTTATTCAGTCTTGTCCAAAATCAAGTTAGATATAGTCTATGTTTTTTTTTTTTTTTTTTTTTTTTTTTACAAAATGACAGTTGAAACATGACCATTTCCAGAATTATATATTTTTGATCTGGAAGGAATCAGACAGGTCACTAATCCTATGGCTTTTAAACTTTTCTATTGTCTATGGAAAAGAAACATGTTTTGGTATCATCCAGTAAATACACACACACAGAGGCAACCACAGCAGGAACAAGATTCTCAAACGGATGACATGTTTCTTCATACAGGGACTTAAACTCTCAGTATCAGTAGCCCTGGTAGATGCTGATTGAGACCACCTGGATGAAACACCTGAAGAATTCCTGGCTTCTGTTGTTCTGCCTTGCTTACACCCCCTTCCTTAGCCCCCCTCAAGGTAGACTTAAAAAAAGCTTAAAAATATTAGTGGCACAGCACTAAAAAGCTTACGCCACCTCAGCATGAGTTCGATCCCTGGCCCCGGAGGTGACACGACCCACATGGCACAGCACACCTCTCCTGACCCACCTGCTGCTCCCCTCAGCAGTGTACTTTGTCAGTCTCCTGTTCTGCTCCCACCTCTCTGGTGAATCCTCTCACTACTCCATACCTCTGGCTTGTACCCCAGCTCTGTCTGCAGAAATAAATAAATCTTAAAAAAAAAAGGTTAAAAATATGAGGGGCAAAATATACAATACCGTATTTTGACTCAACTGCCTAAGTGGTAACTTTCTCTCTATTCTATGTGTCAGATAAGAGTGGCCGACAGTTACCTCCGAAGCCAGGCCTATTCCTCTGCTCTTGAGTCCAGGCACATCTGTGACTGTGCTGACCAGGAGTCACCAGCAGAGGGTGGTGGTACCAATTCCTGACCTGTCACTAGGTCAAGGAATGGTTTTCACCTTAGTCCCTCCGAGCACAGCACCACCCTGTGGTGTGGATGTTAGTACCCTCTCAGGAACCACCAGAAACTCTGGGAGTCCATGGAGAAATGAGGGCTTCAGCAGAGACCAATCCTCTAGTGTCCCCCTCAAGTGACCCAGTAGGTGGTATATTCTCAAGGACCTTGCAGGGCCTGACTCCCCGCTGAAAACTACCCAGCTGGAAGCCACATGGTCTTCCATAGTGCAGTGAATCCCTCAGCAAAGCCACTGACCCAAAACATCATGAGAGCTAAGGAAATGGTTGCTGTTCTAAGCCACCAAATTTTGGGTTTTTTTTTGTGTGTGTCACATTGGTTTGCCAGATCACTTGAGTCGCTATAATTAGTTCAAGTCAGCAGTTTCACAGATGTTGTAGAACATGGTACACATTCTGGAGTAAGAGGCCTGATTGGATCATTGGACTGGCTCCTGATGGAATTTTTTTGTGCTTCAGTTTTCTCATTCGTAAAATGGGGATAATAAAACTGCCTATCTCATTGGTATGTTGCGGATTAAATAAAAGTTAATACTAGTGTATGTGAAGAATTGCTTAGAGCAGGGTTTTATACACAGAAAGTGCTATGTAAGGCATGCATTAATATTCTCAGTAAGAAAATACACTTTTCAATGGTGATTTAGATTATAACTCAGAGGAAAAGACTTTATTGCTTTTGGGCTGTGAATAGCTTTTCTTTTGGATCTCATGTCTCTTGAAATCTGACTTGCAAAATTAATTTAAATTGGCTTTAGAAATGAATATCTTCATGCAACCTCGAACAGGTAAGGAATTGTAAACAAGGGACAGAGACATGATGTTTGCTGGAGTTACATTTAGTAACAGGTCTGCTGTCCTTTAACATGGGTGTTAGTGATGTGGGCAAGAGATTGAATAGCACATTAATCATATTTGTGACATCAAATCATGTTGATGACAGGAAAAAAGCAGGATTACATCTCTATATGGATGAGAGTAGGAAAGTGAGCTAGGAAGAAAATGAAATAGTTACATTAAATAAGTCAAGTTCAAGATTTTGAATTGGATCTGTCGATGTCCCAATATATTTCAAAAAACATGATTTGAAACATTTCAGTTGAACAGGTATGTATTGAAAGTGTGTTATATGCCAGGCACCTGTGCTCAAAAATAGAAACTCTTAAGCAGATAAGGCCTGGCTCCCCCCCCCCCAACCCCGAGAAGGGGCTCTTACTCTTTCAGGCAATGCACAGCGAAACCAGTCAAAATAATGCAGGGGGGGTGCGTGCAAGAATAAATATATGTACAGGCTGCAGGTGGCGGACAGATGAGGGAGTTTCTACTCAGGGTGTTGTACACAATGATGGACATGTAAACAAAAGATTTGAAAGCAAAAAAATAGAATTGGGAAATTGAGACGATGTGAATGAAAAAGAGGAGGCCTACAAGAATCCGTAGATAATCCATTTGATAATCACATTTGGTTTTGCCTTTTTTCCTGTGAAGGGCAAAAAGAGAAAACAAGATGAGTTACCAGCTCATCTCACCAGAGACAATGAGACTTAAACGTCAAGATATAATTGAAGAAAATCGATCAAATACAACAACAATTTTGAACTTGGGAAAAATACAATGAGTAAAGGAAAACAGACTTTTTTGATAGCTACATCTAGGATTTCTGCTTTGTCTTTGGAAGCAATAGGATTTTTTAAAAAGGTTTACTTATTTATGCATACAGAGTTGGGGTACAGGCCAGAGGTGCAGGGGCGGTGAGAGGATTCCCCAGAGACAGAGTGGGGAGCAGAACAGGGGACTGACGAAGTACACTGCTGAGGGGAGCAGCGGGCAGGTCAGGAGAGGTCTGCCGTGCCCTGTGGGTCAGCTCTGGGGTGGGAATTGAACTTGTGCTGAAATGGCTTTAGCTTCTTAGTGCTGTGCTTTAACTGGATGCGCCACCAGGGAGAGCCCGGAAGTTATAGTATTTCCAAGGCAAATATTTTAGAACTCTCCATTTCATCATCTGTTCGTTCAGCAAAGTGGGCATAATGGAATTAGTACACAGTTGCTGGTCTTCCAAAGCTCGGGGCAGTTTAGAGGAAAACTGTAGTTTATGCAAAGGTCCTCTGGTAGAAAGGTTTTATAAAATACTGTGGGAAAAATAGAGGACTTGTTAGAAGAAGTGCAAAATTTCAGTAAGTACCACAAAACCTTAGGTAGAAATGGGTTGGTTTGTTTGATTTTTTTTATTAGCTTATTTTTACATATTTTTGTGCATTTTTCCATCTCAGTTGCAATCCCCTTGGGTTTCCCATCGCCAGGTTTATTTGATTTTTAACTTAATTAATAAATTATTTTTTTTCCATCATTGTCAGTTTTTATACAGTCTTTGATTTCTCCCCTCAGGTGTAGTCATTGTAGTTTGGGTTTATTTGATTTACCCTCAACAAAAATTCACAGGTTCTTAAGGCTCCAGTAAAGTATTTTGTGATTTTCCTTGTCTCCTCCTCCAGCCTCCACCCAGCAATATTACTCATGTCGAGTTAGTGTAGAGGTGCTTTTAAAAATCCAAAATATTTAGTCTGCGTGCGGTACTGACCCATGTAGTACCATAAATTTCAGCCAGAAAACCTGGTTCTAAGCCCAGCAGGGTTTTACACTGCCATCCCAGCCATAAATCTGATACACGCAATGAGTACACAATGCTTTGCTTTAACCTTGCAATTAAAACTGTTTATTAAAGCTCATGTTCTGCTCTGTGATAATTTTCAGGCTTGAGGTGAACAAAGGCTGCGTAATACATTCGAAACGATCTGAATACAAAGCATTGTATTTCCCCATGTGCTCTTCTTCATAAATCAGTCATTGCTTCTTAGAAGGAAAATGGCTTTGCTTTTGAATGGAACACCCATGTTTTTTTTTCTTCCTACTGTTAGACCGTTTGTTTGAACAGGTTACAGATCCTGCTCATTTTCCAAGACTCACATGGAGTTTCTGCTTCTTCTACAGGGAGGCTTCGTCATCTCTGCAGTTACATCTGATCTTCCTGGGTTTTGCCACCCACACTTTGTGGCGCTTCCTATCTTTTTTTTTTTTTTTTCTTTTTCTTTTAAATTTACTATCTTAGGTGCTTTCATTTTTTCATTCTGATTATATTCCAATCCACAGTTCCTACCTAGCATGGCAGCTGGCACTTGATAAATTCTCAGTGTTCTGTCAGTGGAATGAACGAGAAAAAGGAAGCACTGATAGGGTTGCTTCACTTCAGGCCCTTAAGTTGCAGAAAATAGAATGTGACTCTGGTTAGCGTAAGAAGAAGGTCGCTTCTTGGTGGGGGACAGAGAGACTGAGGAATTGGAGCACAGGTAGACATGGGGTATAATCAGTGTGTGACTTGATTTTACCTGGTTGTAATCATTGGATTGAAACCATTTTCCCTTGCAACCTTCTTCTTGCTATTCGGGTACAAAGTCAAAGGAGAGTGTCTGACTGCTGAAGGCTAGGTTCCTCTATGACACATGGTGGCTCTGAGAGAGAAAGAGAGAGAAATAGTGGCCTACAGGACTCTCTCAGGGTCTGCAGATGCTGTGGTTCAACATCCAAGCAGTTCTGTGCAACTGAGCGAAAGGTAATTTTTGAGAAAGAGATTTAAGTGCTATTAGGAAGAGCATTGTGAGTAGGCAAAAAGAAAAAAAAAGGAAGAAGAAGAAGAAGAAAAAGAGGCCCACAGAGATATCCATGGCAGGTGGAAAGAACACTGCAGCAATGAAATTGGTTTTGAATTCATCTTGACTTCTAACTGGTTGGTGACCTTGGGCATGTCATTTATCCTCTCCGGCCCTTGCTTTCTCATTTACTGAATGTAATAACTGTGACTTCCCTACCTTAGTGGATGACTGTGAGGGTCATAGGAGATAACATGTCTAAAAGTGCTTTGTAAATGAAGTGTGTGTAAATGCACAGTGTTCTTTATGGCTTTTTGGCATATTTTGTAGCACTGCTATTCAGAGGGCGCTTGCAGAGGGGAATTGAGAGGTTCAGTCGCTCTTGAGTATTGAGGCTCTGAGGAAATGTGAAGGTAACTTTCTCATCTTCCCTCTTGTTTTCCAGTATTAAAATAGTGTCTTTTCACGTTGGGATGTCACTGAAGACTCTGTTTTGTCCTAAAATAATTAGCTTCACAGGTACACTCTGTGCTAAATACGGGAACATTCTTATCATAAAAATAGTAAACTGAGGTAGAGACAGGAGTATCTGTCATCAATGTCTCTGGCTATATTCAGTCCCATTGGTAAAATCTGAGTGTAGATTTTTGCTTTTAGCTTTTACCCATCTTGCAATATTGTAAGGAAGATTAGTGAAGAAGCGTTGGCATAACATTTAGCTTCCTTTGAAGAAAGCTTTTGGTGAATGCAATTATTGTGTATTTTCATAATAATGGAATATGAAACCTTGTAATATTTTATGTTCCTTTTCTCTTTAATTATTCTTTTAATCCTAGATCATGAACAAATTACTTTACAAAGCAAGTCTTCAGAATTTGTTGTTTTTAAAGTTCTCTATCCTAATTTTATAAATATATATATCATTTGTTGATTCCAGTCCCAAGTATTTACCATCTTGCTCTTATTTTTTTCTTGAGGGTCAGAGCTGTCTGGCTAAAAAGAGATTAAACTAAGGGTCAAAGAAAAGCTGTAGTTTCTCCTGGGGGGAAATGATCAGATGTCGAATCTGGGGGACAAAACAAGCAATTATGTGTTAAAACTTTAAATACTACTACTGCGTTGTGTCATAGGTCATAATAAGGGGTCCTTCCAATGTTAACAGAAAAGGGAAAGGAGAGTGGTAGAGAAAGTGGTCCAGACAGAATTTCCTCTTGGTATCTTGTCACTCACCCAAATGGCTGGTGATAATTAGACATTAGAGACTTTTGTAAGATCAGACAGTATATCACTTCCTTCAGAATTTACTTCTCTGACAATGAAGTGTCAGTCATTTTCTCAAGACATAGGGACTCTACGATTTACTAATGTCAATGTGCTAAGCCTCATTTATCAGAAAACACGGTGAGAAATTATAGCAGATGGGACTGGAGACTTCTTCATCCAGGTGATAGAATTTGAGATTATATCTGAGAATCTCAAATTTCCCAATGAACAAAATAAAGATGAAGCCACGTTGGGGCAGGTGGAGAATCTATAAAAGAAATACTGATAATAATCATTGCAGTGATTTCCACAAGCACATGAATGAACTCTGATTCTTTGTGTCTCCATAGTTAGTCTGCCAAGTTTCAAAAAGCACCTTCGAAGGTCAAGTACACATGTGTATACTGAAGTTAGTCTTCTTACCTACACTTACTAATTGGATTTTTGTAACAATCTCCCAGTGGAGAACAAAATGTTATGTAAGCAGGCCTAGATACTATTATATAAATGAAATGGTATTCACGGTATTCCATGAGGTTAAATTTCTATGTTTAGGAAGCACACATTTACATTATGGAATGATAAACTGTATCTAAAATATTTGATGAAAATACATAGAAATTATGAATATAAAGTGTGATCTGATCGGTGCTCTCTCTTTTAAAGATTTGTTTCAATTTTAGTAAGTATGCAAGATAGGTTTGTAATAGAATAGAAAGTGTTTAGTAAGCAGTGATATTTGGATGTTTGATTAAAAATGATATAGCAGAATGGGTTAAAGTTTGGTCCATCTAGTAATAACAACCTTAGTCAACTTATTACAAGGCATTAACTGAGCAAATGTGAGGGCTCTGCTTAGTTTAGATTGATCAAATATGGGAAATGCAAGAGGCCCATCCCTGACTCCTGATTAGCAGGCAATATGAAGGAAGAAATGAATTCAGAAGTCCTGAATGCTACCTAGGATATTTTGATCAGCCCACTTAACCTTTACAACAAACCTGTGTTACGAATGGTGATTCTCATATTGAGGTCCGAGAGAATGACAAATTAAGAAATTTACTCAAAGTCAGACATTCAGAAGGCAACAGAACTGGAATTTGTACCTGGGTTTGATGGCATTGATTTTGGGGGTCATGGTCTCTATGGACCTCCTGGGAGCCCTCTAAAAGTCTTTTTCAGTTTTGTTGACTGTAAATCTTTCCTGGGAGGCGACTAATAGCTCTCATTATCTTCTCAAAGATATCCGTGATGAGATCTTGCATCTTCCTATCAACTTAAAAGGCTCATATAGAACTGAAAAACTAGGAGATGATCATAATGCTGTAGAAAAGTTCAAGATATGTAGATGACAGTGAGATAAAATTCATTATAGGTGATGTGGGATTAATTGCCTGGGAATGGCGTAGGGTTGACCACTTAGACACCCAGGGGTGTGTGACTGGGGTGGGTTTCTCCTAGGAATAGGCATTTGAGATGGGTCTGGAAGGAGACCACTAGATATACATCATGGAACTGGATTCCATGTTGGAACTATTTCTACCTCTCTTCTCTCTTAGAGATGTTTGACAGTAAGAAAAAATTCATTACCATATGTTTCCCTCTGCCCAGAGCCCATTACTTGCAAGACTGCTCCATGAACATTAGGCTGAGAATGGTCTGGAAAACACCATTTGGAAATGTTCCACCCAGAGTAGATGTCCAGCTGCTCCTTTAGATCATGAACTGTTTGTCAATACTGACAATTAGTGGGCTAAAGATTGCATTGACCACATGACAAGAATCAATATGTGCAGTACTTGTTAGTTATTTACCGCCAAGTGTATTAAAGCTTGTAGATTTCTTATAAATCCTTCAAAGCCTTCCTGCTATGATCCTCTCAACAACACACATTGACACATCAATAAATCCTTTTGACAAGGGTGATCTGTGAAAATCAATATCAGTTTATCAGCTATTCCCATGTAGTTTTTTTTTCTTTTTTGACAGGCCAACAAAGGCTTAAAATCATTTCCCAAAACAGGAGACCTGACATGCTTAGGTGCAAGGCTTAGAGTTACTGCAGCTGGCAGTACTGACCTTGATTAAAGTTCTTTGCTCAAAGAAGCCTTATAAATCCTATTCAAGGAAGAGAGACCCATCAGCTGACAGTGGTGATGACTGCCACCACCTGGAAAAGTGAAGTGGGGAATTACAGGTCTTAGTGTTGAGTACTGTTAACCTGTACTCAGCACTCCCCTCTCCCAGATAGCTTGAGACCTCAGAGCAGGTTTTCATCTTTATTCTTAAGACAGCCTTTAGCATGTACTCTCTCTCACTATCTATTTGTTGAACAAGTTTGCTTTATATTTTCTACCATATGCACTAAATTAAATCCTTATGCTAAACTGAAGATAAACAAACAAACAAATCCAAACAAGTCAAGTTCATATACCAAAAGGGAGTGTGTGTTAGCTAGGATCGCTGCTGTAACAAACAAATTGTAGGATGTCAATCTCTGCAGCATAACACCTGCTTCAATGTAGTTGTCTTTAGACAGTTATTTCCACTACCTTTGGATTCAGGCAGTCAGCTCCTTCCATTTGTGCTCTGTCACAGATTACTGCAATCAGTAATTTTATTTTTAAAGATTTATTCATCTATCAAAGGACTGATCACAAAAATATACGGAGAACTGATGAAACTCAACAAAAATAAAGTAAACAACCCCATCAAAAAATGGGCAGAAGAGCTAAAAAGACACTTCTCCAAAGAGGAAATGCAGACGGCCAACAAGCATATGAAAAAATGTTCAACATCACTCGTAATAAGGGAGATGCAAATGAAAACCACAATGAGATACCACCTCACCCCAGTGAGAATGGCACATCTTCAAACAACTAGCAACAACAAATGTTGGCGAGGATGTGGAGAAAAAGGAACTCTCCTGCATTGCTGGTGGGAATGCAAACTAGTACAACCACTATGGAAAACTGTCTGGAGGTTCCTCAAGCTGCTAAACATGGAGCTTCCCTACGACCCAGCAATCCCACTCCTAGGTATCTACCCAAAAGACACAAAAACACTGATTGAAAAAGATACCTGCACCCCCATGTTTATTGCTGCTTTATTTACAATTGGAAAAACATGGAAGCAGCCCAAATGCCCAAAAGTAGATGACTGGATTAGAAAGATGTGGTACATATATACAATGGAATATTACTCAGCAACCAAAAAAGAGAAACACATGTCTTTTGCAGCAACTTGGATGGAGCTGGAAAAGATCATGCTTAGTGAGATAAGCCAGAAAGAGAAAGAAAAATACTGGATGGTTTCACTCATAGCAGGAGTATAATGGACCAGGCGAGAAAATAACAAGAATAATGAACAACCATATACCAGAGACATTTTGTGGGGGTGAAGTGGGGAATGGGATCAAAAACGGGGGGTGGGGATGGGGAGGGAAATGCACGGGATTATGGTGATGGCACACGGGTGACTCAGTGATGGGAAACCCGCGGGGATTACAATTGAGATGGAAAAAAAAATGTACAAAATGATGTAAAAATAAACTGTTATAAAAAAAGATTTATCATTTATCATACAAGAACTGGGGTACAGGCCAGAAGTGCGGTGGATGAGGAGAATCACCAGGACAGAGTGGGGAGTAGAACAGGTGGGTAAAGTGAAATACACTGCTGAAGTCGGGAGGGGACTGCTGAACCCTGTGGTCACCCTGGTCAGGAATGGAACTCGTTTCTTGCTATCTATTGTCTCTACTTCTTATTAGAGTCTTTGCAGGACAGCCATTTCTAGGTCTTGCTAATAATAATAAAACTAACAAACTGACATCTGGCACTCTCTTGGGAATCTCTATCCAGAGTTACATTTGAGATCCAAAGACAAAGAGTTAAGTTTTTGCTGGCATTTGCTGTAATGAAAGACCCCAGTTTTCTGGAGGAGCATCGCTGAAGAGCAAAGTGTTCCCTAACTCTGGGGTTCTTGAGGTCTTGTCTTGTCTCCCCCCATCCCTTCCTCTACCCCTTCCTATCTCCTTCCTTTCCTCCTTCATTCCTTTCTTCCTTTCCTCCTCTTCTTTCTTAATTTCCTCCTTTTATTTCTTAATTTTTCTTGATCGCAACACCTTGGGTACAGAATTGGAGGAAGAAAAAATGGTTTTGGAGAATATCTACCAGCACCTTTTATAGATGAACTTAAATATTTAAAATTAGGAGGAAAAGTCCCCATTGGCAAGCAATACAATTCTAAGATGTCTGTAGTTTTTTGCCATGTTTTGAAGTCTTTGACAATTTCTCATAGACCAGGGATGACAGATGATTGAATATGTGCAAGGACACAGTAAACCAAGACTGGATATGGGGGAAGAGGAAGTTGATCTTTGTGTCTCATTTTTCAGTCACCATATTTTTTCTAAACAAAGCATTTAAAGAAGCCCTCAGTGTGTGTGGCAGGGTGGGAGAGTTCATGTATCTTCACACTTCAACTGTCCAAGAGAATCAAAAGGAAAGATCGGATGGGATATTTGTGGTAAGGCAAATGAAATACCTCATTAGCTGTAAGCAGCCAATAATCTTTCATGATGCACCAACAGCTACTACTCCTCAGGGAAATTTATTCCAGGCAAGACTGGAATAGTGAAAAAGCAAGAAGAAAGGGGACACATAAAACTAGGGAAGAATGAGTGAAAGCAAGCCTCATGTTCCTGCAGAAGACACCATTCTGTTTCTGAAACAGAGACTTGTCATTCTGTTTCATCCTTGTGCAAAGCCTATTTTTAGCATCCAGCACTATTCTTGGTTAAGAAAACTACTTTGGTTACTATCCATGATTAATTACGGCCAGATGGATCTTGAAATACTCTCGTTGTGAATATAATAAAAACGATAATAAGACCATAACTGTTTACAGTGTTCAAGACGTGGGCCCCTTCAGTTTTAAACCTGTGAATTATGCGAAGCAGGGATATGCAGCCCGTTGTACACATGGGATCATACGCGTATAGTGCAGGCTCACTTTTCAGAGCAATGCCATACAGTAGGGCCTCACTCAGTGTGAGAGACCGGGACTGGACTGATGCAGTTCTCATAACTCCCAATGGATGACTATTTCCACCAACAAGATTTGAAATAGAAAAATGTTAATGATTGCTCACACACCTTCATCATTTTGTTAAATACATTTTTTTTTCTATTTAATTTTTTTTTTAATACATACTAAACTGGGGTACAGGCCAGAGGCGCAGGGGCAGTGAGAGGCTTTAGCAGAGACAGAGTGGGGAGCAGAACAGGCAGATCAACGAAGTACACTGCTGAGGAGAGCAGCGGGCGGGTCAGGAGAGGTCTGCCGCGCCATGTGGGTCACCTCCGGGGCTGGGGGTGGAACTCACACTGAAGTGCTGTGGCCTAACCCTTTGCGCCACCAGGGAGGGCCCAAAATACATTTCAATTGAGGACCTCCTTTAAAATGACTTCTGTAGCCATATTGTGGGACAGGATCTACTACTTGTGCGATTTTATAGATGAGACAATAGCGACAAGATGCTTCCCCTCAGAAGCGTGGATGTGGGAGAAAGAGCTGGAATCCAATCCAGGTGAGCACCTGTCTGGGAGGGGAGACTCAGTTTCTTGTCCCCGTAGCTCTAGATGCTATCTTGACCTCGCAGTGAGGGTGGCAGGAGGGTGAGGCAAGCGGTCCCTGAGTGAGACCGTCACAGGGTTTGAGTGTTTGGGAAATGGAGCGATAACAGCAGCCATCTGGAAAGCTTCCTAGAGGCTCTTGACAATGGTGCTCTGGTAGACGTGGAGCAGGTCATAGAGCAGAGAAGGTCGGGTGCTGGAGGGCAGGGAGGGGACCTCCCACTCCAGAAATCAGGATATTCAAAGGCACAGGCTGTCGAGCTTTAATCAGACACATTAAAACGGCACCTGAAGACATAACCAGACTGAGTAAATCTATGTCGGCTGCTAGATGCAGAGGATAGCTGAGAGGAGTTAGTTGTTTGATGGGTCATTTTGCAGCCTTTCCCTGGGCTTCCGGAAGACTTCCCTAGTATCTGCCTCTGCGCCTTTCCCTATCTTTCACCCCTGTGCACACATGTTTGCAAAGATAAACCACTTACCTGCATGTGTGTGTGCAGGTACCTATACGTACACATGCCTCTGCATGTGGATCTTTACGTGTGTATAAAGTTATCATAGATCATATCATAAAATCCAACTGAATAACTATGTGGATCAATAAAAATCATGAACTCTCTCCAAAATGCACTTAATAATCATATTTGAAGGGTATTTGACCAGGTGATGAAATTAATTCAGTCTTTAGGAATGTTCTATTTCTGCAGCAACTGCAACACACATTAAGGGCAGAAATATGTAGGCTTTTCATCCCAGTGTGGGACAACATTTCAGACCCATGTGACTTAATCAAAGATAACAGTGTTGTTA
>NW_004567113.1:51617723-51629263 GCF_000260355.1 Condylura cristata
GATGGACGAAGTCCACTGCTGAGGGGAGCAGCGGGCGGGTCAGGAGAGGTCTGCCGCGCCATGTGGTCTCCTCCGGGGTAGGCGGGAATCGAACTCATTGGGAAGTGGCTTTCTATTCTTATTGCTGCGCTTTAACCCTCTGCGCCACCAGGGAGGGCCTGAACTGTTTTTCTTAAGTGTTGTAAATTTATACTTTTTCTCCTCTCACTCCCCAAGAAATACTTCTATGAAGTTTTACAATGTTGCAAGTTTCTTGGGAAATCAGCATCCTCCTAAGTTATTAAAGACAGCAATTTTTTCCTATTTGGTTATGAAGAAATTCATGACTGCAGTAATTTGAGTCAATGACTGAATATAGGCTTGGGGAATTTTCTTTTCTTTCTTTTAGGATTTATTTACTTACACATACAAGAACAGGCCAGCAGTGTAGGGGCTGAGAGGATTCACCCGAGTTGGAGTGGAGAGCAAAACTGACAAATCTACTGAAATCCACTGCTGAGGGGAGCAGCGGGCTAGACAGGAGAGGTCTGCTGCGCCATCAGGGTCACTCCCTGGCTGGGATTGATTTTGTGCTGCAGTGGCTGCGGACAGCTTCCTAGTGCTGCACTTTAACCCCTGGCCCCACCAGGGAGGACCCTGGCTTGGGGAATTTTCAAGGGTTGGGAGATAGGCGATGACTTAGCAGTGAGCAGCCCAGCAACCTGGAGTCAGTGATTTCTGAATCAAAGCAAAGTGGCAGACACTTAGCCAGGGCATGTGTGACCGGTCTTCCCCGTGGCCACACCTTTCCTGGTAAGCAGTGAGAGGCAACATCTACTTGTTCTGGGCTTCATGGCTGCCGCCCACCCCAGCCCCCTCCCCACCGTACCCCACCCCACCTTACCCCAAAGGTCCTATTCTCAGCTCAAGTCTCAGGGAAGCTACAGCCCTCGCTCCTGTGTCACTGGCTGATTTTCTCTTCAAATCTTGACCTGAGATCAGCTCTTGGAGGTCAGGCGCTAACACCACCACTTAGAGCTTCTTGCATAAATTCCAGGGTGGATGTCCTGCCCTCCCCCTCACGGCCACTTCAGCTCCCTTGGCAGCTGGCCATGGCCAGAGCTTCTCTGCAAAGCCGCCCTGTCATTTCCTAACGGTGCGGCCTGGAACAAGCACTTCACATTCCTTATGCTCTGGAAGGGAATCAAATACTTCAGAGTATTATCGTGAGATCAGTGGAACGGCAGAAATAAGAAACCCTAATTTCCCAACGAGCACGGCTTCCTCGTTAGAGTCTGGGCCTTGACGTTTGATGGGCGTTTTAATTCTGTCACGGCCACCATCTTGTTAGACCTTGGGGAGGTCTCATTACATCTTCAAGAGTCACTTTCTCATTTCTCCAGTGAGGATGGAAATGGTTGCTGCCAGATAAGCTGGGCTAGAAGTAAATAAGGAGTCTATGCAGCACTCACAGCGTGTTTGGCAAGGGTAAGGCCTTGGTGTGATTTAGCTCTTGTTCTTTGCTACAATCTTTTATTTATTTTTAAAATTCATGTGATTTATAGATCCAGAGTCACATCTCCTCAGATGTATGTCACCACCATGGCACCCCGAATTTTTTACTCCAGTCCACTGGGCTCGTCCCAGTGTGCGCCAATCCCTGGCTCCCTCTCCACGGGGCAAGTCTGTGGTCATGTCTCTGGGCCGTGGTTGGGTTTAACTGTATCTGTTCCTCTGTTTTGTTTCTCTTTATTCCACATCTGCGTGGAATCATTTGGTGTTGGTGTTTGCATGTCTCCTCCTGACTTCCTTCCCTCAGAATTCTTTTGACTTCTGCCATGTCTCTCAGAGGAAGCTCTTTCCTACAAGGAGGCGACTCCAACCAGCAGTGAGCTGAGCACTTCTGCAAGTCACTTTGATGGGACAGGCACCCAGCTCCATCTTTGCACCCGGCCACCCACCTGGGCTGCCAGCAGCCAGCGTCCCCCTCCCCCCTCTGTCTAGAGGGCATCGAACCCTGTCCTGAGCCAGCCTGGCCTAGTCTCCTGGGCTTTGGTCATTTATAGGAGGGACAGGAAAGATGGAAAGGCAGCCTTAGGGCCGGCCCTTAGGGCAGCGGCCGTCCCCTGAGGCTGGCCAGGCCTGGCAGACAAGCAAAGGTTGTTAGAGTGCCCTCGCCAGTGGCGAGTGGGTTAGGACTCAGCACACTGCAAGCTAGCCACTGCCGCTGCAGTGCCAGTTCAATCCCTGCCCCGGAGGTGACCCACATGGCCCGGCAGACCCCTCCTTTCTCCCCACTGCCCCCCTCAGCAGTGTGCTTCCTCTATCTGCCTGTTCTGCTCCCCACTGTCTCTGGCGAGGCCTCTCACCACCCCTGCACCTCTGGCCTGTACCCCAGTCTGTATGCATAAATAAATAAAATCTTTAAAACAATGTGCACATGTATTTGAAAATCACATATTTCAAGGTTCCTGAGTGCTATTATTAGAGAAATAAGGTACACATCTAAACTCTTTAAAGGAAAAAAAAAAGACTCTTAGAACGTGCAGTTCCAGGCGTGCTCACCCTCTCCAGGAGCTGTGGCCAGGCCCTGCTGGGGTGCTGGCGTGGGGGTGAGTGGGAGGGGTGTGCCCCACCCTCAGGGCCCTTGGACACAGAAGTGCAGAGGGGCAACTAGATGACTCACCTGCGGCTGCTCTAAAGGGAACAACTTTTACAAATGGAAACCTCGGCTTCCTGCCAGAGTGCATGCACTTTGGAAAGGGAGCGCTGCAAGTCAGGGGATTGGGAGGACTTAGAGGGTCCTGGAATTCTGGGGGCGCTTTTAATTGGCAATTGAAGGGAGTGAGGGGTGACGCATTAGAAGGATTTGGGAGTCCGCCTCATTCCTGGAGGCACCTTTTTAAAAGCCACTGGCTTCCGTCCGGATGGCGGAGAGGTGGGTTCAGAAATCCATTTCTTTCTTTCTTCATACAAACTTACCGTGTTGTGCAGTCTTTCTTTTAAAAACTAGACTTCACTAGTGAAGTCTAGTGAAGTCACTAGTGAAGTCTAGTTTTTAAAAGAAAGACTGCACAACACGGTAAGTTTGTATGAACCCATCCCATTTTATAAATCAACTTCATATGAAGAATGATGAAAATGAGCGTGCTGCGATTTAGAATAATGTCATTATTAATTCTGTGAGATTGGTGGAAGGATGAGGTTGGGCGAGAGGGAGTCAGTTCTGGGGGCAGCAGGTGGCTTAATTTCTGGACCCCCCAAAAGAGCTTTTTCTAAGAAAACTCAGCCTGCAGGAGTCCCTTGCCTCCTCCCTGGGGTTTTTATTCCCACACCCACACCCTAAGCAGTTGGGAAATGCACAAGTAAACAAACCCAATTCCTTTCAGTGCCCCCACCCCACATCTGACGCAGGCCACAGACAATTAGACAGTAATTGCCAGGCAGGGATCCCAGGAGCCCGGGGAGGGGCATCCCTGGCACATGACTGAGCCAACGGGGAGCTGGCGTGGCCTGGGAAGAGGGAGAGCAGGGTGGAGAAGACCTGAAGCCTGGGGGCCCCAGAGCATCAACTCCAAGAACAGTTTTCACCTAGCTGCAGGCCCACGGCAGACTGGGGAGGCTTCTCATCAGGACTGACGTGAGCCAGTCAGCGTGAAGCGCTTTCTCCTCGGTTTCTCTCCAGCCTGTCCTCTGACCGCCCGGCCCTCCAGGACCCTGGCAGGTGACACCACCACCTTAGACTTCCTTTCAGACTCCCTTGGTCAGGGAAGACGTCAAACTGTCCCAAGAGAGTGCTTGATTGATTCATTCATTCATTTATACATACAAGAACTGGCGTGTAGGCCAGAGGGGGTGTGTTTGTGTGTGTGTGTGTGTGTGTGTGTGTGTGTGAGAGAGAGAGAGAGAGAGAGATTCACCAGAGACAGAGTGGGGAACAGAACAGGTGAATCCACTGAAATACGCTGCTGAGGGGAACAGTGGGGAGATAGGAGAGGTCTGCCACACCATGTGGGTCACTCCCTGGCTGAGGATTGAACTCAGGCTGCAGAGGCTGGGTAGCTTCATAGTGCGGAGACTTGACCCCTTGCACCCCCAGGAAGGCCTGCCAAGATGGTGTTTTATCAAAGGTAAAGGAGTGAATCTCATGAACGTAAAACCCACACACATCAAAGATAACTAGAATTCATTAATGAATGAGGGAACTAGTGAGATGTTCCAGCCAATTCAAAGGAGAATTCCAGGAGGCACATTCATTTGCACTGGAGGAATGCTGAAATATGTTTTTAAATAGATGCAGTTTATTTAAATATTTATGAAAATAATCACAACTACAAAACAGATTATATGCGGGTAAGAATGACTGGAAGAAAGGATAATTTAAAAAGTGGCTGTTGTCACTGGGGCTGTGCATGATGGTTAGTTTTTTAAAATGGTGTATTATTATTGAGGTGGTGTTGGTTTACAATACAGTGTATGATTTACAGCTCTTCAGATGAAGCTGACTTCTGTATACCCATCACCAGTGCCCTCATAATCCTCTAGCATAGTGTTACTTTGTTATTTATACTCTTTTATATTTTCCAAACCTTCTTAGTGAGCATAGATTAATATTACTATGATGGTAGAAGAGATAAGAAACCTCTTGCAAAGCATTTCTTAAAAATGTCTGATGGCACATCGGGTTAAGGCACAGCACTAAGAAGCTAAAGACACTTCAGCACGAGTTTGATCCCTGCCCCGGAGGTGACCCACATGGCACGGCAGACCTCCCCTGACCCGCCCGCTGCTCCCCTCAACAGTCGGCTTCTCAGTCGACCTGTTCTGCTCCCCACTCTGTCTCTGGTGAATCCTCTCACCGCCCCTGCACCTCTGGCCTGTACCCCAGTTCTGTGTGCATAAATAAATACACCTTTAAAAAGAATTGCATTACTCACTGTAGAAAATGTGATGAAATAATCTATAAAACTTCCTAGGTAAGACAAACATTTAGATCCATTTACTTGCCACCTTTTGATTGTGCGAGTAGGTTCTAAGACAAGTGAGATCAGAGTCCAAGTCATTTGAGACCTGTTTCCTATTTTTGAATTTTGGGGTTTTGTTGGGTTTGACTTTGTATTTGAAACATGTGAAAGGACTTAGAGCATTAACTATCCTTTGGAATATATAAAATATTCCCAACCATGTGGACACAGAAATGAGTCTGCAGTGAAACTTGCACCAATGTGTGTCCTCGGGTAAGCACCCTGTCTGTTGCCGCCATCTTTCCACCATCTACAAAGCTGTGAAATAGTTCAGAGCCGACGTAAAGGGGAAATAACCCAACTGGATGGGAAAACTCCTGAATCTTTCCAACCATTGTCTGATTTTTAACCTTTTTTCCCCTGATAGTAGTGAAATGTGGGTTTTGGTTTCTGGAAGTCTCCATTGTTTCAGACCTCTGTCATTCCACTTTGGACTCTGAAATGCCATCTTTTTGTTTTAATTTGCTCACGCATTGGACACCTGCATGCTATCATTTGAACAAAGAAGTCTATTGAAAATAATAATACTATATGGAGGACTGTCAGATTCTCCAAATAAAATAAAGACATGGAATACTCATTTAAATTTGAATTTCAGGAAACATTGTTTTGAGCAAGTATATCCCAAATATTGCATGGGATACTTATACTAAAAAGTATTTCAGCATTCTGAAATTCTAATTTAACCGGACAGTTTGTGTTTCACCTGACAATCCTACATTTATGCCAAGTGTTAAGAACTGGTGTAGATTTTCATACTATATCCACAAGGGAATATATCAATCAATATTCTATTCAATTCAAGAAGATTCAGGAAGAATGAGACTCTGCTTGCCAAGATTTTGCTTTTGTGTTGATTGCATTTTTACTTGTCTTATTTTTTTTTCAAAGATTTATTTATTTGTACATACAGAATTGGGGTACAGGCCAGAGAACTCAGGGGCGGTGAGAGGCTTCACCAGAGACAGAGTGGGGAGCAGAACAGGCAGATCGACGAAGTACACTGCTGAGGGGAGCAGCGGGTGGGCCAGGAGAGGTCTGCCACGCCATGTGGTCACCTCCGGGGCGGGCAGGGATCGAACTCATGCGGAAGCGGCTTTAGCTTCTCAGTGCTGTGCTTTAGCCCACTGCGCCACCAGGGAGGGCGACTTGTCTTATTTATTTTTATTTTATTTTCAAGCATACCTAGATAATCCAGGGTCATCTCCCAATCTCTGGATTATCATTATTTTTCTGTATAGAATGGCACCTGCTTACGACCTCATATGTTCATATTTGCAACATAGAAATGACAATCCAGAACCCTCAAGAAGTGTAATATATGCTTATCAATCAACTATGTTTCTATCACATGTTCATCTACAAAAACACTTTAATTTCTCACAATAGCCCAGCAGGAGAGGAAGCATTATTTATCCCATTTTACAGCTAATGAAAATAAGATAAAATTGGATTAAATCATTTGCCTAAAATTGTACAGTTAGTATGTGAATAGGAAATCAGACTCATGGGACTATATTATTAACCATGATTCTCAGAGTTTCTCTAATAAATGTTAGCTATTAGTATTAGTATTAGTATTATTCCTAACCATTCTGGTGAACACTGGGGCCCAAGAGAGTGGACCAGCTATTCAGTTCCTTAGTCATATTAATTTGGGAAGATTCATAGTGTATCTTAGCATATTAATGTAGCTAAGATGGAAAGTAAAGATACCCTTTAATTTTTTTCAAATAGACTTTCAAAATTTTGGAATGCTTCTTGATTTGCATATAAGTTGCAAAGGATGAACAGAGAATTCCCTGGAGCCTTGTATCCAGTCTTGGTTGCTAAGGTCCCATCATAGAGAGTATTTTTGTCATAATCATGAGCACATGTGGATTCATTATTACAGCTCATGATGACACCTGGCTAGTTCCATGTGGTGTCCCAGGCTTGCATCCCAGATAGAACATCACATCTGCTTCTCGCGTCCCCTCAGCTGGACAGATTCCCTAACCTTTCTCGTTCTCCTTTTCCTCAACAGTCTGGAGAGCTGCTGGTCAGATACTTAACCAGCATGGCCTCAAATCAGAAATGTATTTTTCTCACGGTCTGACAGGAGCTGTGTGTCTGGGGGAGGAAGATCCCAGGGATATATCACCCTTCTCATTACCTTGTGTCAAGGTTTCATGTCATCTACAAGGTGATCATTTGATTTGCCAGGTTTTTGCCACCCTAAAATCAGTCCTGTATCTCCCTCCCGCACCCTTCGAGAACAAGTCATCAGACACAGCCCACGCTAAAGTAATGGGAAGCTTCGCTCCACCTCCTGACAAAGGGAATATCTGTGTCAATGACTTGTGATTCTTCTGCATTATTTGTCTCTTCCCCCCATTTACTTATTCAACCATTTGTTTGTATCAGTATAGATTTAAGGATATTTGTTTTATACTTTGGAATATAATCCAGTATGATGTTACCTCTTTATTCACGTGCTTCACCATTGGTGACTGGGTGCTCTTTTGTCTGTGTTCTGCATTAACTTACCTCTGTGTGAGCGTGTATGAGTGTGTGTGTGTGTGTGTTTGTGATCTTTATTGCTCTCTGACAGTACAGGATACTCCAGACTCATATACATTCATGTTACCAGTCAGCTATTTTTGAAGGAGTCCTAATTTGGAGAAACTGGGCACAGGGATTGCTTATTTTTACTATGATTCATGGTTCTAGGCCCTCTCAACCGAGAGCTACTGGAAGTACAAGTGTGCATTGTAACTTCATTAATGTTTTTAAACTAAGGTTTCCCAAACTTCTTTGAATACATAAAATTCTTTGAAGTACCCCCACAACCAACACCCCATGTCCCAAGTATTGCTCAACATTTCTCAGAATGTATTTCATGGAATTCAACTTACATCGGGCTACTATCACTTGTATATCTGATTTTCATTAACAAGTGTTAACAAATACTTATAATAATGGTTATCATTCATTTACTTTTCTGCATGAGGTGTGATGTTGGTGTTGGTGTTGGGGGGGGGGTGAATATTCTATTGTCCTTTGCCAGGGTAATTCCTGGTCCTTATCTTTTGCCACAGTACCTCCAGAACACACAGAATACAGTCTGGCCCTTCAGCCCAATTCTTGTCAGGTGTCAGTTCCAGAGAAAACCCCTAGAGACAATTTATTTGTGCTGTTTGCTGTGAATTTCAGAGGGTTCCAGAGAAAGGGCAGCCTCCTCATTTCGTCAAGGCCCTTCAACTGGAGTTGCGCATATGGGCTTTGGTGATGGTAACACTGACTGAAAGAGTGTTACTCCGTGATGTTCTTTAGCCATTGAATCTAAGACTTTCCTGAGGGATCCTGGAAAAGAAAAGGTCCCAGACATGTGCTTTAATTGCTCATGTGACCCTTTGTAGACTAGGGTGACCTTAGTCACCTGGACAGCTATTAAGTGGAGGCCGGCTGTCTGCTTCATTTCATCCAGTCTCCTCTGACTCTAGGCCACACGGTGACTCGCACCACAGCATGGTTCTGATCGCAGCATTACACACACGCCTTGCTCCAAAACATGCTGCAGATTCTGCACCAACAGAGTGATTTAGAAGGCAAAGAGGTATTACAAGTTGTAGTCATTATAAAGCCCGTTGTGATCATTTCTGAATTATTAACATAAAAGATTTAGAGATACTCGGGTGTTTTTGTGTTCATGAACAAGACACTCTACTTTTAGTGTGTAAATGGCTGCTAATAACACATACACACACAACACACTTTAACTTGAGTGAAAACATACCTTGGATAAAGACCTAAATGATTAGCAATAAGAAGCTTGAGATGACATCCCCAGGAGCTACGGCTTGATAGTTTCGGGCTTCAAATAGGATTCCACTTACTGAACCTTTAAGTATAATTAAGCACAAAACATCACCTAAAGGAACACTGAGGATTTGCTGTAAACCTACAGAAATCAGAAAATCCAGAACTGAGGCTCTCAGGTCACCAGGCTCATCCTGCCCTCTTAGAAGTCACTTTGATCCTATTCTCTTGAGGGGGGAAGGGTGTGACTGGAAGAGGGCCGGGATCATGAGCTGCTCGTAATCTCCTGACTATAAGGACCAGGATGAGGGCACAGATGCTGGAATTAAAGGCAGTATGTGTGCCAGTTTCCAGCTGCATTCCTTTTGTTGGCGAAAGGAAACTTGTGGGTTCTATTGAACACATTTAGAAATGAAGTTTCCTGACTTGGAAATTGAATACTTGAGCTGCACAGAGAAAACAGCCACCTTCCCTCTGTAGTTGTGGAGCTGAATCCCTGTGATTAGGCACTTCCGTCCAAGGGGCTGCTCCTTCGGGGCCCCACTCCTTCCCTTGGGGTATGAGGAAGGCTTGGCATCGGGCAGTGGAACTGGAATCTCCCTGACTGGAGGTCCTGCACTCCACGGAGCAATTTTCCTCCCTTGCAAGGGGACAAGAAAACAAATATTAACTCCCTTGAAAGGCACCAAAATAGGACAGAATGGGTGTCCTGGCTGGAAATCAGCCCAGCTTGGCATATTCGTTAAGTATGTCCTTCCCATAGCTTCGGGGTGAGGAGGCTCTCTGTCCTTTTTATGTGTCCACCCACTACTTTTCTGTGTGGCAATTACAGTAGCATGTTTCCCTGGAAAGACAAAAGAAATGAACGTACATGGAAGGAAGAGGAAGCCAGGAGGAGCTAAATATGTATGAAATGACCATGGTGAACCATTACATTGTATCAGATGATTTAACTTTCCCGGATTTTCATAAAAATCTGTAAAGTAGGTTTTCTCCAAATAAGGCAAGAGCTCATTGAAGTTTTAGTGATTTGCTCGAAATCACTCACAGGACAGAGCTGGGCCTTGAACCCTCCAACCCATGTTTATTTCCAACCACAGTATGTAGAAAACACTTGCAGAGTATGTTTGCAAATATATCATGACATTCTTTCTGTCGTCCTATGAAAGCATCTTGCAAGAGTTTTCATAATCCCTGCCTGCAAGACTCTGAGGAAAGAGAGCTGTTAATTGCAGAGATAGCTGGGTTAAAGAGAAAGGGATAGGGAGATGGATAACTGGGAGAAATGCCAGATTTTCACATCCCTCGGCCAGGTTAGCAGGGAACTGTCTATGGACTTGGAACAGAAAACAGTAATTAGACATTGGGTGCTGGGGAAAGGGACACATTCGTGCAAAAACAATGTTGAATTCCATGACACTCTTCATCTGCCCTAGAACATGAAATAGTTCCCAACACATTATCCTCTGTGATGTGAAGAATATCTCCTACACCATACAGAGAAATAGGATCTCAGACTAGGACTCATGTCAGATTAAATTTAAAGGAAAGAAAGGGAAGGGGAGAGTTGGGACCTGACTCACTGGGTTGCGAGCATTGAGGAATCTAGTGTACTTGGAGCAGAGAGGCACAGAGCAATGGTCCGAGTACTCACTAAGGTAACTTCAGTGTGCTTCTCTGTCGTCTTTGAATTCCACTGGTAGCACAAATTCTGTTATATAATAAATGTTTCATGAGTGACGAACTCTGGGTAACTGTTATGATTTAAAATCAGTGGGGGTTAAGAACATAGACAATTGCGGGCCCTCCCTGGTGGCGCAGAGGGTTAAAGCACAGCCCTAAGACGCTAAAGCCACTTCTGCATGAGTTCGATCCCCGCCTGCCCCAGAGGTGATTCACATGGCGCGGCAGACCTCTCCTGACCGGCCCGCTACCCCAGTCCTGTATGCATAAATAAATAAAACTTAAAAAAAAAAAAAAAAGCCCTCCCTGGTGGTGCAGCAGGTTAACGCACAGCCCTAAGACGCTAAAGCCATATCAGCATGAGTTTGATTCCTGCCCCAGAGGTGACCCACATGGCACGGCAGACCTCTTCTGACCTGCCCGCTGCTCCCCTCAGCAGTGTACTTGATCAGTCGGCCTGTTCTGCTCCCTACTCTGTCTGGTGAGTCTTCTCACCACCCCTGAACCTCTGGCTTGTACCCCAGTTCTATATAAATAAATAAATATTTTAAAAATATTAATTAGCTTTGAAGACTTATTGATTAATAGCCCTTCATACTATCATGTTCTAGTGAATTTTCTTTGTGGTAATTATAATATCTAGTTCCAGTCTGTTTGAATTATTTTAATAATTTCTCTATATTTTTTATTTTTCTATTAACCATTTCCTTTTTATATTTAACTTCTTAAAAAATATATATAGTTGAATAGAAGTAATTGGAATTATCTAGTCTGAAAAGAAAAGGAAAATTGAGGATAGCCTCAGAGACCTATGGAATACCATCAAACATACCACATCATGGCTAACAGTAATCCTTCATAGATTATTTTCCAGAAAAGACTGTATGTTATACAACATTAGACTTAAATTTTTCAAAATTAAAACCATAAACAAGTTTTTGTAATGCCACATGTGATGAAACTATAAATTGCTAATAAAATGAAAATTTAAAAATCAGTATCAATTAATATTAAACAAGTATTTAACCATTAGTTTAGACTAACTATAGTGTG
>NW_004567113.1:51629363-51643675 GCF_000260355.1 Condylura cristata
AAAAAAAAAAAATCCTGATTGGTTGAGGGGGCAAACAAATCCCTTTCAGTTTTGAGTTTCAGGTTTGACTACAAATATGAAAAACCAGTAAGGTCTGAAAGCCCAAAGACCAGGTTTTATCATGGAAATTTTAAAATTCCCTTAGCTGCTTGCAGTGATATAAGTGGTTGACTTGACTTTTCCATCCAGAAAACGTACGCAGTGGTTAATAATGACAGGTGGTTATGTAAATAGATTTCTGGAGCCAGGCAGTTGGGCTTCTGTGGAAAATAGAAGTCCCCTGAGCAGGAGGGGTGCCGGGAAAGAGGCCGGTGCGAAGGTGTAGAGCACGCTCACCAGCATAGCGCTGAGTTCCGGCTCCATGGCCGGGCTGTGAGTCTTCTAAGGATCCCACAATTTCACGGGAGGCTCTTTACCATTGCTGGATTGCTCTGGATTTTGGGAACTTTTTTTTTTCTATTTCTAGTTTATTCCCTAAAGCAACTCTGTGAGTGTTATGTTTAAGTCTGGGTACCTGGAACCACCACTAGACAGCTCAGTGGGCAGCGTGTCCTGAGTTACTGTCCAGCGAGCCTGTGGGCAGTGACATCACGACATTCCAACATTTGAAACTTTCCTTCTGCTTGTCAAGGAAAAACATGTTCGTTCCATCAGCTGGCATCGTGTTATGTTCTGGAGACAACCAGACTTGGGGCAGGCAGACCTGAGTCTGGCTCCTGGCTTCGCCCCTAAATCATTTTAGCCTGCTGGTTAAACTAGTTAGATGCTTCCAATCTCAGTTTATAAAATATGACTGATGAGTGCTGACATTGAAGACGTACTACAAGACTTGTGTGTCTGGAATTTAGTGCCTGCTACAGTCCCTGGTTGTAGTTATGATCTGTAGAACTTTGGACAGGATGTAAGGGATAATATTGTATTTGAGGTCACCTGCTGTGTGTCCTGGAGCCCGTAACTAAACCTCTCTGAGCCTACGTTTCCTTCTCTGTAAAATGGGGATAACTGTACCCATCTCAAAGAATTTTTGAGAAGGGTAAATGAAATGTTTGGTGAGTGTCTGGAAAAGTAAGACCATGTAAGTGAGAATTGTTTTATTTTTGCTATCGCTGGTCGAGGCTATTACTACTACTATAAAAAACAAAAATGAAACAATGAACGTCCTCTATATAGTTCCTATCATTCTCCTCTATTAACTTGATTTCATAGTATCTGAAAGTTGAGCTTATCTCTTGATTCCCTCCCCTTCTAGAATGTAAATTCAGGATCTCTGGAAAGCTGTTGGAGAAGTTCATTGCTATTTCCTCCACCTCTTTGTTCAATGACTGTGTTGTTGTGGGCAGTCAGCAAAAATGCATAGGATGCATGAATGCATGAAGGAGCAGAAGCCCCCTAGGGACCCTCGCCATACTCTCCAGCATAATCCTGGTGCCTGAATGACACTTTGGGGGAGCATCCTCCTCGAAAAGTGCTGTCCACCTCTGGACCTCTCTCAGACCACCTCTTCCCCCTCACAGCCCCCCTCCCCCTAACTAGTGTGTACTGAGGGAATGCAAACTAATTTAACCAAAGCCAAACATAATTAGGAGAGTAAATCTGCCACTACTGCTGGAGTAGCAGGAAAAAACTCACATTGTGCATTCCAGAATGAAATGGGTCTAGCAGCTCTTGGGACCCCAGCTGTGAGCGTAATGGCTACACTGCTGTGGGGTGCCCCCTTCCACACTGGCCTGGAAGGGAAGGAGTTAATTGCACACTAGAGCCCCTTTGCTGTCAAGATAACACCCCCCTACACAGTCGCCAGCTCTTAGAGGTTCACTCTTAGAATCACTGGACCCCAGGCAGTTTCAAAGCCCAGCTGTTTCTTCCTTTTCTCCATTTGTCCTGTGGGATCCGTCTCCCCAGAAGAGTCAGGCAAGATTTTCTCAATCTGCCAGAGTAGGCCTTTTCAATAAATGTCTCCCTGTCGGCATGAAGAGCTAGAGGTGGGTTAAGACCCTGTGAGGCCAGGATAGTGTTGTTATCATTGAACAAAGTATTCAGAGTACTGCTTTTAACTGAAGGAGAGCAAAACAGAAAGAGAGAGAGAGAGAGAGAGAGAGAGAGAGAGAGAGAGAGAGAAAAGAAAGAAGCGATCCCTTCCTCCTTTTGATGACCGTGGAGAATGTAAGGTTTGCAGATGTCACCTGGGTGCAAATTTATCAGTGAGTATATCCTCCCTGAGAATATACATTTAACTTTTGGAGTAAAAGGATGAGGTCATCCCTGCCTTGTCATGTGAAGTCTCTCCCTTTCTCTCTCCTTGACACCCCAGATCCTTAAACACAGTTTCAATACCCCTGGTTCATTCCATTTTACTTTAGAATTTAGAAGCATGCAAATTCTTCACCTGCATGTTATGACATTGATTTTCATTTGCTATCCCATCTGAGGCTGTTTGGAGAACTTGTCGAGCCCAAGAAGAACTGTAGAGGTGGGAGATTTCCCCCTGCACCTCAACAGTTTCTTAATTCACCCCAGCTTCTGCTCTTATCCACTGTCCTAAGAATTAGAATTACAAAGCGAGCAGAAGGAGCCCAGGGATCTTTGCTAGGGACGCATAGCTTGGGGACCTGCAATTTGGGGGACAGTAGTCTGGGGTTTAAGGTGCCTCTGGATTTCTGGCTGGACATCTGGATGGGTCATTTCATAGACCTCTCAGGGACAGGCAGCCTGAGAGTTGAGGAATGAGCCCAACATGCACTTCCTTGTGACTTTGACTTTATGTGCAATTGGGCGCCTGATGCCAGTCACACAAAACATCGCCTCCCGACCACCAGCCCTGAAGTCAGAATTGCCTTGGCACCGTCCTCTGAGAGAGTGACAGTCTGCATGTGGTCACAGAATGGTTCATGGCTTCTTGGCCCCTTGCTCAAGGAGAAGGTGGCACACCGCTGTCTGAGTCTAGACGCCTGGCTCCCACCTCAAGGCCGAGGCCCCACTAGCATGCAGGGTACCCCACCAGACGCAAAGAGACACCCCTCTGTGGTGGGAAGGAAGGCAGGGATGAGCTACATGCGTCCCCAGTTGAGTTTAGTTTTCTCCAAACCCTAGCGGGAAGCGAATCTGAATCCAGGCCCCGACATCCCATTACAGAATGGTATTGACCATGCAGTGACTCAGACAGGGCTGCCTACTCTTCTGGGCCTCTCACGCAAGGAGTCCTTAACGCATTCGGGGAGCCAAGGAAATCATCTGCTCCCCCTGTGGGTTCTTCTAGGCAGGCAGACAATCAAGCAAGCATCAGACAGACTGATAAGAGAAAATGTCAAAGCCAAGTTAAACCATGCGATGGCAGAGGTAGCTGACCCAGGAGCTTTAGACACCATTTAAAGAGCTCAGACAAGACTGGGGGCTTGGGGACCCCTGAGAAGAAAGAAAAGGCCAGTTGGGGGGGAAAACACAGTGGACCAAGTTGTACAGATTTACCTTTTGCCTTCACCATTGAAAAGAGGTGAGGAGATTGGTTCTTCCTACACCCAGAGGGAGATGCCCTCACAGAGGAAACTTTACATACAAACATCTTCTTCAAAAGCAACCTCCCTCAGCCCTGAGAGCTCCTCCCATAAAATTCACCTTTTTGCCAGAGACATTCTGCAGCAGTAGATTTTGCCCTCCCACCCCTGCAAGGCAGAACAGGCCTCCCACTTTGAGTGAAAAAAAAAAAAAAAAATCCAGTCTCCAGTCTAGGAAGTGGCTGGCCTGCAGCTTCTGGGTCTCAGTGCTGGGCCCGAATGAGGGTTTGCCCTGGCTCACCTGTCCCAGAGCCCGTGTTTCCCTAGGGAAACACGTCATCCTCTCCCTAATACTGTGTGTTCTGTGTCTGTCACACTCTTCCCTAGGCAGGGCTGGGCCTTCACAGGCCGGGCATGTCCTAGCCCTTCGCGCAATCCAGACTGCAGACTTAGCAGAGCTGTTCCAGACACAGTTGTTTAGTTAAAGAGGAAACACACAAAAAATGCACCAGGTGCTTCTTGCCTCCACTATCATGGTCTTTAAAAGAAAAAGATTTCAACCTGTTTCAGGGGGAAGATTTTCATTTCCATTTTATGGTTGAGTTTGTTTAAATATCAACCACAGGTCTATGTTGCTAGACTCTTGCAAGCCTATAAGGAAACTGTTTCTGAGCAACACAACTGAGAGAAGTGCTCTGGGCTGCCACAGGGCAGTGGTGGTAGACGGAGCGTAGAGTCTGCAGCGACAGAGAGAGCAGCGGCAGCCCGTTTGAAGGGGAAGGTGAGACGTTGCTGTGGATTCTGGTGAGACAGGCTGAGTTTCCAAGGGGTGGGAGGTCCAGCCATTAGAGGGGTTTCCGCTTGTTCTAAAGAAGTCTTAACGTCGATGCTGAGTGGAGGAGAGAGCAGTAAGAGGACCCCCTAGCTCAGGCGTGGCGCCTCCCCCTTCCTCAGGCGGTCCGCCATATTGCTCTGGGAACGTGCTGCCTTGATTTCTCTGGGTGTGCGCGTGTGTATGGCCCCACCCACAGTAAGGCTGATGCACTACCCAGGACGGGTCCGCATTCCCAGATTCCAGTTCCTCAGTTCCTGAGAAATTTGCCATGTAAGAAGAAAGAATGTATTTCCTCTACCACTCGTTTTAGTTTCTCTGGCTGGGGCCCTATACATGAGACCGACGAAATGCAGGTGTACAAGAGAAAAATGCAGAGGATCAGCACGGGATGTGTCACTGATGGGGAGCTCACAGGAGTGGTCAGCACAGAACATCTGTAGAGACAAGACAAGGAGAGAACTTCTGAGTTTCTCGGGGTGGTAACTGTGGGAAAGTAAATAAATATACGAGGGAAAAATGGAGGATAAGGGCTAGTTAGCAAAGTGGTCTAGTCTCTGGGCTACTAATAACCTGGCCTTTTCACCTTCTGTAGAAGAAAGGGCATGGGAGTGGTGGAGAGAAACCTTTACTCATTATGTCCCTGTCTAGCAACAGAGACGAAGGTAGAGAACTTGGTTATATCTGCTTCTTCCCATGTGTCTTCCATTCCAAGTAATGCTATGCCAAGTATTAACATGCCATGTTTGGGGAGGCACATTCTGGTCCCCTTTAACAGACAGCAAATGAGTCTCGGGGACCTCTAAGTTACAGGCAGTGAGCACAGCACATATCTGCTTTGCTGAGCTCACATTCTAATCAGGATAAGGCAGACAATAAACAAATAAACATATAACATGCTCAAAACTTTTGTGGTTAATAATGATGCCGACCACAGCATTTGCCAGCTTGGCTAATGAGTCTCCCTGGAAACTTGAGTGGTTGATAAGAGGATTAAGAACCTGGAAAAGTCATGCTAGTAGATCATCGACGGACATATGCGTTACAGATGCCTGTGGCGCCTGATGGATGCATATTCTGGCTGTGAAGAAATTCAATTAAAATGTATATGTTTAAACTTATTTTCTTAAGGTATTTGTCCCAGAAATCAGACTCCCTTTTAGTGGTTCTCAGTATCAGGAAATGAATATCTGATTACATTTTTCTAAGACGAGTTCCTTAGCAGCAGGGGGAGTCTTGTCTTCGAGCTTCTGCATAATTCATTTTGGGGGAAGTCCCTTGAGTTTTGCTTTCAAAATTTGAGGAGAAAAATGAAGCTGGTTTGGGGGGGGAGGGTCATAAGAGTTTTTAACCTTTCTGGATAAGCACAAATACCTAATGTGAGTCCAGGAACTGATCCTGAAATGTGGATTTCTTGAGCAGTCAAAGAGGAGCCCAGTCATTCTCTGGCGTGGTGGGGTGTGCAGAGCGGGGGTGGGAGCCTGAAGATCAGCCTGCACGTAGGTTCTCCTGCGGCCATGTTTACCCAGCAGCACTTCTCTGCAGCCGCTTTCCTGCCTGACCAGAGCTCATGTCACTGGGACTTCACAGCGAGTTGGGTCCCCTGGTTGGCCCAGCAGGCCTTTCATGCCACCAGAAACACAGTAGGCTACACATACACGTTCCATCTGGGCCTCCGGCCGAGCCAAGTGGGCACCGGTCCTGTGGGTGCTGGTGATGCATGTCCTCATCCCTCAGCCCACGTGTGTCTCAGCAGAGTGCCCACGATTCTCCTGGGAGCGGGTTCTGTCCTCGTCTCTTCTCCTCTGTGGTGGAACTTTGACCCAGAAAGTGATGGGGACTTGGTAGGAATTGATCTGTGCTTCTTTCGCTCCTTCAGAGCCATGGAGTAGTCGTGACCTGGCATCTTCTGGGCTCTTGAGTGGAGTCTTGCTCATCACCTCCAATTTAACTGCCCAGAGAATTTCTTCCAGGCTTAAAAAAAAAAGAAATAAAAATCAATGGGTTTTTACAACGTGGCATCGTAAGTATAAATATGCTATATGTTAACATTCTGTTGTGCTTCTTTCCTTTACTATCATAAGTATCTTTCTGTGCTATTATTAACAACTGAAAAATAGCCTCTTTTCTCAATTACAAAGCCATAGTCACTGCCTGTGCTGCTATGAAGGAAAACATAAAACTGTATAACTTGAAAAATGAGAGAAATTTCTTCTTCACAGTTCTGGGGGGTTAGATGTATAAGGGCAGGGTACCAGTGTGGCCAGGTTCTGGTGAGGTCCTCTTCCACCTGCAGAATGCTCTCTTCTTGCTGAAGTCTCATAGGAGCAAGCTACAAAACTCTGTGGGGACTTTTGTACGGACACTAACGCATTTCTAGTAGAAAATTAGAAACTGTGGGAATGGAGCAGTTTCAGGGCGGCAGAGCAAAGGGGTGGACAGTCACTACCCAGGAAGCCACATGGTCAACGTTTCTTTAGCGCTACCATGTGGGTGTTTCCTGTCACTACTTGAGGGAGAACAAAAACAAGAGCAGAAGTGCACGGGCTTGTTTGTGCAGTGGTTGAAAACATGAAGACAAGAGAGATTATGTGGCTACTCTTGCAGGTGAGAATTAGATTGCAGAGAACCCTGAGTGAAGAACTGAGGAACTTGAACTTTATTGTCTGTGAAGGGGACTCTGTTGAAAACACTGGCCAGGAGGGAGAAGAAGCAAATGTGGACTTGAGGAACTACAGAGCATTCCTGGTTCACACAGCCTTTGGTCCCCATGTCTCTGAAGCGTTTCGTGGTCATTCCTCATGATAGCAAAGGAGGAAGGAAATGACCTGAGGTTATTGGGGGAAGACTTGGGACCAGTCTCCGGCGGGAGAAGCTACTTCCTGTCTCCCTCTGAGGACTAGGTCATGTTCTGGAAGTTTGGGATGCTGATGTCACAGACACCTCATCTGGTCACAATCCCGTCATCTCTCAGGCTCAAGAACTGAGATCCAGGCAGCAGAGAAAATTACTCAGTGAATTCTGCACAAGACTCTCTTTGTAAGTGACTGTGTTTAAGAAGAAATAGGATGTGTAGATTGTTCAGAGGTGGCGAGTGCAGCTGTGCTCTGCGTCTGTAACTTTCCTGCTCTTCCACCCAGTCTCCAGCATGGGAGATAACGCAAGTCCCCATGCAGGGAGTATGCCCACGCGAGACCCTTGCACAGTGTTTCCAGCCCCCTGGCCCTCCCAGATGAGTGCCTTGTGAGTGTGACTTCCACACATGCACATGTGCATGGCTCTCTTTGCATCAGCGGTGCAGGTATGGACATTCAGTCAGTGAGGAAAATGACAGTATTTAACTCTGTCAGAGACATAGAGATAGTCACTCCTATGAAGCTGGATGCTGATAAGGGTTAGTAGGAGTTAAGTCACCGAAAATGCATTTTCAGTTGTCCATCTACCTGTTTTTTTGTTTGTTTGTTCGTTTTTAAGATTTATTTAATTATGCTTACAGAACTAGGGTACAGGCCAGAGGTGTGGTGGGTGAGAGGATTCTCCAGAGACAGAGTGGGGAGTAGAACAGGCAGATCGACAAAGTACACTGCTGAGGGGAGCAGCAGGCTGGTCAGAAGAGGTCTGCCACGCCATGTGGGTCAGCTCCTTGGCAGGGGATCGAACTCATGCTGCAGTGGTTTTGGAGCGCTTCACAATGTGGTGCTTTTACCCGCTGCACCACCAGGGAGAGCCCCACCTATTTATTTTTGAGAAAATCACAGGTAATGTGGGTCCTGGAAGGCCTGAGCTCCCACGCTGGCTGGCTGGGGTCTGCTTACTTGGTTTCTGGATGCAGGAAAGAAGGAAACTTGGGCCTCCTACACAAGTAAGATGTAGAGCAGCTTTAGGAGACTGATACCCAGAATTTGCCTCTGCATTGGTTGGGAAGTACACAGGGCCTGGGGAGGAGCAGAGAAGGGACATCATCTGTGTTTTGAAGCTTTGTCTTTTAACTTTTTTCTTTTCCTCCCAAAGATTGCTGACATTCTTTGAGCAATTACTGTAGGCATTGTGATGCTAAGAGCTTTATGTGGCCTTTGTTATTCGGTTCTCAACCAATCCATGAGGAGAACACTGAGACTTTGAGAACTTCAGCAATTGATTAAAAATCCCAGCGCTTGTAAGTAATAGAATCACGTTTGGGTTAAAACAAGATGTGTTAAACCCTGAAACTGCCATTCTTTTCCCTTCTCATCTCCAGGGAGCTTTGCCATCCTGATCTAGAATTGGTTCTTTTAGAGCACAGTGGTAAATTTCCCCACTGTATCTGGGTTTTTTTTTATAAGTCTGGACAGAAAAACAAATGAGCACCAGAAAGATTAGTAAGAGAAAAAGTCAGCATTTTATAATTGAGAATTTACATGGTTATAAATTCTGAAGAGATGTATATCGAGTGTTTAGGAACCTGGGAGAGAGGGGAGAGAGACTTTGCATGACAGACAAGAAGGGGTGACCTCATCTTCACTCCTAGGTAGACATGAGACCCTTAGATAAAGAGAACCTATTCACTGATGACCCTACATGTGGGAAATGGCCCCCAATAAGCGTCTCCTAGGTCATCAAAAATGGGGGAGCAGATGTTGCTTCTTTGATTAGGAAAAGGGCGAAGAACTCAGGCCAGAGCAGAAGCTCCTTCTCCATCTCAGAACTTGCTGTTGCAGCCAATTCACAGTGATGGAGTCTCTGTCATGGTCATGATTTCTCATGGCCACAGGCTGGGGCTGACCAGAGTTCACACCAAGGTGACTCTGATGGAAGAGCACCAGCCCACACTTTTGCATATTGAGAAAAACCTTCATTTGGGGGAGAACAACCCCAAGTTCCAAAGGGTCCAGATCTCACTTAAAGGGAGGGTTCTCAGAACTAAGCAGGTGCTCTACAGCTGGCTCATAAACACCCAGAAGGGAATTCTGGCACTGTCACCTGCCATTGTACACATCATGCTTCCTCCTGGCATGGGTGTAGGTGAGGTGGGGGACAATAGCGGCCATGAGAATTAAAATCCCTAAGTTGGTCAACCTGGATGCCAGTGCTGGGGCTGCCTGCACTGGGTGATCTTCAATCCTAGCACCTATTACAACTATGTCAAAGTGTTTGTGAACTTGCGTTTGAACGTCTGTCTTCCCGTCAGCCTTCGAGAGGATATGGTGAGCGTTGATGTCATTTCTCGTTGTATCCTCATTACTTGAAGCAGTATTTGACACCTGATAGAAACTCAATTATTTGTTGAATGAAGAATAATAACAACTAGTCATGAGGAGTGTTCTCTCCCTATCAGATACACCACATGTATTATCCCTTGTAATTTATGTAAAGGTACACAACATTACTATCATCTCCATTGTATAGACAAAGAAATCGAGACCAGTGAATTGTAGCAACTTGCTGACGCTCACACAGATAAATACACAATGAAGGTAGCCTAAGTTTAGTGTCTCTGGATATAAAGTGAGAGACTTGAACTGGGTCATGTCCAAGGGTCTTTTCATTTCTAAAATTAAACTTAAAGAATTCGGCTTCCAGGCCAGAGCTTTTTCATCCCTATTTCATTGTCTATCTGTAACTCGGAGGGTAATTTTAGGACAAATGCATAGTTTTCACAAAGCTCACTTACTTACTGGCTTTCTTTCTTGTGTTCCCTTTCTTGTCTTCCCCTCCATGGGTGACCATGGAGGGGAAGAATTCGCTTGGTCATCTCTCTGTCGGGGGAGTCTCTTTGCAGAACTTGGCTTAGGAGGCTGAGGGATCTGAACTGGTGCTGCTGCTTGCTGGCAGAACTTCTCACTGTTTCTCAGATGAGCAATGGTTTGCAATTTATGTCCCCTGCTCCGTGCACACCACGGGGTGCCCGATCTTGAAATCGCTCTCATTTAAGAATCTGTCTTTTTTGAAACAAATGTGTCATCTGAAATCTTTTATGACATTATGGAAATCTAAATGCGCTTCCTCAGCACTATGGCCACTATGCCTGTCTCTCACTCACCCTCGGTCACTCACATGCGAAGGCACCAGGGTGTATAGGTACTTGAAGCTTGACTGTGGCACCACCACCTCAAACGGTGAGGGCACATGAAACCCTGTCCTCTGAGAAGTTCAAAGACCCAGGGACAGTTAGTCTGGAGACCCACAGTGGGGGGGCGGGGGCACAGCTGAGCCCCAAATGTTTGAAGTGCATTTTGTTTTAAAAAACAGAGACTAAAACTTTTGAGTCCTCTGTTGTTGGACCAGCCCTGAGTGCTGAGCATCGAGGGCATTGGGTGACCAGGACAGGCGAATGCCCCGCACCCCTCAGCCCTCTGGCCTCCCTTCACTCTAGGTGACTAAACACAATCACCAAGAAGCATCTGCTGGGTGCTGCTTCTAGGTGCTATACAAGGTCCCTCCCTGCCCCTCTTAACTTGCTATTGGAATTCTACTAGAAGAAAGGAGATATAAATATTTTTGTGTTTATTTTATTATCATTATTTTGGCTCCTTTCATTTTCTTCTCAAAAGCGCACACTCCTCTTCTGGTTGTTTTCATCAGTTGCATTGATGTAAAGATGGCGGCTTCTCCAGTTGCTGTAACAGGGTTTATTACTTCCCCTTCGACAAATCGTACTGAATGCCTGCGTATGCCGGGCAGTGGGGTTTCAGCAAGATGAACGCAGTTCGTACCCTCCTGCACTTAGAAGTCTAGAGAGGGAATCAGACAATAGATACATAAGATGTGTTCATGTGTGCAAATAAAATGACAATGGGGAAATTATTACTTGTGATCTGTAGTGCAAAAAAAACAGACTTAGACTAAACATGGGAGAGAAGTCCTCTTTTAGATAAAGTTAAACAAGCCTCCCTGGGGCGTGACATTTACGTTGCCTGAAGAATGAGAAGGTAAAAGCCTGGAGGAAAACTTCATCTGTACATCGATGTAAATACATGGATCTCTTTCTAGATCACAATCCAGGGTGTATATCATCTGACCCTTCTTACATCATTACCCCTTTTGGGGATATTTCAGTTTCCTTAGTGCAATTCAAAAACATTGAGGTATCATGCCATCTATCTTGAACTTCGCCAAAGATGCTCTTTTTTTTGACTTTTATGTCTTTTTTTACCCTGTATGATGTGAATAAGCATCAGTGAGGCAATGGCTACCCAGTAGGTGAAGTGACTGCGCTATAGTTAGATGCCTAATGAAGACGTGAGCGTGTATTTGGACTTTTTGGCTATTTAAGTCCTATGTCATCTTCCCAGAATGCTCATCCCCCACGTCGGAGCTTCCTGGATATCTCCTTGGCCGGAAGCCGGTAGACACAGTGGACAACAGAGAGAAAACTCAGAGCAGGCATGTGCCTGGCTGAGGGGTGAGGGTGCTGTCAGCGAGACATGCTTGTCTCCTCCATTGTAATCTGGAGCCGGACGAGTTCTAATTCATCTGAGAGTGACTTAGGTGTTTTTGCAAGGAGGGAAGTTGCTTAAAATCAAAATCACATCTTTGTTCCTGTTGCCAAGGAGACACTCGGGGGCAGGGACTGCCTTGCCTAGGGACCTGGGCTGGGTTTTCTCCAAGGCAAGAGAAAAGGGAAACCAGGCCTGGCACGTGTCCTCCTGGGGTCACGGGTCTGGTGCTCGCCCCAGAGGTTGCTCTCATTTGGTTGGTTTGAACCTGGCCTTTGCTTTGTTTCAACCTTGTCTCCTTCGTGTTTTTGCAAAAGGCAAGGCAGACCTGACTTTTGGGGACCATCTCTTAGGCTGCTATCAGTCATGTGGTTCTGGCTCAAGCATTTCAGTCATGCAGTGTCCTGAGTGGGGTGACAGGAGTGTGAGAAGTGGTCTCTTGTGTTGTTTGTTTGTCCTTGGATTTTGCATTTTCATTAAATCATAGATGTCTCTAATTGCTTCCATGTGGCCAAAATGTTCCTTGATTGGAATGCTATAGGAAATAGCATTTCTTGAGGGATTGGTGTGGTCTTTGCTTTCCTCCCTTGCCCACCCCCCGCTTTTCAGTTTTTAATTTGTTGCAATGCATAATCGCTTGCTTCTGTGCTGGAATTGCTCTCCAAGCTTCTACAGTCGTGTATTATAATTCCCTTTATTACTGCAGAATCATTTCTAGCCTTCAGTTAAGATGACTGGACAAGAATCAGATTAAGTAGAATTAGAATCTTGTTTGCATGGTTCATGACTCCTAAAGCCAGTGGTTCCCTTGCTTGTTCCCCCTTTTTGTAGTTCTGGAAAGAATGAAATTACAAATCGCCAATGCCCAATCTCATTAAAGCGTCATGGCACGCTGGAGCATATATGTATTTCACTTGCTCTGAGAGGTAAAGTGACTTGCCCAAGGTTGTATACACATGCAGAGTATGCCAGAGCCACAGAGCCAACTAGGCTCCTGGAACTTTGAAGTTATTTTTTCAATCTCTTCTGCAGATGATTCTCTAAAATGTAAGTGAGGAGGTAAAAAAAAATAAATAAATAAGAAAGAAAGAAAACTGGTTCAGGGACAGTGGGACTAAACAAGTTACATCTAGTCAAAAATGTTTCGGGGACTCCCTTGATGCACACTAGTGATAATTAATGCTTCTTGCCCACCTGGAGTCAAAGGAAAGCTATTTTTACTTAATACAGAGAACGGAAACATATGGGGTCTTAGGTGCATGCCACTGTATTACGCAAGTTTCTTCAGAAAGACAGAAGTAGTAGGATATATACCGATATAGGCATTTATTGCAAGGAATTGGCTCTAGCAGATATGGAGGCTGATAGGCCCAAGATCTGCTGTGTGAGTTGGTGAGTGCAAGACCCAGTGGTGGAACTCCAGTGGGAGTCCGATAGCTTGTGAACCAGGAGGACTGTAAGCTTCACACCGAGGGGAAGGCCAGCATCCAGATCAAGCACTCAGATGGATCATTTCCTTTTTGCTCTTCTCAGGTCTTCAACTGATTAGATGAGGCCCACCCACAGGGGGAGGGCAATCTGCTTATTCAATCTACTGATTCCATCCTTCATCGAATCCAGAAGACTTCACAGATAATATTCAAGGAAATATCCTGGCTCCTGGTGGCCCAGCCATGTTGAAAAAAAAAAAATTAGTCATCACAATTGCCTGGGTTGGAAGTTTTCCTTTGTCATGGACTGGTCAAGTAGCCTGGTCAAATGACTGAATCTTTCAGAGTGTTACTTTCTTATCTGTAAGTTGGGAACAATAATATCTACCTCTTAGGAGCTTTGCAAGAATTAAATAAGGTTTTCTAAGTGGACCACCCAGTGTCTGACTTTGAGACACAATAGAGTAATTGTTGTTGCCACATTATTGGGATGGCAACAAAAAGCCCAGAAGCACGGGCATTACTTTTGTGTTGACTATTTTAAGTCTAAACTTTTATAGAATGGGTAAATGGTACATTTTTTCAAAAATAGAAGTCCAGCCACTGGAAGGTAGAAGAATTCTATGGAGCTATGTCTTTGATATTGTTTCCTGGGGGACTTTGAACCAATTGTTCGAGTTCTTTGAATCCTACTTTCCTTCCATACAAACTACTTGTGCTATTAATCTTGATGCCAGGCTCAAATAAGATAAGTCTGTGAAATTCTTGTGCAGGCATCCGCCCTTCCAATGGCCTTGACGCTACTAAGACCAGCCTCTGTGCCAGGGGCTGGCATGCCAAGCTAGACAGGATCTAATTATTGCTGGCAGAGGTGGGTTGGGGTGGGATTGAGTGGGAACAGGGAGGGTTGGGAGAGGAACACCTGTGGATATAGTCAGGACAGGTTCTCTGGACCACCCACAGAGAAGCGACACTTTGCAGGTACTACAGACCTGGGAGGAATGAGTAACACGGTCAGCAGCGGGCTGGGGCAGCGGAGAAGAGAGTCTGATGTGACCCTCGGTTGTGACTGAGATGTGACCCTCGGTTGTGACTGAGATGTGACCCTCGGTTGTGACTGAGATGTGACCCTCGGTTGTGACTG
>NW_004567113.1:51643775-51646803 GCF_000260355.1 Condylura cristata
ATGTGACCCTCGGTTGTGACTGAGATGTGACCCTCGGTTGTGACTGAGATGTGACCCTCGGTTGTGACTGAGATGTGACCCTCGGTTGTGACTGACGGCTTTAAGATATCCCAAGATAGGACTGAGAGTGAACGTGCAGATTCTGGGTCTTAAAGTATTAAGCAAGAAGGAGGCCTCTTTGGTCCTGGTTTTCAGTGGCAAGTGTTTGCCTCAGAAGGACTATTGCTGAGACCAGGAAGTCCAGGAGTGTAGGGATGCTGGCGGCCAGGTGGTGTAAGAAGAGAGGAAGAGCAGAGTCGGGGAGCAGAGCACCCAGAGCATGATGGGCTGGCTGGGAGGCAGGGCAGGAGCGGAGGGTGCCGCTGAAAGCCGACCCCACGCCACGTGTCACTTGGGAAGGGGAAGCTTTCAGGAGCAGCGAAGAGGGGCGCACTGCCTCCTGTCTGCTGCTCGCCCTGACGCAAGCGTGCGGCGCGTCCCAGGAGCAGCTCAATGCTTTGCACATGGCGTCTCCCCAGATCCTCACCAGAAGCCGTGACGCTGTTGCTGTTGCTGGCCCCTCCCAATCTTACAGGTGAGAAAGCCAAAGCCGGTGAGTTGCAGGAATTCACCGAAGGTCGCGCAGCTATTCCAGACTGGAAATTATTCAGCCTTGTTGTGGAAGAAACTTGGAATCCAGAAAACCTAATAGACTCAGACACTGTCACACCTGGGTCTTTCTGTGCGGCCCTTCGGTTGTTGGAGGAGAGCCCAGGTGGCTCTGCGGGGTCTGGCGTGGGGTCCGCCCCAGCACCTCCGGAGTCTCCTTCTTGGCCTCTCATCCCAGCTGGCAATACTCAGCCCGACTCTCCTTTCAGGGACTTAATGCCTCCTGACCCTTCTGCCTCAGGCCCGGGGCGCTAACTGCTTCTTCAGCTCCACGGCCCAAATCTTTACTTTTTTATAAAGATTTGTTTATTTATACATACAGAACTGGGGTACAGGCCAGAGATGCAGGGGTGGTGAGAGGATTCACCAGAGACAGAGCGGGAAGCAGAACAGGCTGACTGATGAAGTCCACTGCTGAGGGGAGCAGCGGGCGGGTCAGGAGAGGTCTGCTGCGCCAGATGGGTGCTGAAGCGGTTACGGCTAGCTTCCTAGCATTGCACTTTAACCAGATGCACCACCAGGGAGAACCCCCAAGTCTGTTCTTGAGGACAAACACAGTTGTGTGTCCCTTATCCACAGAGACATTCTGCGCAATTCGTTGTTAGGTGCTTCTGCATTGGGCAAATGCCATCGAGGGTCATCACCCAAACCGATCGTGGGTACAGCCTCTGCTCGCTGGGCTAGACGGTGCGGCCCACCCAGACCTCGTCGGACAGGCGACCATGTGGACTGATGTCATTAGGAATGTGTGATGGTGTATGGTGGGTTCTCAAATTGTATTTTCTTCTAAGTTCTCTATTATATCAGGAATGAGAGAAAAATTTTGACCAATGTTGAAGGAAACATTACTCATTCATCAGCTCAAGTCCCAGTTTCTGAGCACCAGCTCACACCATGCTAAGTGAGGACCTTCTATCAGATGGAGATTTAGTTGATGTTACTTTGCTGGGGTAGGGGTGGGCTCAGCCTTGCTCACACTCAGCCTCTGGCCGGCCCGGGGCCCCTTCCTCCCTCTCTCCAGGTCTTTACTCTATCTGAGGGGTACCCGGGAAATCAGAGCCATTTCTCGCTGTCATCACAGAGGGAGGTGCTGTTGGCATCCTGTGGGCAGAGATAATGCAAACAACAGAGAGCCAGGCTGCCCCAACCGTGGGAAGACTGAGGCTGAGGAGCCGTAGTTGAGCAGCTCTTTGTAGTTGAACAGCTGTTCCCAGCCAGGCGTTCTTGTTCACTGTAACAGTCTCACTGTCCCCTCCTCAGTCCCTCCGCAGACCCCTCTCTCCCCATTTTTTCTCCCTGGCATCTCTTCCCCCCGTCAGTGATTCACCTCACATAGTTTATTTCTACCTGTCACTCTTACTATACAGCCACTACTTTGTCACTAGTATAGCACACAGTAGGTGATCAATCATTTTTTTAGTGCATGTGAGTGAATTCTGAATCCTGAGTAACCACCACCAACCCATCAGAGAGTCACCCATTCAGCTTGGGCTGAAATCTATCTCTCATCCTTAAGGATATTAGTCTCGGACACTCGAAAGTGATGCTAAGAAAATGCTCCCCTTTCACAACCTTTGGTGTTAATGCTGTCTCCTCGCCAGCCCTGACCAAAATCCCCCGACATATTTTCATTGAAAACAAGAGTGGGGAAGCTGGCAAGTTCTGTGGGTGAATGATTCCCAAAGAAATGATGCCTTCGGAAGGATTCCTAGAATTGAAAGATGGAGAAACCGAAGCCTCTCTGAAGACTTCAGAGTCTTTGACTTGGACTTGCTGAAGGTCGCAGCAAAGTGCATCAGAACCAGATGAGAGGCGAGTTTCCTACCTCCCGTGGCGGTCGAAGGGGAAGGGAGAATCCTGCACCACCAAATGTGGGAGCTGGAAGGCAAGCCCATTCTCTAAAGCTCCCTTCGGCCTAGCCAGTTTGATGGCTTCTTGACAAGGAAGCAAACTGAATAGCTAAAAGCAGAATTTCAGAGATGCTGAGATGCAAATTAGCTTGAACCACATGCAACTGTGGATTTGAGCTTGGCGTGCAAACCAGAGACTGCTGCTATCAGGCCGCTTCAAAAGCTCATCTTGATAGATAGTTCCTCTTGCTCTTTCTCAGGCACACTGGGCACAGCTCAGGGATAGAGCGGGAACTGAAACACTGATCCCACCTTCAAGAGAGTTTGAGGGAGACTGGAAGGCGCCTCGTCTGCATTTGGGTGCTGTCTGCATGGGTACTATGGAACTTGATCATGTTTTCTGAGCATGAAGAACTCTGCCCTGGCACCTTCTTCTATGCCATCTGACACTGACAGCCAGGACAATAATGATGGATAAAAATGAACCAGTGTTGGCCCTCCCTGGTGGCGCAGCGGGTCAAAGAACAGCA
>NW_004567113.1:51647942-51659297 GCF_000260355.1 Condylura cristata
AAAAAAAAAAAAAACGCATGCCTTTTGCAGCAACATGGATGGAGCTAGAGAAGATCATACTTAGTGAGATAAGCCAGAAAGAAAAGGAAAAATGTTGGATGGTTTCATTCAGAGCATGAGTATAACAGACCAGGTGAGAAAATAATAATAATAATGAACAGCTATAGACCAGAGACATTTTTATGGGGGTGGAGTGGGGAATGGGATCAAAAACAGTGGGAGTGGGAAATGCACTGGACTATGGTGATGGCACAGGGTGATTTGGTGATGGGAAGCCCATGGGGATGACAACTGAGATGGAAAAATGCACAAAATGATGTAAAAATAAACTATTGTGTTAAAAAAAAAAAGTCCTACTCAGCTATCAAGAAGGGCAAATGCTTGCCATTGCAGTAACATGGATGTTTGCAACAACATGGTGGGGATGCCAAGCTAAATAAGTCAGAGGGAGACAGCAAATGCTGGCGTATGCCATTTATGGGTGCAACATAGAAGAACCAAGCAAAGCATGAGATAAAATCAAACGAAGAATGGATCCTAGGAGGTGGTATAGAGCTGAGGCTCTCAGAGGGGAGGGGAAGGGTCAGAGCGAACTGGGAGGGAGTGCAAGGGATGAGGAGAGTGGACTGTGGCTGCCTTGGTGTGGGGATGGCCAGGGAACAGACCCGTGCAGGGAGATCCTGTCCTTCTGTACACAAACGGCAGTGAAGCCAATGTTAAGCAAACTAAAAGAAGAACATTACCTTTTGTTGAGCAATTACTCTATTTGTCTATAGTTTTTCTAGTTTCATCATCACAATGAAAGGTGAGATATTGTTCTGCCCATTTATCAGATGGTAATATTATCTACTTGGATATATTATTGTATCCAAATACCTATTCTTCATATTTTACTTACACGGTTCCCGTTGAATTATGTATTTGTATTCTTCGGGCAAATACTCAGGAGTGGAATTGCTGGGTTGTATGGCAGACCTGATATTAACCCTTTGAGGTGCCTCCAGACTGTTTTCCAGAGGGAATGGGCCAGTTTGCAGTTTCAATAATCTGCGTGAAGACACTCAGCTGGCTGGCCCTAGCGTGGGATTCTGGATGTTCCACGGAAGTGGACCCCCAGGAGATGTGTCCTTCCTGACTGCCTTGTTTCACTTAGTGTAGTATCTGGAGGTACTGTTACTACTTCATCGTTCATCGATACTTTGTTCCTTTTGTTCCTTAGCATATTCCATAGTGGAGACTCCACATTTTGTGTATCCACGAACTCCTCGATGGACACTTCAATTGTCCCTTGTCTGTGAGTAGCAAAGCTAGGAACAGTCATGCTTGGATTTTACATATGAGCTTTTAGCATCCCCAGCATTTCTCTCTTTCTTTCTCATAAATTAAAAGGGATGGATGCTGATGTGCCAGCCTGTGAGTGGACAGGTAACTTGTCCGAGCTTTTATTTTTTCCACCAGAAAATGAGGATAATAGTAGTAGCTGCCAGATAATGGACAAAAACCTGAAGTAGGTAAAGCACACTATTTGCTTTGATAATTAAACATGCAACTAATGTACACAGGTGAGGAGTACACATGTCTCTACCCAGGGTGTTTACAGGGTAATTTTAAGACATGAAAACATAAAAGCCTGACATAATGTAAAATGAAATAAAAATATAGCGCTGCAAGGGTCATCAGCATGAAGTTCTTGTTAATTGAAAAGATTAAAAAATAATGTAATTCAGACTAGAAAAGGGAGGCTTTTCTGCGGGCTGGAAGGCTTAGGAGGATGGAGGCAAAACTTGGGAGGTCTCTGAAAGTGTGCAAAGGACGGCTGAGCAAGGATGGAGACCAGGGATGAGAAGGCTGGTGCTCGCAGGGCAAGGGGAAGTCCCTCTGACGGCAGTGAGGTCAGGGGTTGTGCTTGCCAGGGGCGTGGTCGTCAGGGCGTGGTCGTCAGGGGCGTGGTCGTCAGGGCGTGGTCGTCAGGGCGTGGTCGTCAGGGGCGTAGCCTGCAGCGAGGTAGGGGGTAGGGGGAGGGGCATGAGCTGGAACTCACACACTTGTGCCCTGGGCTGTCAGGAACCCTGTCCCCTACCTCTCCAGTCAGGGGGACATTGTCCCATATTTTTTCATTTTTTAGCAATCACATGGATGAACAGTGATTTCATTTTTACTTACCTTCTCTTGATTACAAGTAAATATATATATATATATTTATTATAAGTTTATTGCCCATTCTCTAGAAATGATAACTCCACACACATCCTTTGCTCTTTCATTTTTATTGAGTTTTGATTTATGCAAGCTGGTCATATATTCTGGTTACTAATCTTCTCCCACCTGGTCATTTATATTAAAGCATTGCTTATAATGTCTCTTGTTATCTGAGATGTTCAGGTTTTGATGTATTCAGGGCAGTTTCTTATTTCTCATATGATTTGTCCATTACTGTATGTTTTAGTTTCCCCCTGTTCTGAGGTGAGACAAAATAGTCACCTATTTTTTCTTTTAAGTTTGAATTTTTTTCTTCATTTATATGTGTAATTCATCTGGAATTTGTGTTTGATTATGTGAAGTGGAATCAAAAGTATCCCTTCCATGTGAGAAGCTGATCACCCCAACATGACTTTTCAAGCAGTCTGTCCTTCCCCTACTCCCTAGCTAGACCTGGTACACTGGTTCTCAGTCACCCATTCTGCCCTCCTTCTCTGTTTTGATATTTATAATATAGGGATGACTTTTTTAAACCATGGGTGCACATTATTCTTTTAAAAATTATATTTTGAGGTAACCCTGGTTTGCAACACTGCATGTGTTTTGGAACTACAGGTCCATGCCACTTAAGACGTATGTTAACCAAGTTCCCCACCCCCCAAACACCCTCAGTATCTCCCATAGCCCACAGGGACCCCTCACCTCTGCTCCCCAGCTCCACCATTGTTTGCAGAAATCCTCGATTCTGCAATCAGATTTCCTTTTTTCATTTTTAAAAAAGATTTATTTATTTGTGCATTCAGAACTGGGATACAAGCCAGAGGCTCAGGGGCGGAGACAGAGCAAGGAGCAGAACAGGCCCATCGACAAAGCACACTGCTGAGGGGTGCAGCGGGGGTGGGGGGTGTCAGGAGAGGTCTGCCACGCCATGTGGGTCACCTCCGGGGAGGTAAAGCTGAACTCATGCCGAAGCGGCTGAAGCTCATTTGCAGCGCTGCGTCCTAACCAGCTGCGCCACCAGGGAGGGCCCCTGCAATCAGATGTCCAGGCTATGGTGGTTTAGCTTGTCCATTCCGTTGTTTATTTCTCCATATTCCACATGAATGGAAGCATCGGATATTTTTCTTTCTCCTTCTCCTTGTTTCTCTTCGCAACATTCCCTCCCATTCTTCCATGCTGCCGCAAGTAGCAAGGCGTCATCTTCTTTACACATCTGCGTATTGTTCCACCGTGTATGCACAGGTGAGCCAGCTGTTCTCGCCCCACCCCTGTCTCCGGGCATGCCGCTTGTTTCCAGCATGGCTGTTGTAAATAGTGCTGCAGTGGACACAGGTGTGCGCACTTCTCTTGGAGTGTTTTTGCATCCTTTGGATAGATGCCTAGGAGTGGAATTACAGGATCACATAGTAGATCTATTTTTAATATTTGAGAACTCTCTATACTGTTTGCCATGGTCTGTACCAGCCTACATGCCCACCAACAGTGTGTAAGAGTTCCCTTTTCTCGTATCTTCCCACCACTTACTGTTTTTGTCTCTTGATCGGGGCCACACTCCAGGGTATGGGGTGCGAGGGTATTCGTTATTCGTAAAGTTTCCTATTTTCTGTCTGGCAGACATTTTATGCTTTCTCAAATCATTCCAGTCATGGAAGATGGCACATTGGGGTTAGTTTTTTTTTTTTTTTTTGTACTATTATGAATGTTCCTCTGGTGAATATTTTTGCTTATAAAGCATTTACATATTTTTGGATTATGTCCTTTGGATGGATTCCCAGAAATAGAATTACTCAGTCAAAGGGCATGAATATTTTTAATGCTTTTAATTCATGCCATATATTTATTTTAAAAATTAAAGTGAATAAAGATTCTGGTAAGTTCCTGGTACTCTGTTATGCAGTTGCAGTCCAGTGGACTGTGATAAGTTTGACTCTGGGGGAGGCTGCTCCAAACAAACTTAAGAGAAAGATTGCTGTGGTCTTCTTGACAGATTTCACTTGTTGTTTTCCTTGTTTGTTGAACAAAATTTTTAAATTCATTTATTTAGGGGATCCTTTGTTAAGTGCCTGTTATGTGTCAGGCACTTCACAGCAATGCTGACACAGGAAGGCAGGCAGAAGGATCTCTAGCTCCCAATGTATCTCCATTTTTAAATAGGTAGGGAGACAATAAACAAATAAACCAACCCAAAGGTAACCAAGAGCAGAAATACAGGCTGATATGATAGCAATTTGGCTTCTGTACATTGGAAGGAAGAGAAGGCCATCCCCCCCCAGCCAGGGCATACAGCCACTGCTGGAGCAGCCAGTGCAAAGGGCCTGTGGAGGGGAAGAGTGATTCCAGGCCAGAAGGAAGGGCCCTGTCGCCACAGCACAAATCTACAAGGTGTGTTGAGTGAGACGACCTAGAACCGAGAGGATGGCTAAGTCTCACCCACCAGGGCGGTGTGTGACCTGTGGTTAAGAAGTGGCAAGGGGTGAGCATGGGCAGATTATGATGAGGCGTACAATCTAGTGGGCACCTTCAGAAGACCAGGCCAGGGTCTCTGCAGAGCACAGGTGATGGGAACGGGGCAGCTCACAGCTCGCAGGGTCAGGAAGCACTTGCCACTGTCAGGCTGGAAGTCCAGGGCCCAGACACAGTGGTGATGGAAGGAGAGAAATGGAGTTTCCACCATGCAGTGGAACGGGATTCACAGGGGTTGTGTAGGGGTTGGCATGTGGAGCTAGGAAAACAGCGGAATCAGAAGTACGTCGGAGGGTTGACCCAAGTAACTGAGACTGGAATAATGTTATTGAGCTGGAAGTTATTGGAACCTGGAAGTGAGGGTCCCAGTGAAGATGGGCCTGAGTCTGACATTGGCCATGTCTAGTGTTTGATGTTGGTTAACAAGTGTGTGGAGATTGGTGAGCTGCTGGATGCATGTCTGGAATCCACGGGAACATCCAGAGCCATGATCCAGACTGGTGTCGTTGAACAGTAGAGAGAATCGAAGCCTGCTGGTAAACAGATGTGTAAACACACGGCAGTGAGAGCCTCCGGCCATTGTCAAGACGAACCTGTTATTTTTCTTCAGTGTTATTTCATGAATATGCTGGTTCCTCATACTTATCTCTGTGAACAAAAGCCCTTTGCATTTTCCCCAAGTAGAATGAAGGGGAAATTTGTATTTCCTTCTCTAGCGGCTCCCTACTGCCTCGCTCAGTCCTGGCTCAGTCTTTTTAGTGGTGACTCTAAAAATTATTCCTGTCATTTGCTTCAGATGCAAGTGAGCAGGTCACAAAAACAAGCTTTTGCATCTTGTGAGCTTTTCCAGAAATATTCTCTCGTCTGCTGTGTTTATGTTGGAACAGAAAATTTGTGCCTGATTTTATGGTGAGTTTTTCTCAAGATATACGAGTTGTTGCCTGTTCACATTCTCCCGCCTTTCAGGACCTCTCTCACCTAGCTGGTGTGATGTCATATGGGGTCAGTGCTCACAGCCGCAGATCTGTCTCCAAGGAGACCTGCACCTCAGGGGTGCTGCCTTGCTACGTCATTTTCAAAGAGGATTCGTGCAGGGTCCCCAGGATATTATGTTTGATGTGTTAGAGTGCATGTCTCCATTTGGAGTATAAAATTGGAAATTGAATTAGGAAGAAAACACTATTTCTCCTTTGCACCAGAATAATATAAATTAGAGCAGTCAGCAAGCCTCCGTGGGCAGAAATTCACATTCAGAAAATAAAATGTTCAAGAATCAAATCCCACTTTGACCACTCATTTGGCCTGTGATGTTGGGGTCTTTCCTGACCTTCAGGGGCCTCGGTTTCCCCCATTTAAATTGTGACAGTAGAAGTACAACCTGCTAAAGATAGTGTAGAAACAGGAAATCATTTACTGTGAAATTCTTAGAGCTCGTATTGATTCAGCCATTAAATATTTAACATTGCTGGTTAAAGGACATGTGGACAGAGAGTGGAAGTGCTCAGCTATTGTAAAACTCTTGCTTTTCTTCTTGGTTTCGAGAACATGTTCATTTTAATTACATAAATATTTCTTCACTAAATGTAAATTAAATAATGTAAATTGTTACTATAATACATGTTCCAACAATGTGAGATAACCAAGTGCTAACTCATCGGGCGTTAGGCAGAGCATGTGCAGACTGTACAAGACATAGGGAATGGAGGTCCTGCCCTCCTCAGGCTTACAGGAATCAGGACTTTGGAAAATATACTGTTTCACTGTAGTTGTGATAAATCCAGTGGGGAGACCACAATGGGGAGCGGTAAGAGTATATACATTTTAGTCATTCTGTTTAGATGGTCATACGCATCATTTCTCTTGAAATAGTCACAGATAGCTCACAGGTTAGTGGGTCAAAGATGGAGAGTGGGGTTCTTGAATTTCCCGGTGCTTGGGAGAAAAGATCCCTCACTAGCTTCTGCAGAAGACCCAAGTCTGCAGATGCCAAGCCTTCTTTCCTGATGCCCAGCTACTACTACACTAGCGACTGAAATATGGAACGTGCTTTCTGAAAAAGGAGTCTTGAATTGGACAAAAACCCTGAGATGTCCCTTGGAGATACATGATTTACTATTTTGCTAATGTGTTTTCAAACTCTTCTGTTAAAATAACTAACATTTACTGTTTAGTAAAATGCAATTATCCAAGAATGAACAAAATCATAGTTGAGAATGAGAAAACAGCAACAACCTTGGCACATGAAATTAAAAAAATAAAATCCCATAATGACAATAAATAAAAGGGGGGGAGGCATTGAAATTCTCTCCCTGACCCATTACAGACACATGCAGTTACACACCAGGATTTGCAAGTGATCCTATGATCTCTGTAGCTGTGGTGGAAATATTACATTGGACCATAAATTCACGAGGAGGGAAGACAAACATTTTCAGTGCATTTAGCAATAACTGAATGTCCAGGTAACTAGCAAGATATTAGATATTTTCAAGAATATTGTTCTGGAATGAAGAACCCGCTAAATAGTTTACTTAACAGAGCTTAAATTCAAGATCCAGAGGCTCTTGAGTGAACATTCTGTAATTTGATAGCCATGTAAGTTTAAGCAAATATTTAACTTCTCTGCACCACAGTTTATGCACCTGTACCTTGACTTAAGTGATAAGGCTTACTCCATTGGGGTGCCGTGAGTTTCAAGGGTGTTACACACTTGGTGAGTTCATAACAGTAGCCGAGTGCTATGTCACTGCTGACAACTATTATGTGGGCAATGTGGAATAGACAGTTTTATACAAGACTGCTGGATTGGGAGAAAGGGTGGTTGGAGATGAGGGAAGATTATGATTAAGAGATTCAAGAGTTAGTCTCACTAGTGAAACTGATCTGCCTCCCCTTCCTGGTGCAGAACACTCCATGACAAAGAATGGCCTGAGAGCTGGGCTTTGTATTTTGCTCTATCTCAATCTATGGGTGTTACAGTGTGGGGCGTGACACTCTTTGGGAGAGACATTTAGGAGAAGCAGGTGTGACCAAGTGTACTCGTGCCTTTATCACAGAGAGGTCTCCATGCTTTCTCCTGTGCCTTCTACAAGAGTTTAGCTTACTCACAAAGTGGGAAGACCAAAATGGTAAGGCACGAACGAGCATAATGGTGTTGTTAATGTGTGCATGCCTGTGTGGCCACTAAGGGAGTTGATATCAGTATTTTCTAGAATCACCGGTGTCTGTAGGTAGTCAATACCCTTCTCATTTTCCTGCTTCCAGACCCCTTCAGGTACCCTCTCCACTTTGACCTGTTTAAGTTTATTTTAATAAAATAACACCATTTTCAAGGAAGAGATGCTTCATGTATGGTTCATTCTTTGGAGGGGGTGTATGTGTGCCACGTGACAAGTGGTTGCCATGGTAATTTCTCATTATTGTTGAATTGAAAAATAATTACTCTGGCAAAAATCCCACATAACCTGTCAGCGCTTAAGTTAAAGATGCCGGGGGGCAGCCTGGCACGGGATCCTGTTTTTGGTGGAGAGGGGCAGAGACCGAATGGGAGAGAGACAATCTGGATGGCAGCAAAATGCTTTTATGGATTTTTAAATATAATTAAGATTCTCTTTTGCTATTTGACCTGAGAGCGTCTCTCATCCTGATAGCCGATTTGGCTGTTGGTGGTACTGGGGCTCACCTGTGAGATGGCAGAAAGGACTAAGGATTTTAATCGTAAAAAATGCATATAGTGGATTGTTTAGAGTGGAGAAGCTCCCGTGGTATTTCTGCCTAATTAAAATCTACCAGAACGGTGATTCCCACTCCCCCTGCTTGCATTCAGACTGAGCTGATTTCATCTTTATTTACCTGCAGGTTGCTGTATGCTATTGTTACTTTCTGACTTTGGGAGATGAGTCCACTTTGGGATTACTAATATTCTGTAAAAGCATCTTTCAGAGTCTAAACAGCAGCGAAGATTGGAGATACCTGTCTGTTTGGAAAGGTGTGAATCAGTCTTGGGAGGGGAGTGTATAGAACTGGCTCCCTCCTCCCACAAATTGGGACATTTAGTAAGCTCTCGTTCTTTTCATTCTGCCCCAAGAGTCATTTTGGAGGAACCTACTCTTTGTGTCAAGAAATCATCCTCCCTGTAGTTAATGAAGCCCATGAACATACTCTGCCTTTAAAGGAAGCATAGACCAACTTTGTTCTGATTATCCCATTATTGTGACTTTTTGTACTTCTAGGTGCTTATCCTTCTCCGGGCAGGCTGGGCTCTGTAATTATATTGATTCTGCTACTAGAGCTCACTTAGACATTTTCTCTATTTCCTCTCTACTCAGGCATCAGTTTGACCAGAAGTTTTCCATCTGGAATTACAGGGACCAGTCCATCCCCAGACCCAAGTGTGGCTGCTCAAGCTGCTTATGCCAGAGAAATTCTCACACATCTGCACAAAGGGTCACCATAGATGCTGGTCCCGGTCCTGTTTTAATGGCAAAAAAGCGAACCTGTCTAGAGACTGTTACTAGCAAGATGGTTAAATACATTTATTTTGCATTTATTCAGTGCTAAGCCTTGCAGCTTATATCAGGAAAAAAGTTCTAATCTATAAAGTAGGTGGGTCTCTAAAACACAGTGTTGAGTAGGGGAAAAGCAGGTTTAAAGAAAAGAACATTTAAGTGACACCATTTAAAAACACTAAAATCATAGAATGGCAGGTGAATGGGATGTGTATATTGAAATCTAGAGGATGGGCTGAGAAGAAACCTATGATTTCCTTTCCCACTTCGAAGGATATATGTATTTTGTATTGAGGTAGTTTTCTGAACTGTCGATGATTTCTGTGTGCACCCCTCCAGGGGCTATGCTGCCTGGCCACGCCCACCGCCACATTGTCAGCCACGCCCCCAACCATTTCCTCTGCCACGCCCCACCACTTCCTCTGCCACGCCCACCGCCACGCCCCCTAGCCACACCCCTTGCCCCCCACCACCACGGTCCCCTGCGCCCAGTGGTTTTCTTAAGACAGCTGTTTCTGGGGTTCTGGAGCAGGGGAGAGAAAAAGCAAAGCAGAATGTGAGAACCAACCACGCTTATTTTAATTTCTAAGTTGTAATTCCTTTTTCAAAGGAAAATAAGGTGTCATTACAATCATTGTTCATTCTGATTAATGGCCGAGGGGTTTTCACCATGTTATCCTCTCTTTTCCATTTGCAAAATTTAATGAAGAAAACCTCGTGTATTCAAGTATATTTCAGCCTTTCACTGAAAAGGACAAGTAAAATACCCATAGAAGCTTCCCTTGGGGGGGAATCGTTGTGAGACGGTTTTTGGACTGTCTCCCAACTATGGATGCCTCAGGCATGTCCTGGGGCTTCCGCAGAGGGAAAGTGGGGCTTCAAGGATGATCTCCGCCCAGGCCCAGGACCAGGCTCTCAAGAGCCCTGCAGTATTAGAGGAAGAATGTTACCACGTGGGTACAGCCACTCCTTTACTCCTTTTGCTCTGTCCACTTTCTTCCTCCTCGTTGGGGGTCTTTTGTGGACAAGACTGGCATATACATTTTTGTATTGTTTTCTTAACTCTCACCTCCCTTCCTTACACAGGCTTCTGTCTTCTCATAGCTAAAGACTAATTCAAAAGTTCTACATAATTTAAAAGTTTGGTGTAGTTCTTTAAAATGGGAATGACCCGCCCCTACACATGATACTAAGATGCTCCCTAGGAACAGGGAAAGGACCTAATATTGATCTTCACTATGTTCTGGGCTTGATACCCACTAGTGTATTAAATCCTCACCTCCACCCTGTAAGATAGTTACAATTGGATTCTTACTATTACCCTCAACCTCCAAGTAAGAAGACAGGTTCAGGGAAGAACAGCAAGTTGTTGATATTCACATAGTCAGGAAGGGGTAGCACTGGAATGAAGCTGAGAACTGAAGGTCGCCGGTGGAGAGAATTCTGACCATGATGGGTCCCTGTGACCCATGCTCCTGGCCTTGGGTCCTGGCAACAGAGCCAGGCTGTAAAGCAGGCAGTTGGAAGGAGAAAGCAAGAGAGAAGTCGCCCTTTTGGCTCTCCTTCTTGCTGGAACGCCTGTCCCTGCCTTCCCGAAGATGGCCAGAGAGCTGAGTCAGGCAGAGGCCAGGGCCAGGCAGGCCTGGGATACATGCGATGGTGGATGGTGTGAGTTTAAATCCAGCTCCAGCTTTTATGGCTAGTGGGCTTGGGCCAGTCACGCCCCCACCTCATCTTTGGCACGGTCAGGGGAAGAATGGGCAGCTTCATTCATTCTCTGGGCAACTTTTACTGAGTAGTATCAAGGGCTGGACTCTGCCAGGGTGACAGCTAAAGCAGAGAGAACCACAGCTCCTGCTCACAAGAAACTTGTATTACACTGGAGAGGAAAAAAAATCAAAACAAACAAGAACAGGAACATGGTGAGGAATAGTGGGAAAATATACACGAAGGATGTTGAACCCTGCTTGGCGTTTGTAAACACTCCATGGATGTTAACTATGACTCCTTTTCCATCTGTGTGTATTTTGAAGTAAAAGAAACCAGTGATCAGTGGGAATGCAAACTAGTACAACCATTATGGAAAACTGTCTGGAGGTTCCTCAAACTGCTAAACATGGAGCTTCCCTATGACCCAGCAATACCACTCCTAGGTATCTACCCAAAAGATATAAAAACACTGATT